>NC_044551.1:33493456-34093456 GCF_007565055.1 Rhinopithecus roxellana | reverse complement strand
TAGGGGCAGTCTGACACCCCACACCTCACAGGGTGGAGTACACCCCTGAGAGGAAGCTTCCAAAGTAAGAATCAGACAGGTACACTCGCTGTTCAGCAATATTCTATCTTCTGCAACCTCTGCTGCTGATACCCAGGCAAACAGGGTCTGGAGTGGACCTCAAGCAATCTCCAACAGACCTATAGCTGAGGGTCCTGACTGTCAGAAGGAAAACTATCAAACAGGAAGGACACCTATACCAAAACCCCATCAGTACGTCACCATCATCAAAGACCAGAGGCAGATAAAACCACGAAGATGGGGAAGAAGCAGGGCAGAAAAGCTGGAAATTCAAAAAATAAGAGCGCATCTCCCCCTGCAAAGGAGCGCAGCTCATCGCCAGCAACGGATCAAAGCTGGTCAGAGAATGACTTTGACGAAATGAGAGAAGAAGGCTTCAGTCCATCGAACTTCTCAGAGCTAAAGGAGGAATTACATACCCAGCGCAAAGAAACTAAAAATCTTGAAAAAAGAGTGGAGAATTGATAGCTAGAATAATTAATGCAGAGAAGGTCATAAATGAAATGACAGAGATGAAAACCATGACATGAGAAATACATGACAAATCCACAAGCTTCAGTAACCAACTTGATCAACTGGAAGAAAGAGTATCAGCGATTGAGGATCAAATGAATGAAATGAAGCGAGAAGAGAAACCAAAAGAAAAAAGAAGAAAAAGAAATGAACAAAGCCTGCAAGAAGTATGGGATTATGTAAAAAGACCAAATCTACGTCTGATTGGGGTGCCTGAAAGTGAGGGGGAAAATGGAACCAAGTTGGAAAACACTCTTCAGGATATCATCCAGGAGAACTTCCCCAACCTAGTAGGGCAGGCCAACATTCAAATTCAGGAAATACAGAGAACACCACAAAGGTACTCCTTGAGAAGAGCAACTCCAAGACACATAATTGCCAGATTCACCAAAGTTGAAATGAAGGAAAAAATCTTAAGGGCAGCCAGAGAGAAAGGTCGGGTTACCCACAAAGGGAAGCCCATCAGACTAACAGCAAACCTCTCGGCAGAAACTCTACAAGCCAGAAGAGAGTGGGGGCCAATATTCAACGTTCTTAAAGAAAATAATTTTAAACCCAGAATTTCATATCCAGCCAAACTAAGTTTCATAAGTGAAGGAGAAATAAAATCCTTTACAGATAAGCAAATGCTTAGAGATTTTGTCACCACCAGGCCTGCCTTACAAGAGACCCTGAAGGAAGCCCTAAACATGGAAAGGAACAACCGGTACCAGCCATCGCAAAAACATGCCAAAATGTAAAGACCATCGAGGCTAGGAAGAAACTGCATCAACTAACGAGCAAAATAACCAGTTAATATCACAATGGCAGGATCAAGTTCACACATAACAATATTAACCTTAAATGTTAATGGACTAAATGCTCCAATTAAAAGACACAGACTGGCAAACTGGATAAAGAGTCAAGACCCATCAGTCTGCTGTATTCAGGAGACCCATCTCACACGCAGAGACATACATAGGCTCAAAATAAAGGGATGGAGGAAGATCTACCAAGCAAATGGAGAACAAAAAAAAGCAGGGGTTGCAATCCTAGTCTCTGATAAAATAGACTTTAAACCATCAAAGATCAAAAGAGACAAAGAAGGCCATTACATAATGGTAAAGGGATCAATTCTACAGGAAGAGCTAACTATCCTAAATATATATGCACCCAATACAGGAGCACCCAAATTCATAAAGCAAGTCCTTAGAGACTTACAAAGAGACTTAGACTCCCATACAATAATAATGGGAGACTTCAACACTCCACTGTCAACATTAGACAGATCAACGAGACAGAAAGTTAACAAGGATATCCAGGAATTGAACTCATCTCTGCACCAAGCGGACCTAATAGACATCTATAGAACTCTCCACCCCAAATCAACAGAATATACATTCTTCTCAGCACCACATCACACTTATTCCAAAATTGACCACATAATTGGAAGTAAAGCACTCCTTAGCAAATGTAAAAGAACAGAAATTATAACAAGCTGTCTCTCAGACCACAGTGCAATCAAACTAGAACTCAGGACTAACAAACTCAATCAAAACCGCTCAACTACATGGAAACTGAACAACCTGCTCCTGAATGACTACTGGGTACATAATGAAATGAAGGCAGAAATAAAGATGTTCTTTGAAACCAGTGAGAACAAAGATACAACATACCAGAATCTCTGGGACACATTTAAAGCAGTGTGTAGAGGGAAATTTATAGCACTAAATGCCCACAAGAGAAAGCTGGAAAGATCTAAAATTGACACTCTAACATCACAATTAAAAGAACTGGAGAAGCAAGAGCAAACACATTCAAAAGCTAGCAGAAGGCAAGAAATATAGATCAGAGCAGAACTGAAGGAGATAGAGACACAAAAAACCCTCCAAAAAATCAATGAATCCAGGAGTTGGTTTTTTGAAAAGATCAACAAAATTGACAGACCGCTAGCAAGACTAATAAAGAAGAAAAGAGAGAGGAATCAAATAGACGCAATAAAAAATGATAAAGGGGATATCACCACCGACCCCACAGAAATACAAACTACCATCAGAGAATACTATAAACACCTCTATGCAAATAAACTAGAAAATCTAGAAGACATGGATAATTTCCTGGACACTTACACTCTTCCAAGACTAAACCAGGAAGAAGTTGAATCCCTGAATAGACCAATAGCAGGCTCTGAAATTGAGGCAATAATTAATAGCCTACCAACCAAAAAAAGTCCAGGACCAGATGGATTCACAGCTGAATTCTACCAGAGGTACAAGGAGGAGCTGGTACCATTCCTTCTGAAACTATTCCAATCAATTGAAAAAGAGGGACTCCTCCCTAACTCATTTTATGAGGCCAACATCATCCTGATACCAAAGCCTGGCAGAGACACAACAAAAAAGAAAATTTTAGACCAATATCCCTGATGAACATCAATGCAAAAATCCTCAATAAAATACTGGCAAACCAGATTCAGCAGCTCATCAAAAAGCTTATCCACCATGATCAAGTGGGCTTCATCCCTGGGATGCAAGGCTGGTTCAACATTCGCAAATCAATAAACGTAATCCAGCATATAAACAGAACCAAAGACAAGAACCACATGATTATCTCAATAGATGCAGAAAAGGCTTTTGACAAAATTCAACAGCCCTTCATGCTAAAAATGCTCAATAAATTTGGTATTGATGGAACGTACCTCAAAATAATAAGAGCTATTTATGACAAACCCATAGCCAATATCATAGTCAATGGGCAAAAACTGGAAAAATTCCCTTTGAAAACTGGCACAAGACAGGGATGCCCTCTCTCACCACTCCTATTCAACATAGTGTTGGAAGTTCTGGCTAGGGCAATCAGGCAAGAGAAAGAAATCAAGGGTATCCAGTTAGGAAAAGAAGAAGTCAAATTGTCCCTGTTTGCAGATGACATGATTGTATATTTAGAAAACCCCATTGTCTCAGCCCAAAATCTCCTTAAGCTGATAAGCAACTTCAGCCAAGTCTCAGGATACAAAATTAATGTGCAAAAATCACAAGCATTCTTATACACCAGTAACAGACAAGCAGAGATCCAAATCGTGAATGAACTTCCATTCACAATTGCTTCAAAGAGAATAAAATACCTAGGAATCCAACTTACAAGGGATGTAAAGGACCTCTTCGAGGAGAACTACAAACCACTGCTCAGTGAAATAAAAGAGGACACAAACAAATGGAAGAACATACCATGCTCATGGATAGGAAGAATCAATATCGTGAAAATGGCCATACTGCCCAAGGTTATTTATAGATTCAATGCCATCCCCATCAAGCTACCAATGAGTTTCTTCACAGAATTGGAAAAAACTGCTTTAAAGTTCATATGGAACCAAAAAAGAGCCCACATTGCCAAGACAATCCTATGTCATAAGAACAAAGCTGGAGGCATCACGTTACCTGACTTCAAACTATACTACAAGGCTACAGTAAACAAAACAGCATGGTATTGGTACCAAAACAGAGATATAGACCAATGGAACAGAACAGAGTCCTCAGAAATAATACCACACATCTACAGCCATCTGATCTTTGACAAACCTGAGAGAATCAAGAAATGGGGAAAGGATTCCCTATTTAATAAATGGTGCTGGGAAAATTGGCTAGCCATAAGTAGAAAGCTGAAACTGGATCCTTTCCTTACTCCTTATACGAAAATTAATTCAAGATGGATTAGAGACTTAAATGTTAGACCTAATACCATAAAAACCCTAGAAGAAAACCTAGGTAGTACCATTCAGGACATAGGCATGGGCAAGGACCTCATGTCTAAAACACCAAAAGCAACGGCAGCAAAAGCCAAAATTGACAAATGGGATCTAATTAAACTAAAGAGCTTCTGCACAGCAAAAGAAACTACCACCAGAGTGAACAGGCAACCTACAGAATGGGAGAAAAGTTTTGCAATCTACTCATCTGACAAAGGGCTAATATCCAGAATCTACAAAGAACTCAAACAAATTTACAAGAAAAAAACAAACAACCCCATCAAAAAGTGGGCAAAGGATATGAACAGACATTTCTCAAAAGAAGACATTCATACAGCCAACAGACACATGAAAAAATGCTCATCATCACTGGCCATCAGAGAGATGCAAATCAAAACCACAATGAGATACCATCTCACACCAGTTAGAATGGCAATCATTAAAAAGTCAGGAAACAACAGGTGCTGGAGAGGATGTGGAGAAATAGGAACATTTTTACACTTTTGGTGGGATTGTAAACTAGTTCAACCATTATGGAAAACAGTATGGCGATTCCTCAAGGATCTAGAACTAGATGTACCATATGACCCAACCATCCCACTACTGGGTATATACCCAAAGGATTATAAATCATGCTGCTATAAAGACACATGCACACGTATGTTTATTGTGGCACTATTCACAATAGCAAAGACTTGGAATCAACCCAAATGTCCATCTGTGACAGACTGGACTAAGAAAATGTGGCACATATACACCATGGAATATTATGCAGCCATAAAAAAGGGTGAGTTTGCATCCTTTGTAGGGACATGGATGCAGCTGGAAACCATCATTCTTAGCGGACTATCACAAGAACAGAAAACCAAACACCGCATGTTCTCACTCATAGGTGGGAACTGAACAATGACACCACTTGGACTCGGGAAGGGGAACATCACACATCGGGGCCTATCATGGGGAGGGGGGAGGGATTGCACTGAGAGTTATACCTGATATAAATGACGAATTGATGGGTGCTGACGAGTTGATGGGTGCAGCACACCAACATGGCACAAGTATACATATGTAACAAACCTGCACGTTATGCACATGTACCCTAGAACTTAAAGTATAATAAAAAAAAAAAATTGTACCTCCCTTCCATCCTGACATGCTACCACTGAGCACTGCCTTTCCGGTGGAAAGATGCTAATATTTGGTGTCTGAAGGTTCCTGGGGTGTGGTGTGTTTGGCTAAGAAAGCAGAGCCTTGTGGACTTATATGAATAAACTCAAAGGACATATTCTTCTCTCCTTGAAATTTATTTCCCAACAAGAAAAACTGTCTGTTTTTCCATCACCACTTCCCTCAACTCCACAATATATGAAAGCTTGTCTGCCCCTTCCTTTTGGCCATGATTATATTCCATTTGGTCTCACAGAGGCATCCATTATACTCAGAAAGTTACTTCATATGAGATGTAAGTGTTTAAAATGAAGGCTAGCAAGATACATGTTCAAATGAACTTGTCCCTTGTCAATGGGTCATGCCAGTTCCTATGAGAATGATGATCTCTGCTCCACTGATGCCCCAGCTACCCTGTTCTACTTTCAGTTTCTTTTTCTGACCAGGCCCTTCCTGCCCCAGGGCCTTTGCATGTGCCATACTTATACATGCAAAGCTCCTCCTTCCACCCCCATTTCACATGGCTGATTCCTTTCCTTCTTCAGGCCTCTGTTTAACTATCACCTCCTCAGAGAAGCTTCTCTGACTACCGTAGCTACCGTAGGTTTTCTGATTACTACTACCTCCCCTATTTCTTATCTCAGTACCACATGTGTTTCCTTTATTGTTCTTGTTACAGTTTGTAATTGTTTGTTTAATTAATAATCACCTATATCCTACAATATATTGTAAGTAATAAGAGGGCAGGATATAATCTGATTTGTCTCTTATTTTGTCCCCAGTGCCTGGCATCTTATGGGTCCTCAATTTGTTGACTGAATAATTTGAGTGTGTCTAACATGGCACTGGAGTGGTGTGATTAAAGCACATTTTGATTTGTATTCCTTCTCTTCCAGTTAGGATTAGGTTCAGCAGCAGGTGACCCAAAACTAAGAATAGAGGCTTGAGCAAGATAGGGCTTTATTTCTTTTTCTAATATGGGGTGGTTCCATGGCAATCAGGGATTCAGGTTTCTGGCAGCTTTTAGTTCCCTTTGGCCAAGAATATAGCCATTGTACTCAGTGTTCAAGATGGCAGCTAGTGCTCCAGCCTCACATCCACATTCCAGGCAGAAGTGTAGAGGAAGAGGTTAAACATGATGGAAAAAAGAGCCAATGCCAGCTGCCTTTTCAGAAAGTTTATCAAAAAGCTGCCACCACAACACTTTTGCTTTTGTCTCATGGTCCAGTACTCAGTTGCATAGTCATATCTACCTGCAAGGGAACCTGGGAAATGTTGTCCTTTTTGGGGGGCACATTTATGCTCTAAATAAAACTGAAGGTTTTGTAAATAAAGATGATGGGGAATATATATACTTGGGTAGGAAACTATCAATCTCCGTCACATATTTCCTGCTCAAAAACCTTCTATGGTTTCCCAGTATTTATGTCAGGGGTTATTACTACACAAATAATGAAGTTATTTGTGTATTTGAAACACTTTGGAAACTTTTTGAAAGGCATACGCTTGGACTTCAATCCATGAAATTGGGTGGATCTGGGGAGGTGGGGAGGGGTTTGTTGTTGGTGCTTCAGGGGCCAACCACAGCTTTTTTTTTTTTTTTTTTTTTTTTTTTTTTTTTTGAGATGGAGTCTCGCTCTGTCACCCAGGCTGGAGTGCAGTGGCGCGATCTTGGCTCACTGCAAGCTCCACCTCCCGGGTTCCTGCCATTCTCCTGCCTCAGCCTCCCAAGGAGCTGGGACTACAGGTACCTGCCACCACGCCTGGCTAATTTTTTTGTATTTTGTAGTGGAGACAGGACTTCACTGTGTTAGCCAGGATGGTTTTATCTCCTGACCTTGTGATCTGCCTGCCTCAGCCTCCCAAAATGTTGGGATTACAGGCATGAGCCACCGTGCCCGGCTGCCAACCATCCCTTTCACCACCATTGCAAGCCTGAGTTCTGAATCACTTGAGGAAACCACTTGAGGCAAGTGAGGAACAAAAGTTCACCTTCATTCTTTATTACGTTGCTTGGAGAATGCAGCTTTTAGGTGTACTGGCTAATCGGGCTTTTTAATAAAGCCACCCCTGAATTAGATTTACCTGGTTGCAGAGTGAGGCCACTATGTGCTTTGCTGTGGGGAAGATCTTTGCCTTTGATGCCATGGCAGGGTTAGCTCAGAGCACAAATGCTCTGCAGTAGGCAGGTCCCCAGGGACTGAGTCAGCCACGCTCTTTCCTCCTCCCAAACCCATCGGTCAGATGAGTTGTACCCATTTCCCATTTCCTTCCTGAGGCAAGGCATGAGTAAGGAGTGGGGCAAGCAGCTAGGAGGGTTATCCTGGGAAAGCTGAGAATCAAGGAACAACGTGAAAATCTCTAACCTGATTCATAAAGCCCAAGTTACTTTGCAAAGCATCTGAGCACCTTCGTGACCTGCCTGGGATCTGTGTTCTGCTTTATGTCCTTCTTCTTCATATTCTCTTTGCTCCAACATCTTCCTTCCTCAGTGCCTTTGCTCTTGCTGTCTTCCTGCCTGGAGGATACTTCCTTTATTATTATTATTATTATTATTATACTTTAAGTTCTAGGGTACATGTGCACAATGTGCATGTTTGTTACTTATGTATACATGTGCCATGTTGGTGTGCTGCACCCATTAACTTGTCATTTACGTTAGGTGTATCTCCTAATGCTATCCCTCCCTGCTCCCCCAACCCCACATCAGGCCCCCGTGTGGACACTTCCTTTTTAACTATGCACATTAGACCCCAACCCCCTTTTAAAGTCCAGAGCCAATGTCTTATTCTCCATCAATCCCATTATACCAAATCCATTTCTCTTTGCTTTTGTTCCCATGGCACCTCATTTATGCCACTCACGCTATCTTCTCATTCTTTATGTATGCCTCCATGCAGACAGACACGACACGTTGCTTAGCAGGGAAAACAACAGGAAGGAGGCTTGAATGAAAGGACGTAGGGCAGTTGGAAGGCAGGGAATGGAGGGAGGGAGAAACGTGGGGATGCAAAGTGACTGTCCCCTCCAGACCAGACCTGTGCTCTCTGCTCACCACACCCTGCCACACACCCTAACTACATTTACCTGCCTGGCCTTTGTAGGTGTTGGTCTTGCAACTGGTGTTCTACAGCCTCCCCTGGAGGTGGCTGAGGCCACTTTGTCTGCTCCAGAGACTGAGAAATGCTCTTGTATGGATCAGTTCATTGTCTTGCAAACAACGTCCTTAGTCTTCCTGTAACCTGCACTCCGTGGCCCCTGTCCTGTCTCTTGGGTGTTGCACAGATTATACCGACTGCCTCTTGCATGTGACAGTCCCTTTGACATTTAAAGTTTGATGTGTTACCATTGTTTCCATCTCCTCTCAAAAGTCAACATATCATAACTTTTTTTTTTTGAGACGGAGTCTCGCTCTATCGCCCAGCCTGGAGTTCAGTGGCCCGATCTTGGCTCACTGCAAGCTCCACCTCCCGGGTTCACGCCATTCTCCTGCCTCAGCCTCCAGAGTAGCCGGGACTACAGGCACCCGCCACCACGCCTGGCTAATTTTTTGCGTTTTTAGTAGAGACGGGGTTTCACCGTGTTAGCCAGGATGGTCTCGATCTCCTGACCTCGTGATCTGCCTGCCCCGGCCTCCCAAAGTGCTGGTATTACAGGTGTCAGCCACCGTGCCCGGCGGTTGTTTTTATAAGTGATGTTAATAAATGATGTTTTGACTGATTGTTAAATGCCAGCTATAAGCTTTTAGCAAGTGAAATAGGCCCAGCGCAGCAGAGGCAAATCAGAATGTCAGAATTTTATGGGCATTTTAGAAATCGTTAGGCTAGGGATAATAGACAGCCTCATGTGCCCATTTTGATAAATGGAGAGTGGCTGCTTAGAGCACAGTGTTGCTTCTAGGACCACATCTGGGTTCACTCGAAAAGGTGCTGGGATGGATTAGTGATGCTGCCAGGAAGAGGAAGGAAAGGGTGGTGGAGGGAGGTCAGTCATTCGCCATCCTTGATTTAACCCAATTTTGAAGGCTCAGAGATGTAGACAAAGTCCCTCTGGAGGAAGGAACAGAATGGGATCTAGAATTCCTGATTTCTATTCTTAAGTTTTCTTCCTTCTTACCAAACTGCCTCATTGTTGTTGGTGTCTTCCAGGGAAATTCAGATTATCAAGAATTTAGATTGTTGTTGTTTTTCTCTCATTTTCTTACCTCCTAGCTGTCTCAACTACCTCCTCCAGAGGCCGACTTTTACGTTAATCTGCCTGTGCATCTCCTTCCTCAGTTAAATAAAAAATAATCATCCTGCTTCTTCCACTGCCGTTCTTTTTGGAAAGCACAATAATCAGTCTTTAATGAGCTTGTGACTCTGAACTGAGGTATAATAATTCCAGTGACTCTGCAGCTTCTGTGGATGGAAATATATTTATTTTAGAAGCTGATGACCTGTGGGAAAAGGCTATTATTCTAAATACCATGATGAGGTCATGGGAGTTGGTGGAGGGCTTGGGGAGAGGGGAAGAGAGGGAAGAGAACCAGTGAAATTAGAATTGCTTATGAATGAAAATAGACTGCTTTCTATTCTGAGCAAGAGATCCTAGTTTCATGATTTTTTTAGGGATATTGAAGCAAAATGTACAGAGATGGGAGAAGTTTCTTGAGCCTGGCTCAACCCTTTGTCTAGAGTTCCATTAGGTGACATGAAAGATGGTAGGTGAGGTCAGCCTTAGGTTCTAGGACAGAGGACTAGAGGGTGCTAGGAGCAGGAAATGGGATGGTTGGTGAACATGCTTCACATTGTATCTTAGACTTTGTTCCTATATTGAAATTTTACATAAAATACATACTTTTTAATTATGTAAAAGGTAGAGAAACAAAAACAAACAAAAATGCTTAGTTATTCATAATCCCACCCCAGTCATTACCACTGAGCAGATACAGTATGTGTACACACACACACACATACATACACACGCATATGTGTGTATATATTATACATATACATATATGTGTACATGTATACACATGTGTTTTGTAAGATGGGAATCTTCATAGACATACTCCTCTTCTTTAGCTTTTCAATGTATAGTACATTGTGATCATCTTTGGTGGTCAAGAAATACAGATCTGTGATGTTGTGTTGGACTTTCATTGATTGTTCTCTCAACAACTATTCCAACTTTGTCATTTCTTAACAGAACACAGAATTTCCAAACCAGATAGTTTGCAGGAGTCACCTATCCTAGCTCCAGGGTGCACTTTGATTAGCTTTGCCAATCAGCTTATCTTATTACCTATACCTTGGCAATTGGTTCAGGATGGACACTTGACTCATTTTGGACCAAGGAGGAAACATTTGCTGAGGACTTCTGAGATAGAAAGTTTCTTTCTCTTGGCCAGGCATGGTGGCTCACGCCTGTAATCCCAGCACTTTGGGAGACCGAGGCGGGCAGATCGCAAGGTCAGGAGATCAAGACCATCCTGGCTAACGTGGTGAAACCCCATCTCTACTAAAAATACAAAAAATTAGCCGGGTATGGTGGCGGGTACCTGTAGTCCCAACTACATGGGAGGCTGAGGCAGGAGAATGGCATGAACCCAGGAGGCGGAGCTGGCAGTGAGCCGAGATAGCACACTGCACTCCAGGTGGGGTGACAGAGTGAGACTCCATCTCAAAAAAAAAAAAAAAAAAAGGTTTCTCTCTCTTTCATGGAAGCTTCTGGAATGGGTGATTTCTCTTGCTTTGAGTGGTATACCATAAGCAGGTGGGATAGGAAGTTCAGTGGTTATTGTTACTAACAGAAAAAGGAATAGTTGAGGCTGAAGCAACACAGAGCAGAGTTGCAGAGTTGAAAGTATGGTGGAAAACATGATTCAGAGCCCACACTCCCTCAGGAACCTCTGGGTCAAACCATTCCTGAGATCTGGACCACCTCTAGGCATTTCAGTTAAATGAGCCAATCTATTTAAGGATATTTGAATTAGATTTTCTGTTACTGGCAACCCAAAACAACCAAAGTAATACAACCATTCAAATAATGGAATAGTATTCTTTCATATATGTGTGCTGTAAGTATTTTCATGTGTACCATCCTATTTGATATTTAAGTATTCTCATAAGTTAAATAAGTATCTATTTGGCAAGTGCAGAACTAATGCCCAGAGAGACCGATGGACCTATCCAAGGTCCCTGACCTGTCTAGCATCATGCAGCCAGTTAGTGGCAGAACTAGGTTTTCTGATTTTTGAGCAGAATGGTTTCTAATCAAGCAGAGAGATTAGGGTCCAGTGAATAGAATGGTTCTGAAGGATGAGACCACATTATTAGGTTAACAGTAAGGGTGTAAAAGGGACTTGTCATGTGAATCAGTTGCAATCTAAGATGTAAGACATGAAAAGATTTAGAGATTAGGCCAGCAGTTCTCAAAATGTAGACTGCGGAGGTCTTTCCAGGAGGTGTGTAAGGTCACACTCTTTTCATAATAATGTTAAAATGATATTTTCCATTTCATTGTCAATCTTCACAAGTGTACAGTGGAATGTTCAAGAGGTTACATGTTATGAGACACACAACAGGCTAAATACAGAAGGAAATGTGAGAACCCAGCTGTCTTCCAAAAAGTCAGACACTAAAGGGATTTGCAGAAATTTCAAACAGTGCCACTGTCTCACTATAGACAGATCCAACTCAAAATCTGTTTGAATCTTTAATATTTTTAAGGTGTTTTGAGCCTTAAAAGTTTGAGAACCACTGGATTAAAGAATAAATATGATTTTCAATTAAATTTCTTTCAGAACACTCATTCAAGAAAGTCTAGTTTTCCTGTTGGCTTCTAACACCTGGACTCAAGGCACAAAATATAATGTGAATTGGAAATTAGGCAATTGAGAGGTAATAGAATCAATATGGTTTAAACCAATTTGTACCACTTTGGCCAAAAGTTCATTTTTGGATCTAATGAATTTGTTGTCTATGTTAATGAAATTGATCAGAAACTGGCCAGCTCTTTTCATTGCTTTATAGTTTGTAGACATGCAAAGCCACTAGAGTTCTGTGTAGTGCGAGGTTTCTCTCTCTCTCACTGATACAGCACACACCTGTCAGGTTTTCTGGGAGCAAGCAACAGAAGCTGACTCTGGCTGATTGGGCAGGGAAGGAATTTATCAAAAGGATATTGAGAGCTCTCAGAATCATCAGGAGAGATGGAGAGCAAGGTCTGAAGGTAAACTTAAGGAGCAATGAAAACACCGCTCCATAGAACTAGATTGACGGAGGGACCATTACCCTGCTGTTGTCCCAATAAGCCCTAGAAGAAACCACCACTGTTGCTGTGCCAAGATCTCATCCTTGCAAACATTGTCACCCCAAAAGCCAGACCTCTTGCTGCCATCCTCGCCAGCACAATGGATCCCTGGAAAGTCTCTTTCCTTGAGTTGCTCTCTTAGAATCAAGGTCTTATAGGAATGTGTCTGATTGTCCAAGCCTTGGACACACTTCCATCAAATCTGCAAGGGAGACTCAGATTTGACTGGAATCTTTTGGGTTTTGCTTTGGAGTAGTAGGATCCACAGGGCTAAAACTATTCCAAACATAGCAAAGGCATTTAACAGGAGCCGAGAGGTCAGAAAATAGGACTGATGTTTGCTGCATATGGTGTATGAAGTCACAGAGTTACAGTTATGCAGAAAGTTTCAGAGTCAGGCAGAATTGGAAGTCAGTTTCAGAGTTAGGGTCCTGGCTCTATGGCTGCTAGCAGCTGTGAGATCTGAGGCGAGTCAAACTCTCAAAGCCTTAACTATCACCTGCTTCCTTGGGTAGATGTGAGGGTTAATTTCCTGGATGCAATAACATATAACATAATATTATGTGTATGTAGTAGGAACCCGATAAATGGTAGCCATGAATATTATCAATTTTCAGACTCTGCCACAGACACTAAAGGAGTAAGGAGGAATAGGGCATGGGGAGACCAAGGGGCTTGCCTATAATTTAAGCAACAACTCATGTCGGGATATGCTTCTGAACTCACTGATTCTGGGTTCAACTCCTATCCCAGTTCCTGAGCCTCATTACCTCCTTGTGTAATCAAAAGGTGGCAGAAGTGACTGGGCACAGTGGCTCACACCTGTAATCCCAACATTTTGGGAGGCTGAGGCGGGTGGATCACTTGAGGCCAGAATTTCAAGACCAGCTTGGCCAACATGGCAAAACCCCATCTCTACTAAAAATACAAAAATTAGCCATGTGTGGTGGTGTGCGCCTGTAATCCCAGCTACTTGGGAGGCTGAGGCATGAGAATTGCTTCAGCTTGGGAGGTGGAGGTTGGAGTGAGTGGAGATTGTGCCACTGTACTCCAGCCTGGGCAACAGAGTGAGATCCTGTCTCAAGAAAAAAAAAAGTGGCAGAAATAATAGAGTAATAAAGAAGTAACCCACATCAGCTGGTTAATTTAGGGTAGGAAGATTTAAGGTGAGTTTTACTTATCTTCCTTATTCTTTTCTGTGTTGTTTGAAAATTTACTGAGTACATAGTATTACATATAATGTTAAAAATTTAAAATTAGCAGTAATGCTGTTTTTATCCCAGGAACAACCATCTGTCTCAATTTGGATTTTCCTCAAAGCTGAGCCTAAGACAGGGATTTGGGAGCAGGTAAAAGGTGATCTAAGTCTAAACCCTGGTTCTCTAATGTTCACTAAAGGGATTAATCTATGTGGGCATTTTCCAAATGTAGATCAGTGATCAAGAGATTGCTACCAGGGATTACCCAAATAACAGTGTCCATAGTGAAATGACTCTGGGAGATGCAGGGACAAACATCTATGGACACCCAAATAACAGCATCCATAGTGAAATGAGTCTGGGAGATGCAGGGACAAACAGTAAAGAAAGGCTTCTTTACTGTGCAGCTTCTCAGGACCTTCCCTCTGCTGATGCACATTGAGAGTCTCAGAGAGGGACTCACACATCCAGCCCTCCTTTTTCTCCCAAGGGGACTTTGTAGGATTAATATTCTGGTGAGCACACTCTGGGAAATGTTGGATGATCTCAGAGGCCACTTCAGGCTATAAATTTGGTGATTTCTATGATCTCATTTAATCTTTTCCCCAAGTAAGCAAGAGGAGAAACTGTGGTCAAAATCACTCATCCAAACCAAGCAGCTAGTTATTGGCAGAACTGGGGCTCAAACTCAAATCTTTTGAACTCCCATTTTTTCCCCACTAAACACAGTGTGAAGAAGGCAGGTGTTATGCGTTGAATTGTGTCCCCCCAAAAAGGTAGGTTGATGTCCTTATCCCCAGTATCTCAGAATGTGACCTTATTTAGAAATAGGACCTTCATAGAGGTAATCAAGGTAAAATGGGATCATTAGGTGGGCTTGGATCCAAAATGGCTGGTGTCCTTATAAGAAGGGCAGGTACAGTGGCTCATGCCTATAATCCCAGCACTTTGGGAGGCTGAGGCGAGCGGATCACTTGAGCTCAGGAGTTCAAGACCAACCTGGGCAACATGGTGGAACTCTGTCACTATGAAAACTACAAAAAATTAACCAGGTATGGTGGTGTGTGCCTGTGGTTCCAGCTACTCGGGAGGCTGAGATGGGAGGATCGCTTGAGCCTGGGAGGTAGAGGTTGCAGTGAGCTGAGATTGCACCACTGCATTCCAACCAACCTGGGCGACAGAGTGAGACCCTGTCTCAAACAAAACAAAACAAAAACAAACACTGTGGGGGAAATTTGGATACAGAGGTAGACATGCACAGAGGTAAAGCAAGGAGAATGCCAAGCAGAAAGTGCAGAGCCTGGAGTGATCCTGTCTCACAACACCTGGTGCTATCAGAAGCTGGAAGAGGCAAGGAAGGATGTTTTCCCTACAGGTTTCCGAAGGAGCATGACCCCACCAACACTTTGGTCTTGGACTTCCAGCCTCCAGAACTGTGAGACAACACATTGCTGTTGTTCTAAGTCACCAGTCTGTGGTACTTCATTATGGCAGCCCTAGGAAACTAATCTAGCAAATATGACATGAGCTTCTATGCTCCTTTTAAGCCAGACCCAAGTCTGAAGTCTGAGCAGAGCAGTTCATAGTCTACCTGTTGGGAAAGCCGCTGGCCTCCACCCTGAGGAGACAGTGCTGCTGTTCCACAGCTGGGAACATGGAGAGTCTCCACCCTCCCTTTAGACCTGGTCTCCTTGCTCTTCTCTCCTCTGCCTTGGAGGCTCATAAGCCTTTTAAAAACAAGCAGAACCCCTAATGTCCACTATTTCTTGTGTGTGGGCAGGGCTGTTTCCTTGTGCTGGGCTGCTGGGCCATGGAATGTGACCTCTCTCTGTGGAAAGAGCCAAGAGAGAGGATTGCCAGCAGAGTTGGCAGGTACCAAGCGACCCAGGGTGCAGACACCTGTTGCTTGAATCTATTTGTGGAAACCTCCTGAGTGCTCACTGCCTAGAGGAAGGGCTTGGGCAGCTCGATCACGTGAGTCACTTCTGCATTGTCATAAGAAGACTTTACAGTTATGTGCCCATCCCAGCTTCCTGGGGCCTCAGGGGGACACCAACTGATTTAGTGCCTGGACTGACTCTATAAGATAGACTGGGCACCCCCATTTTACTGATAAAGAAACTGAGGCACAGGGGAATGAAGGGACTTTCCCAGGGCAATAAAATTAATTAATGACAGAACTGAGACAAAGCAGCTACATATCGGAAGAACTGGATGCTTACATGATAAAATCTAGGTGCAGGCGGTTGGGTACCTGAGGGGGCAGTAGGAGAGGCAGCTCCCCAAGGGAAGCACTAGGAAATGGGAGACTGGAGGGCCAAGAGGCCTCAGCTTTAGAATCAGAGCCAGGTTTGCATCTAGGTTCTGCCAAATACTAGCTGTGCAACTGGGTGAGTTGCTCTGCATGCCTCAGTTTATCTGATAAATAGTTATGCCTCCTTTGTGGGTTGTTCTGACCATTAGATGAGAGGATACATGTATTTAACTTGGTGTCTGGTATCTGTGAATCATTCCCTAACTCACTAAGTAGTATTATCGTGGTGGTGATTAGCAGCCTCGAATTACCCTGTGCCTTTGCCTGGAGCTGACCTGCGGCTGTGGCCTCCTCTGTGATAGGAGGGGCCTGACAGGGGCAGGGAGTGGTTAGTCAGGGAAATGGGCCAGGCGAGGCCCTCCACAGCTGTTGGGAACTGGAGAGCCGTCAGGAACCAAACCCGCAGAGGTGATTTCTATTGCTAACTTTAAGGGCCTGTGAACAAAACAAATAAAACCTGGTAGGAAGTTTTTCAAAATGTTCTCAGGTGCTGCCAAGCCTCAATATGTTTTCTGAGCCACACCAAGGCAGCCTCATTCCTCACTCCCTGTAGAGGCAAGGGACCATGACCCTTTCAGGGTAAGAATGCATCTGAGCAATGTAGCAACTTGGGCAGTACTTGTTCTTGATCCCCCAAGGAGGCCCCTGGCTCTCACTTGTGCACTCTTCATGCTGAGCTGCACTCAGTGGCAAAGAAACAGGGCTAGGGTAAAATGAGGTCCGGGAGGGCAGCTCTGCAGAAGGTGAATATTAACTGTGGAGCCCCTCAGGTGTTAAATAAGAGGGCAAAGTTCCAGATGCTTCACTCTTTTCACATAGAAGCATCTATTCCCTGCCTATCCCCCAGCATAGATCTGACAGTGACTCTTTCCTGCTGAAATCTTCCATTGCTCCCTATTGCCCATACCCTATAGGATGAAGTTGAAATTTCTTACCCTGGCATTCAAGGGCTTTGAGGATCTGGCCTCAGTCTACTTCTGAAGCCTGTCCCTTGTTGGGTTCCACATGAACCCAGACTCCAGCCATACCCAGGACTTGCAGTTCTCCAAATACACCCAGAAATTCTTCCCCACTGTGTCTTTGCTTATGACTGCGGGATAGACTGGTGTAATGGAGACCTGGTAGGCACTCAGTACATTTTGCTGAATTGGTCATACTTTATTTTATCATCTTGTCATGTTTAAAGAACAATTCCTGACAAAATTGTGAGCAAAATAAAATGGCTATTTTAAGCCACTACATTTTAAGGTAATTTGTTGCACGGTAACAGGGAATCAGAGCATCAGATTAATTTAATATTTAAAAAATAATCTAAGTATTAGTCATCCAGTATTAAAGACAGGAGACAAGTCTTGATTTTAAAAATGAGAAAAGCTTCATCATCGAGCTTTTTGATGACAGAATGCTCAATTCACAGGGAGAGTACATTCAATATCAGCTTTGACAGGGAGAGAAAAGTGAGAGCAGGCGACTGCAGCAATGGTGGCGTTTAATCTGCTATGCTCTGCCTTTGTCTTGAGGTGTTGGGCTGGGACCTCTCAGTCTCTCTATGCCGGAGCTGCTGGCTATTTTCATTTCCTGCAGGAGATGCCATGATGAAAACAAGATACTTAGAAATAAATGAAATGAATTAGCTCAGGAAGTCTTTTCTAGCACAGGACCAAAAAGTCTGTCTTGGGATGGAGAACCATACTAATTATTCTAGAAACAAGAAAAGTGCTTTCTTTCTCTTTCTTTCTCTTTCTTTCTCTCTCTCTCTTTCGTTCTTTCGTTGTCTTGTTTCTTATGTCTTGTATTGGGGGTCTGTTTGTATGTATGGAGGCGTTGCGTTTCTTTTTTGGTTCTTTCGTTAGTCTTTCTTTGGCTTCTTGTCTGTCTTTTTCTTCTTTTTCTTTTTCGTGCTTTCTTTCTTTCTTGTTTCTTCTTTCTTGCTTTCTTCTTTCTTCTTTCTTTCTTTCTCTTTCTTCTTTCTTCCTTCCTTCCTTCCTTCCTTCCTTCCTTCCTTCCTTCCTTCCTTCCTTCCTTCCTTCCTTCCTTCCTTCTTTCTTTTTCTTCTTCTTTCTTTCTTCTTTCTCTCTCCCTCTTTCTCTTTCCTCTCTTTCTCTCTTTCTCTCTCTCCAACCTCCACCTCCTGGGTTCAAGAGATTTTTGGGTCTCAGCCTCCCAAGTAGCTGGGATTACAGTCATGTGCCACCACACTGGCTAATTTTGGTATATTTAGTAGAGATGGGGGTCTCACCGTGTTGGCCATGATGGTTTCAAACTCCTGGCATCAAATGATCTGCCTGCCTTGGTCCCCCAAAGTGTTGGGATTATAGGTGTGAGCCACTGTGCGTGGCCTCCTTCTATTTTTCAGTGATTAAAAGTATCTAAGTGGCAAAGCAGGCTATAAACATGACCCTGTGAGGCCAGAGTCCCCTCACCAGGGTAAAGTCTGTTTCATCATTCTGTTCTTGCAGATCCCTGGGATGAGTTTTGCTAAGATACCCATTAGCTCTTCATTAGGATCTGCTAAAGATCAAATTATTCCCCATCCCCTTCCCCACACCCAAATATTTTCAAGTTCTAACCTGAAATATGATTGTATTAGGAGATGGGGCTTTTAGGAGGTAATTACCTTAATTAAGGTTGAATGAGGGCTTAAAGGTGAGGTCCTAATCCAATAGCATTTGTGGCTTTAAAAGAAGTGAGAGAGAGGAGAGAGATCCCTCTCTCCCTCTGTATGAGCACACTGAGGATAGTCCGTGTGAGGACCCGGTGAGAAGGCAGCCTTCTGAAGGCCGGGAAAAGAGCCCTCACTAGGAACCTTGATCCTGGGCTTCTAGCCACCAGAACTGAGAGAAATCATTTCCACTGTTTAAGCCACCTAGTCTACACTATTTTGTTATGGCAGCCTGAGCAGGGTAACATGGCCTCCCATTTCCATTTGACCTTTTGGTAGTCCATTCCTTATACAATAGCCAGAGGGTATTTTAAAATTATAAAGTCAGCTTCTATCCATTGGCTTCCCACAGCAAAAGGAATTACATTTGGATTCCTTACTCTGACCTATGAGACCCCAAATGACCTAGCCCTTGTTCACCTCTCAACCTCATCTCCAAATTTCTTTCACCAACATTCCCTGCCTGCAGCTATATTGCTAATTTTTTTTGTTCGTTTCTGCCTCAGGACCTTTGTACTTGCTGTTCCTTCCTGAAATTATTTTCTCAAGAGTATCTCATGACCCAGTTCAACTGGAGCCTGCTCAGAGAGGGCTTCCCTGTCCATCTAATAGTCACTATCTATGATAATCACCTCATTTAATAGTCTTCATAGCATTTAAAAGTATCTGAAATTATCTTAGATATTTGTGTACTTGTCTATGTTCTCTACTGGAAGCTAGGTGGCATGAAGGCAGGACACCTGGCTGTCTCATTAATGCCTATATCCCAATGCCTAGGGTGACGGCGGGCAGTAGGAAGGTTTCATCTTTGGTGGTTGAATGAATGGCTGAAGCCCTTGTTCCTTACCGCTTATCCCCATCTGTTCAGTGCCTATCCATCCTTCACTATCTGTGTAAATCCCACCTCCTTAGATCTATGTAAGTCCTTCCTTTTTTGACTCCTCCTAGCAAGTACTTCATAGCTCTGATGGACCTTTTTTTTTTTCTTTAAATGGAAACAGTTTGTTTACTGAAATATGCTATGTACACATGTTTGAGCCCCAAGTTCTCTACCAAGTTCAGTTTGTGTCTAGGATCCAGACATGGTCAAGAGCAGTAACATGTTGCTGCTTTTGTAGCTTTGCTCTGCTGCTTTTGCTTTTTGTTCTGATTTTCCCACAAGCTTTTGCCTCCCTGGATATAAAAGTTTCTTGTCTAAAGCCGGGAGTGGTGGCGGGCACCTGTGGTCCCAGCTACCCAAGAGGCTGAGCTGGGAGGATCACTTGAGTCTAGGAGTTCAAGGCTCCAGTGAGAGCCATGATGCTCTGATAGACTTTTATCTTAATCTGTCATCTTTGAATTTTATGAGTTTTGTGTGTCCCTCCCTGCCCTACTGTAATTTTTTTTTTTTTTTTTTGTTGAGACAGAGTGTCGCTCTGTCGCCCAGGCTGGAGTGCAGTGGCCGGATCTCAGCTCGCTGTAAGCTCCACCTCCCGGGTTTACGCCATTCTCCTGCCTCAGCCTCCCAAGTAGCTGGGACTACAGGCGCCCGCCACCTCGCCCGGCTAGTTTTTTGTATTTTTTTAGTAGAGATGGGGTTTCACTGTGTTAGCAAGGATGGTCTTGATCTCCTGACCTCGTGATCCGCCCATCTCGGCCTCCCAAAGTGCTGGGATTACAGGCTTGAGCCACCGCGCCCGGCCTACTGTAATCTTTTTGAGGACAAGGACTGGGCTTTACTAATGGTTATATTTCGTGGTTCCCCCCTGCCAAAACCCTGTCATCCAGACTGCGTAGAATGCAGGGAGCTTTATTCTCCTCCAGCATCTTCAGCGTAGAGATGCAGGCTTTGGGAAAGTAGATTTCACACCTAGTGAATTCTCAACCAGACAAACGATTGTTAAGGCAAGAGACTGTTGAGTCAGGTTATTGTTTGAGCTCCTCTAAGTGTATATTCTCAGCAGAACCAAAGAAATTATGAAAGAATCAGGAGAGAGCTGCAAATGTTGCAAATTTCCATGCTATCGATGAAATGTGGTTTCTGATCTTCACACAGTTGCTCTTCTAAGCTAGGCCTGAACAATGTTCTGAGACTCTCTTTTACTAGAATAATTCCACCTAAGAATAGTAAGCATTAAACTCAAGAGTTAGAGCTAGATGGGATATAATCCAGCCTGACTCTCCTTAAGAAGAGAAGAGGAATCTGAAGCTTCAAAGAAGTCATATTCAACATCAAACAGAGATCAGGGGCGAATGTGGGACACCCACAAGAGGAATCTGAGGCTTCAAAGGAATCATATTCAACATCAAACAGAGATCAGGGTGAATGTGGGATGCCCACAGAGGCCTCCTGACCCTGCACCAGGGCTCCTACCATCCAGCGTTAGTCCCTTTGTGCTAGCCACACTCCTGATGCTGTCATATAACACTTTTCTACCTGTAAACTTCAATTCTTTATGCATCCTCGCTGATGGAATGGGGACCTGCCTCCATGGCCTGATTTCAAGGACATCAGAAAATTTCTCCTCCTCCTGTCCACCCTAGTCTTCTACCCTGGCCTGTACCTGAAATTGCACCATTAGAGACAAGCCATTTTATGTTTTTCTTTAGACCAAAGGTTGTAATCCAAATGTTTATAAGGATCAAGCAGGTAATATAAATGGTGAGTTTGCACAGATGGGACTGTGGGGTACTGAGGGGCACAGGCCCATGTCTCCAGGGCCTAAAGGGGCAGCTGCCACTCCACCTCAGCCCAGAGGGACTGTGTCTTCTGTGTTTTCAAGGGGAGCCAGAAATGTGTGTGTGTGTCTTTTAAAATTTGAACTCTTCTCTGAATTTTAAACATCGTCAATACATTTTCAAAAATTAAAGTATTATCTGGCCAAAACCAAACCAAACCAAACCAAACCAAAACCTCTGCAAACTGGATTTGATCTTTCACATACGTGTGTAAAGTCATGTATAGATTCTTTCCAATAGCAGTTTGGGACATGAGGTGAGAGACATCAAAGAAAGTATTTTCCCAGGGATCTGCGTGGAAAGCCGGGTTTAAGTAGTACGCCCAGAGCCCTCTGCAGGGTAAGGGGAGTGAGATGCCATGGGTGCAAAATGTAAGGTGCTTGCTTTCAGGATGGACCCTGAACTTGCATGACCCAGAGGGTGAGCACCTCCTTAAAATTTTGTGCCTGGCGTGGTGGCTCACTCCTGTAATCTTAGCACTTTGGGAGGCCGAGGCAGGCAGATCACTTGAGCTCAGGGGTTTGAGACCAGCCTGGGCAACATAATGAGACCCCTGTCTCTACTAAAAATGCAAAATAAAAGAAAATTAGCTGGTCATGGGCATCACCTGTAATCCCAACCCCCTTGGGAGGCTGAGGCAGGCGAATCGCTTGAACCAAGGAGGTGGAGATTGTAGTGAGCTGAGATTGAGCCATTGCACTCCAGTCTGTGTAACAGAGGGATATTCTGTCTCAAAAAAAAAAAAAAAGAAAGAAAGAAAGAAAAAATTGTGCTTCACTGGCCTCACCCTACTCCCAACCCTGATTGTGGAGCGGGAGGATGAGAGAGGGGAGGGCCAGGTGATTTGGGAGAACCATACCTAGAGGTCAGATTGAGTGCTGTATGAAGCAATGTGAAGATGAAGTGGTGTGAAGGCCAGTTTTGCAGGGTGCATGCTTCTGCTGTGACTTCCCTGCGGTGGAGGAAGCTGGGCACAGTGCATCCTGTGCTTACAGCTTCACTGTTTGCTTCCCTGATATTTCCACACCCTCTGGAAGTCTTGACTCAGTCGTGCCCCAAGTGACCTCAGTGGAAAGTGTGAGAAAGTAAGGAGCAGCAGTTGTTTTTATCCCCAAACCAAGCAAGGAAAACAGTTGTTGACATAATGCCTGACTATCAGCTCTCTGCTCTCCTGACTGTCCAGGGCCCTGGAGCTGCTGGAGACCACTCGTGACACACGGGGCAGTGGGTGTTAGTTGACCCAGAGGCCTTAGGAGGGCAGCCTCTGCCTCTGCCTCCTGTGAACCGCCCCCCCACCCCCCACCCCTAGGAGGAGAGCAGGCTTATGACCCTGGCGGTGCTGTCCTGGTTAATTCTGAAGACGGGGAGGCTGGGCCTTTGAGGAGCACCGGCCTCCCTGCCTCTGGAGTGGAGCTTGGCAGGAAGCTGGAGGGGCAAGATTCTGAGCAGTTCCTCCTGCTGCCTCTTTGGCTCTGCAGCCAAACGCCTGTGGTTTCAGCCTAGTGTTGGGGACAGCTGGGTTTGTTTTGGTGTCCAAACCGGGGCGTAGGGGGAACATGGTTTTCATGTCGAAAAAATAAATGTTTTTAAGAGAGAGAGAAGACTTCCAGCGGGAGCTCCCGAAGGCTTCTAACCCCGCCTGCTCCCCCTGATCTCAGAGAATGAATGCCTGACAGGAGCCAGCAGTTAGCAAGCAGCTCTGCAGATATTATAAGCAATGTTGTGGGAGGGGGACCGATTACCTCTAAGATGTTGGGAGGGTCCACATAGCCTGGGCACAGGGATCCTGAGGACTCCCTCATTTACCCCGATCCTTGCTGTAAGTTGCTTGCTGTTATTGATACCTGCAGCAGGTGTCTGGAACTGCAGATCCTGGGGGGCTCTTGCTGGGGCCAGTGGGGAGGACAGAAATGTGACAGCTGTCTGCAAATGTTGGATGTTGGAGAAGCTGTCATTGGAAAGGGAGCAATAGGCATCTCTGGGGTCCCAGAATATGTAATTAGGACTGGGAGCAGACCTAAAGGAGACCACTTTCCTATTATTAAAAGAAAAAAAAAAGAAAGTGTAAAGATTAGGGTGTCTGCCATTGTGTCTCAGGTCTCAGTCACCTCCTCAGAGTGAGCTTCCGTTGAAGCTCTCTCTTTCTCCAGCTAAAGTTGATCCTCTTGCCAGTGATTCTGTCTCATCAATCTGTTTCTTTCTTGCAAATTACTTATCAAAGTCTATACATATCATGCTTCTTGCCTGCCTCCTTGTTCATTTTCTACACACCAGTCTGGGTGATGAGCTTCCTGGGGGCACAGGGCTTTGTGCTTTGCTCATTACTGCTTCCTCAGTGCCTAGCACAGTGCCTGGCGCATAGTAGGAGCTCAATAAATATGTGTGGATTGACCAAATGAAGAATGAGAATGAGTTAATACTGCAGGAGGAAATAAAGTCCCCACCATTGGAGAATTTAAGCAGAAGTTGAGCGGCCAAAAGTCAGAAAGTCTGCTAGCCCCTGATTTGGTTATAGTTATGCTTGATGCTGGGACTAATGGACTATATGATGGTTCAATTGTGAAAGAGGGTTAGTTTTGCTCATGTAAAGTTCTAGCTGGGTGTTTCTGATGGGTAGGCAGCTCTCCTCTAGGAGGTGGCTCAGAAACTCTGGCATCTTTCATCTTGTGGCTCCATCATTTTCTATCTGTGGCTTTTTTGGTCACCATGCTGAATTGTATCAAACAGTTGAGAAAAAAGGAGGTGATTACAGACCAAACCTAGAAGAGGTGCACATCCCTTCCACTCACACGCCATGGGCTAGAACTCTGTCGTATCTAATTACGAGGTTTGGGTCATGGCCCAGAAGGAAGCAGAGACAAGTTTGTTTCATAACCTCCCAGGCTCTGTCCCAGGCTCTGACATGCCTGCACTGGGCAGGAGGTGGAACCAGATGGCTTCTGGGAGCCTCTTGAGCATTTGCATTGAAAGGTTTTGTGTTTCCCTTCTGCAACGACTTAGCCTTAGTACTTGCAAGTACTAAGGAGAAGTAAGGCACTTGTCACCCCTCATCCTTTTCTAGTTTTGCAATTTTTTTTTTTTTTTTTTTGAGATGGGGGTCTCACTCTGTCACCCAGACTAGAGTGCAGTGGCGTGATCTGAGCTCATTGCAACCTCCACCTCCCAAGCTCAAATAATCCTCCCACCTCAGCCTTCTGAGTAGCTGGGACCACAGGCACGTGCCACCATGCCCGGCTAATCTTGGTGTTTTTAGTAGAGACTGGGTTTTGTCATATGGCCAGGCAGGTCTCGAACTCTTGAGCTCAAGCGATCTGCCCACCTTGGCCTCCCAAAGTGCTGGGATTACAGGTGTGAGCCACTGCACCTGGTCAAGCAATTCTTTTTTCTTTTGCTCAGGAATTTCCTTAGGTGTTTCTGGTATGTCATTATGGACAGTGAGAACATCTACTTAGGCAACCACAAAAATATCCAAGTCAGACAGACCTGTCTAGGAATCCCAGTTCTATCATTCCCTAGGTATGTGGCATTGGGCAAGTTACTGAACCTTTCTGGCTCTCAGCTTTTTCCTCTGGAAATGAGGATAATAGCTATAATAGTACCTACTCTGTAACACTATGAGGCTTGAAAGAGCAGAGGTGTGCACCATTTATGGTGCATTTACTCTAGATTGTTGTCCTTAGCTTTATTTCCATCATTTTAAAAAGTTTTCACAGCAACTCTATGGAGTAGATCTGTTATTAGCCCTCGTTTCATAGAGGAGAATGCAGAATTGCTGAGAGATTAAGCAGCTTGCTTAAAGCCATGCAGCTAATAGGTTGGGAACCAGGACTTGAATGAAGTCATCCAACTCTGCTGCCCACAAGCTGCATAATAGACAGTAACAGTTATGAGGACGAAAAGGATGATTTTGTTGTTGTTGTTACTGTTATTTGCTTTAGAGGCTGAGCCAGTTCTAGGCTTACTTATATATAAGCAATGATTTGCAAAACATTTCACAGTCCACAAAATGTCTCTATGGCTCACAGCTTGATAGTTCGTACAATAATTTTGAGGTAGTTTTACTATTGTGTCCCCTTTATAGGGAATAAAAATGAACCCCATTTTGGGAGGCAGAGGTGGGTGGATCACAAGGTCAGGTGACTGAGACCATCCTGGCCAACATGGTGAAACCCCATCTCTACTAAAAATACAAAAATTAGCCGGGTGTGGTGGCATACGCCTGTAGTCCCAGCTACTCAGGAGGCTGAGGCAGGAGAATCACTTGAACCTGGGAGGAGGATGTTGCAGTAAGCCCAGATCCTGCCACTGTACTCTAGCCTGGGCAATAGAGCAAGACTCTGTCTCAGAAAAAAAAAAAAAAAAAAACAAAACAAAAAAAAAGTGAGCCCCAGAAGGCATGAATCACTGGCTGGGGTCACACAGCCAGAAACTGGTGAAGTTGACTTTCAGATTCTGACTTTGGACAATGCCATTTCTCTAGTTAAATTCAAGTTAATATTTGTTAAACACTTAGGAGGGTGTCTGGCACATAGTAAGCATGATATGAATGTTTATTTAAAAACTAAATTAAATAAATATCATACTTCACTTCCCTCTTCAACAGCTATTTCTCTAGTACCTGCTAACACCTGTAAAGTTAGGGTGGCTATGACTGGAGCCTGGGTCTCCTCTCACTCCCACCTTGTGCCCAGCCTTCTCAGATTACCCCTCAGGTTGGCTGGGCTGGTCTGCTCACCTTCTCCTTTCACTCTAGTTGGCTGTTTTTGGCTAGTCCCTAAGATCTGGACTTCTCCCCATAATAAAACAAATATGGCTACTTATTGTTCCTGCTTTTCAGGCCCCTGCTTGCTTGTTTCATGGAATCATCTTGTAGAAAGGTGTTGTTAACTAATGGAGATCTTATGTGTCATAGTGCCCTCTCCAGTAGTTTATTTACCTTCCAACGCGGGGGGCTTCAATTAACCCAAAGGAATCATTAGTGGCAGAATTTCAGGCATCTGCATAGGCCAATGGGGGCGACATTTTTGGAGGAGAAGGCTTGAAATCACATCACAGAACTCATGAAGGAGGGAGGGCTGAGCCTGCTCTGGGTTTGCATGAAGTCCATTCTGCCTGCTAGAAGACTGACAAGGCTTCTCTTTTACTCTGCCCCCTTTCATAAAAGCTTTTCTTTAAGTTGCTTTAGAAAATTCCTAACATTCTTTGTCAAATTGGGCTCACAATTATTTCTACCTCATGTTTTTAATGGAACAGACCCAGAAACTCCCAAACAATGAGGAAAACAAATTGGGAAGCATGTAGACACTTATTCAACAAGTTTCATTGAGTCTTTGTTGTATGTCAGGGACCATTTCAGGTGCTGAAGGCAAGGATGAGCAAGCTGGCCAAGGCCACTTATCTGAGGCCATTTGGGCTGCACTGATAAAAATGTCCCAAACTGGTGGTTTATAAACAGTAAACATTAATTTCTCACAGTTCTGGAGGCTGGGAAGTCCAAGATCAAGGTGCCTGGTGAGGGCCCTTTCCTCATAAATGGCACCTTTTAGCTGTGTCGTCACTTGGTGGAAGGGGAATATTAACTTCCTTGGGCCTATTTTATAAGAGCACTAATCCTATTCCTATGATGCAATCACCTCCCAAATGGCCCCACCTCCCAATACCATCATCTTGGAGGTTTGGTTTCAACATATGAAGTTTTTGGGGGACACAAACATTCAGACCATAGCATTTTCCCCTGGCCTTCCAAAATTCATGTCCTTCTCACATACAAAATACTTTCATTTCATTCTAATAGTCCCCAAAGTCTTAACTGGCTGCAGCATCAAGTTTTAATGTCTAAGTCCAAAATCTTATCTAAATATCATCTAAATCAGAAATTGATGAGACTTAAGGTATGATTCATCCCGAGGCAAATTTTTCTCCAGCTGTGAACTATGAAAACAAACAAGTTCTGTGCTTCCAAAATACAATGGCAGGACAGGCACAGGATAGACATTTCCATTCCAAAGTGAGAAATAGGAAAGAAGGAAGGGGTAAATAGATTTCAAGCAGGTCCAAAACCTTAAGTCTCAAGGCTAATCTTTGAGCCCAGGCTCTGCCCTCCAGGCAGGAGTTGGGCCCCCAAGACTCTGGGAAGCCATGCCTCCAAGACCTCGGGCTTCCCTGTTCCCCCACGGCTCTCACGTGTTGGAGTCAAGTGCCTGCAGCTCTCCCAGGCTAGAATCTCATTCCTCTGGCTTTACTGGTCTGGGATCTCCAGGGCATCCCCATCCCTAAACCTCCACCAGACTTTGCCCTAATGAGGTCTCTCTGCAGTGGTTGTGCCTCTGTGATTGTTCTCTGCCTGCCCGTGGCTCTATGGGTCATCCTTTTAAATCTAAGTGAGGACATCCACACCCCCTTGGCTCATGAGCCAGCAGACAGTATCTTACATATATCAAGATTTATTGCCTGTACCCTGAGTGGGGAGGGGCAGTCACCATGGCTCATGAACAACTGGGTCTGCTGGAGCCAAACCTGGGGCAGCCTAGTAGCACAGCCACCTGCTGGAGCAAAACTTTGAAATTCTTCTGCCCCACAGGCCTTGGCACTCTTGGTCTGTAATAGAAATGCCAGCCTTGTGATCTCTAAAAATGCCTTTGGGATCATTTTTTTCATTGTCTTGATGAGTAGCACCTGGCTTTCATTGACAAGACCCATCCATATTAAATCTCCTTATCAAAAACTCACTTGGTCACCACAGGCTTTCTCATTTTTTCCAATATGAATAGGCTGAGAATCCAAATTTTTATGTTCTACTTTCTTTTTGATTAAGAATTCTGTCTTTAAGTCATTTCTCTCTTCCTGCATTTTACTATAAGCACTCAAGGGAGGCCATTTTGCACCCTCAGCACTTTGCTAAGAAATAGCTTCACTAAATATCCAATTTCATTGCTCATAAGTCCTACCATTATATAATGAGGATTGCCTTTCCTCCACTGTCCAATAACATGTTCCTCGTTTCCATTTGAAACCTCATCAGAATGGTCTTTACCATCCCTATTTCTACTAACAATCTATTCATGACTATTTAGATAATCTCTAAGAAACCTGAAGCTTTCTCTATAGCTCTCCTCTTTTTTTGGTTTGTCAGTGCATATGAGTTATGTTTACACTATACTGTAGTTTATTAACTGTGCAACAGTATTATGTCTAAAAAATAGTGTACATACTTTACTTAAAAAATACTTCATTACAGCTGGGCATGGTGGCTCATGCCTGTAATCCCAGCACTTTGGGAGGCCGAGGCAGGCGGATCACGAGGTCAGGAGATCGAGACTATCCTGGCTAACATGGTGAAACCCCGTCTCTACTAAAAATACAAAAATTAGCTGGGCGTGGTGGCAGGCGCCTGTAGTCCCAGCTACTCGGGAGGCTGATGCAGGAGAACGGTGTGAACCCAGGAGGCGGAGCTTGCAGTGAGCTGAGATGGCACCACTGCACTCCAGCCTGGGTGACAGAGCGAGACTCCGTTTCTAAAAAAAAAAAATCCTTCATTGCTAAAAAATGCCAACGATAATCTGAGCCTTCAGTAAGTCATAATCTTTTTGCTGGTGGAGGATCTTGCCTCGATGTTGAAGACTGTTGACTGATAAGGGGTGGTGGTCACTGAAGCTTAGAGTGGCTGTGACCATTTTCAAAAACGAGACAGCAATGAAACTTGCTGCATCAATTGACTCTTCCTTCCATGCAAGATTTCTCTGTATCATACAATGCTGTTTGATAGCACTTTACTCACACTAGAACTTCTTTCAAAATTCGAAGTCAAACCTCTGAAATCCTGCCACTGCTTTTCAACTAAGTTTATGCAACATTCTAAATTCTTTGTTGCCATTTTAACAATGTTTAAAGCAGTGGTGTCCAAACTTTTGGCTTCCCTAGGCCACATTGGAAGAAGAATTGTCTTGGACTACACATAAAATACATTATCACTAATGATAGCTGATGAGCTAAAAAATAATTGCAAAAAAACTCATAATGTTTTAAGAAAGTTTACAAATTTAAGTTGGGCCACATTCAAAGCCGTCTTGCGGCCCCTGGGCCATGGGCCATGGGTTGGACAAGCTTGGTTTACAGCATCTTTACCAGGAGTACATTCCATCTCAAGAAACCTCTTTCTTTGCTCATCCATAAGAAGGAACTCTTCACTGACTCAAGTTTGACTGTGAGATTGCAGCAATTCAATCATATCTTTAGGCCTCACTTCATTTTTGTTTTTTTGTGTTTTTTTTCTTTTTTCTTTTTCTTTTATTTTTATTATTATACTTTAAGTTCTAGGGTACATGTGCACAATGTGCAGGTTTGATACATAGGTATATGTGTTCCATGTTGGTTTGCTGCACCCATTAACTCATCAGTTACATTAAGTATTTGTCCTAATGCTATCCATTCCCCTGCCCCCACCTCATGACAGGCCCCCATGTGTGATATTCCCCACCCTGTGTTCAGGTGATCTCATTGTTCAATTCCCACCTATGAGTGAGAACATGTGGTGTTTGGTTTTCTGTCCTTGTGATAGTTTGCTCAGAATGATGGCTTCCAGCTTCATCCACGTCCCTGCAAAGGACATGAACTCATGTTTTTTTATGGCTGCATAGTATTCCATGGTATATGGTGTGCCACATTTTCTTAATACAGTCTATATCATTGATGGACACTTGGTTTGGTTCCAAGTTTTTGCTATAGTGAATAGTGCCGCAATAAACATACATGTGCTTGTGTCTTTATAGTAGCATGATTTATAATTATTTGGGTATATACCCAGTAGTGGGATCGCTGGGTCAAATGGTATTTCTAGTTCTAGTCCTTGAGGAATCGTCACACTGTCTTCCACCATAGTTGAACTAGTTTATACTCCTACCGACAGTGTAAAAGTGTTCCTATTTCTCCACATCCTCTCTAGCATCTGTTGTTTCCTGACTTTTTAATGATTGCCATTCTAACTGGTGTGAGATGGTATCTCCTTGTGGTTTTGATTTGCATTTCTCTGATGACTAGTGATGATGATAACTGTCCTGTTTTCTTTCTGTGCTCTTGTTACCAGAAAGGGGTCCTGGTCCAGACCCCAAGAGAGGGTTCTTGGATCTCACACAAGAAAAAATTGGAGATGAATCCATACAGTAAAGTGAAAGCAATAAAGAATGGCTACTCCATAGGCAGAATAGCAGCATGGGCTGGTCGGCTAAGAATACTTATTGTTACTTCTTGATTATATGCTAAACAAAAGCTGGATTATTCATTAGGTTTTGGGGAAAGGGGTGGGCAATTCCCTGAACCCAGGGTTGCTCTCCTTTTTAGATCATATAGGGTAGCTTCCTGACATTGCCATGGCATCTGTAAACTGTCATGGTGCTTGTGGGAGTGTCTTTTGGCATGCTAATGTATTATGATTATCATATAATGAGCAGTGAGGAAGACCAGAGGTCACTCTCATCGCCATCTTGGATTTAGTAGGTTTTGACTGGCTTCTTTACCACAGCCTGTTTTATCAGCAAGGTCTTTATGACCTGTATCTTGTGCTGACCTCCTGTCTCATCCTGTGACTAAGAATGCCTTAACCTCTTGGGCATGCGTCCAACTAGGTTTCAACCTTATTTTACCCAGCCCCTATTCAAGATGGAGTCTCTCTGGTTCAAGCGCCTCTGACACTCTCACCAGAATTGCACTTAAGGTCTGCTCCTAGTAATGTAGGCTTCGTATAGTATGTACCTCAAAACTCTTCCAACCTCAACCCATTACCCAGTTTCAAAGCCATGTCTATATTTTTAGGTATTTGTATAGCAGTATCTCCATTTCACTTTACTGTATGGATTCATCTCTAATTCTTTCTTGTCTGAGATCTAAGAACCCTCTCTTGGGGTCTGGATTGGGACCCCTTTCTGGTAACAAGAGCACAGAAAGAAAAGAGGAGATTATCATCATCACTGGTCATCACAGAAATGCAAATCAAAATACTACCAATATTCTCTCTTGGTACTTTCAAGCTGCTATTAAAAAAATACCACAAACTGGTGGCTTATAAGCAGAAAACATTTATTTCTCACAGTCCTGGTGGCTGGAAATTCCAGGATCAAGGTATCAGCTAATTCAGTGTCTAGTAAAGACCTGGTCCTCATAGACAGCACCTTCTCCTTGTGTCCTCACATGGTGGAAGGGACAAATGAACTTCTGTGGCCATATTTTATAGGGGCACTAAATCCATTCACAAGGGCACAACCCTCATGATATAATCACCTCCAAAATTACACCACCTCCTAATACCATTGCCTTAGGGATTAAGCTTCAACATATGAAGTTTTGGGGGAACACAGACATTCTGACTATAGCACCTCCTCCAAGAGCCTCGAGACAGACCGTAAAATGTGATTCTACTTTTCACACTAAAAGTGGAAGCTACACCAAGCGATCCCCTAAGGTTTCTCTGGCTTTAAGATCTATAATCACATGACATGATCGTAGCAAACAAACAAACAAACAAAAAACAACAACAAAAAGACCCCAAAACAATAGCAAACCTATTGTTTCACTAGTTCAAATAACTCCTTTCTTCTACAAATAAAGACATTATGAAAATCAGGTATGTCTAAGACTTCTAATCATAGCCTGATATTTCTTCTTCCATCCTTCTACAGTAACAGGACCCCTGATTTATAGCAGGGCATTTAGCCACAGAAAATAAAGACCATGTTTTCCATTCCTTTATGCAGCTGGGGGTAGCTGTGTGACTAAATTCCGACCAATGATATGTGAGCAGAAATGTGTGCCACTTCTGGTCATTATCTTAAAGGGACAGGACACGCCCTTTCCCCATTTCCTCTTCTTACTGGACAGAGTGAGGATTTGGTGACCAGCCAGCATGGCCATGGGGATAAGGGCAATCTCCTGGGGACAGTGGATCAACAAGATAGAAAGAGAGATGTAAACAGCTTTTTTTGCTTGTTTATTCAAGCTTCTGATATTTGGGGTCTCCATTATAGCACCCAATTCATTTTATCAATTAGTGAGAAAGTGGAGTTACAATTTCCTATGATTTATCAGTTCATTCTTTTGATTCTGTCAACTTTTGTTTTATGTTGCTTGAAGCTTGTTATTAGCATTTACATATTTATAATTACCACATCTTCTTGATGAATTGACTCTTTGTTATTTTGAAATGTCTCTCTGTCTATCTCTGGTATTACTTATTTTGGTCTCCAAATATGTTTAATTTTAATTTAATATATTAAATTAAAAACTAGTGGCTACTCTAGTCTTATGTTTATTGTGTGCATGGTATACCCATACACACCATGGATATGTATGGGACATCTTTGTTTTCAATCTTTATGTGTCTGTATATCTAAAGTATGTCTCCTACAGAGAGCATATAGTCTAGTCTTGCTTTTATATCGATTCTGTTAATTTCTGGCTTTTAGTTGGTGTGTTTAGACCATTACCTCTTTAAAAATAGACTGTATATTTTATAACAGTTTTAGATTTGCAGGAAAATTGCAAAGATACTTTGGAGAGTTGCCATATATCCCACATCCAACTTCACCTGTTATTAACATCTTAAGCTACTAGTCCATTACCTTTTAATATGATCATTGACATGGTTGGATTTATGCCTATCATTTCAATATCTGATTTCTGTTTTCCCCTGTGTTTTTGTCTTCTTCTGGATTTTTGAATATATTTTAGAATTTTCACTTAATTTCTCTATTGGCTTTTTAGCTATGACTCTTTGTATTATATTTTTAGTAGTTAGGGGACAACATGATAACTTTTTTTTTAATTCTTAGAGTTTAATTAGAGCTAATATTGTGCCACATCACATAAACTATATAACACTTGCAGGAATATAGTTCCATTTAGTTCTGTCCTCCTACTCTGCATTATTTATGCTATAGTTGTTATAGGTTGTCTATCTACTTACAGTATAAACCCAGCAAGTTAATACTGTAATTTTTCCTTAAAACTGTCATATGTATTTTAAGGAATTTAAGAGTAAAAATAGCTTTTATATTTATCCAGATATTTACCATTTCTGATGCTCTTTCTGGTTATTTGGTTTCCCACTGCATCATTTTCATTAGGTTTGACAAACTTCCTTTATCATTTCTTGTAGTACAAGTGTGCTACCAAAAAGTTGTCTTCATTTTCTTTTGTATGAAAATGTTATTTCAGCCTCCTTTTTGAAGTGGTTGGATATAGAATTATGCCCCAGTATATAGCATGAGAGATTGATAGAGTTTTACTTGTAGCACTGTAAAGATGTTGCTCCACTATCTTCTGACCACCCTGATTTCTGGTAAGAATTTTGTGGTCATCTCAGTCATCAGTCCCCTATATGTAATGTGTTGTTTTTCTGTCTTCTTTCAAGATTTTCTCTTTAGGTTTGCTTTACAGCAATTTAACTACAATGTGTTAGACATATTTTTTTCCTCTGTTTGGGTTCTGATGAGTATTTTGAATCTGTACATTTATTTATCTCAACCAAACTTGGATAGTTTTCTGTTATTATTTCTCTACATATTTTTTTTCTATTCTATTATTTTTCCTTCCTTTTCTAAGAAACTACTTATCCATGTTTTAAAGAAACTACTTATACAGTTCTCTGAGGTGTTATGTTGTTCATCTTTAAAAATCTTTTTTTTCTTTTTCAGATTACATTGTCTTCATTGCTCTGTCTTTAGTTTACTGATGCTTTTCTGTCATTTCCCTTCTGCTATTAAATTCATCCAGCACTTTTTATTTAAAAAATCAGATACAGTTTTCAGTCCCATTTTTCCTCACTTTCATTTATCTCTCTTTCATTTATCTGACTTCCAAAGTATTTCATTATTATTAAAAATATTCGTTTTTAATATTTTAATTTAAAAATATTAAAATATTTTTCAGTTATCTATTTAGGTTTCCTATTTTTAATTTATTACAAGTTTTTCCCTCTTATCTCATTTAGCAACATTTTACTGCTTTGAAGTCCTTGACTGATAACTCTAGCATCTGGGTCATTTTAGAGCTTGGTCATCCCTAGAAAATGATTCACATTTTTTTTGGTTCTTCATTTGTTGAGTAATTTTGAATTGTATACTAGATATTGCAAATGATACATATGCAATGATATAAAAACTGAATTATTCTTTCTAATTATACTTTACGTTCTGAGGTACATATGCAGAACGTGCAGGTTTGTCACATAGGTATACACGTGCCATGGTGGTTTGCTGCACCCATCAACCCATCATCTACATTAGATATTTCTCCTAATGCTATCCCTCCCCTAGTCCCTCATCCCCCAACAGGCACCGGTGTGTGATGTTCCCCTTCCTGTGTCCCTGTGTTCTCATTGTTCAACTTCCACTTATGAGTGAGAACATTTGATGTTTGGTTTTCTGTTCTTGTGTTAGTTTGCTGAGAATGATGGTTTCCAGCTTCATCCATGTCCTTGCAAAGGACATGAACTCATCTTTTTTTAGGGCTGCACAGTATTCCATGGTGTATATGTGCCACATTTTATTTATCCAGTCTATCATTGATGGTCATTTGGATTGGTTCCAAGTCTTTGCTATTGGGAACAGTGCCGCAATAAACATACTTGTACATGTATAAAGACTGAATTCTATTATATTTCTTGCAGGAGGTTTGATGTTTTTGTTTTAGCTGACAATTAACTTGGTTTGACTCTAAGTGTAAACGTTTGCCTGTGATGGCTGGCAGCTTAAATCTTGGTTTGGTTTTAGCTGCCATAGGGTACACCCAGAGACTTGGACAGGGTTTTAAATAGAATTGGGGGCACCCTTTTCTGGACCTCTCTTTTCTGGGATTTTCCTCTTACTGACCAGTGGCTATGCTTGCCCAGTCTCTTGTATTCTGGTTCTTCTGGTTAGAAAAATGATGGATTTTCTTTGGAGTTTTAGCTGCTTCATGTTGTGCTACTATTGTGGTCTCACCTAAGGCTAAAACTACACAAACCAGAAACTCACTCTGTACTGGTCCCTTCCTTCAAGTTTTAATTTTCCTCTGAAATGTATCTGCTTTTGTTCATTTTCTGTGGCCTTTGGATAGTTTTTTTCCCCTCACATGTCCTCCAGAGTTTGTAGTTATTTACAGAAGGGTCAGTCTGTTAGCAGTTTAATTTACCATACCAGAAATGGAACTCTGAATGTATTAACTCTTTATACATATCTCAAACTGTTTGAAAGAATCTGAAACTCCTGAATTTATGTTATGGGACTTCAACTTTATAGCATATTATGCAGTCATTAAAAACAATTTAGACCAAATAGCAACCAAGAAACATACTTATGATTAAGTAACATTTGTATGATACCAAATCATATATTCACTTTCATTGTAGCTGTGTAAAAATTTGTGAGTATATGTAAACAAGAATTGGAAGGAAACTTGGAAAAGAGTAAAAGTATTTTTTATTTTAAACATAGTTCCTATTTTTCATCTTTTAAAAAAAGCAGTTCTGTTATTTGTGCAATAACTTTCAATGCATTAAAAATAATTAACCAAGAAAGATTCTCCCAGCTCACAGATTGCCTTTTTATTTTGTTGATTGTTTCCTTTGCTGCTCAGAAGTTTTTTTGCTTGATATAGTCTCACTTGTTTATTTTTGCTTTTGTTCCCTGAACTTTTGCTGTCATATCCAAAAAATCGTGGTGAAGGTCAATGTCAAGAAGTTTTCCCCTTTGTTTTCTTCTAGGAATCTTATGGTTTCAATTCTTACTTTTGAGTCTTTAATCCATTTTGAATTGATTTTTGGTAGGTGTAAGATAAGGGTTCAATTTTATTCTTTTGTATGTTGGTATGCAGTTCTCCCAACATCATTAATTAAAGAGGCTATCCTTTCCCCTTTGGGTATTCTTAGTGCCCTTGTTGAAAATTACTTGACCTTGTATATTTGGGTTTATTTCTCTTTCATTGGTCTATGTATCTATCTTTATTTCAGTACCATACAGTTTTGATTATCATAGCTTTTTAATTATTCTTTATAATGCTATTGTAAATGGGATTATTTTCTAGATTTTCCTTTTTGGGTAGGTAGTGGTTGATATAAGGAAATGCTACTAATTTTCGTACGATGATCTTTGTATCCTGCTATTTTACTGAATTCATTTATTAGTTCTAACAGTTTTTATTTTTTAATTTTTTGGTGTGGAGTCTTTAAAGCTTTCTACATATAGAATCATGTCATCTTTAAACAAGGATTTTGCTTCTTCCTTTCTGATTTGGATGTCTTTCATTTCTTTTTCTTCTCTGATTGCTCTTAAAATTAGATTCAAATACTATAATGAACTTTGAACAGAAAAGGGAGATAAATTCCAATTCTGGGTGTTGAGAGAAATGACACTGCGCTGAGGCTTGCAGTAGAGGGGTGGAGAAGCAGACACCAGCCAGGTTTGGAAACCACATGCTCTTTGTGGCTTGGGACTTGGAACACATCCCCTTTCCTCTGAGGCCAAGTCCTCTGCCCTTATGAAAAAAATCTAACTTCCTATTTTAAAGACAAGTAGCTCAGAGCAACTCCAAAAGTCATAGACTTTAAATGGCCTCTGAAAACATGGTGGTAAGTTTGGGAAGTGAATCAGAAACATATGAATTAAATTTTGCCTGAAATTACATAGAGATTTTAACAGACAGAGAAGAACATTTTTAAGAGAACGAGCATGTTTTGGCATTTCTTACTCAAATCCCAAACATTTGAGAGATGCCTTTGAATAATTTCGTTAAAAGCAAAAGCAAAACAAACAAAACAACCCTCTTGAGACTCAGAACTTAAAAAGTAGGCTGAATTATAATGTCTTTTCCATAGCTTATCTCCAACCACGTTTTCCATGTAGCAGAGTATGTTCCTGGTATAATACTACCTCAGCAGAGATCAAAGGAAAAATCAGGGCCTGCATTCAAGATCCGTCCTCTGCCACTTGTCACCTCTGGGAATAAGGGAAGTTATTTTAGTTGCATGAGTTTAGTTTTCTCATGTGTAAAATGGGCTATTATATCTTTGCAGAGTTGTAGATAAGAGATAAAACCCACAATATCACTGTATAAAATTTCTGATTCATAGTTAACCCTTGATAAGGCCCTGGAAGTTGTTATTATTACATTGTTAAATAAATCTGCTTATCCAACATGGGATTTTTCTTTTTAACATGTAGTAGTTATAAAACTTAAATTACTATTTAATTTATTGTTTGCATTAGAAGAAGAGAGAAGTTTAGGATTCAGCTATAGAATTGGCTAAATATGCTATTTTAAAATAATCAAAACTGGGTTCAAATTCTGCCTCTACTACATGTTGACTATATGACATTGTCAAAGGAATTAACTTCTCTGAGCCTCATTTTTTTTCATTTGTAAAATGGAAGCAGCAGCATTTACCTCTTAGCGTAGCTATGGAGAGGAAATGAAACAATGGATATAAATTGCTTGGCATGGCACTTTCATGTAGTAACTGCTCATAAATGGTAACTATCATTGTTATCATCATCAATTGTATATTAGAGGCAAATATTCTCTCATTTCGTTACTTCTTCCTACCTTATATCCCAATCCACTTAAATACCAAAAATCACCATCTAAAGTGAAACACTACATGCAAATATCCTGGATATTTAGCTTTTTTGTTTATTCTCTTCTGGGGTCAACTCTACTTCATGTTACTCTTCAAATTTGCCCCCAGGAAGCATTTGCAGCTACATTTTTGCTGGAGAGACAGTATCTAGCCATAGATTCATTGCAATTAAATTAATTACTGTCCTGGAATTGCAGGGTTTTGATGTCATAGTGAATGATCACTGAATGAACCAATTGTGCTTCTTAACTCGAAACCTGGGATTTTTGGGCCATGATTCTACAAAAGAAACAGATGACTCTAGTTACAAATTTACATTCTGTATCTCCTTAAGGAGAAGTCTGTTGGAAGTAATTACAGCATGTAAGTCCTGGAAGACACTTTGGAGGCAATCTTTTGACAGGTGTTTATCTGTCACCTGCTCTGAGCCCAGTATTGTGCTAAATGCAAGGAATAAAAAGAAAAATGTCTAAAGTACAATTAGGGAGCTCACGATGCAATTAGAGTATTAAAGGCTACTAAAATGCAAAATTTTCCCAAACGGGTAATATCTTAAGGAGATATTAATTAACTTGCCCTAAGGAACACAGAAGAGAAAGATCTAGTAGTGTTTTACATGAATTATCTCATTTAGTTTTTACAATATCTTGTGACACATGCACTTTATTATCTTAATTTAACAGATAAAGAAACTGAGACCCAGAAAGCTTATATAATCTCTTGCACTAAAAAAGTCAGACCCAGGCAGAAATGATCCTTCTATTTTACAGAAAAAAAAAAAAAAAAAAAGCAGAACAAGCTTTTCCACTTTGTCTATCTGTAAAATGGGTTAATAACTACTATCAAGCAAGGAACAAAAGAGACAAAGTGAGATCCTCTATAAGAAATATATTTCTGGCTGGGAGCGGGGCTCATGCCTGGAATCCCAGCACTTTGGGAGGTCAAGGTGGGTGAATCACGAGGTCAGGAGTTCGAGACCAGTCTGGTCAACATGGTGAAACCCCGTCTCTGCTAAAAATACAAAAATTAGCCTGGCGCGGTGCTGGGTGCCTATAATCCCAGCTACTTGGGAGGCTGAGGCAGGAGAATTGCTTGAACCCAGGAGGCAGAGGTTGCAGTGAGCTGAGATCATGCCACTGCACTCCAGCCAGAGCAACAGAGCAAGACTCCATCTAAGAAAAAAAAAAAAAAAAAAGAAAAGAAATACATTTTTTTCTGACTGAAATCCTAAAAAAATTACAGTTTATACTCAGTTGTAATTGCTAAGCTCTTTCCTCTTCCTGTAACAACTTCCCTAAATCAAGTTGGCTTGTAAAAGAGTACTCGGAATGTAGTAAAACATCATCTCACTTCACATACAACACCATCCAGGCTACGTGCAGATCATTTTTCCAATAACGTTTTAGTGACAAAAATCAACAAGTTTCTTGTTGGAACATCTTGGTCATTAAAAATACATTAATAGCTCATTATTCAAGACACTGTACTAATTCTACTCATTTCCTGTTGAAGCTTATTAAATACTAAGAGCCTAATCAACCAGAAGTAGGGTTCAGTGGCCACAAAGAGCATGCTCCATTATAGAAAAAAAAGACTTATGGCCAAAATAGTTATTATAATACATCGTATTTATCTGGCACTGAGCTCCTCTAATAGGTTGAATAGCTTGAAATTCATACAGAAAAAGGTTGAGGATGCAATTCATTGAAAAGTAAGATTAAAGAAGGGTGTGTGAACGTGTTTACAGAGACAAGCAATGAGGTCTTAAGGGCTTTTCAGAATTCTTCAGAAGAGAAAGACTGCGAAAAGTACTTGTGCGATGGATTTTTTAAAGCTATTTTACTATCTACATATCTAGATTATAAGAACCAATTCTGAGCCACCTCATAACCAGATTTCTCCACTCTACTAATTAGCTGCACATTCTTAACATTTTGTTTGACCTCTAAGTTTGACCATCAGGTTTGAAGTATCATTCTCTGGGATTCAGTAAAATCATATTAAAATAAATATATCATACTTTGCATGGGTTGTACTAAGACTTAAGATTAATGTATATGGAATATAGACACATAGTAGACACTCCATAAATGTTGGTATTGCTGTTTTTACTCTGCTAAGGGAGGATTTTTAAGGGCGAGGGTTGTATCATATACAACGTTGCATCCTTAGCACTAGCACTGTGTTTGACATGCAGTGGATATTCAGGATTTGTTTGTTGCACTTAAACTAAAGTCTCAAATCTGGATCTTTAAGATTTCTCTAAGCATCATAGCATCTTGTTCTCTGTGGATGCCCAATAAATATTTGCTTTTGACTAATCAATAAGAATATGTTGATTATTAGTTAGATACTGAGTTCTGTTTTCATGAATGAGCTTATATTTGATTTGGGAAAAGCAAGGTTTATACATATGAAGTAATGGGAGAACAATGCTTACTATAGAGTTTCATTTTTTTCCCCCGCTCAACATCCATTTCCTCTTTTTCTGACAACAGACTGTGGTTTTCCTTGGTGGAATCACCACTCCCACACTCCATGCTCTTAGGAGCTCTTCAGTGTTTTCCAGAAGAAATGTACTATTAAAAGAAGCCGACACTATAATCGTTTCTGCCTTGTGGCCATGTGCAGTGGCCCAGGTAGTCATGTGACCCAGCCCTGAGCAACTGGAACATCCCATATCTGTGGCTACAGTGATTGGTTCATAGATGAGGACAATGTCATCAGAAACTTTCAAAAATGCATTTTCTGAACTTCACTCTTACTGAAGTTACACATTACTCTGATAAGCTCAAAGGATATATTATCGGCAGACTATAGCAGGAGACAACAGGCTATGGGACGTTCAGAGACTTCAACTTTTTGAGGGGCTCCAATTCCTCTTGGAAGATGCTCTTGGGTTGGTGGTGATGAAATTGTCCCTGTAAGGCAAAAGCTGCTATCAGCTTTCAGGAAGCTCCCTGTGAAACATTATACTATAAAACTTCAGCATTATGGTTGCAAGAACTGACTTTAGCAAGTCTTCTCAGTGTCTCAGTTTGCCATTAACACCATCATGCTACATCATCCACAAGTCATAAATAATAACCAAGTGTCCTTATACTGGCACTTTAACCATTGGATGATGACAGTTATCTCCCGGGTCCAGGAGGAGGTGAGCATAGTAGGCTAACAGACACATGACCCAGTCTGAGCCAATGAGACTCTTCTTATGTGGGAATTCTGTGGAACTGCTGGGAAAGAGAGAATCTGCTTCCATCTGGAGCTGTTAGGATGACAAAATTCTACGTGGAGCTTCCTGAAGCCATCTTGCTCTCCCAAGGTGGAGACCCTGCCTAAAAAACAGAGAGGTGGAAAAAATAGTGAGGCTATTGTCCTAGCTCCAGGATCCTGTCATGCCTGAAGTGAGATCCACCCCTGGACTTTTCAATTTTGCAACTAACAAAAGATTCCTTTTTCTTATTGCTTAAGACAATTTAAATTGTAAATTGTCACTTGCAAGATATAACACAAACAAGCACATGACTCAGATTACAAATGTGGTGATTTGGGTGAACAAAGCAGAAATTATGCCTGGAGTAACTGGGGTAACTTCTTCAAAAAGCACACGGACTAGAGAATGGTCTTTGAAAGTGAGGGAGCATTTGCGTAAGTACAAAAGGGAGGACCCCACGTGCAGGACAAATTAATAAAACCAACATGGAAAAGGATAAGTGAAGAAAGGGAATATGGAAGTGGTCTGCTGTGATGGAAAGGGTGCTGTTCAGATAGTCAGAGTTCTAGTCCTTGTTCTGCCACCAACCACGTGACCGTGTGTGGAAAGACCGCTCTTCCGTTTTGGAACTCAGTTTCTCCTCGTGCCCACGCACAGAATTAGACTTGCACTGTCTCTGAAACTTTCTTCAACTCTACCTTCGGTGAGCCTATGGAATCTTGAAAGGCTGCTCGTAGTCCTGTATGTTTAAACAGCTCCAGAGTTACTTGTCACCTTTGGAATATAGATTCTCTTTGGTTTTCTGCCTTCCCCTCTGTCCCCTATTTCTTATTCACTTGGCAAAGAGTAATCTTTTCCCCTCATGTTCTGAATGGAATGGAAATGGACAAGCTACATTCACTGAAAACCTGTGACCTTAAAGCTGTGAAAGCACTTGATTGTGCCCTGAGAAGACTCATTCTGAGTGAGAGTCACGAAAGCGGTGGGAAGGGGCTGCCTGGTTAATTACGTGTCTGAGGAGATGAAAGAGCAAAAGAGGAACTTTCAGGCACTTTGCTGTTTCTGAGCCATCTTTCACTGCCTTATTACCTTTCAGTGGAAAAGGCTTTGGCACCCAGGTCTAAATTAAGAACCAAGATGCACTGTATGCAAATCAGGTACTGAACTAGGGCTGTCACTGTGCAGCCTATAGCATTTGCTGCAGTAGTGTCAAGTGTCCCCAGAAGAAATATTTTATGTTTGCAATCCAATGAAGACCAGACACCAAATCTCATCTGGGTTCACGTCCTCAGTTAGAATGTGTTTTGGATTAAAACCATTGCAGAAAAACTTGTAAAACTGATTTGAAATCTTCAGATTGGGCTTAAATGGGAGATTTACTCAAACATATATTCCTAAATTCTGCATTCCCACATCATCATCTAATACTACTATGAAAATATATTCATCTATTCGCTGTTTGTCACCACCTTGAAGGCAGAGACTTTATCATATTTACCACAGTATACACAAGCCTGGCATACAGTAATTGATCAATAAATGTTTACTGAATGAGTGAATGAACACATGTGAAATAAGAAGAGATTGATGTGAGATCTTTTATTGAACCAGGAACATAAATAGGTGTCTATCAGAGTTTTTGATCAGCATGAGAAAACCACAGATACTACACAGAACTGATATAATTTTAAACCCCAAACAGACATCTAATATTGTATATACCTTCACTGAAAATAAATGTGCAGAAGTTATCTCACTTTTGGAAATACTGACAACAGTTCGTGATCCTACGGGTTTATAAAACCCAGTTTTGGTATCTTTGATCCTTTTAACCTCTATATTTTGGATGTAAGGTATAGAAAAAGATTTGTTTTCTTAGCCAATGCCTGAGGCTACCATTTAGAGAGAGTGCTGTGTGTTGAGACAATGTTTGTTTGGAAAAGCCTGCTTGGGCAGGTGAGTCCTTGTAGTTCATGAATGTTGACCAACCTTAAGGCCTCTGAAAAGGGGCCAATGCTGCTGCTCTGAAGACATTTTTGGGGACTTGGGAGAAGGAGGGAGAAGGGAGAAGAGTTGAGAGAGTCAGGCAGATGGGGTGCGGTGAGGATGAGGCTGAACCCTGTGCTGTGATTCCTCCTGTGAACTCTCGAATTGTTTTTAAAGTCACTAACCCCATAGACTCATTGTTGCACTTTTCCTTTTTCTTTTTCAGAGGCCTGAGTTTCTTATCTGGGAATGCTGCTGTGGAATGGATAGGGACAGTTCTGTACTTGCAGATCCGAAGTCAAAGACACCCAGGATAAGGCACATCCTTGAAGATTTAGAGAAATTATAGTCTGCCACAGGCAGTGGATGAGATGATGTCTGAGTTAAGGTTATTTAGATATCTGAGGGATGGGAGGCTTCAGCTGACAGTAGGGTTGCATGCTGATGAGGAAGCTACGGCAACAGGACATTGGTAAAAACAAATAAAAACAAATACACTACAACAAAACAGAAAAGATTTAGGTTCTAGGCCAAATGCCCCGTAATTGAGATTGAATTTCAGCTGTTCTATCAGTTCCATGGCCCTATGCAAAAGCCCCCGAGCCTCCATTTCCTCAGTCCCCATTCTCACACAGGAGGATATTTGTGAGCTCTTAACACAGAGCTCAGCAAGTATTATCATTATTTTGAGCTTTTTTGCTCAAAGCCCCTAGACCAGAGAGTGCCAAAGCCAGGACTAGAACCTGACCCTCCTGCCACCCCGTTGGCTGCCCTTTCCCCAGATGCTGAAACTCCATCACTGTTTTCCAGGTAACAACATAGATAGAGGCGCCAGGTTTGGGTTTTGTAAAAGCCCAGCTGCTACTTGATAAAAAACATCCTGCCCAATGTGGAGTTATAAAAGCCAGGACTTGATGACTATTTTAAATAATAGTGAATTATGACTTCCTTTGTATTTATTAGGACAACACTATAAATGAGAAATTGTTGTGATGTCCTTGGGAAGATGCAGAATTTAATTCCTTGGGAATCCCATTGTATTCTCCCATTAGGGCTCCTTTGCTGAGAAGGAATCGCATTTATCATCTGACATCTAACATGACATTTATAGTTTTGTTGAAGCTGTTTGCAGTGTTGATAGGTTGCGGGCTAGAGTTGTCTGAGCCTGGAGCTTTAGCAAGGCAGTGAAGCAGGGACTCTGGCTGCACAGGGAGCCCAGTTATTTGGGTTCAAGAACGAACCGAGTTTTTTAAATGGTCATAGAAGGGCCATTTCCCATCTTGGGGCCTCTAAGTTCATAAAAGCAAAGAGTTTAAAGGTTGGGCTTAGACAAATTTCAAAGGTCCTTCCAGCTGGAGCATTACATTATTCTAATAATTGAAGCCTATTTTAAGCTGATCAAAAGGGAAGTAGGACCTTCGCTGACATGTGCTTTGTATGCTTTCTGTGTAGGACTTCCTTATGTCTGCATGCTGACTGCACAGTAGGCAGCTTTCCATTTTCCAGGTGAAATTTGAGTCAGTGGAGCTCTCAGTTAACAATTTAAAATTGTCAGCTTTGTCTGGTCACTCAGGATTCTCCTCCTCATTCTGTCCTCCACCCCTGAGATCTGCCTGGGCCTGACCAATCAGATTCAGACTTATGTGGAATTCACATTAGGTCTTCTTTGAAAACGATAGACTTTTTGGGTTCTCAATGAGAAAAATGCTGGACATCATGTACAAAAACTTGTACATGTTCTAGATGATGTCATCCTTCTCCCAAGAAGACTTTGTTTTATTCCGGCCTGTAGTTAGAGTGGGGACAGATCAAGCTTACCCAACCAGTGACTGAGATAGTTCTAAGCTGGCAGTTAGTGAGGATTGGTCTATTTCCAGTTTCTCCTTATTCTTGGTCTTAACTGGAAGTTTGGCATGTTTACCATGGCCCCTCCTTCGTAGCATCTGTGAATTCCCTCCAAATTTTGTCTCTCCTGCTCTGTGAGAGTTTTTTTAGCCCCTATGCAGATGCCCTCCACTTGGTTTCTTGGCCTCTCATTCTCACCCAGTTTAAGATTCAGCAAATGCCTTAAGGCAGAAAGTGGACCAAAATGCCAGGCTCGCTTCTCTCTGAATCTCTTTTCTCTGAGATCTTGTGTCCTCAAGTCCTGGCTACCTTGGTTGTTCTCTGATGTTGTTAAACAGACTCTTTTTTGGTATTTTACTTTAATCCAACGTTTATACTTGTTTTCAGTAGGATGATGGTCTGAATTAAGCTACTTCATCCTAATCAGAAACAAAAGTTATGGGATGGTTTAATTTAAATTACGGCCTTCAAGAGGTGATTCCTGTATGTTATGGTAGAAGAACCTCAGACATATGAAACCTAGCTTGAATACCGGCACTGACGTTCATGAATTTATTCAACAACTATGTATTGCATGTCAGCAATATTCTAAGCACTGTGTACTCAGCACTGGGGATACAATGGAGACCCACACATGAGGTCCTCCTTCTCATAAAGTCTCCTCGGGAAGTAGTATAGAACACCCTTGACATAAGTGACACCATCTTAGAAAAAGACTCGATTTTTACATTTCATAGGGCATTATGCCAACACGGACAAGATGTTCACTTAATCAATAGAGACAACATCCAACCAGATAAGGGCATAGCCCTTTACTATCAGTCCTCACCAGAGGACTCAAGGACCTTAAAATTAGCAGGACTTCACCAGCTCAAGATGGTTGTCTTGACCGGCCCCGTCTGGCTGTCACTCATGATTGGCACCTGGAATTTGCTGCGGGAGGCTCTGGCCAAATCAAGGACTCTTCCTTGCAGCACACTGATGACTGTCAGGATCAAACCAGGACACTCTCCTTGTCCATGTCACTTTCCTTGGACTGCTTCCTAATCCCCCTTTTTTTACGATTCCTGTTTTCTCTTCATGTTAAATATCACTCTGTTTGGTGTGAAATTTTAATCTCCAATATTTATATATTGATCAATTATACTACTATGTATGGTTTGCAATACAGATTGACCTGTGGAATGGTTTGAGCCTGTGTGCCCATGGCTCTAATACCGAATGAAGTGGTAGTGTTGAGGAGAATTGCCTCCTTGGGAATCCCATGTAGCTTGTGGCTTTTATGATTGAGATAGCATCAATAAAAGTCTGACCATGGCCAGGCATGGTGGCTGACACCTGTAATCCCAGCACTTTGGGAGGCAGAGGCAGGTAGATCACTTGAGGCCAGGAGTTCAAGACCAGCTTGGCCTACATGGTGAAACCTCATCTTTACAAAAATACAAAAATTACCCGGGCATAATGGCAGGTGCCTATAATCCCAGCTACTCGGCAGGCTGAGGCAGGAGAATCGCTTGAACCTGGGAGGCGTAGGTTGTGTGAGCCAAGATCGTGCCACTGCACTCCAGCCTGGCGACAGAGTGAGACTCTGTCTCAAAACAAACAAACAAGCAAACAAAATCCCACAAAGTCTGACCTTGTGGAAAGACACAAATATGTATGGACCTGGTTATGTCTGACCTTGTGCCACTCATGACAGAAGTCTTTACGTTAAATAATGTGTTGATACACTGCACCATATTTGTAGTCTCCTATCCCTTGCCCCCTCCAACTCTTCCCCCCAAGTCCCCAAAGTCCATTACATTATTCTTATGCCTTTGTATCCTCTTATCTTAGCTCCCACATATAAGTGAGAACATACAATGTTTGGTTTTCCATTCCTGAGTTACTTCACTTAGAATAATATCTACAGTATTATCTAGGTCACTGCAAATGCTGTTAATTCATTTCTTTTTATGTCTGCATAGTATTCCATTGTATACATATCACCTATGTTACTTCTTCTTGCTCACTTCAGTTAAATGGGTATTGGACAAATTCTCTAAAATAGGAGAGCCCTCCACCTTTATTAACACCCTGATGGTTGAATACCAGCTGAAGACACAGGAGCCACATCTATCAAACTGTCATCAGGTCTTTGAAGAAAAAAGAACATGGTGCCCAGTCAGAGAATAACAATGTGGAAATCACTTAGAGGATGGTTGTGGCCAGGAAAGGTCTCTTTGAGGAATCATTGAGGTTGAGAGTTGAAGGCTACATTGGAGTTAGCTGAAGGGAAAATATGGGTGGAAGGTGGATGGAGAAGCATTCCAAGCATAAGAACCAACATGCATAAAGACCATGAGGTAGCTAGGAGCTTGATCCATCCAGCCTGAATAACCAAAAGTAACTGAGTGTGGATGAAGCACATAAGTTAGAGGTAAAATTAGGTAGGATTGGCATAGAGACTAGGATTGCTGGCCTTGGCAAAGAGTTTCGGTTTTATCCCAAGAGGACAGGAGAGCCTTTGGAAGGTTTTTAAGCAGGGGAGTAATGCGATCTGATTTATTTGATGAAGATTACCCAGACGTTTGTAAGAGAATGGATCTGCGTTGGGCTAGGCCAAAAGTCAGGGAAGCCTGATTCAATGTGTTTGTGCTGACCCAGCTGAGAGATGATGGGAGCTTGGACCGTGATGGTGGCAATGGAGATGGAAAGAGGTGACGTATTTGAGACATACCAAGAAGGAAAAGCATCAGTGGGATTTTGCCATGGATTGGATTGAGGAATAAGAGAGAGAGCAAGGAATCAATAATAACTCCCAGGTTTCTGGTTTGAATAACTGAGTGGCTATATGTGTGTCCACAGTTTTTTCATTAGTTTGCTAGGGCTGCCATAACTAAGTACCACATACTGGTGGCTTAAACCACAGAACCTTATTATCTCCCAATTCTGGAGGCTGGATCAAGGTGCTGGCAGAGTTGGCTCCCTCTGAGGGCTGTGTTGAAGAATCTGTTCCAGGTCTCTCCCTAGCTTCTAGTGGTTTGCTGGCAATCCTGATGTTCCTCGGCTTGTAGTCACATCACCCCCAATGTCTGTCTTCATCTTCACATAGCATTCTCCCTTGGGCACCCCTCTGTGTCCAAATTTCCTCTTTTCATAATGACAACAGTTATAATGGATTAGGGCCTACCCTCATTATCTCATATTACTTAACCCAATCATGCCTGCAATGATCCTATTTACAACTCAGGTCATATTCTGTGGTTCTCGGGGGTTAAGACTTCAACAGATCAGCTTCAGAAGATACAATGCAACCCTGAATAGCCTTAGTTTTTTCACCTGCAGATTGGGAACACAAATACTTACTTCACAGGGAGTAAGGAAGAATAAACACGGAGATGAATATATTTAACATACCAAGGACAGTATTTGGTACATAAGAGAATTCAGGAATTGTTCATCCCCTTTCTGCCCTGTTGCCTAACCTAGAGAGAATGGAGAACTTCAGATTAGAAGGGAGAAGAAGAGAACCCATTAGGGAAACCTGTGGGGGCACCTGCGGTCCCAGGGTGTCCCTGAGACCACCCAGCTCTAAAGGAGCATGATGCTCCAGGGGTGGGCTTGCCCAAAAGTTGGAGGAATGATTAAATTGCACCAGCCAGGGAAATAATACTGGCCTGGGAGTTGGGACCCCTGAATTCTAATAACTGGATGAGTAACTCTGGGCAAATGCCTGCCCTCTCTGGATCTGAGATTTACATTACAAGCATCAAGTCATTCTTTTTGGCTAAACACATGTTGAATGGCTAAATTGTAGAGCCTCTAATGGGTGCCAGGCACTGTGCTGCAAGGTGTATACCCACAGTTTAATTTAATTCTGTCATTAGTCCTACGAAATTTCATAGGCGGGGAGACTGGGCCTTAGAGAGGATTCAGTCATTTGTCTAAGACCACACAGGAAGTGGTGGATTAATAGCAGGTCTATTCTCCCTTACAATCTGGGTTCTAAACTACGATTCAGCGCAACTTCCCTATTCCCTGGCTTCAGTATTCTAGTGCCCCAAACATCTCCTGGGACATGCTCACAGTTCCTTCCTGGCCTCTGGTGCTCCATTGTTGAGTGCCGGTGCCGGCACAGCACAGTCATGTGAGGGAGAACTCCACACCTGGCTGCTGCACTGGGGCCCGCTCGATTTCCCAGTCTTACCCGGGAAGCCCATTCAGTGTGAAAGGAGCAATTAGAAGCTGCAATCAGCGGCATATGAATCAGAGATTCTTTCCTTTTAAATATTTTGACTCACTTGCCATTTATTTGAGCTCTAATCTATATTTATGTCTCTGTCTTTCTGAAAGGGATTTCAGAAGGAATAGGAAGTGGGAGGGGAGATGGAAGCTTTTGTTTTCTGGACAATTAACAAGGATTGTTTCCTGGAGGTTGATTTTACTGTTGGGTAATTGTGCAGCCCCTGTCCCGGCCCCACCTTTTTGTTGTTGCCCCTAATAACATTAATTATGATTTTAGCTGCCGATATTTGGGCAGACCCCTGTAACAATGAGGAATTGTGTGATGATTCTGAGGCAGCAACCGTGGCGGTGCAGTTTGAATATTAGAACCTGAAAGTTGCTTGCATGGGGTCCCCAATATGGAATGTGACTTTCATGGGTGTGGAATCCTCATTGTGCCACTTTCCAATAGTGGGAAGGGAACCATAAACATAACAGGTAGGGAGAAAAGGTACAAAGGACAGCAGGAAAGGGGTAACCCCTTGGGTCTGAGCTAGGGAGAATACATCCACAGTCTTCTTAAAATCAATCATCACAGTGCTTTGAGTTTGCTGTGAGGTAAGTACTGTCATCATCCCATTTCATAGATTAAAAAAATGAGGCTCAGTGACATTACATAATATGTCCCAACTCACTCCTTGGTAGATAGCAGATCCTGGGGTTCAATTTCAAGCTGTCTACAGCTAATCTTAAGCTCTATAGCCAGAGCTCATATACACTTGATCACTAGATTTACAAGCTCAGGTTTGCAGAGGAAAGTCTGCTAAGGCCACAGAAAAGCTGATTAGCATCTTGGGTAAACAGCCCTGCCCCTGCCTTGATAATCCTAATCACAGCCACAGCCGTGTATCTAGGGCTTACAATGAACCACCTCTGTACTCAGTAAATACTTCAATACATTCTTTCATTTAATTCCTACTATGTTCCTAATGAAGTAGGTACTGTTTTACAGGTGAAAACATTTAGATTCAGAAATAAGAAATGATGTGCTTGGGCCATGCTGTTAGTAAGTGGTAAGGCCAGGATTCAAAGATGTATTTTATTTCATTTTTATTATTGCACTCAACATTAGTGACTTGGAAATTTCTTTGTCAGCTGGAGATTTAAGTTGAGGGCATTTTCACAAATCTCAAAGCAACGTTCCTGTTAGTAAAGCTTTTGCAGTCTTCTTTGTAGGAATATGTTTCAAGGAGTGGGTTTCTCTTTAGTATCTTAAATCCTATAGCCCTGATAATCGTATACTTCCTGGCAGGTGCAGTGCTTTTGCTAACTCTAATTTTCTTCCTTTCTGGGTTCAGCTCACGCCATTCTCACATCTTCAGATTCTATAAGGGATGGTTAATCCAACATGGCTTAAATGGAGCCCTTTGCTGCGTCCTCTTCTGCTCCTCTGACCTGGGCCCTTGCTTCTTTTAAACAACCCTCTTTACACACCAAACTGTCATCGGGATCCCCTTCTGCCTTCCTTCTCCAACTCTCACTTATGCTGTCCACACCAATAACCCTAGTGTCCACTTTTACCCCCTGACTTTAGTGGTGCTTCAAAAAGAAGCTCATGGTCCCTTGAAATTATAGTTGGATTATTTCATTCATGCCTGGAGAGGGTCTCTCATTCCCCTCCAAAGGAGCAGAACAATGTAGAAAAGAAAAATGGCTGAACACCCTGTGTGATTATGGATAAAGGGAAAAGTCAGTAAAATTCTTTCCCGATACACATGGTAAAACCTGGAGTAAAAGAAAGCAGCAGAGTGTGGGATTCGGGGTAATGGAATTTTCTGGATAATTAAGAATTAATCTTTCTACAGTGTACGAGTCCTCTTTCTTGCATCTGTAAGAGTAGCACTACAGCCATAATGACTGTTTTTTGACTGAAGGTTTTGAATAGTTGCATGGTCATCGTTCTGGCAGGCATGGGCTTCCACAGTGACGGAGGCAGACCCAAGGCTGGGATTTGCCTCCCCTCTGAGATGTGTCACATCCAAAAGTTTTCTCCTCTTTTTTCATTGCTGGCATTTGAAGGTTCTCTCTTGATTTTTCAATAAGGCCAACACATTTTCTTAAAAATTAAAAATAATATCAGTCTGACATTTCTAAGGTTGAAAGGGCAGGGCTTCCTGCCCCAGTTCACACTGCCCTCTTGACTAGATGTGGCTCCTGTGTCTTCAGCTGATATTCAACCATCAGGGTGTTAATAAAGGTGGAGGGCTCTCCTATTTTAGAGAATGTGTCCAATACCCATTTAACTGAAGTGAGCAAGAAGAAGTAACATAGGTGATATGTATACAATGGAATACTATGCAGACATAAAAAGAAATGAATTAACAGCATTTGCAGTGACCTAGATAATACTGTAGATATTATTCTAAGTGAAGTAACTCAGGAATGGAAAACCAAACATTGTATGTTCTCACTTATATGTGGGAGCTAAGATAAGAGGATACAAAGGCATAAGAATAATGTAATGGACTTTGGGGACTTGGGGGGAAGAGTTGGAGAGGGGCAAGGGATAGGAGACTACAAATATGGTGCAGTGTATACTGCTTGGGTGATGGGTACACCAAAATCTCACAAATCACCACTAAATAACTTCCTCATGTAACCAAATGCCACCTTTACCCCAAAAACTTATGGAAAAATAAAAAAAAATTCCTCATTAAAAAAAGAAGGTAGTTGCTTAACTTATTAAGTGCTTAGTACTTCTATCTTCTAATCCTTATAACAAACCTGAAATATGGGCATTTGTTTTCCATATCTTAGAGCCTGGGGAAACTGAGGCTCACAGAGGTTCCCAAAGTAAGTTGTTCAAAGTCAACAAGGTAGTGACTAAGAACTTAGGATTCTTTACCTCCTATATATTTGCTCTTCCCACTAGCCCACATTGGGTAGGATGCAGTTCAAATCTGGAAAACTCATCCCTCCAACGTGTAGCAGTCACTCTTTTTTCGGGTGGTGGCCTTGAGCAAGTGTGGGCCATTGGATGCCTGGCAAAGACACATTTTGGAGGCCTCATCCTCTTTCAAGGTTTAATGGCACCAACACTGTCAATGGCCCTAATCTGGTGCATCACTCCATTTCTTGAGCTCTTCCAGCTGCCCACATTCCTCCCCAGCAAACAGACTTTCCTGTAATAAGGTCAACCTGGGAACAGTTTTCTTATCATCTCAGATGGGAGATCACTTCCCAAACCACAATGTCTGGTTATTCAACTTAGTCAAATCTGCTAACATTTCTGAACTTAATTTACCTATCTGTATATAGAGATTAATAATTTCCCACTTTAGTTGACAGTGTCCAAGCATGTCACCATTACTATGGTTTTATTTTTTTCTCCAGGAAGTTAAATTAATTTTTAAAAAAGAGCTTACTGTTATTAAGCATTTTTTAATGTGCCAAGAACAAAATATCTTTATATTCATGTTGTGATTTATCCTCACAACATCTTTATGGAGTAGGTATGTCATTATTCCCATTTTAAGGATGAGGAAACCAAGATGAAGTAACTCATCCAAGAAGTAAAGGGACCTGTCTGAATGAAGAGCTCAAATCCACAACTTCTACCCTCTTATACAGGGGAATAAAATATTCCTTCCAATGTTCAGGGACGAGGACTAAGGCAGGGGGGCCCAGAGGCATGGCCAAGTTAACACATCAGCGGAATAAGGATAAGAAACAGGATGGGCTTTACTTTAAGGATGGGGCTTTTATGATACAATCTTAATCTCTGTTAAAACTCATAAGGATGTGGAGACTCAGAAATGCAGTTCTAGGTGACTCCATGAAACAAACTATGTTGGGATGACACCCCACTCCCCAGCGAGGTCTGGAGGCTGCCCAAAGTCCTTCTTCAAGCAGTCCTTTCTCCTGTTGTCCCTGATCCTTAGGTGAGTCTGCTGGCTCTGTGCCCACACCCAGGCCTGGGGTTTATAGCCTGGGCTGCCCTCACATCCCTGGGGTGACCTCCCGTAGCCTCCTGACCCTGGGCTGTGGCCTGAGGCTCCATGGACCTGTCTTTTTGAGGAGGCAGTGCTCCCTGCCAAGAAGGTGTCTGCTTGGGGCAGGAGGGGAATGAGTAGAGAGACAACTTGATTCTGTGCCCTGATCTTGGTTAGGAGAGGTCTTCAGGGGAGTTTGAGTTCCAGTGACTGGCCCCAGAAGCTTTCAGGCATTTTAGATTCTTGACTTGGCCCCAAATAACCCCCTGCTGGATCTGCTGGTGTCTCCACTGCCAAAAAGCCTAAGGAGGACATGGAAGCCTCCCCCATAGAGACCTCCCACCCTCAGCCCTCTTGGATGTGCACACTGGAGCCTCCTCGCAGGGACATGACCTTCAGACGGCATGCCTCACTCAGGAAGGTCGACTGAGGCTGGAAGGGCAGCTCGGGGAAAACAACATCAAACTCTCAAGAGTTGATGATTCTGTTTTATACTTCAACTTTCACCCCCTTTCCTTCCTTCGACTTCTTAGTTCTTTTCTTTTCTCTCTCATGAAAGAACCAGTACATTCCGGGTTCAAATACCAGCTCCCTTACAATCATCTTTGTGACTGTTGGAAAACTGCACAACCTCTCCCTGCCTTGGCATTTTTAAACCTGTAAATTAAGGATGATAAAATCTTTGCAGTTTTTAAGAACCACAAATAGAGTATACTAAATGCCAAATATTTAATTAATAGCAACAATGACAATAATACTTTAGTATACTACCATATGGTCTGGTAAAAAAAAAATTAGCTAAAGGGATTTTATTTTATCTCTAAGAATGCTGTGGACCAAGACATTTATGAATGGGTCCTTAATCAAGGTTCAAGAGACTTAAGAATTAAAAATATAGGCATCTCAGCTATGGAAACATGTTGCAGAGGTTGTGTAAGAATCAATCCCACAGTCATGTCTCTGAGTGTCAAGATCTCTCTGTTACTCTGATCTTTCTGTCTCTCTAGGTCCCCATATACATGTCCTTGTCTCCTTTTACCTGTCACTGGACAGCATACACACACTCAGAGCCTACTCCTGCCTTAGGCCCTTCAACCCCGAAGAGAGCAGAAAAATGGATTGTGAGTTGATTGGCCAAACCCATGGGAAAGCAAGGAATCTGCTATGATGATGGCTGGGCTTGGGGTCCCTGTCAGCAGAAGACTCTATTGGCTGATGAAGCTGACGGCAGGGCCATGTTGGAGGTACACCAGTTCCTAGGGAGGGCTGATACCAACAGTTCCTGGTGGGTATTTTACTGTCTCAGATTAGAGCCTCTCCACATGGCACTAGGCCTCCCACTCTCCCACTAAGTGATTCTCTGTGAGTCACCTGCTAGCAATAGATGACCAGATCCTAAAACAAGGACATCAGAAGCTTAGCTCTGCAAACTGAGGGCCTTTACAAGGTCAGAGAGGAGGGTGATAACACATCAAATATCCAGTGCAGGAGATGACAAATAGGCTGCATGCTCCACACGTTCAAGGCTAATTATTTGAGCATGCTTCTAGATTGGGAATGGAGGTTAAAAAAAAAAAAAAAAAAAAAAGTGAGAAGGAAAAAAAAAAGCAAGCTTCTTATCTGAAATTGCAATCCTACCCCTGAGGAAGCACACATCTGGAGTTCATTCCCTGCGGCAGTGAGCCATGGACCAGCTCTGTGCCAGGACCCGGCCCAGCCACCACGTGCTGGTGACTGAGCGCAGGCTGTGCTTTGCAAGGGGATGATAGAATTTTTCTTGGATAAAATATTCCTGCCAAAGTTAATTTTTGAGCCATGGCTCGTAAATATACAGTATTCCAGGGAAAAAGTACAGAATGTCCTCCTGGGGTTGACAAGCAAATAGTTTCATAAATAACCCTCTTGACACGTGTAAGATGTTAACATTTCTGAGGTTTTGGGCAGGGGCAGATGTGGATTTAATTGCTCAATTCAGTCTGGAGCCACAACTGGACTTGGATGTTACTTCTTGGGGGCCCATGGAAATGTTTTTTTTTTTTTTTTTTTTTTTTTTTTTTTTTTTTTGGCTTGCGAGCTCTTGTCCTGCTTGTCAGCCCTGAGGACAAAGGCTTCCTCTTGTAAGATTCTGGGCCAGTGCAGAGTACTGTGCAGGTGAATCTGACCAGACCAGCAATCAAGGAGACCGGCAAGGGACATCTGATAGATGCAATCCTTACTCAACAGGAGGGCAGGGCTGAGCCACAATATTGACTGTTTTAGAGGCACTGACAGTGCTTAGCCTGGGGACTGTTTTCATAAGAGGCAGAAAGTTCCAAAGAAACCTCCTATTTTGACAGTTTTTTTTTTTTTTTTTTTAATGGTAAATTTTGGACAGATCCTGAATGGGCTAGATCAAATACTATGTCTATAGGGATTTTAGTCAAAAGCCCGACTGGATCTTTAATCAGTTACTGGGACAGATTGGGGTTAGTCAAAAATGTGTTTCACATTGACCCTATCATATTTCTAGAATTCTACTTTTGAAAAGGATTGAGGTTCAACCTATTCACATGCAGAATGTTATCTGGGCAAAAGAGATGAAGACATTACATTCTTGAGATCCTTGATGATCATTTATATGGTGCTTTAAAGTTTTCCTGAATTCTCCCACATCTACAACTGCAACTGAACCCTAGAATAACACTGTGACACCTGATCAATAGGACAGCTGCCAGCGTTCCCATTTTATAGATGGGAAGCAGAAGTCAGGTGAGAGGAAGATAATTGGCTAAGGCTTCCTGGTAGTAAATGGAAGAACAAGGATTTGAATTTGAGCCCCTGGCCTTTTGAAGCTATGTCAACAAATGGCTTGGTTTATCAGACAGGCTAGGAAAGCAGAGAGCAGGACCTGAGGAAAAGAGCTCTGGGATAAGATTTTGAGGCAGGAACAATGAGAATAGGGCTCTGAGCATTTTGGGGACCCTGTTCCACACCAACAGCGTCTGATTTTTATTATGCCTTAACCAGGCATTGGGAAGATAACCAGCCACACCTGTCCTCACATGCTACTTTCCTGGGGCTGGAGCTGGTGGCAGACACAATGTCACCATGATGTTTCCAGGTGTGAGAAGAGCTCTTGCAGGTCTCAGTTACAATACATTGACAGACTGCACGGCAACCTGATTCTGAAGATGGTTCCAAATTCACCTGCGAAGACAGGAACGTAAAAAAATTTAAAAACAGGGTAAGACGTCTCTCTACTCTCTCATTTACTAAGTATATTGTATTTCTGTACATTTACTTAAAAGGTCTGAATCTGCCTTCAGTGAAAGTTAAGATAAAAATAATGGTAATAACTGCTGTCATCTGACTGCTGAGCCATGTACCAGTCCCAGAGTTAAGTCCTTGATATGTGGAACCAGTTTATTGAGTGGACTGAACACAACAGGGACAGAGACAGGAAATGGATTTCTCTTTCCCTCCAAATGCTGCACTTCCAAACACTCTGCTAACTCCCTCCAGCCCCTTGATGACATATTGGGCAGATTCATACTTTGATTTCTCATCAGTTTAGGTTAACAAGTACTGTTTTTGTTAGGACCCAAACTTGGGTCTGCTCGCCTGGCTTAGTAAAACCAGGTATCTACCCCAAGGTTTGTAGTGATGGAACAAAAGGCTTTTATTGTAGGGGACTGAGTGAGGGGGATCAAACAGTTGAATGTTTAAATCCTGACCTTCCTGATGGCTTGTAGCAAGGATTTTTAAGGCAGGGGTAAACTACAGGTAAGTGAAAGTCACAGTATGAATCATAAATTAATACATGAAGGTTACACATTGGTTTAGACCTAAAAGGGTGAGATATGTTGAAGTGGAGCTGACAAGTCACAAGTAGATTTAGACTTTATGATTTGTAATTGGTTAGGGAAGAAAAACTTTGTTTAAAAATTCGGAGTCAGTGGAAGACTGTTAATTGGCTAGGGGGTGTGACTTTTTCTAAGCTCCCCCAGGAAGAAACTTAGAATAAAGAATGATGGTTAAAGTTTAGTCATTATTTTCTCCTTATCTGAGATCTACATGTCACTGGATCTATTCAGTGGGTGGGGGTTGAGTTTCTGGAAGACAACTCAAGGACATATGTTAAGACATTATCTTGAGGTTCTATAGGGAAAGGAAACATCTCTTGGACTGTAATTTTCTTGGCTATTGTTTTAGTCTACTACTACTTTTTTGCTTAAGAAATTATTTACTTCTGGGACTAGCTAGGTGCCTGGGATTTCCCCTGAAGGAAATCAGGATTTGGGATCTGCAGGCTCTTAAAAAAGAGGGTCCCTATTCTGTCTTACTTTTGTCATTTATACTCAATTTCAGATGCTAAATGGCCCCTCAGACCGTACTAAACTTCAGTCTCCCATCCTATTCAACGTCCCCCCAACCCCAACCCAGGCTATAGGGATCTTTTGTGGGTTGGGAGGGGGCACATGGTCTCTTTTTTCACTTGCGCTGAACTTTCTTTTATGTCTCTGTGGCTGGCTCCTTCAGAGTCAGGGTAGGGTGGGGATTAAGGAAGAAGGGAGTCGCTTGCAAAGATGCTGGAATCAGCCATTGGTGCTACTTTGGGGCAGTTGTCCATTTGCTGGCACTCCAGGATATACTTGCAGATTCTCAAAAGCTTTGAATGAATATTCAGGGACACCTCCTGGGACACTCCTCAAATTTGCACCCCATTATTTTTTTTCTAATCATTGTCATTGATTAGCTTAAAAAACAATATCCCAAAGCCTTGATTTGGGTGTGTGTCAGTGGTGGGGGTGGGGCTAGAGCAGCTGACTTAATTCACATTTTGTGAAAACCCAATCATACCAGCCTAATTGACAAGCACAAATGGCTCTGGCGAAGGTGAGGGAGCCAAATGCAAATGACAATGCCATCAGAGTTGACAACAGAAGTGTGATTAAAGAGCGTGCTAACCAGCGTTCCCTGCATGGGGTCAGTCCTCTCACTGATCTCCTGCTTGTGGTCAGATTAATAATTGTACTCTACGTGCAAACACAGATTTTCCGTTTCAAAATGCATTCGCATCTGTGATCGCTTTTATTCAGCCCCCTCAATAAGGCAGTTGCAGCAGGATCTGTATTACTGGCCCATTTCACATCAGAAAACCGAGCCCTGTGGAGATGAAGGCATTCCTGAGTTCCCCCAGCAGGTGAATGACAGAGTAAGAAATGGAAATCCCATCTCCTCCCTCAGAGTCCTTAGCTCGAGTGAGACTCCTCAACAGTATATTCAAAGACACATCAAAAAAAGGCCAACTGTCCTTGGTTGACTATGAAGCTGGGTTCCTGCTGGGCTGCTTCTGCAGGCAGAAAGAAGAGATCTTTCCACGGCCTGAGTCTTGCTTTTGTCCAGGCTTCCTGTGTGCATGCTCACTGCATGTGTTCATTTCCTTGCATATTTCTTTTCTTTCTTTAAGGAGAAGGTAGAAGACAAACTGAGGGGGTTTCAAACAGATAGGGACAATCTTGCTCCTGTCCTCCTATCTCTAGAGCACCTGAAGGCACCATCTTCCACATTCCCTTCCCCTCTTTCTATGAGAAGCACTAGGAGAAACAATAATTTCAGTAGTAACATCTATTTGTTAAGCACTTACAATGTGCTAAGTATGGTAGTAGGTGTTTTTCATGCATTTTTTTTCCCCTCACTCCTTTCAACTACTGGAGAAAGAGACATTTTAGGTACTTTTTTTGTTTTTCTCCAAAACCACTGAGGTGAAATGTGTTTCAGAGTTCAGGATTTATTTTAGTTTTTAGGAAGGTAGCATGGAGTAGGTACTGTACATAGTTTCACACCCTCAACAGAATCTGCAGCAGCATCTTGCTATCAAACACATTCACTTTTCTGTGGTAAAACATAGAAATAGTCACAAAAGAAGGAAAAAAAGTCATAAATGGTTTCAGGTTAATGCAGGTTGACTTTTGCACCCAAGTCAATGCATACCAACTTAATAAAGAAACATCTTTTTAAAAGATCTTTGAACTAGGGAATTGCAGATGAGGGATAGTGGGTCTGTATTATTACTCTCATTTTACAGATGTCGATACAGAGGTTCAGACAGGTTCTCATCCAAGTCACATGGCTGCTAAGTGACAAGGCTTGGAGATAACCCAGGACTCCTGACTTCAGCACCTGCTCCCTTAACTACGAGGGTTCCCTGGAACATTCACCTCTGGATGCATCAGACATGAACATCTCTACTAACAAGCAGTTGTAACTTTCATTCTTTGAGGGTGGGGGCAGCAGAACTATTGGAATCTCTTGATCCAGTTTTAAGAATACATATAATGGACCATGTCTGGGCACTGCCTGCTCTAAATCCTTGCTACTAAAGTGTGGTTCATGGACCAGCAATATTGGCATTACCTAGGAGCTTGTTAGAAACACAGGATCTCAGGCCCTACCTATGACTTGCTGAATCAGAAATGCCTGTTAACAAGCTCCTCAAGTGGCTCACTGTTGCAGCCCAGTTTGAGCATCTCTGGCCTAAAGCTCTTTCCTTGTGTGATCTCACTTAGCAATCCTCACAACAACCCCATGAGACAGGCACTATTGTCATCCACCTTAGACCACTAAAACGAGGTCCAGAGAGAGTAAATGTAGTTTCCCGATACAAACAGAAGTCAGTCTGACTCTGTTGCCTAGGCTGTTCACCACCATGCTGTCCTTTTACTTTCAGGCAGAAACTGAATCCAGAAATACCCTCAGGGGCTCTGGATGGGCCTGCTCCTCTTGACGGAAGGAGAGAGATGAAACTCAAGTTGCAAATTAGTGGCTCAAAAGGGGCTTCCCCTCCACTGTCTGCTGTGCATCCTCCCTCAGCTCCTTTATCTGACTATAGTAGCCATGGAGCTGTTTGCACCAATTTTCATTCTCCTCCTTCTGGGCACGTGACGTGATTTAACTTTCTTATTCCACTTAAACACAAGCAAGGTCATGTGACACGCATCAGCCATCGGCCAATGATGTGGGGGTGGAAGTGACATGCATCACTTCTGAGCATTTAATTGCCAGTGCTGGATGTGCAGCACCCGCTGTCCCCTGCCACAGAGGTTCTAGAAGCACTTGTGGAAATGAGGCCTCTGCCAGCCTGGTCTCTGAGTGATGACAAGGAGCAGAGCCCCCTCCAGCCCACACTGGATGTGTAACACAAGGGAGAAATAAACTTGTGCTTTTAAGCCACTGAAATTTGAGGGGTTGTTTGTTACCCTGGCATAACCTGTCCTATCCTGGCTGATTCTCTGACTCATCTTCCTTCCTTCTAGAGGGACTGATTTACTCTGTGGGAATGCCAGCCAGCAGCTCTGTGGGTGGGAAAAATGTACCTGCTTTTATGTGCCCAAGCTAATAGGTTCTTTCTCTCTACTGCCTGTGAGAGCTCGTCTTTCTCCCCATTTCTTTCTCAGTACCAGATTTATTTCTGATTTGTTTTTCTTGTCGAACCTCTACAACTCCTTATTTTCCAAGGCTATTTTTAGTGGCTCCATTCTACCCTGAAGGAAATAGTTCACATCTTGGTGCCCAGGGCTTTTTTAGCTCCTTTTAATGGGAGAGGATAGCACATATCAACAATTCTTTAAGCCACCATGTCATTTCCCCAAGAGGCTCAGTGAAGAACAAAATGTCTCCATCAAACGAGTTTTCGATGTTAGTCTCCAACCTTCTCATTGTGCATGATCCTCTCTGGTGCAAATACAGTGATTTTAACTTTCCATTGCTTTCTTCCTTTTGTAGGTTAAGCCTGTTTCTTAAGCCTGGTGATTTCGTAGGCCTCCTGAATTAGTCTTTGGGAATGGTGTTCAAAAGCTATGTTTTTCACAAGTTCCTCGAGTGATTTATCTACGGACTACTTGAGAACAGGTGTTTGGGAAGTCTTGGCTATGTATTCTACATACTGAATGGCACGTTTGTCATAACTAATCCCTGGTCATTAACATGTCATCATTGATAAGAACTATAATTTAAAAATACATTCCTCATGGATGTTTATAGCAACTTTATTCATAATTGCCAAAACTTGGAAGCAACTAAGATGTCCTTCAGTAGGTGGACAGATAAATAAACTATGGTACATCCAGACTCTGAAATATTATTCAGTGCCATGAAAAGACATGGAGGGAACTTAATGCCTAAGTGAAAGAAGCCAATCTGAAAGGGTTATGTACTGTGTGATTCCAATGATATGATATTCTGGGAAAAGTAACATTATGAAGACAGTAAAAGGATCAGTGGTTTCCAGGGGTTTGTGGGGAGGGAGGAATGAATAGATCGAGCACAGGGGATTTTTAGGACAGTAAAACTATTCTTCTGTATGACTTTATAATGTTGAATATATGTCATTATATATTTTCCCAACCCCATAGATAGAATGTACAACACCAAGAGTGAATCCTTATGTAAACTATGGACTTTGTGTAATAATGATGCATCAATGTAGGTTCAATATTTGTAATAAACATACCACTCTCTTGGAAAGTGTTGGGAGTGGGGAAGGCTGTGCAGTGTGTGGGTAAGAGGTATATGGGAACTCTCTACCATTCCACTCAATTTTGCTGTGCCAGCCTGGGCAACATGACAAAATCCCATCTCTAACCCCCCACCCCCCAAAAATACAAAAACTAGCTGGGCATAGTGGCTGTGGTCCCAGCTACTCAGGAGGCTGAGGCAGGGGGATGGCTTCAGCTCAGGAGGTCGAGGCTGCGATGAGCCGCGATCAGGTCACTGCACTCCAGCCTGGGCAACAGAGCCAAACCCTGTCTCAAAAAAAATAATAATTAAATAAATTGAAGTGAACCTAAAAGTGTTATAAAAAAATAAAGTCTATTTAGAAAAAGGAAACAAACAAACAACATTCTCTTCCATGCTTCTGGAGGAAATGATGTCTCCCTGTAAGCAGGGGTGAAGGGAGGAGTTGAGTATTCCAGATCCTCTATGGATTTTCCATTTACCATTCAATGTCTTCCTCCTTACTGGGAGGGCCAATCAAGACAAAAGGAGGATCCAAATGAAGTTGTCATCACATGGCTCAGGCCATGGACTGGAATAACCAGGATGATCAAGGCCTTATTTGCAGCAGGTTGTGACCCATTCCCTGTCTCGCAATTTGCAGCCAGACTTCTACACTCTCTCATCCCGAGGGAATGTCTGGGAAGCGAAAGTTTTGTATTCTTTGTATTTGTTATGCAGGAGCTACAATCACTATAGCTTGTGGAGATCAGGAAGGAAGCTAGGCCAGGGGAAATCAGACAAAAGGGGTAGCATGTACCTCAGAAGCATTTGGATGGGAAAAGACCCAAACAGACTGGGCAAAGAGTCAAGCAATACACAGAATTAGAAGGTAGCAGATCAGAAGTCACATGAATAGACTGGGCCATGGAGAGGAGGCAGGAGCACCTGACCGGTGGAACAGCCTCTTAGCAACTTTCTTCTATGGGGGAGCAGGTGTGAGATGAAGACAGCCATCCTAGGGTCTGGCTTCAGGAGTGAAGACCCAAGTGGGTCTTCCAGGGTAACCTGGCTGTGGTGGGAAGGAAGTGCTCAGAGTTAAGGATGCTACTGGTGCATCAGGTGAACACATAAGAGAGTTTAACCAGTTTCCACAAAGTCCTCTAGGATGTCAGCTACTGAACTGAGGATTTCCCATCCCTGGGAAGGAGAAAAAACTGTTAAAAGACAGTCAAGGAAGTAAGTGGCTTCTTTAGACCACAACACTTATTTGTGCTTATAATTCACACACTCATGTGCTTATAACCCCAAAGAAATCCCTTCCTCTTAGTCCCAATTCTATTTAAATTTACTGACCATCTAAACCTTTCCCTTTGGTACAGCTTGTGAATATTTTAAGAGAACATCTGTTGACACTTAAAATGAATGAAAACCAAAGGATCAGCTTGGTTTGTGGATAGCTGTGAAAACATAATTGACAGTCAAGCTTACATTTCACGAAAGAAGCTGAAATTTGTTGGACATTTGTTGAACTGGTGTTCATAGAGTAGAAACAATACTAATGGTAATAGTAGGAGTGGTAGTTTTAATAATAGAAATAGTAATGATACAAATATATAACTGCTGAACTTCTCTACTAAGGTCAAAGATTTGCTACTGGGCAGGTTTAGCAAACCTGGATTCTCCTGTGGGTTTCCCAGTTTTCTATTTATTATAACCCACTTTCAGCATAGGATCTGGTATAATTTATACTATAGTGTAAAAAAATTTCAAGGTCAATGTGATGACTGTTTTAGAGGAGGTACTCTCTGTATCTTATTTTTCTTTCTTTTTCATTTGAGATGGAGTCTCGCTTTGTCGCCCAGGCTGGCGTGCAGTGGTGCAATCTTCGCTCACTGAAACCTCCACCTCCTGGGTTCAAGCAATTCTTATGCCTCAGCCTCCCAAGTAGCTGGGATTACAGGCCTGTGCCACCACCCCCAGTTAATTTTTGTACCTTTAGTAGAGACGGGGTTTCACCATGTTGGTCAGGCTGGTCTCGAGCTCCTGACCTCAAGTGATCCTCCCACCTCGGCCTTCCAAAGTGCTAGGATTACAAGCGTGAGCCACTGTGCCCTGCCTCTCTGGATCTTATTTTAATGATAGAATTAATGTTTAAATTTTCTGATGTTGGACTTTAAGGTTGAGGGTGCAAGTTGCGGGGGTTGGGGGTGTTAATTTGGGGTTGGGGTAATATTTGGGAGGGTGCAGCCTGGAAGATGCTGGGGCTTGTTAGTGGCTCTTCCAAAAGTCCTTGAAATCATACAAGTGAAAACCTTTGCAAACTGTAAAAGACCATTAGATACCAAAACAGATTATTTTTCTTATTACAGGTGACCAAGAGCAGATGCTGATGCCAGGGGAGGACAAGAGGGAGCTGGAGAAGTGAAGGCAAAAAGATGAATTATTAATACTTTCTAAGTGTATGAAGCGTTAGGGTACAGAGAAACAGCTGTTCTTTATAGCAACCAAAGCTGGAAAATAAGCATTAATGACAGCAGGAAGATATAAAAGATACAGAGTGATATTAACTGCAGAAGAGGGTGGGAAATAGCATTTATTCATGCAGTCATTCAACAAACATTTATTGAGCACCCACTATGCAGCAAGCACTGTGCTAGGTGCTGGGATGGCAAAGATCAAAGCCACATCCTGTGCCCCCAAGTGGCTCACAGAGTCATGCGTCTGTTGGACTGTAAGCCCCTCCAGAGCAGGGGTGCATGAGCCAGGCCACTACATCCCCAGATATGTGCCTTCCTCCTAGTAGATGCCTCATATAGATTTGTTGCATAAATGATTGCATTAAGGTTGAACCAGAAGGAAAGATAAAGATGCCATCTGGTAATCACAGATCCTTTTATGTAGCCTGAGGCTGATTTATTTCTGCCTAGTGGCAGGAGAGGGGTTGACAGAGATCTATATTCCCTTGAAAACTATGTGTCTTTAGACTTCCTTGGTGTGCTGTATTTTGGAGAAAGTTGCCTGGTCTTTGGAGAAGGCCAAATTTCACAAGTCAAACCTGAAAGTCCACCAACCCTCCAAGTCAAGTTCTTGGCCTGAGAGTTTATATTTAATTACACGTTGTCATCAGTCATCTGCTGTTCCAAGAACACAGAACACTGCTTTCAAAGCAGATACCTTTTTTGGACCTCCACTTCCCAAATCCTATCCATTGGAGTCAAAAGAGCTCCTGGCAGTGTAACTGACAACTGCACATCTGCGAATGGCACGAGTCACTCAGCTCCCGGAAAGAACTGGAAGGTTTCCATTTCCCTGCCTGCCCTTGGTGGAAAGAGATGGATGAGGTGAGGTTGTCACAAAGCCCCTTATACACTGTTTGCATATGGCTGGGTGTCCACTGGGTAGAGACGGCTCTGTCTGTGCAAATCCCAAACTCCTTTGTGCTCATCCAAAGCTGTACCCTATTCCCTTGAAGCCCAGTGGATGATGCCCACACAAAGACCTGTCTGCTCCAAGGAGCTCCTCCCTGTTGCTTTCCTTCACATCTCAATAAACGCTTCTCATCTTATATTTATCAAATGCAATCACAAAGGGACCACTTAATTAACAAGCTGCCATTTTATGGAGGATGATTTGGAAGCTGAAAGCCATTTAAGAAACCTCACACTGTTCCAGACGACAAAAACAGTGGGATGCACCATCTGGGAGGGAGCTTCCTCCGAAACAGATGCCAGTGTTTCTGTGATAAAGAACCTAATATTATAACATCATAGTATGTTGTGCCATTTGGTGAGGAGAGGCAGTCCTCCTCTGAGCGAATGTTCTCAGGTTTCGCCAAATCATTCAGCACCAAAATATTTGCTCTGGCAAGGGGTGCTGGTTTATTCTTCTCTTGGGTCTGTCTCCCCTATGGAGGCCTTGCAGGGCTGGACACATTGAAGGAGCTCAAATAAAATTTGTGGAGGAATCTGTTGGCTGGGAGGGTGGCATATGGTCAGAGTGTGGTCACTATATGCTATGAAGGAAACAGCAGGTGAATTCAGTTCCAAGGGCTTATTTCAAGACTAATTGATTTTTGACACATAGGCTTGAACTTTGCTTCAAAACAAAATGCTGGATTTGGCCTTCTATCATTTTGCCTCTCCTAACCCTTATCTCCAACTACTTCATTGTTTAGTTTACTTTTTTTGAGCATCTTCCTATGTGCCAGGCATCATGCTGAGCTCTGTAGGAGAATGAAAAAATAAATACAATATAGATACTGCCTGCAAGGACTTAAAAAGCTTACATGATCCCTTTTATATGTAACTGCTATTATTTCCCCTATTTACCTAAGAAACATACACCCATTATAGAAAATTTAGAAAGCATAGACAAGCAAAAAGAAAAAAGATTGAAGTTAGCTAGGTGCAGTAGCTCACACCTGTAATCCCAAGCACTTTGGGAGGCCGAGGCGGGTGGATCACCTGAGGTCAGGAGTTTGAGACCAGCCTGGCCAACATGGAGAAACCTTGTCTCTACTAAAAATATAAAAATTAGCCAGGCGTGGTGGAGCATGCCTGTAGTCCCAGCTACTCTGGAGGCCGAGGCAGGAGAATTGCTTTAACCTGGGAGGCAGAGGTTGCCGTGAGCCAAGATCATGTCACTGTACTCCATGCTGGGCAACAAGAGCAAAACTCTGTCTTGAAAAAGTTACACACAATCCTCAGATACAAGCCACTGAGAGAAATCTCTTTGTTTAATTCCTTTAGTCTTTTCTTCTATGTAGGTAGCTTCTATATTGCTTCTCTCAATGTAGTCTCGTCCCTACATTGCTGATGATATCTTGCCCTTCTGGGAAAGATCTCTTCACCTCCCATCTGGCTATCCACATCCTACTTTCTATTAACTTCTGGGTCGACCTTCTTCTGGGAGGCTGATATCATCCCCAGTAGAAAGATCATGGGTTACGGAGACTGTGGTTTGGATCTTGGTTTCTTCAACTTAACTAGCTGTGGACATGGGCAAGTCACTTAATTTCTCAGAGTGTCAGGTTTCATCTCATTAAGATGGAGGTTAGAATCCTGCAGAATTGCTTTTTTTTTTTTTTTTTTTTTTTTTTTTTTTTTTTTTGAGACAGAGTCTCCTCTGTCACCCAAACTGGAGTACAATGGCACAATCTTAGCTCACTGCAACCTCCACCTCCCAGATTCAAGCAATTCTCCTGCCTCGGCTTCCTCAGTAGCTAGGATTACAGGTGCCTACCACCATGGCCGGCTAACTTTTGCATTTTTAGTAGAGACAGGGTTTTGCCATGTTGGCCAGGCTGGTCTTGAACTCCTGACCTCAGGTGATCCACCCACCTCAGCCTTCCAAAGTGCTGGGATTATAGGCATGAGCCCCCACGCCCGGCTGCAGAGTTATTGCTAAACAGAAATGAGGTGCAAGGAATAAAGAGCAAGGCTCTCTGGTCCTCACCGGTTTTCTGCATCCCCATGGCACTTGCCCAGCTTACAGGCAGGATGACCGTCCCATTGTTCCTAGGATAGTCTTACTTTGTTCCCAACCGTCTCCCCATTCTTTATTCCAGTCACACCGGCCTTTCCCTGAGGGCTTTGCCTGCCCTGTCCTCTCTGCCTGAAGCACTGCACCTCCCACCCATGTTTTGTTACTTTCTTCTCATCCTTTAGATCCTGCGCAAACGTCACATCATTAAAACATCTTGTCCGTGCCCTTCAGAATATAGCAGTCCTCACCTGCCTTCTCATAGGACCACTTACCTGTGTCTTGGGGGCGCTCTCATGGTGGGAATTTCACAGTTATTTGTGTGTTTTTAAAAATTAACCTATTCCCTTCCAGAATTGATCTCCATGAGAGTGGCACCATATCTGTTATTGCCCTCCAATGAATTTCTAGTGCCTATCACAGCACCTGGCACACAGTAAATACTCAGTACATACTGTAGAATAATTACATGAATTCTGTTTTTCAGTTGCCAGCACCAATGGATAGAAGCCTCTTTAAAGACCAGGGCTGTGCCTCCTTTTCAGATGGAGCTCATTGTAGGCCAGTTTGCCCATACCCCAGACCCTAGAAGAAGCTTACTGCATTAGCCCTAGTCTTACAAATGGCTCTCTGGCCTTTCAAGAGGGTCCATGAAGAGCCTGGGTGAGGCGCTATGGCATCCATGCCACTTCCTAGTTGTTCCCCTTTCCTCTTCTGCAGAAAGTCTATCAACCAGGGACAGCCTGAATGCCTCCTTCACCAGGAAGCTCTCCCTGATCTTCCTTTCCCACCAATACGGAATTCATTCTGCCTCTTTGGTACCAATATAACTGATTTCCCTGTCCTTCTAAATGCAGCTGGCTATTGTCTGAGCTGTTAGCTCGTTTGCCCTCTGGCTAAGTCCCTAGTCCTCAAACAGGTGTGTGGGGTGACCCCTGCTCCCAGCTTCCTGTTTTCCACTTTTCCTCCTTTGCCCCCATTGCTGCAGGTATACTGAATGCTTTTCAGTTCTTCAAACCTGTCATGATCTCTGGCACTTCTGGACTTAGGCACATGCTGTTCTCCCTGAGTGAAACTCTCTTCCCGAAACTCCTCTCCATATGCTTAACTTCTAATTAGCTTCCCAGCCTTGGCTTCAAAGTTACTGCCACCTGGAAACCTTCTTTGATGGCCTACGTTAGGCTGGGTGTTCCTTCGCTGTGTTGTGTGTGCCTCCAGCCCCTAAGGTAGCGTTTCTCACACCTTGTTTACCCGTCTTCACTGCTAGAACATGCGCTCCATGAGAACTGGGACAGGTCAGCGTTACCTTGCTCACCTGGCGCATGATAGGTGCTTACTAACTACTTGGTGAATGCACAAAAATTAAATTAAAGCTGCCTTAGTCACCTTTGTAACCCTCTATATGTCTCATCTGCCACTGTTCTCTGCACACAGCAGAGCTCGAAAATATTTGTTGGGTGGCAAGGAATGGAACTACGTCCCCCCAGGTAAATGCTTCTGGACATATCTCAGAAAGAGTGCTATACAGTGAGCTCCACGCAGTGGGACCACTCTTATCCACCTCTGTATCACCAGCACAGGCCTGGGCACACGGCAGGGATTCCACAGTGCTGCCACATTACTATTTTATTGGGTATATTGAGAGCTCTGCTACCCCTGGCAAGCCCCTTTCCCTCTCTGGCCTTAGTATCCCCATTGCAAAGCAGGGATAATCACGTGACCTGCTTTCAGGGCTGTTTTGAGGGTTATGACCTTAGCACATGTAGGACGGCGATGAGTATGAGCTATTGCTCTCCCCTTTGTCACCTGCCAAATCACATCTTTTTTTTTTTCCTTTTTTTTCCGATGAAGGGCTGGCTTTGAGCTCCAAGCTGTGGAAGCCAGGCCGGGTAGCCAAGGCGCAGGCCCCGGGTCTCTCTAGCTCCCGCCCGACCCCGCGTCACGGTCCTCGTGTTTTGCTTTCGAGACACACCTGGCCGCTGCCCGGCACCCCGGGCGCAGCCGCCCTTGGCCTGGCGCCCCCGCCTTTGTGCGGCCGGCGCTCGTGGAAGTTTCCGCGGCCGGTGGTGAGTCACTGCCCTTTTTTTAGCAGCCGCGGTGGATGTGCATCATAATTCACCCAGGCTCCCGAGAGCCCGGCCGCTGCCGCCGCCGCAGACGTCAATGCAGACGAGCCGGGCGCTTGGCCCGGTGCGAGGGAGGAGACCCCGGCCCGCGCCGCTAGGCCATTGCCCCGCTGAGCAGCCGCGTGACGCCCTCGCCGCGAGCTGGGGGCGGAGGGCGCTGCAGAGCGCGCCCAGGAAGCTCACCCCTCGGGGGCGCCTTGGAGCCGAGGAAGGGCAGGCTGTGAAGACAGAGGGGGAGAAAAGCCAGGAAGCGGGCATCTGGGTGTCGGTCCACCCCTCGTTCAGTCGCCTGTTCTACCATTAGCCATTCAGGCTCTCACACTAAGTCACTTAAGACCTTCTCTTCCATCCATCCACCCACCCACCCATCCATCCGTTCGATCATTCATCCACCCGTCCACTCTTCTGCCAACCACCTACCTGCCTTCCCATTCAGGCATTTGACATACTAAGTTATTTAAGGTCCCCTCTATCCACCTGTCCATAGCACACATTTATTTACATCCCATCTCTCTACCTGTCTCCGTTTATCCATCCATCCATTAATCTATCTATCCATCCATCCATCCACCCACCCACCCACACCCTCACTAATTTAAATTAGCATCTGTTAGGCTGGATGCTGGGAGCACAAAGATGATTAGGGCAGCATCTCCGCCTGACTCTATCAGAATTAAAGAAATAGGAGTCATAGAATTCTATTATAGTATGATAAGAACTGTAATAGTAATTAGAGTAATATAAAAGTAGTAATAATGTAGGCTAATGATAGTAACCCTATTACAGTAGGATAACAATAGTAGTAGCAGCGAATATTTATTGAGCATGATTTGCTAAGCAGTGTCCTTAGCTTTCCATATGTATATCTCATTGGAGACTTACACCAACCCTGGGAGGTAGGTGCCATTATTATACTCAGTTTTCAGATGAAAGAAACAGAGGCTCAGAAAAGTTAAAAAAGCCCAGTGCTTACATAGCTATTAGATGACCAAAGTGATTAGAAGGCGGTGCTTCTTGCCACTGTCCTGGCTGGCATTTGTTACCTGGAGAGGTTAGCATGTTAAAAGGAGTTTAGTTGGATCAGTTATGCCATCTCTCTGAGCCTTGCTTTTCTGTAAAAATAGGGACACATTTTAGAGATAAATGTGTACCGTATATTTAGCCTTGCATCTATTTGCAAGGACTGATGTGTCTGAAAAACTTATTACCCACCAAGATTAGAGAATAAGAGTAGGGTATGGAGAAAATGAGATGTGCCTATTATTATTATCTGTGCTTATTCTTGAACAATTAAAAATAATCAAAAAGAAAATCTCTTTGATTCCATTATCTAGAAATAACAACTTCTATGTTACGTTTCTGTTCTTTAAAATGTTTATTATTGAGCTATATGCATATATGTGTACATTATTTTCTTTGCAAAAATTGATTATATTATATATTTAAAAAATAAAAAAATTTAAAAATGTAGTATGACATTAACATAGTTGCACGGATTTAACATACTTTAAATAAATCTATAAAGAGAAAATAAGCCGTCACCTTGGTTGCTGCTTCCGTTTTTTTTTTTTTCCAAGGCGGAGTCTTGCTCTGTCTCCCAGTCTGGAGTGCAGTGATACAATCTTGGCTCACTGCAACCTCTGCCTCCTAGGTTCAAGCAATTGTCCTGCCTCAGCCTCCCAAGTCCCTGGGATTACAGGGATGCACCACCATGCCCAGCTAATTTTTGTATTTTTAGTAGAGATGGGGTTTCACCATGTTGGCCAGGCTGGTCTCGAACTCCTGAGCTCAGGTGATCTGCCCGCCTCGGCCTTGCAAAGTGCTGGGATTACAGGAGTGAGGCACCGTGCCTGGCCAGTTGCTTCCCCTTTCACTTATTTCCCTCCTCCCCTCCTCTTCTTATTCTTCCTTTTCTCCTCCTCCATAATGGTGAGAGGTCCTAAATACAGACAACAGAATCCATTCTAGTTCGTAAAGTAGGAAGGAATTTATTAATAAATAGATTGAAATGTTTATTATTATTTTTGTTGCTATTGTTAGAGTATTATTACTAAATACTTCATATAATTGTTGGGTGGGCTGAGTAAACAATCTCTAGGGCAAGCTTCCTGAAAGACAACGTTGCAAACCATGACACAGAACTGGGCCACCAAAGGAGCTGCAGGATGAGGAAACTGCTGTCACAGCAAAATAGAAACAAAACAAAACCCCAAAAGCAAAGCTTCTCTGCATGTGAAGCTGTTAACACCCCATTGGCCAAAGAAAGTCACATGAGAAAATTGTGGGGAGTAGGGAAATAGATTCTCTTTTTTGTTTTTTGTTTTTTGTTTTTTTTGGTTTGTTTATTTGAGTTAGAGTCTTGTTCTGTCGCCCAGGCTGAAGTGCAATGGTGTGATCTCGGCTGACTGCAGCCTCCACCTCCTGGGTTCAAGCAATTCTTGTGCCTCAGCCTCCTGAGTAGCTGGGATTACTGGTATGTGCTACCAAGAAGCCCTGCTAACTTTTGTATTGTTAGTAGAGACAGGGTTTCTCCATGTTGGCCAGGCTGGTCTTGAACTCTTGACCTCAAGTGCTCCACCTGCCTCAGCCTCCCAAAGTGCTGGGATTACAGGCATGAGTTACCTTGCCCTGCCCTGATTCTCCTTCCTAATGGGATGAGCTCTTAAGCTATCCTGCAAAGGGTAAGGATGTAGAAAGGGGCGAAGTATTCAGGCCAGTAGTGCCATCTGCAACATCAGGGAAGACTTTTTGAAGGAGGTGGTAACTGAACTAGTTTTGAAGGATGAATTGAGGTTGGCTAGGTGAAGAGTGACAGGTGTGTTGCAGAAAAGGTAATTTAGAGTAGATGAGGCAGCAAGTGCAAAAGTCCACAGCCCTGTCTGGGAATTACTAGTGGTTCCATGTGGTTAAAGGCTAAGAGTGCAAGAGGAGAGTAGCAGGAGATGATTTTGGAGAGGTAAATAGGGAGCGAGGTCTTGAAGGGCCTTGAAGTTATTACACATTAGTAAAAGGGATAAACTGCTTTTCTCTATACTCAGAGAACATTTAGGCAACCACATGAGTGAGTTCCCTCCTTACATTAAGCAATATTCCAGCTCTCTGGTCATCAACTGGGTGCCCTATTATTTAATTATGACACTAACTCCCTGGAGTTGTACAGACCCCACAAGTTAAGGGCTCAGTCCCACAGCACTGAAGCCCACTTCAGACAATAGTCACAAGTCGCAGGTTATGATTCATATTCTCTGACTGGCTATAAATTGGGGGTTCCCAGGACACCCAAGGAGGTTCCCAGGATACCCAAGGAGGTTCCCAGGTCACCCTCCTTGGGTGTGACAGTATGATAGAGTGGCTCATAGAACTCAGGAAAGTGCTTAATTTACTCTTACCAGTTTATTACAAAGGATACAACTCAGGAACAGTCAAATGGAAGAGATGCACAGGGCAAGGTATGGGGATGCGGGGCTGTCTGGAGCTTCATACCCTGTCTGGGCTTGTCCGCCCTCCTAGCACCTTCATGTATTCACCAGTCTGAATGCTCTCTGAACCCCTAGTTTATGTTTTTTTTAATGGAAGCTATATTACATAGGCATGGCTGATTAAATCATTGGCCATTGGGGATTGAACTCAATCTCCAGCCCTTCTCCCTTCTAAGGAGGTCTGGGCCTGGGTTAAAAGTTCCAATCCTCTAATCACATGGTCGGTTTCTCCGGCAACCATCCTGCATCTTCCAGGAGTCACCTCATTAGGCTTATTGTGAATAACAAAAGACGCTCATCTTGCCCCTAAGACTCAGGAAATTCCAAGGGTTTTAGGAGCTCTGTGCCAGAAGCCCAGGATAAAGACTAAATATGTATTTTTATCGTATCAAAATATTATAATTAAGGAGCCTTTCCTATCCTGGTAATGGTGGTGGTGGTGGTAGTAGTTGGAGGAACTTTAACATCTGTGTTTTCTAAAGAACACTCTGTGGACAGCATTCAGAATGGAGGAAAGGAGTCAAGATCAGAGGCAAGAACAGCAGAAAAAGCATGTGCCAGTATCTCTGATGAGAAACGCTGGTGGCTCAAATCAAGACACCAGTAGCAGGGGTGGAGAGATGAGATGTGACCCTATTGGCCAGATATTAAGAATTGATAGGATTTGCTCAATGATTGGATATAGGGATGTGAGAAAAGAAGTCAGGATAATGCCATGTTTATTTTTGGCTGACTCAGCAGGACGGATAGTCATAGTTCATCTTGGTGGGAAAAAAGATTTCAGATTCAGACATGAACTGAGTTTTAGGGGGATGGCAGGCTGAATAAATGCTGCTCCAAAATGTCCACATTCTAATTCCAGGACCTGTGAAGGAGGCCCTCCCTGTCAACCACAATAGAGCCATTGAATAAGGTGGCTCTGTGTGCCTGTTGGATTGGACCTTATATGGAAAATGAGACTTTGCAGATGAGATTAACTCAAGTATTTTGAGATGGGGAGATGATTCTGGATTATCTGGGTGGACGCAATATGATAATAAGGGTCTTTATATGGGGAGGAAAGAAGGTAAGAGTCAGAGGAGGAGATGGACAATAGAAGCCAAGGTTGGAGTGTGCAGGGTCATGAGCCAATGAATGCAGGCAGCTCTAGAAGCTGGAAAAAGGAAGAAATAGATTCTCCCCTGAAGCCTCCAGAAAGGATGCAGCTCTCCTGTCATCTTGATTTTAGCCCACTTAGCCACTTGATTTTGGACTTCTGACCTCCAGAACTGTAAGATAACAAACTCGCGTTGTTTTAGCCTACAGCAGCAGTGGGAAACTCATACAAGAGGCTTGTGGGAAGTCCAGGCAGGAGCAAGTGTCTAAGGGTTGAGGAGAAAACATCTGGGATAGAGAAATGGACAGTGGAGTGATAAACACGCTCTGTCTGGGAGAGAGCATATCGACTGCATGATAACATCGAATCTCCCAGAAAGATGATGTGAAGTGAAAGGAGAAGACAGCTTAGAAAAGGTTCAATCAGGAATAATCTCTGAAGAAAAAGGAGAAGGAGGAAAAATATAAGGAAATCTCATCCTGGGAAATCCAAGAGTAGAGTGTTAAGAAGGAGGCCCTCCCTGTCAACCACAATAGAGCCATTGAATAAGGTGGCTCTGTGTGCCTGCCTGTTGGATTGGACCAACAAGTGTATAATCTTGGTGAGAGCAATTTCAGAGGCCATCCAGGAGTAGAACAAGCCTGGATTGCAGGGGCAAGAGTGGGAGGTGAGGAATTGGAGACACAAGTGAAGATAACTCAGGCTGTTGGCTTTGATGGGGAGCAAGAGATAAGACCGGAGCTGGAAAAGGATAAGGGATCAAGGGAGGGCTTATTTTTAAGATGAGAGTGGGGGAGAGATGAAGAAGTTTATTTCTGTGAAGGAGCCAGCCAGGGAGTTGAGGGCAACTGAAGATGGACAGAGAAAGAGTTTACGGATAAGGTCAGATACCTGAGCAGTAAGTACCAAAAAAAGATCAGGTGGCAAGATTAGTCTTAAATTCTTAGATGAGAGAAGGTTGATCCTTCAACCAGGCCTGAAGGAAAGGAGGCAAAGATGGGCGAGGGGTGTTACAGTGTGCAAATAGGACAGAGGTGGGGGACAGTTTTCCATGTGCTGGTTAAAATGCTCAGACATTTTAGGACAATTCCTTTCTGACTTGCTGTAGTAAATTGCCACCAATCTGCACTACTTAGATTAAGAACATAGAATGTAGAGGGAATAGAGGCAGTCAGTGCAGCATCACAGAAACAAAAATCTCAGCTGAAAAAATTTTTTTCTCTTAGTAATCATAACAACATAAAATATAGGAATTGCCATAATGGGACAGACACAAGTCCACACAGGCTGATATTCTGCTGCCAACAGAGGTCCCATGGGATGGGCACCCAGAGGGCACAGTCATGCTGTACCCTCCCTTGGTCTCGGTTAGTAGGCACAGAAGCCATTTCCCCCATGACGTCAACCATAAAGGTTAGGTATATCCCAGCACTCATTTATGGCTCTGTCATGCATAAATATACTCAAACTCTCTGACTGCTTGCACTATTCTCCTTGGGATTATGTGTTTCATTAGTTTATTTTCAACTGGGTGATACAAAATTTTAAAAACTCTATTTCCAGCTTATTTTGAGGTTCAAAGACTGATCATCTATCCCAGTAGGCATCAAACTTAAAAATGCAAATGAAATACATCTAGCACATGATAAAGCCCAACACATCATAAATGATTCATAAGGGATAGTGATGACGATGATGATGACGATGATGATAACAATGTTTCAATCCTCAGTAATCCTGCTTGCTCTAAGGCAAGCTTGTCCAACCGGAGGCCTGCAGGCTGCATGTGACCCAGGACAGCTTTGAATGAGGCCGAACACGTATTTGTAAACTTTCTTAAAACATTATGAGATTTTTTTGTGATTTTTTTTTTTCTCATCAGCTATTGTTAGTGTTAGTGTATTTTCTTTATGGCCCAAGACAATTCTTCTTCCAATATGGCCCAAGGAAGCCAAAAGATTGGACACCCCTGCCTAAGTCCTTGGTCAATTACTCTAAGTCACATTATCTTTCCCATTTTACAGAACGGCAAACGAAGGAGGGTCCATCAAAGTTACATAACTTGATAAAAGAAATCAGAGAAGAAAAAAATGGAAGGTCAGAGAGAAGTTCACCGAAAAGTTAAAGCTTACGGTAGGAGCTAGAGGCTTAAGGAGTGGCTTTGAGACATGCTGCCCTTACTCCCTGTAACCCACCTACCCAGTTGGGCCCTGGGGCTGAATTTGCTGGTCAGCTTACTTTGCTACAGTGGAGATCTAAACCCAACTCAGAAAGCCCCGGGGCCAACTAGCCTGACACAAATCCTTCAAGTCTAGTGTGCGAAAGGATCTGTTTTATTTATTCTACCCTCATGATGGAAATAGCCCAAAACATGCCCTTGTGCTTACTAAGCTACTTCCCAGCCAAAGCCAGCCAGAGAATGTTAATTATCTCATCCTTTTTCCCTCTCCACGATGAATTATTGACGTCCAGAGCATGCTATCTTTAATTGTGAGGTATTCCAGAATAAGCAGGTTATCAAAAATGTGCAAAGGAGGAGAGTTTTGGTTCAGCCCTGGGAGGCTGATGTGGGAAAATTTATCCTTATTTATTTACATGGTAATAGGATGAGATTTTGCCAGCTTGCTAATAGGTTCTTAAAGAGAAACAGGCTTCCTGTGGCCTAATTAGAACGATTGGTTGCCCTGCTGCCACATAAAACACTAAACCAAGAAGGTCATGGTTTCCTCTTTCTAGATTCTTCTTCTCTTTGGGGGACCATCTGCGTTATTTGCATGGGGGAGGCAGGATAGTAGAGTGGACACAGCTTTCTCTAGTTTCAAGATAGCTACTCTCAATAGCTATTTGGCCTGAGATGGTGCATTTAGTCTCCCCTAAGCCTCAGTGTTCCTATCAATCAAATGGGGATAGTTATGCTCCTCCCCTAAACCAATTTAGCAAGTTTGTTTAGATGACAAGATTAAAATGTTGGTTTTAAAAGTGTAATGATCAGATTTTGTATCTCTGAAGAGCGCACGTGATTTTCCGGAAAGCAAGAGACAGGTCGTAATCATATTTAAAAATAAACCTTAGCATTTTCTAAGTGCTTGGCCAATTACTCCAAATAACATTCATTCCAGAGGCTGCTGGGGGGGGGGGGGGGGTGAGTCACATGATGAATGTATTAGATGGTGGAGCAGCCAGAGACAGGCTGCAGCGTCTCATTCCAAAACCAGGCAGGAAACAGGCCGGGCCACAGATAACCCCAAATCTCTCTTGCAGCAACCATTGGTTTCCCTTTCTTACAGATTCCTGGAAACCTCTCTGAGGCCTTCCTACTTTGTCTTTACCCTTTTGGTCTTCTCAGTTACTCAGTACATGTTTATTGTGTACCTCCTATGTGCCAGGCACTGGGCTGGGTGCTGGGTAGAGACACAATCCGGGGCAGGAGAGAGAAGAAAAGCGAACACACAAATGAACATGTAATTACAAAGGAAAGTAGAACTGGAGGCCTTGAGAAGGTACAACAAGGCACAGCCAAATTATATGAGAGGATCGGGAAAGGCTATTACGTTTGAACCAAGGCCTGAAAGATGCACCCATCAGATCAAGAGTAGGGGAAGGGCACTCCAACCAAAGGGAACAGCACGAGGGAAGACACTGAGCAGGGAGGAGCTGGGGGTGTTGGAGGACTGAAAACAGTAGGGTGAGGTGTGAGTGCGCATGCATGTGTATGCACACGTGCACACACACACACACAAGAATGAATCATGAAGAGAGGGGAGGGTGGAGTCAGGTGAAGTAGCAGGGGCCATGGAGGCCTGGGTTTAGACCCTGGCTCTGCTACCTGTTATCTGTATGCTGTTGGGTAAGCCACATCGCCTTGCAGAGCTTCAGTCCCCTTGTAAAGGGAAATGAATGACAGGTAGCTTGTGAGTCAACCAGAGGCTCAGCGTTCACTACAATAGCTTACGAGGCCTCTCTGATCTGACCGGTGTTAGTTCTTTGACTTTCTCTCCCTCCCCTCCTTAACTCCAGCCAGCTGGCCTCATGCACACGGGACATGTTCTACCTGGAGGCCTATGCACTCGTGGTTCCTCTGCTGTCAGTGCTCTTCACCTGCAAGTATCAGTCCCTCACTGCCCTCGGGTCTTCACTCAGATACCATATTCTCAGCGAGTTCTTTCCTGACCACTTTTTCCATTCTATTCCAAACATTCATCCCTGCTCTCTGCTTAATTTTTCTTCATTGCACTTAGCATCATTCAGCACACTCTGTATTTTACTTATTTTGTGCATTGCCTGCTCTCCCCATGACTATGGGGGCTCTATGAGGCCATAGAGAATTTTGTTAACTGCAGTGTCCCTAGCATCTAAGCAGAGTGTCTGGAATATAATAGGTGCTTAATAAATAATGTTAAAAGTTTGCAAAACCTTTCGATAAACTAAGTAGAACAGTACTTCCCACAGAGTAGGTGTTGCATTCCTTTTAGCTGCTTTTTCTTCCTGCTCAGAAAGTTCTGTCCCATTTGAACCCCCGAAGCCTGAGCTCCTCTGTTCCCTTGGAATAACTCCCAGCTTTGTTAGCTCTGTGCCCTTCCCAACAATTCCTTTCTTCAAGGTCTTGTGCAAGTTCCATCTCTTCCACATTTTTTTCTTTCTGACTTCCTTCTGCAGGCCTAAAAGATCTCTCCCTCTTCTGATCACTTCTAACACATTCAATCCTTACCTCTCATATTCTTCTTCTTTTTTTTTTTTTTTATTTGAGACAGAATCTCGCTCTGTTGCCCAGGCTGGAGTGCAGTGGCGTGATTTCGGCTCACTGCAATCTCTGTCTCCCATGTTCAATTGACACTTGTGTCTCAGCCTCTCGAGTAGCTGAACTACAGGTGTGTGTCACCACACTTGGCTCATTTTTTTTTGTATTTCTAGCAGAGACAGGGTTTTGCCATATTGGCCAGGCTGGGTCTTGAACTTCTGACCTCAGGTGATCTGCCTGCCTTGGCCTTCCAAAGTGCTGGCACCATAGGCATCACTGTGCCCAGCCCTGTGATTTTTATCATTGACTCTTTGTGACAACCCCAGGCCTGTCTTTTAACCTTTTTATCTTCTAACTAAGACTTTGAATCATAGATTCTTAGGATTTTAGAGTGAGGAAGGGTCTTAGCAATATTTTCTTCACTTTTACATAGTTGAAGACTTTCTATAAGCTTTTTGAGGCACAGGATTTTATGTTCAATTTCTTTAAATTTCCTTATTACTTTATTCAAAAACAATTTATTGAATGCTATTATGTGCCAAGTCACGGATTAGGGACTATGATATGATGGTGAACCTGACATAGTTAGAACTTTTAAATTTTAACATCTTAAATTCTGACATGTTGGTGCTTTGCAACAGTAGATGACGAATAAATTTGTGCCAAAGGGGTGAATGCGTAAACATTCACAACCGATTTGAAGTTGATTGTGGTAAATTGACTTAAAAACAATGAAGTTGCCTTTATAAATACAGGATTTCAGTCTTTCTTGGAAGGGCAGTAAATACTATTCCATGAAGAGTGGGGATGAGAAGAGGTGTGGAGAATATTTCTGAGTGAAATGGGGAGGTTGAATTAAGATTCAGGTCCAGAATTAACCTCCCTGTGGGAGACCCATGAAAGTGTGGAGGAGGAGCAAGGGTAGGTTGAGTGGTGGTTACTATTGGATTACAGGCAAATCAGCTCTTGATGTCAGTAGGCTGGATACGGGAAGCTACACCCTGGCATCTAAGATCTCCTGGGAAGACTGAGACCTACCAGGGAGGTTCTGACCTCTCACTGGGGACCCCTTCTCTAGAGGACAGAATTCTCTTACTGTCTTGCATATGATCACTTATGGGAAATAGTTTTATGTTTGGTGACAGCTCACACTGTCAAATACATTTATTTTGCTTCCAATGTGCTCCCTCAGGGGGTATTGTACTGCCAAGTGGCTCTGTCTACATGCCAGGCTCTAGTGGTTTCCAGAACCTGGGGGTCTGATTTCGAATGATGCTGCACTCCATCACTCAGCCTGAGTGCATTTTTTTTTTTTTTTTTTTTTTTTTTTAGACAGAGTCTTGCTCTGTTGCCCAGGCTGGAGTGCAGTGGCATGATCTCTGCTCACTGCAACCTCTGCCTCCTGGGTTCAAGTGATTCTTCTGCCTCAGCTTCCTGAGTAGCTGGGATTACAGGCACGCGCCACCACATCTGGCTAATTTTTTGGTATTTTTAGTAGAGATGGGGTTTCACCATGTTTGTCAGGCTGCTCTTAAACTCCTGACTTTGTGATCTACCTGCCTTGGACTCCCAAAGTGCTGGGATTACAGGCATGAGCCACCACGCCTGACCAGCTTGAGTACATTTTAATTCAGCACAAGGTGTCACTGCGAGGGTGAAGGCTGCTGAGGGCAATGAGTTGTCAGTGGTGGTCACTGCTAGTTACAAATGTGATCAGTCTCTGGGTCTTGGTTCCTCAGAGCCTGCTGCTCATTTGAAGCGCTCTTCATTCTGAGGCTGTGTTGTCATTGTCGTCATCATCATCATCATCATCACCATCACAAGGCACCAATTATCCTTTAATAGGGGTAATTTTCTGGCTGAAGAAGCCCTAATCAACAAACTCTCCTTGGTCCTGTGGCAACCTTTAGAAGGTTTTTCAACAGAAGAGATGTTTCTATTCTACTCAAATCAGACTAGGAATCACAGTTCTGGGAATGATGCTACAAACGAGCAGGTGCAGAAATGAAATGTGGGGGAAAATTTGGAGGTGGGGGTAAGATTTAGTAGCAGGGCTAAGAATCAAGAGACCTGGGCTCTAGTCCAGGCATTTTTTTGTTTTTAACCTGGGGACTCCCATTCGGAGCATCAGTAATTCAGCCCCTTTTGGTTAAGGTCAATGCTTCTATCAACTGGGGCTAATGACGCTTGTCCAATCTTATTTTTACTTCAGAAAATTGTGGCGGGGGGGGGGGGGAATCCAGTCAGTTATGGATGAACAAGTTTTGGGAGAATAGTAGAAGGGTGTAGGGTGAGATGTTATATGTAAAGTGTGTTAGATGATATATTCAAGATGTTCTATTGAAATGAGACTAAGGACTATAAGGGCTCTTAGTTATAAATGGTAGAAACTCAACCCACACTGGATTAAGCAAGAAAAAGGACATCTTGGTGCATGTAATTGAAAAGTCCAAGATTGGATCTTGCTTCAGGATAAAGTGACACCAGATTTTGATGAGCCTTGAATACCATATTAAGTGGTTAGGATTTGTCCTATGAACAATCACATTATTAAGTAGGAGAGAGGTAAAGAACTTAGATCACTTTGGCTATAGTGCAGAGTATGGCCAGGAGGGTTGTAAGACTAGCGAACAGGAGATGGGCAGGGAAGTCACAATGAGGACCTGAACTAGGACAGTAGCCATGGTGTAGATAGGATAGAACAGAATAAAGACAGACATTAAGTTCATGAAATGCTTAAGGGACAAGGTGGGAATCAATGACATCTTTGAGATTTTTGGGCTTGATGATGCTTTTAATTGAGGAAGAGAACATAGGAGGAGGAACGTATTTCCAGGAAGGAACTAGTATGGTTTAAAGAATGTTGAGGTCAAGATTTTCATGCAGGCACCCAAGAGGATATGTTCAGTTAATTACTAGGTATGTTGATGTAATGTTCAAAAGGCGAGACAGTAAATAGAATTGGCCGTGAATATTTGGAAGTCAGCATTAATGAGATGAAACCATAACAGTGGTTTCATCCATAACTGATCCAGAACCGTGGATCAGTTTTCCTAGAGTGAGAAGGGCACTGAATACATAACCCTGGGAACACCAACTTTTATGGCCTAGGTAAAAACAGAAGAACTCTTGTGGAGATAGAAAAAGAGTGGTCACAGAGGTAGGAAGAGAATTATCACTGTACTCTGAGAGAGAAGATTTCAAGGAAGAAAAACCTGCTATTGAGATCAGATTGGAAGAGAAGCAAGTTGATAGGACTGTCAGATTTTGTAAGTAAAAAATATAGAACAGCAAAACTGGTGAGGGAATCGATTTGGTGTCAAAAGAAAGTGAGAACTAAAAAAGTAACCTGGGAAGAAGAGAAAATTAGAGATGTTTCTTGCTTTGTTTTAGAAAAATAGGGAAACTTATGTGCTTGTAGGGTGACAGAAAAAGGAAGTGGAGAGAGAGAGATGAAGGAATGAAATAAGAAAAAGAGATAATTGCTGGAGTGAGATTCAGGAGGATGAAGAGAACAGTTGGGAGATCAACCTCAGACAGGAGATAGAACAGCTTTTCTGTGGAGGTGAGAGGTGAGGAGGAAGACTAGGCAGTGGTATCGATACATCCAGAAATGCAAGAGGGAAGCTGAAGGAGTTTATGCATGACAGCCCCTCTTTTCCTTTGTGGGCTAGGGTGGTTCATCATTTTGTGAGAGCTGGTAGGGGGGCACTTGTGTGAGTAAGATATTGAGCCTAAGGAAAATGGTCAAGGAAAATGTCTTGGATGCTAGAGAGGGGAGTTTAAAGGTATGGGTCTGAGAAAGCAGTATTTGCTACTGAGGCTGAAGCATACCGGAGTGGACAGAAAGGAATATTTTGTGGGGAAAAGGGTATTGCATTTGGAGGCAGATAGGTCTGGGTATAGATCCCGGCTCTGTCCATTTGCGTTCATTACCTTTTACTAGGCCATGCTGTGTAACAAATAGCTTCCAACTTTCAATGGCTTACAAAATATTTCTTTCTTTCTCATATTACATTGCATTGGCTACAGGTCAGTTGTAGCAACAGGCATTGTTGGGTTCAGATTCATTTCTTACTGCAAGACCCAAGTTAATGGAGAAGCAGCATTTGGGACATGATTTCTCAAAACAGAGGGCACAGGAGCAATAAACCAAGTTGAATCATGCAATCATATTAAAAACGTTTACTTGGTTGGATGTGACCTATGCTGTGTTTTTTCATGTTCCATTGGTCAAAGCAAGTCAAATTGCCACGGCCAACATCTATGTGGTAGGGATAAATACCAACATGGGGAGAAGGAGGTGAAAATGGAAAATAATAATGCAAGCTACCACACTGTCTAAAGATTTTGAAACTCTGGATTTCAGTTATCCCTTTTGCAATACGGTGATATCAGCATTTGTTTTCTAAAATTGTTGGGAGGAAGAAATAAAATTAATTTGTGTATAAAACCTACTCTAGTGCCTAGCATAAAATAATATTTTATGCACTTGAGATTACCTTGCCTTGGTATTCAGAATAGTGCATAGCTCCAATGTCACGGGGAATTAAACTTTCTGCTCCACATTTTTCTTCTGCCAAATGACTGGATGATCTGTAAGAGCTTTTCTGACTCTAAAGTCCTCTGTTTCTACAAATCTTTTACTAAAGAATCAAACAGTCCTTTACCCTAAAAGTACCCTCTGGCTAAACAGGAAACTTTAAGTTTGTCAGAAGTTTTATTTGGCTTGCCTTTCCTTGACCCAGCCAACTACCAGAACCAGAGAAAAGACTTGTTCAAATAAACCTGAGAAATCTATAGGAACCAAAGTGCACAGTAGATCACCTCATCATCCATTAGCAACACTGTTTGAGCTTACAAAAAGAGTGACGCTTCACAGAGAAAGGTCAGGATATTCTCACTCCACCTGGAGGAGTTTACCACCTTGAATAATAAGCTTTGCTGGTGAGATGTGAGATCTGACAGCGAGTGAGGAAATTGTTGAAGAGGAGGCATTGAAAATGCCCAGAGACTTCCCAGGTGTCACCTGCTGCCTTGTAAACGTGTGAAATCCTTGGAAGGGTGTCTGGCAGAGCCCTCAAACCCACCCACCCCCACCCACCATAGGTCATTGACTGTTTCACAGAGTGGAAGAAGGTATAGGTGTGTCTGAACAATGTTCAAGTGATCAATTATATCAGTTAGGATTGTGAGTGGCTGCAAGGTACAGAGACCAGAGGAGAATGTCGTATACAAGACAGGATTTATTTTATCAGGTAATCATGCATCTGCAAGTAGGCAGACACTGCTTCACACTGGTCTCAATGGCATGGGCATTTCCGTTGTGAATCCGTCTAGAGAAAGGTTGGTAGGCAAAGATTTAGTAGGTGGCAAATTGAAATGTAAACTTAGACCCAAAGACTTCAAAGGTGCATTCCAAATTTAACTTATAGTTTGGGGGAGGGGGTGGTTTACCAGATGCCTAATCTAAATACATAGAAATTTAAAATTAAACAGAGTTGGCTGGGCGCATTGGCTCACGCGTGTAATCCCAACACTTTGGGAAGCCCAGGCCTATAGATCACTTGAGGTCAGGAGTTCGAGACAGGCCTGGCCAATATGGTGAAACCCTATCTCTACTAAAAATACGAAAATTAGCCAGGCGTGGTGGCAGGCACCTATAATCCCAGTTAGTTGGGAGGCTGAGGCACAAGAATCACTTGAACCCAGGAGGCGGAGGTTGCAGTGAGCCAAGATCGTGCCACTGCATTCCAGCCTGGACGATAGAGCAAGACTCAGTCACACACAAAAAAAGTAATAATAATAATAATAATAATTAAACAGAGTTAATTGGTCACATATCTAAGTACCTGTTTTGGTTCTCATCTGGCTTGGGCTTGTAAGTAATAGAACAAAATACAAGACACAATCCAAGTTTAAAAGTAAATGAACTTAATATACAAAGAAAGGAGATTACTACATGTAGGGAAAAGCTGGTTAAGACAGTAGTCAAAGGGATTTTTAAATAAATATTAATTAGATATGCCTCCTATGCCTAAAACCCTCCAATACTTCCATTGCATTTAGTGCAAAATCCAAACTCCTTCCTCTGGTGTACTTGATAGGCCCCTTCAACCCTATCTTGCACCACTGCACTGTCCCCTTACCTCTCTGCTCTAGTCACACAGGCCTTCTTTCTGCTCACACCAGGCTAATTTCTGCCCCACAGCATTTGCACTTATCATATACTTCACCTGGGTCACTCTTCCCTCAGAGGAAAGGCAGAGTCCTTTCAATGCAAATGTCACTTTCCCAGAGTTCTTTTCCCTGACCACCCTATCTGAAGTAACCCTCCTCATCCTCCTATTTATTACATTCCATTATATTGTGTTTAAAATAATTACTGTCACCACCTGAATGTATCATATTTATTTGTGGTTTTTCATCTATGGTAGACTGTAAGCTCTCTGAGGGTACAGCCTGGCACATGTATATACCCAGTAAGTACAGATGCTCCTCAGCTTACTATGGGGTTATGGTCTGATAAACCCATTGTCAGTTGAAAATATTGTTAGCCAAAAATACACTTAAAGGGAGCACTTCTACACTGCTGGTGGGAATGTAAACTAGTACAACCATTATGGAAAACAGTGTGGAGATTCGTTAAAGAACTAAAAGTAGAACTACCATTTGATCCAGCAATCCCACTACTGGGTATCTATCCAGAGGAAAATAAGTCATTATACAAAAAAAGATACTTGCATATGCATATTTATAGTAACACAATTCACAATTGCAAAATATGGAACCAGCCCAAATGCCCATCAATCAACGAGTAGATAAAGAAACTGTGCTATATATATATACGATGGAATACTACTCAGCCATAAAAAGGAATGAATTAATGGCATTCACAGTAACCTGAATGGAATTGGAGACTATTATTCTAAGTAAAGTAACTCAAGAATGAAAAACCAAACATCACATGTTCTCATTCATGAATGGGAGCTAAGTTACGAGGATGCAAAGATATAAGAATGATACAATGAACTTTGGGGACTCAGGGGATAGGGTGGGAGGGGGTGAGGGATAAAAGACTACAAATTGGGTTCAGTGTATACAGTTCGGGTGATAGGTACACCAAAATCCTACAAGTCACCACTGAAGAACTTACTCTTGTAACCAAAAACCACTTGTTCCCCCAAAACTTATGGAAATAAATAAAAAAAAAATACATTTAATATACCAAACCTATCCAATGAATACCATAGCTTAGACTTGACAACCTTAAACATACACAGAACACTTACAGGAGCCTAGAGTTGGGCAATATCATCTAACACAAAGCCTATTTCATAATAAAGTGTTGACTATCTTAGGTAATTTATCAGATACAGCACACTGAAGCATATCAGTTGTTTACCCTTCTGATGGTACAGCTGACTGGGAGCTGTGGCTCACTGCTGCCCAGCATCATGAGAGAGTATTACCTTGCATATTGCTAGCCTGGGAAAAGGTCAAAATTCAAAATTCAAAGTACGGTTTGTACTGCATGTGTAGTGCTTTTACACCGTCGTAAAGTCAAAAAATTATAAGTTGAATCATCATTCATTGGGGATTGTCTGTGTCTACTAAATAAATAGACAATTGAGTGTTTTAGGTTTTCTAATCATTCAGAAAAGAGGGATATTATTATAAATTCATGAGTCAGGGAGTTCATCTTGGCAGAGAGGGGGATGGGCTGGGCTCAGAAGAAAGAGCAGGATTTGGATTGGGGGGTACCCAGGGGAAGCCATGGGTGTAGTTAGGGTTGGAGAGGCAGGGTCTTCATGGTGATTCTGCTTCTTAACTGACAGAAAAGAGTGCCCACCTCTCTGTCCCTGGCAGATCACAGAGAGACCAGCCTTTCTTAAGGAAATAGGACCAAGGGCATGGAAGCAAAATACCCAGATGACTTCATCAAAAGAAAACATGTGACTCTTACATAGACCAAAATAAACTCCCCAGACTGAGGGGGTGGGGCCAAGGGACAGTTCTTGAGCTGAAGAGAAACTCCAGGACCTTCCAAGGCATTCTTTGAAAAATGCTCTTTGGATAAAACTGCAACTTAAAAATAACTTCTGTTGGGTGTGGAGAGGAGAACAACTCAAATATTGGGGCCAGAAACCCAGAGTAAGGGCCAAATTTGGGCTAAGAAAATGCTAGATTCTCGAGATCTTTGGAAAGCAACTTCTTCCCTCATTTATTTACAATGAATAAAGTTTCTTAGAAACAAATACAAGAAAATCAACAATTTGTAATTTTAACGTATCAAACAAGTATGCTAATCAATAACTAGATTATCATTCAGTATGAGAGAAAATAAAATCTAATAAAGGTCTAGGATCTAAGATAAACAAATATGACACCACTGGAGAAACAGATGGTTTTAGAGAAAGGTCAAGTAAGGTGGTTCTAACCCTTAGAGCAAGGGGTGTATGGCATTCAAACGTGGCAGAGATTGCACTGGCCTGAGAAGCAGGCTTACCTGCAGGGAGAATCCAGCTCTACCACTCTTGCTGTGTGACCTTAGGTAACTTACTTCACTTCTCTTACCCTCAGTTTCTTCATCTTTAAAATGGGAAAATTCATACATGCCTCTCAAGGATACTGTGGGGATTAAATGAAGTACTGCAAAAAAACTACCTCATAGAGTACCTGAATGTTAGAAAGCTTTAAATAATATTGGAATTCCACTTCTCTCATATCACTTTAGAGGGTTGGAAAAATTGAAGAACTTCAGAATTTGACACCTTATAAAAGCTAAGAGTCCTTAACATACTTCCATTAGTAAATATTTATTAACTTTTATTTGTAAGACACAGTGATGGATAAGATGTAACACAAAATTCTTGGTCTCCTTATCTGGGAGTTAAATAGTTATTGATGACCACAACAGGATGCCAAAAAACAAAAGCAAAAAAACAAAAAACAAACAAACAAACAAAAAAAAAAACAAAGGAAAAACTTAGGGAATTAAAATGGTGAGCATTTATTTAGCTTACAAATCTGGAAGTTGGAAGTTTAGGCTGGGTTCAGCTAGGCAATTCTTCTGGTTTAGGCTCTTATGTCTGGGAGTTGACTGACTATGCGTTGGTCTAGGATGACCTCAGTTGGCATGACTGCCTGATCAACATGGCTTTTGTTCTATGTGTTTCATCCTCCAGCCGATTGGCCTAGGCCTGTTCTCATGGAAAAGGTATAGGAGCAAGAGTAAGCAAGATTTTTACTGATTACAGTAAAAAGCATTTACCAATTCTAAAGAACTTTCCCTCAAAACCTTCTGGCTTAATTATCGTCTATGATATGGGAACAGCCATCACTGTTCCCATTTTACAGATAAGGAAAGTCAGAAGGACAGTAAGGAGTAAAGCCTGGACTTGAACTTCTGATTGTAAGCTTCCCCTTTGCCTCACAGCCACTTAGACCAACAGCCAAATGAGTAAAACACACAAAAAAGAGACAGTTACCACCATAAGCTTGTGTGGCCAAGAAGCCTTTGTAGTGACTGAACTTACTTTGGATGTAAATGCATGTACGGCAATAAGTTTCAACTTTTTAAAGGTACCAAACCCACCCTTTTCTTTCTTTTTTTTTTTTTGACAGATCTTGTGTAGAACCTCCAAGTATTTAAATGGATAAAAAGCTATTTTATATCTTAACTTTATTTTTAGATTCAAATGCATAAGGTTTACCTACTATACCATCAATACATAAGAACAATGAGGCCATTCTGGGGAACTCAGGTGTTTGAAATCAAAGACTGATATCAAATGGGGACAGTGCAGTCTTGGGGTCCAGTGTGCTCCTGTAATTTGTTTAGCCTGCCCAGTAGAGTGGACTGCTGTTGTGGACCTAGTCTCTGTTGTCTACTTTCCACGCCTCTCCCCACCCCCAATTCTGGTCATGTCATTCTGGAGTAGTTGGTCCCACTCCCAGGTAGAGAGGTGGGTCTGGGAGGTGGGGTTCAGGAGTACCAGGAAACAGAAGCTCTTCCTGCTGCCTTGAAGCTGGAAGGGCATCAGTCTGGAGTTGCTGGGGGTCATCTCAGCACTACATAAAGGAAGAAGCCAGCCAAGATGAAAGCACTACCCAGATGAGCAGGGGCTCAGGACTGCACAGGACACCACCGAAGTGTCTGGATCTAGCTGGAACTTAACCCAGTGTTACCCCTAGACTTTTCTGTTACACAAACCGGTAATATCCCTTTTGTCTTTTAGGTCAGTTTGATTTGGATTTCTATCTTGTGCAACCAAAACATATCTAATACATCCAGTATTAAGAACATCTGACTCAAACAGATTAGTTGTAATAATAATATGGTTTTAAAAGCAGTTTATCTTGTAATGTCAGGAAATTCTTTAATAAAAAGATAGCAGAAGATTTATTCCAAGATTTATATATACTTTCACACAAAAGTGTGAGATACATTAATGTACATGTTAGACTCAAAGCAATCAAATTGATATATGGCACATTTGAAGGTATGTTTGTTTATTGCAGGTTTTAAAGTGGTTTGTATGTATTTAAAAATGAAATTTGAAGAATATTTTTTAGGATCCCTGAGATGTCCTTCAGATCTTTTGGGTCCTCAGGATGTGGTTGAAAAAGTATTGATAGAACAAAATAGGAAGGGGTCTAAAAGAATGTTCTAGGCCTCTAAAACATGTCTTTTATCAACCAGAACAAAACATCACATACACAGTGACTCTGGGACACATTATAGGGACCTAATTGGCATCCTCAGATGAGATCCATCAGATTATTCTTTTCTTCTGGAAAAGGATGGAAAGGGAAGGGCCAAGAGAGAGAGGCTAACATCTTCTCCTTTCTTCCTCCTCCAAAATCAGAATTCTAAAAAGTTTTGAATATTTTTGCAAAATATAACTGGTGAGAGGTGTTCAGCAAAATCCTAAAACTCTTTGTTGTACTTAAGTTTTATTTTTCTATAAATGGGAAGATTCATTGACAAGCCATTAATGCTGATGATCATATAAGAATTTTCCTCCTTGTGCCAAATATTATTTCATGGATCCTTAAAAGTATGAGGTAAATATAAAAACCAGCAATTTATACTGTTGACTCAGACCATGAGTTCATGAAAAGCAGGAGCAATGCTAACTTCTTTGGATAGTGTCTAATTCAGTTAAGTAAAAATGGGAACTTCTCTTATAAAACCACTTACATACCTATGATGATGAAAATGGGAGTAGAGGATTCCAGTCTTGTTCTGGTGACCTTTGGAAATCTCATATTCAAAGGCTTAGAGGCCTAATCCCCAGAGACTTTTACTATTTTCTCAGGATAAGATTAATTAGAGGAAGCTGAGGATGTTTGGTGGGTCCTTCCTAAACTGTCAGAGACCCCAAGATACTAGAGATGGAAGGGATCTTAAATTTCCAGTCCAGCTGCCTCCTACTACAGGATCTTTGATCTCTTCTCTGCCTGGTAGCTTCTTTCATGGCTAAATTGAGTTGAAAATCTGTTGTGACAGAATATGAACCTCTCTCACTAGAACACAATGTTTCCATCATCACTGATAGAAAGAGTTTAGTGGATCATGAGGCAGGTCCTTGTAGGGTAACTTTGGTGGTCTTCCAAGCACAAGGAGAAGCAAGATCTGAACAGGATCCTGTGATCAAAGAAGAATCAAAAGTTCTAGACTTTGGTAGATGAGAGCGTTGGTAGTATCCTATTTCAGTTTACCTGATATCCACATAAAAACAAAGAAAATACATAATAAAATAAAATAAAAAATGGCAAGATATTTCCATGAATCCCAGATACAGACTGTGGGGATAAAGCAGCAGCTTCCCCAATACTGACACAGTGTTGGTGTCTGTGCATGCAGACGGAAGGGAAGCAATGGGTATCTGGTAGACCTGATAACAGGAGAAATCAAAACAGGAGCAAGAACGTACTGCAGAATGCATGAAGCAATTTGAGAGTGGCAGCTAAAACTAGGAGGCATTTTGCCTGAGCCATCAGCTGGGGAGCATAAGGGATCTGAGAAAAAGGTGGAGGATCTGGAGCAATTTAGCCCCTATGAACTCCCAAAACTGACACCTTGGTGTCCCTTCTAGGACGTGGGCTCACACAAGGAAAAACTGCTGGGAGTAGAATAAAAACTGAGCAGGATACAGACAACAGAGATGAAGAAAAAGAAGTCCAGTTACAAGTAGAGGGGTGGGGAGGAAGAGTGAGAAAATCCCAGAAAGCAAGCCAGGTAAATTGTAAGAAAAAGAAAGAACTGGCTGGGTGGGGTGGCTCATGTTTGTAATACCAGCAGATTGGGAGGCTGAGGCAGGTGGATCACTTGAAGTCAGGCATTTGAGACCAGCCTGGCCAACTTGGTGAAACCCTGTCTCTACTAAAAATACAAAAATTAGCTTGGTGTGGTGGGGCACATCTGTAATCCCAGCTACTTGGGTGGCTGAGGCACAAGAATTGCTTGAACCAGGGAGGCGGAGGTTGCAGTGAGCTGAGATCATGTCACTGCACTCTGGCCTGGGTGACAGAGCGAGATTGTGTCTCAAAAAAGAAAGGAAGAAAGAAAGAAGGAATGAAAGAAAGAGAGAGAAAGAAAGAAAGAATGAACTGGGGGAGGGGTTGAGGTGGGGATGGATGTCTGTAAATTAAAAGACACACAAGACATATACCAAAAAATAAACTATAGTGTCTAGGGACACACACTGGGTGATGAAATGAAAGGGAAGTCCGACAAAGTTATTCCCACAAAAGTCAAGACTGTGGTTACTTTTGGTTGATGGCTGTGATTTGATTGGGGCCATGGTGGGCTTTGGGATGGCTTGGAAAGTTCTATTTCTTGACCTGGTGGTGGCTAAAATGGTGTGTGTCATATAACAACTCATTGAGCCAGACAGCAGTTTTTGCAAGGGTTTCTATACCTGTGTTTTATTTTACTGTAAACAAGTAATAAAAGGAGTGAGGTTAAGGGGACCTGAGAGCCAAACTAATACTGAATACTAACACTAAAGCCAATGTATCTCTAGCTAAAACCTACTGAACATATACTATGTGCAAGGTGCTATGCTAAGTCCTTTACCATGGCAGTAAAGTTCTCTGAGTACTAGAGTCAAGCGTCTTGCTTAGTTTCCTTTACTACTGTGTGAATTTGGGAAGTAACTAATTCTCTTTGAGCCTCTGTATTCTCATCTCTAGGGGCAACGGTCTGTCTTTCATAAGAATATTGGGATGAGATTTGCATGCGAACTTTTTAGCTCAGTGCCTGACACATAATATATGCTTAGTAAATGGTAGCCACTGTTGTATCCATGTGAGGTGCTGTTATTACTCTCACATTATAAGTGAAAAAAATTAAGGCTCAGAAAGCCTAAGTCATGGAATTATTCAGTGCTGAACCCAGGCCCTCAACCTTTCCCTACGCTTCCCCAACTGGCTAACTTTTTTTTTGAAAGAAAAATTGTGCAATGGCAAATGACAGTGGCCTGGCCTGGTTCCACAGCTCTGTTTTGAAGGTTATCTGGGGTCTTGCTCCCTCACTTGCCCCAACACATGATGTTGCAATTTCACTCCAAGAAAAAGACTTCAGTAGTGCTGTCCGCAGCATGGCTGCCTGGAGCAATCTTGGAAGACAGTGAACAGGCAGGAAGGATGCAGGCAGTGCAGCCTCTTCAGCAGGGGCATAAACAAGTCCCCACTCCCAGAGGGGCCAGGAGCCCAATGCGGCAGCTGGCTGGATGCGTCACACATACCGTGCTGAGAGAGAAAATAAGTGGTATTCCTCTGTGCTGAATTTTAACTGTAAACAAGCAGATTCATGATAATTACCAAATATTAGAAATGTATTGTTCCTTCCCCACTCCCAAGATACTTCTAGGATCTCCAGCTGTGCTAATAACACTAGGTGCACCACTCCCAGGGCCACAAGTATTGTTCCAAGACAAAGGCTCTTCATCTGTGTTTGTTCTTGTTTTCCATCAACACTTGAAACCTAGTTCACCTATATTCTATTGAGGTTTCCTGCTTTGTTTGCAAGCAAGGAGGAATAAAAAACAGCATTTGAAATTAAGGACTTAGGTAAGGTCTCAATTCTCTGATCCTCATCTCTCAAAGGAGGAAGTCATACTTACTTCATGAAAGGACTGGTGTAAAGATGACTGAAGGAACATATGCAAAGAACCTCATGTAGAGGCTGGCACACAGTAGACACCATAAATGAAGGTGCCTCCATAGCTGCCACTGCCAGTATACCTTCAACAGAGAACCAAGATGGCAGACAGGCAGCACACATGCTTCTTTCCCCTGTGGTATTAGTGGTAGACATAATTAACCAATGACGATATTCTTTGCTACTTGGATTAATTTTCTATTGCTGCTATAACAAATTACCACAAACTTGGTGGATTATAATAACACAGATTTATTATCTTACAGATTTATAGGTCTGAAGTCCAATACAGGTTTCACTGGGCTAAAATCAAGCAGGGTTGCCTTTCTTTCTAGAACTTCCAAAAAGAAGCTATTTTCCTTGCCTTTTTTTTTTTTTCTTTTTAGCTTCCAGAGGCCTCTTTTTGGTCCATGCACATAGCCCCTTAAGTCTCAGAGCCAGCAACAACTTGCCACACCCTTCCCACACTGCTTTCTCTCTCTGACCACAGCCAGAAAGTGTTCTTTGCTTTTAAGGACTACTGAATAATCCAGTATTGCCTACCCATCTCCAGATCCCTAACTTTAATCACATCTGTAGAGTCCCTTTTGTCCTCCAGGGTTTAGGATATGGTCATCTTTGGGGGCCATTATTCTGTCTACACTGCTCAATGCAGTGGTATAGGCAGCCACTATTAGTGGATCAGAGTTTGATTGGAGACATTAAATCCATTTGGCCTGTGAAGTCAGAGCTATCCATGCTTTGGAGATTCATCAGGAAAGATACAAAACAAAGCCAGTCAGAGAACTGGAAGCAAAAGAAAGCAATTACCATGTGCTGAACATGTTTTAAAAAAATCAAAACAGCATTATTGAGATATGGTCAACATGTAACAAACTACATGTTCAAAGTGTACAATCTGATAAACTTTGACTTATGTATACACTTATGCAACTATTATGACAAGCATCATTATGAACATACCCATTCCCACCAAGAGTCTGCTTGTCCTTTATAATCCCTCTGTCCACTCCATCCTATCTCCTGCTATTCCCAGACAATCACTGATCTGCTATTAATATATATTAGTTTCCATTTTGTAGAATTTCAAATAAATGAAGTCATACAATAAATCCCGTTTTTGTCTTTCTTTTTCAGTCAGTGTAATGATTTTGAGATTCATTCATGTTGCTGTGTATATTGGTAGTTCATTGCTTTTTTGTTGAGTAGCATTTCAATGTAAAACACAATTTTCTTTATTTTTTTCATCTGATGATGAAAATTTGGGTTGCTTCCAGGTTTGGACTATTACAAATAAATCTGCTATACACATTCATGCACAAGGTTTTTGTGGAGTTTTTGTATGTTTGTTTGTTTGTTTGTTTTTGGTTGTTGTTGTTTGAGACAGAGTCTCAATCTGTCGCCCAGGCTAGAGTGCAGTGGCGCGATCTTGGCTCACTGCAACCTCCACTTCCTGGGTCCACGCGATTCTCCTGCCTCAGCCTCCCAAGTAGCTAGGACTACAGGCACGTGCCACCATGCCCAGCTAATTTTTTTATTTTTTCTTTTTTCAGTAGAGGTGGGATTTCGTCATGTTGGCCAGACTGGTCTCAAACTTCTGATCTCAGGTGATTCACCCACCTCGGCCTTCCAACGTGCTGGGGTTACAGGCGTGAGCCACCGCACCTGGCCCATGCACAAGTCTTTGTATGGACCTATGCTTTCATATCTCTTGTGTAAATACCTAGGAGTACAATGGCTGGGACATGGGGTAGGCATATGTTTAACTATTTAAGAAACTGCCAAACAGATTTTCCAATGTACTTGGGCCATTTGACCAACAGTGTATGAGAACTTCAGTTGCTTTCTGTCTTTGGCAATACTTACTATGATCAGTCTTTTTAACTGCAGTCATTCTAACAGGGGTAGAGTGGTATCTTATTGTCTTATTTGCATTTACTTAATGATGTTGAACATTTTTGTATTGTGCTTATTTGTCATCCATGTATATTTTTTGGTAAAGTGTCAGTTCAAACCTTTTATATACTTTTTTATAAATGCAAAAGGTTTCTTTATTTTGTTGAGTTTTTTTTTTTTATTACTGGGTTTGAGAGTTCTGTATATATTCTGAATACAATTATTTGTCAGATATGTAATTTACAAATATTTTTTCTCATTCTGTGGCTTGTTTAACCATGTAATTCAAAGAGCAAAAGTCTTTAATTTCGATGTAATACAATGAATCAACTTTTTCTTTCATGAATTGTGCTTCTGGTGTTGCACCTAAAAAAATCTTGGCCCAATCTAGGGTCACAAAAATTTCCTCCTATGTTTTCCTCTAGGAGTTTCATAGTTTTAGGTTTTTCATTTAGGCCTATGACTCATTTTGAGTGAACTTTTGTATATGGTTCAAGAGATGGATGAAGTTCTGTCTTTGTTTTTTCCATACAGATGCTCAACTGTTCCACCATGATTTGTTAAAAAGACTATCATTTCTTCACTGAATTGCCTTTGCACCTTTACCAAAAATCAGTTGCCCATATGCCTGTTGAGTCTATTTTTGGACTCTTTTCTGTTTAATTTATCTGTCTTGACACTAACATCACATTGACTAGATCACTGTATATTTATAAGTTTTCAAATCAGATAGTGTTAACCCTCCAACTTTGTTTTTTTACAGTTATTTTAGCTATCCTAGGTCTTTTGCATTTTGATATAGATTTTATAACTAGCTTGTAAATTTGTACAGTAAACTCTGCAAGGATGTTTATTGGGATTGCACTAAAACTGTTGATTAATTGGGGGAGAATATTGCATCATCTTCATTGATCCATGAACATTGTATATATTTCCATTTATAGGTGTTTAATTTCTTTTAACAGTGTTTTGCAGTTTTCAGTGTACATCTTACACATATTTTGGCAAATATAATTCCTATTTCATATTTTTTGTTCTACTATAAGTGACATAGTTTCTTAATTTTAGTTTCCTGCCATGATATATAAATGTAATCTTTTATATTGATTTTCCATCCTGAAACCATGTTTGTATTTACAACTTCTAGTAACTTTTTGGTAGGTTTAGAGGATTTTCTATGTAGATGATTATATCACCTGAGAGTAAAGACAGCTTTCTTTTTCCTTTCTATTCTATATACTGTTTATTTCTTCTTATTATTTTATTAGCTAAAACATCAGTACAATTTGAATAGAGCTAGCAAGAATGGACATCTTTTTCTTGTTTCTGGTTATAGAGGGGAAAGCATTCAAACTTTCACTTAATTTTATTATTGTTGCATACAAAATAGGTGTTTTATGGGCCTTTTATTGAGTTGAGGAATTTTCCTGAGCAGATTTCCTGAGCAAATTTCTAGTTTGCTAAGAAATTTTTTTCTTTCATAAATATACATTATTTTTTGTTAAGTGTTTTTCTACATTTTTGGTGGTTTTGTGTGTGTGTGTGTGTGTGTGTATTTATTTTTTCGTCTGTTAATATGGTGAATTACATTGACTGATTTTTCAAATGTTAAACCAATTTTGCATATCTTGGATAAAATCCAGAATAATGTAATTTACTTGGTCATAATGAGGTACGAATTATTAAGAAATTATTTTAGGCAGATAGAAAGGAAAAGCAGAGTCCTTGGAAGATTTTTCACAGCTCTTGTCTAGCATGAAAGTCCTGTCTCTTAGACCCAGGCAGGCAACTTTTGATATGCAAATGCCAATCTTTAGAAACTGGGTCTACCCAACATGGCTATTTCCACCTTTGTCTTCTTGCCCTTGCCCCCATATGTGCCTAGCAGCATGGCCACCCCCACACATCCTCGTATGTATGGAACATCATGGTGCCCTGCATTTGCATATTAAAAGACTAGGGTGGGGGGGCCAGTTTTTTCCGAGGGCTACATGAATGACATGCCTGGTCTAACCAATCCCCTGAGCCCTATGCAAATCAAACACTGCCTCCTCCCGCCATGGAATGTAGCTGGCTGATACTACCTGAAAGTGGAGTTCTATCTCTCAGCTTTGGCGCCCCCCTCCCTCTGTCTCTGTACAGGGGAGCTTCTTTCCTTCTTCCGCCTGCTTTCTTGCCTATTAAACTCCTTGCTCCTTAAAACTACTAAACATGTGTCCGTGTCATTTTTTTCTAATTCCACTAGAGATGAAGAACCTGGTATTCTCCACTCATCAGAGCCGTATCAATAATATATTATCCCTTTCATACTCATTGAAATTTGATTTACTGTTTTAGTTAAGATTTTTTGCTCTATGATCTTCAAGAATATTGGTCTATAATTTTCTTATAATATCATTTTTAATGGTAGGCTCATAGAATAAGTTGGTAAGTATTCTTTTCATCTTCCTGGAAGAGTTTGTGTATTATTTATTATATTTTTGATAGGATTCCAAGGAAGTTATCTGTGCCTGGAATTTGGTGGGGTTTTTGTTTGTTTGTTTTGTGCATTTTTGTGGGAAGTTTGTTAACTACAAATTCAGGCTATTTATCATTGAGTTATCTTTGATAGATTGTATCTTTCAATAAATTTGTCCATTTCATTTTTTGTCAAATTTATAAGAATATATCATTTATTTTACAGGCATAGTATTCAAAATATTCTCTTATTATTCTTTCAATATCTGTAGAATCTGTAATTCTGTCACTTTTCTCATTTCTGATCTTTTATAATTAATGTCTTCTTGTTCCTACTCAGTTTAGTGGTTTATCAATTTTATTGATCTCGAAGAACTAGTTTTTTATTTCAATGATTTTCCTGTATTGTTTTTCTATTTCATTGACATGTTCACTGATTTTTATTGTGTCCTTTTTTCTGCTTCTTTGGGCTTAACATACTCTTTTTTTTGTTTGTTCTTTTTTTTTTCAGGTGGACTCTCAGGTCATTGATCTGAGAACTTTCTTCTTTTTTTTTTTTTTAACTTTTGTTTTAGGTTTGGAGGCACATGTGAAGGTTTGTTACATAGGTAAACTCATGGCATGGGGGTTTGTTGTACAAATCATTTCATCACCCAGAAATTAAGCCCAGTACCCAATAGTTATCTTTTCTGTTCCTCTACCTCCTCCCACCCTGCACCCTCAAGTAGACCCCAGTGTCTATTATTTCTTTGTGTTCATAAGTTCTCATCATTTAGCTCCCACTTTGCAGTATTTGGCTTTCTGTTCCTTTCCTGTGTTAGTTTGCTGAGGATAATAGCCGTTAACTCCATCTACGTTCCTACAAAAGACATGATCTCGTTCTTTTTTATGGCTGCATAGTATTCCATGTTGTATATGTATCACATTTTCTGTATCCAGTCTACCATTGATGGACATTTAGGTTGATTCCATGTCTTTGCTATTGTGAATAGTGCTGCAATGAACATACACATGCATGTGTCTTTATGGTAGAATGATTTGTATTCCTCTGGGTATATACCCAGTAATGGGATTGCTGGGTAGAATGGTAGTTCTGTTTTTAGCTCTTTAAGGAATTGTCATACTGCTTTCCACAATGGTTGCACTAATCTACACTCCCACCAAAAGTGTATAGGTGTTTCTTTTTCTTCACAACCTCACCTGCATCTGTTATTTTTTGACTTTTTAGTAATAGCCATTCTGACTGGTGTGAGATGGTGTCTCATTGTTGTTTTTATTTTCTAGTATAGGCACTTAGTGCTATAAATTTTCTCCTAAATACTGCTTTAGCAGCATCTCATAAATTCATTCCTTATTTTCATTTTCATTCAGTTCAAAATACTTCCTTAATTTCTTTCTGATGTCCTCTTTAATCCAAGGATTATTAAGCTGTGTTTTATACAGTTTTCAAATATTTGGGGGATTTTATAGATATCTTTGTGTTATTGATCTCCAATTTAATTCTGTTTTGGTCAGAAAACATATTGTATCATTGGTATCCTTTTAAATGTATTAAGACTTGTTTTATGTCCCAGAACATAGTGTAACTTCATAGATGTTCCATATAACTAAGCACCTTAAATGCTATTTTTTATATTTAATCTTTATAAGAATGCTACTATCATTTCCATTTTAATAAAGAACCAAGAGATGATGCTGTGCTCCTAATTATAAATAGAAAAGGCTAAGAATCAATCAACTTAAATAATGTATTCAATGCCAGACATTATTTAATCTCCTATTAAATAATGTATTCAATAGGAGAACTGGAATATGCTCTCATCTGACACCAAAACCAAGTTATAAACCACTCTTTCATGATTACCCCACCCACATCCATTCTTCATAAGCTGGGTAGGACCACTCATTCTAAAGAGGCTGAGTTCAGAGGCTAATTTTCTCTCAAAGTCTTGAAATCTACTCAAATTGCTCCTTTCTAGCATAAACACAATTGCATCAGTTGCTAATACAGATGTAAAGGTGAGTTCTGTCTGATGGTTAGAAATGCACAAAGCCCAACCACTGATTCAAGTCAGAAACTTGCTACTGAGCCCTGCTGCTGACTGATGCTCAATCACCAGATCATTCTAAAAACGCCCCAAAACAAAGACTGACATTAGGTGTTTTTGCCTCTTTCTAGTAGGGAATGACTGATTGTCCCTTAAAGCCCAATGATGCTTAGAGAGCCTCTGGATTAGTAGGTTTTATTTATATGTCTGTGGAATTTGCATAATAGCCTTTAAGTCAACCTGCCTTGAAATGGCTCTTTCCTTTCTCTTCTTTTGAATTTAATGGTCAGATATTAGAAGCACTATCTTATTGCTAGTATATGTAGTAGTAGTGCTTGTTCACTAGGACTAATGCTGATCAGGAACCTATTAGTCCAATTCAACAAAAGAGTTTTTGATCATCTGGCAGCTTCAATTATATAAGTTATCCAGTCCCTTTCTTACTCCTGTTACTACAGTAATTTGACAAGCCTGCTAAAGATCTTTGTGGCTGCATCCACGACCATGCACAATGGGTTATTTGAATAAATGTCTTCCGGTGGTATGTTCCTGTTACATACAAAGTCAATTTAACTTGTAGAGTTATTTGCAGGAGCCCACATTGTCCATGACTGACTACTTCCTAGTGCCACTTAGGCTGAAATCTCAAAGGGAGGGAGTGTGCTCCCTGAGTGAGCACTTCTTTCTGAGTGCCATTTCTCCACCACTTGAAATACTAAATGGCCAGCACCAAAGGAGGGAAAAGAACTCCTGGGGATGTTCTTTAGCACCTAAATCTCTAACCTTTCTCTGAAATAGACTGGTTTACACATGTTAATTATTATCCTACAGTTTACTAAGGAGTTAATATTCAACGGAAAGCATATACAGCTTCTACAATTTAATTTATGCCATGCAACATCTGATTTTTGAATTTCTTCTGAGAAGTGATGCTACAGGTATAAAATGAACTCGTTCTGTACAAACTTTAAAGCCTGAAGAAGCCAACATTCAATATGATCAAGAAAACTGCTTATGTTTCTGGCTTCTCCCAAATGGAAGCTACATGGTTGAAAAAAAAATTGTCTGTCCTTAAGACCCTACAGACTTTTGAGAAGCCATTAATCAGGAATGAAAAATCAGTTTTGGTTTATGTGTCACTATTGATTGACTGGCATTAGATTCTTGGAATTCCATGTTGAGAAATGATTCTGAGGACATACCCCCTATCAGTGGGAAAAAGCATGGTGATTGATTAGTGATGTCTGCTATGAACGTAGTAAAGAGGTGTGGTGGAATTCCCAGAGTGCTAGATGGAGTGCCAGAATGCCAGAGTGCTGGGCACTGGGAATATAGCACTGAACAAGACAGATTCAGCTGATGAACTCATAAATCTTACAGAGTTGTAATGATTGCTAGGGTCATTTCTTGCTTTGTTATCCTAAAATTTAGTGGTTCTTGTTCTGCCCACGAATCACTATTAATGGATTATTGTAAAACATCAGCAACATCCATTAGGACCACTCAGTCCAGTTCTCTAGCAGAAAAACCCATAAGTCTTCCATGTAGACACTTTCGTGTCTATGTAGACAAAAGGTGTCTGCATAGTAAGACTTGTCTTTCAGTCATCGTAATTTTTTCTCTTAAAGAGCACACTGGCCAAGAAAAACTTCACCTTGCACATTTCTCCATAGTCATAGACAGTGGTAATCTTGGCCAGGATCAGCTCTAGTTTACAGAGAATGGAAAGCCATGAACAAGAGAAAGCCAGGCATGGAGGTGGGATGGGGTAAGAAGTTACTGTCTTCTTTAGGGCCCCGTGAGAAGTCTATTCCTGAGACAGACTAATCACACCAGGACAATGTGTGTTCACCTTCTTGCTAACTGGCTAGCAGCTGTTTCCAGATGTCCCCCCATTTGGTTATGTAAGCCAGGCTCACTCACATGCAAAGCCCTTCTCTATGAAGCTCAGCAGATGCCATCAACTTCTCTTCATTCTGATGGGATCAGTCTCTGTTTGCGAGGGCCTTGGAACTGCAGCTCTGCAATGCTGGCACCAAAGTCAAGGCGCAGAGCTGTCTGCAAAGGCCACCCTTTGTCCACAGATGATGCAATGGGTCAGTGTCTTTCTCACCATGGGGACAGCAGTTGACATGGAAACGGTTGTTCTTGCTTCTACACATAACCATTATGCCTCACCCAGGCTTACCAAATGTTGAAAATATTTGTCTGCCCAGCATCCATTTTTTCTACCTCTAGGAACTGCATCAAGATTATCTTTTGGGAAATCATCCTTGCTGAACTCCCAAACCTGTTGTTTTAGATAGTATGTGTTCTACCCCAGCCCTAAGCTGAGCATGTGATTTATATCTGGTCAAACTAAGTCACAGGAAGTTTTCAGTTATAAACATGTGACGACCCATTCTGCATTCATGAGTGTCAGCTCTGGGATTCTGCTGAAGTGATTAGGAAAGTGACAGGATTTTGCTGGCTGTTGTCAAGCTGATGAAATATGAGCCTGGAGCCATTGGTGTCTTACCTTTCCCACAAGCAGCATAGAACATGCTAGAAAATACAGTTCAGAAGGAAAGCAGAGTTGAGGAACTGAGAGAAACACATTTACACTATATGATTTGAGCATCTGGATTCAGCCTTACCTGGATTTAACTTTTCGGTTATATGAAACAATTTATGCCTTTTTTGCTGAGGGAAGTTTCAATTAGGTTTCTGTCACCTGCACCCCAAAAAGTTCTGGTGAATGTACAGAAAAGTCCTGATGAAATGTTCTCCCTTCACAGAGATTTTCACAGGAATTGGGCAGAATTAGATATAACTCTGAAGGTGCCAGCTTTGAGCAACCAATACCTTTCTAAAAGTGCTATTAGGTATCAGTACAACAGCACATAACAATCAAGAGCTTAGTTGCCAAGCACTGTGCTGTGTACCCATGACAGGGAACAGGGTCGCAACTAGGATCCCTGTTCTCATTGAGTGTGCAGTCTAGCCAGGAAGGCTGCACTAACATAGGTTAATACTTCAAGCAGAAGTTCTTACCTTCATGGCACGGCACATTGGTGAGTCACAATATATTATGAGTTGTACCACAAAGAATTTGTGACTCATGAAGCTAAAGTACCAATATTGACAGATGATTTAAAAAACAAACATGAATTAGAGTGGATTCAAGGTTATCGCAATAATAACGTCATATTCATTCACTTGGTTCTCTAGAATGTTTTCCTGAGTGGGAGAGAAAGAGTGGGCATAACAGCTATGGCCCACGCACCCCTGTCTCCCGGAGTGTGTTGTTTCCAAGGATGTCATCTACCATATGTGTTTAGGACATCATAATAATATCAGTGTGAAGCAGAAGGAGGAGCAACAGCAGAAGTGCCAATGTTTATTGTGCACTGATGAGGCAGCAGGTACTATGCTGAGTGCATTACAAGGATTGTTTCATTTAACGTACATGAGAAACCTCTATGTACTTATTCTCCTGTTTTGTAGTTGAAAGAACAACTAGCTGCTGAACAGAGTGAGTCTGCCTCAAGCACTTCTGGAGTTCAGAGAAGGGAGAGCTCAGTATAGGCTAGAGTTGTTGGGAAAGGTCTCAAGGAGGACGTGTGACTTAAGCAGGGAGAAGTAGAATCTGTACAAACAGATGAGCCAAGGAGGACATTGCAGGCTTTGGTATAAATGAGACAAGTACAGTACATAGGGTGCCAATCTCACCCTCTGGACACCTTTAGTGTTGGTACCAGGATACTGCATTGGTGTTCAGCAATTGTATTTGTATTGATGTGGCTATTCCACACATCCCATCCTGCCTCCAGGACTTTGTCCAAGCTGTTGCTTTTATCCTTGCCCCTGTGGCTGAGTAGCTCCTGAGTGATACTCTGGACCCTCTGAGGTTCTTTCTACTCTCCCTCAAGAAGAGAAGCTGCTTCCTCTAAGAGAAGCAAAGCAAACTCTTCTTCCCTTGACTGCCTGTTCCCAGGACTCTCCACTGTGGTATCCCTCCTGGGCCCAATTTGTCCCATGCTTCTCCTTGGCTGGTCCCAAAATCTAGATCAGCCTCCCCCTGCATGCCAAAACAATTAGGTTGGTGCAAAAGTAATTGCAGTTTTTTCCATGACTTTTGATGGCAAAACTTCAATGACTTTGCACAAACCTAATTATTTTGGCATGCAGGTTTTTGGCATGTGGTTTTCGCCATTACTTTCAATGGCATCCTGAGACAAGACGATCTTATCACTTCCCATGTCAGAACCTTTAAAGTTAAAAATGAGCATTTAGTAAATGCTTAATGTGTGGCCGACCCTGTGCAAGCATTTGCGTGCATTGCTTTATTGAATCTTCACCAAGAGTATGTAAAATAAGACTAGGATCATCTACCTTTTATAGATGAGGAGATTGTGGCTCAGAGACATTAAGTAAATGATGTTATTTTGGAAGCAAGGGCAGCTGCATGGTGCCAGACAGACCACACTCTTAAGCACGATGCTCCCCTCCCTCTCACACATCAGTTGTTGTCTTCAGGATAAAATCCCACAGCCTTGACCCGATAGTCCAGGCCCTCCACCATCAAGACTTGATTTAATTCTCTAGTCTCCACTTCCCACCTTGCCTGACAACACATTTCAACTGCTGGACCAGACAAGATGGCATGCTGTTCCCCACCTCGTGCCCTCACTTGTGCCTGGTTCTCCACCAGGAATGCCATCTTCACTTGTTGATCCACCCTTTAAAATCTACCTTTTCCGGGAGTATTTTCAATTCTTTCTCTTACTTCATTGTTGCCCAAATTAAACTCTGCCTCTGCCATGTATGTCCTTCATATCGCTTTAGAAATGCATTGCGTGTTCAGTCTTGCTTTTCTGTTATTCGCATGCAGTTACTTTATCATAAACCCCTAACAAGAAGGAAATGGGTTTTACTTTTCATAAGTTTTACATGGGCACTTAGATCAGAGTCCTGCCCTCACGGGTAGGTTCTGTTCCCCCTCTGCCAAAAAGCAAAAGGTCCTTCCCAGAACTTCTCTCTGCCTTCCTTCATCCAAAGCTGAGTCTTGTTTTTCATTTGTTTGTAAATAAAGTGGATGGGCTTAAGACAGAAGATGGCCATGGATACACCAAGCATATAGCAGTGAAAAAGGCAAACACTGTTTCTAAGCTAAAGTTTTCTCACTGATATTCCCCAAAATGCTATCTTATTTATGACCCCTGGCAACTGCCAGCTTCACATCATGGTGAACATTTTCTTATGCAAACTCAAGGTGAATTGTCCTCATGAGCTAAGGATCCTTAAAGCTAAGGTTCTGTAATGATACTGCATTTTAAATTGATTTTATTTCCCAAAATGGTATCACGAGACAGCTTCTGGTATCAGAGAAGGGAGGAGCTTCAGGGGGAAAGGTGGGAGGTCTTTCCACCCCTGGAATTGTACCATAGAGGGGGGTGCCCACCCTGCTCATGAAAAACTCTGGTTTTGCCCAGAGCACCCTACTCCCTCCCCTTTGGTCTGTCTGAGCACCTAAGAAGATCACTTGAACATGATGGTGAGAATGATCAGGGAACGTCTTGACCGGCCTTCTCAGTTCACACATGAAGAAAATGGCCCCAACTCCCAAAGAGGAGTCCCTTTCTAAGCTGACAAGCATGAGCTGGCCCGAATCCCAGTATCTCCCCATATGTACCATCATGCTACACTCGGTACATCACTACATCACTCGGTCTTTCTGGACGCCCCTGAAATGCCCCTAAAAAGTCGAAGAAAAGGATTGCCCCATGAAAAGGGAAAGGAAAGTAGGACCATCCAGGGACTTTCCTGGGACTTGCCCACTTACGATCCTATCAAAGTGACTGATTGTGGACTTGGCTCTGGAGTCCAGGAATTAGAATGAGAGAAGGAAGGGAGGGTGGGGAAGAAAAAGCTTGATGCAGGGCAGGCAAAGACAGCAAAGGTGGTGTTGAGTGGAACAAGGACCTGAAAATTTATCATTGACTCAAGAGGCAGATAAAAGACTAGGCAGAGAGCTGCAGTACAGTCCTGCAAAGAATAGAGGGCCCTATCAAGGCAGGCCCTTCCTACTGCACTAGGTGCTGTCTGGAAGGTATACCTTAGCTTGAAGACAAAGCCAGGTGGTGCGGTTGGTCCAGGGCCACATGGTAGGAGGGGGAGGCCTTCTGAGTCATGGAGGTTCTAGAACCTTCTCTCTGCATCCCTATCTAGGGTGTAATAGTAGATGCTCAATCAATATTTATTGGGTTAATGAGCCCCTTGGGAAGGTAATATATTAATATATTATCTGCTGCTAATAGATTTGTGCAAACTAGCTTAAAATGAAAACAAACAAATAAAAAAAAACAACCCTTCTTTGGTTCTTTGTATCTTATTAATGTAATGCATGAAGAATCCCAGTTTGTTTCCACAGTGATCTTGGGAAGAGTGTATTTGTGACCTTGAGTACATAATCTTTCTGTGCCTTGGTTTCTCCCTCTGTAAAATGGAAGCCATAGTAGTTCCTACCTCATAGAATCGTTGCTAGAATTAAATGCCATGATACACGTAAAGCACTTAGAGTCCTCCCCTAGAGACTGTGCCTTCTGCATTATTGGGGCCTGTTTCTTCATTCTCAGAAGGTGGGCCAATAAGTAGTGCCTTAGGATGTGGAGACCAAGCTGTGGCTGTCACCATCCAGACTGTGACACCATCGCAAGTCACCATCTGGGACGGTGACCCAGCTGGCAGACAGTCTCCCCACAGGACAGGATGTGGGCTGGTAGATGCTTCTGGCCTCACAAGCTTAGCCCAGAATTTTGCTTTAGAAAGCATTAGAGATCCTTTTCCCTTGGTTGTTTACCTGTTCCCAAGCATGTGGAAAGCCCTCTGGAACCTTCAGACAGTGCTATCATAGAACTAGAGAACCAGCAAGGGAGAAGCTGGGAGGAAAATCAGAGAAGAGTGCAGGATGGGAGTGAGAGGGGTGCTGGCCACTCCTACCTTCTTGCCTTGATGTTTGTTCTCAATATTTTTGTTTTCTAAAAGTTTTAATTTTAATTTTATTTTTATTTTTGAAGCCAGATACTTTTACTTTTTAGCAACATTTCGACATTATGCAACATTAATGAATGCATTCAGGGCATTTTTTTCTGGAGGCACTTGTATAAGCAATCAAGCTACCATATTTCATGGAAGAGGGGAAGTGGAATAAAATAAGGATGGAAAGCTTTATAGGGACATGACTGTGAAGGATTTTTAAGATCTGTCAAAAAGTTTATATTTATCATTAGAACAATGGAAAGTCATTACAAGACATAGTAACATGGCAAGAGCTGCATTTTAAAATGATCACTCTGGCTACAGTGCAAGAAGATGGAGTCAAGTTTTGGAGAAAAGATAGAAGCAAGGAAATTGTTTCAGACATTCAGACAAGAGAGAGTGGTGGCTCTCAAGATCAAAAGAGAGATTTAGCATGGAGGCACTAACTTGAGAGCCAACATAGAGGTGAGTGTTGCAGCTACACGAGGGGTTGAGAGAGCAGAGGGAGTTTATGGGAGTGTATGGAGAGAACACGCTCAAGAACAGAACCAAGAAGAACATCAATCTTTAAGGGCCTGGCGGAAAACAGTACTGGTGAAGGAAACTAAAGAATACCAGAAAACAGGTATACGAAGAGAGTTTGATATCACAGAACCTAGGTATTTTATTATTCATTTGTGTGTCTGTGTACAACTGTAATTTAATTTAATTTAATTTTTTCCAACTTTTATTCTAGATTCAGGGGGTACATGCACAGGTTTGTTGCCTGGGTATATTGGCTGACGGTGAGGTTTGGATTATGAATAATCCCATCACCCAGATACTAAGCACAGTACCCAATAGTTTTTCAACCCTCGCTCACCTCCTTCCCTCCTTCCCCTAGGAGTACCCAGTTTCTATTGTTCCTGTATTTATGTCCATGAGTATTTAATGTTTTGCTCCCATGTGTAAGTGAGAACATGTGGCATTTGGTTTTCTGTTCCTGCATTAATTTGCTTAGGATAATGGCCTCCAGTTGCATCCATGTTGCTGCAAAGAACATAATTTCTTTCTTCTTTATGGCTGTGTAGTAGTCCATGGTGTATATGTACCACATTCTCCGTATCCAGTGCACCAGTGATGGGCACCTAGGCTGATTCCGTGTCTTTGTGCATAGTGCATAGTGCTGTGATGAGCGTGTAAGTGCATGTGTCTTTTTGGTAGAATGATTTGTTTTCTTTTGGATGTATATACCAGTAATGGGGTTGTGGGGTTGAATGGCAGTTCTGTTTTAAATTATTTGAGAAATCCCCAAACTGCTTTCCACAGTGGTTAAACTAGTTTATATCACAGGTGAGCAGTGACTATCTGGGCCAGTAGCACAGGGGTAAAAGAAATTACCAAGACGGTTATAGGTAAAGAAAGGCAACCTTATTAGAGAGTATGAAAATATGTTGAAAGGGGCAATGAGCAGAATCAGCAGAAGAGGGGCTGACTGCAAAGAAACAAAAGCTTGCTGGAGATTTAATAGAACGGTGCTGTGCTGTGTGCTGAATAGGGCTTGTGCAGTATTGATAACACCAAGGTTGCAGTGAACTAACTTGCAATTTTTTGTATTAGCTAAAGGTCTGATGATAGCTGGGTGCAGGAAGATTGCGAGTAATTTGTGCAGGAGGGCTATGTGTCCTGGACCATGAAGAAAGGCAGACTTGTAGCTTATCTGGTTTTTCTTTGTGCTTTCCTCTGTTCCCATCAGCCTGCCTTCGTTTCCCTAATTAGGACTCCACAGTTTACATTCCCACCACCAGTATATAAGTGTTGCCTTTTCTCTGCAGCCTTGTCAGCATTTGTTTTTTTGTTTTTTGACTTTTTAATAATAGCCATTCTGACTGGTGTAAGATGGTATCTCATTGTGGTTTTGATTTGCATTTCTCTGATGATAAGTGATGTGGAGCATTTTTTCATATGTTTATTGGCCACTTATGTCTTCTTTCGAGAAGTATCTGTTAATGTCTTTTGCCCATTTTTTAATGAGGTTATTTGCTTTTTGCTTGTTCAGTTGTTTAAGTTCCTTATAGATTCTGGATATTAGATCTTTTTCAGATGCAGAGTTCATGAATATTTTCTCCCATTCTGTAGGTTGTCTGTTTACTCTGTTGATAGTGTCTTTTCATGTGCAGAAACTCCTTAGTTTAATTAGGTCCTACTTGTCAATTTTTGTTTTTGTTATAATTGCTTTTGAGGACTTAGTAATAAATTCTTTTCCAAGGTCTATATCCAGAATGATGGTCACAGGGTTTCCTCTAGGATTCTTAGTTTCAGGTCTTACAGTTAAATCTTTGACCCATCTTGAGTTAACTTTTGTATATGGTGAAAAGTAGGGGTCCAGTTTTGTTCTTCTGCATATGGCTAGAGAGCTATCGCAGCACTCTTTATTAAACAGGGAGTCCTTTCCTCACTGGTTATTTTTGTCACCTTTGCCAAAGATCAGATGGCTGTAGGTATGGAGCTTTATTTCTTGGTTCTCTTCTGTTCCATTGGTCTATGTGTCTGTTTTTATAACAGTACCACGCTGTTTTGGTTACTGTAGCCTATAGTTTAAAGTTGGGTAATGTGATGCCTCTAGTTTTATTCCTTTTGTTTAGGAATTCTTTGGATATTTAGGCTCTTTTTTTATTCCATATGAATTTTAGAATAGTTTAGAATTTTAGAATAGTTTTTTCTAGTTCTGAGAAAAATGATGCTGGTAGTTTGATAGGAATAGCATTGAATCTGTAGATTGCTTTGGGCAGTATGGCCATTTTAATGATATTTATTTTTCCAATCCATGAGCATGGAATGTTTTTCTATTTCTTTGTGTCATTTGTGATTTCTTTTAGCAGTGTCTTGTAGCTCTCCTTGTTGTTCTCTACATTTTCCTAAGATGGGTCTTTGAAAGGGCCCGGGGCTCTGGCCAAGCTAATTCTTTTCTCCCCATCCTTCCTACTCCACCCCACACCTCCCCAGCCTGGTAAATTGGTCCTAATGCTTCTAGCTCCACTTTGCTTCTCCTCTCCACTAACGCTGTGTTACTGATGTCTGAGCAAGCCTTGAAAGGGGATACGACTCTGAAAACATCGGAGGCAATGGAAGGAGAAGAGACACAGGGCACAGAGGGAATGAAAGAGAGAAAGTAAAATTTTCTAAAAAGGAGTAGAGCTGCAGCACGAGGGGAAATGGGGGTAAGAAGGGAAGATGAGTACTCAGGAGGTGGAGTGGGTGAGCCATGGAGAGAGACTCTGAGCCAGGAACAATTAACATCAGGGGCTGCAAGTGGCAGCCTGTGGGCCGAATCCAGTCAAATACTAATCTGGGGGCTCACATAGGGTTTCAAAATTTGGGAAAATTCCCATAAAAACTCAGATTTCCAGTTTGAAAGATCGGTCATGCAAGGTTTACATTTTGTCATGGCAACATGTAATGGAGCCAGGTGGCAGTGACTCCCTCTGGAGGAGGCACATGTCCTCTCAAGGTCGCCACAGTCCCCACCAACCTCTATTGTCACATTCAGCCTGCTTCACTTGCTTAAATTATCTGTCCAGTCTCTATAGGTACCTGGGGTTGGGAGCCTTCACTTATTTGTGTCATTTTTAGTATCAGAAATATCTTCTTTTTCAGCTACTCTCCAAATCTAGACCTGAGCACAGAGGCAGTAACTAAGAGATGGTTTTGAAGGGTGGAAAGGAAGAGGTAGAGACGAAAGGGGAAAGAAAATTTGAAAGCAGGAAGGGAAAAATCGAGGGCAAGGGAGTGGGAAGGTAGACAGGTGGAGAGAACAGGAAGAATTAGGATTTTCCTTTCCCACCTGGCCCAACTGGCCCCCCTCAATTTCCTTGAAGAAGACATGTCATCTTTGTGGGTGAGTAACTTTTCTCATTAGTGCAAGGCGGCATCAACACGTTCATCATCAAATAATGAACTTTCCATAGTGCTCCTCTGAGACTGAATCAGATGGAGATTCTTAAATAAATTAATCAATGACAACACACTGTTTATATTAGCTTTCCAGGATGACGGATGTAATGTTTATTGAGCTTAGAATTTGCGCTACCATATAACGACACCATTACTGCTTTCTTCCAGCTCATATTAATTTCACAAAACAAGGCAATTGGTCCCAAGTGTTTCTAAGTTAAAGCTTTCATAAAGGGTGGTGGAGCTGTGTGGGTGGGGTAGGGAGAGAGAGAAAGGTGAGGTTTATTGTCGATTGTTTCATTAAAACATCAGTCAATCTTAACCACCCTTTAAACAGTTCCCGTCTCCCTGACTACACAATGTTTGCTGGTATGGCAGCTGATTTTCTGTAAAAATGCCAAATTGTACACTGTTTCTGAAAGAAAGCACTCGTACGCTGAAGAGGTTAAAGGGCTTTCTGTTTATTTATTTGGATCTATCAGCATTAGCTCTCGAATCAGCTTTTCCTAATCCACTCAAATTGGTGTAGAAACTGTACATATCACCCATTCAATTAATAATTCCTAAGCCCTCACTATGTGCCAGACCCTCTTCCAGGCACTGGGACATAACAGGAGAAGCCACTTTGCTCAGGAAGCCCTCAGCCTAGAGGGCAGAGTCGGGCATTAAAGAAACCCACATGGATCCAGGGTAATTTTCAACAAAAGTTGGAGCTGTGAAATAATTCAAACCAAACCAAGTAAAGTAGAGTGAGTAGGAGAGAGCCCTCTTAGAAAAGTGCTCACTGAGGAACAAACCTGTCCTAGCTCCTGAGTGACAGGAAGAAACATACCCTGTGAAGATTTAGGGGGAGGTGCTTCTGGTGGGGGGAAGAGCAAGTGCAAAGGTTTGGAGACGGGAAGGAGCTTACTCTGCGCAAGACAGCAAAGGAATGGCAGCATTGGAGTTGGGAAAGACAGGCTTGCTGGAACCACTGAGATCAATTATAATATAAAATGTTTGATGGGGTATGCAGTTTTCTTACCTTTAAGCACTAATACTAATTGGAAGTAGGCTAATAAATAACTGTACTGTAGAAATCCTTAGGGAACCTATTTTGATGCATAGAGAATGATAACTATTTGCAATTATCATAACAGAATTGTCTGTAAATAAATGCTTCTAAAAATGACTAATTTGACATTTTAAAAACAATTCGTTCTCTTAAGCAGTTTAAACATACTCTTTCCAAAATGTTAACCTTCCATTTGCATTCTAAATCTTTCTTCTCTTCTGTCCCTCTTCCCCTCTAATAAGTTCTGAACCACTCTTATGAGCTTGAAGTTCTTCATAGATTTTGAAAAAGTCAACACCAGTCAAGTTCTTATCTGAATTATCATAAATTCTTAATTAATAAAATCTGAGTTTCTGTGCACTCCTGGAATAATAATAGCTGATCATTATTATATTAGTTATATATATTATCCCGTTTGTCAATTTATGATGAAGTGGCATGACCTTGGCTCACTGCAACCTCCGCCTCCCGGGTTCAAGTGATTCTTGTGATTCAGCCTCCCGAGCAGCTGAGACTGTAGGTGTGCACCACCACACCCAGCTAATTTTTGTATTTTTAGTGGAAACAGGGTTTCGCCATGTTGGCCAGGCTGGTCTTGAACTCCTGGCCTCAAATGATCTGCCTGTCTTGGCCTCCCAAGGTGCTGGGATTACAGGTGTGAGCCATCACACCTGGCCAATGAGGGTATGTTATTAATCTTATTTTGTAAAAGAGGAAAATGAGGCTAAGAGAAGTTATGTAACTTGGCCAAATGTACACAGCAATGAAATGGAGGAGTCAAGATTTAAACCCGGGTCCTCTGGACTACCTGGTTATAAGCATTACAAAAACATTGTATTAGAAGCCAAGTAGACTTCTGGTCTAGCATTTACTAGCTGCATAACCTTGGGTTAAGTGCTTAAAGTCTCTAGGGCTTAGTTTTCTTCTTGGTAAAAATGCTGTTCATGATTCCTGTGTAGTCGTGTCTCCTCCATGCCATGAAGAGTGCTGGGTGCTGCAGATACCATGGAAACAAGATGTAAGAGTTAGCTTCATGGAGACTACCATCTTGTGAAAGGAACGGACATGATTCAAATGACCCCACAAATAAACGTAAAATCCCGATGGAAGCAGGTGTTCTGAATTGCTACCCAGGTGGGCCTGACCTAGCTTAAAAGGTCAGGGAAGACAACCTGAGTAAGTGATCTTTGAACTAAGACCTGAGAGTTTGGTGGAGTTATCTAGATAAAGGGGAGGGGGGTGGTAGTGGGATGGGTGATGTTGAAGAGGTGAGGACAGCCCTGTGCAAAAGTCCTGTGGAAGGATGGAGTTTGACTCTGAAATAAGGCCAGTGTGTTTGGGGTACAGGATGTTAGGATATGTGAAAGGAGAGGAAGCTGGAAAAGGACACAGATCAACCATGCAGGGGCTTAAAGGCCATTTTAGGTCCTTAGGGACCTAATGTTTACCAGATTTTATGACTTATTTTTGCTGACTCCTGTCTTTCTCCTTTCTCAAGAATCTGTTCTCTTAACCCTGCTGTCCTCTTCTCTTTCAAAAGAACGCGAAGACCTGCTCAAGGGGACACTATGTCAAGGGCATGGGCATTGTTCTGGTCAGCCTGCACTGCTGCTAGTCCACAGCCAGCACATACGGGACTCTGATCTGGTGTTTGGGTCCCTTGCAACCTGCTGCAGGCCAGTGAAACAGCGCATTCCTTTCCAAGACAAGAAAGCCCTTGACATTCGTTCCTTGGCAAGAGAACTAGACCTGCCAGGAAGGCCCAGTGGCCAAGGCCTCGAATGCTGGAAAGGAAATTAGTTTCGGCTAAAACACAGAGCTGAATGTCAGACCTTTACACTCCCTGCCTTGGATGCTAATCTGGCTGGTGACAGTGGGCTATGAGAGGCAAAAGGTTATGTAGGCACTTTGTATTGGATGCCCCCCCTCCTTTTTTGTTTCTGACGGTGTGATGAAGGATTCGGGCTGCTGAGCTCCTGCATTAATCAGATTCATTCCATTTTGTTAGGGAGGGCTGTTTTCTGATGTCTCAGAGGAAATAAAGATGATGAATAGAGGGAAGTCTCATACTTTATTAGTGTGGATGGGCAGACAGATCCCAGTAGTAATTAATCCCAGGATGTTTACAAATTTTCTCTTCTTTGTCAACCTAGAGTCAGGGTTTGCTGTTGTTGGCATAAAGAAAGACTGGAAGCTGAACAATGATGTTCTCCTCATAGAATTAGGGAGATGGCAAAATATTGATTAATCATCCCGTGATGCTTAATAGACAGCGGTGTCCTAAATGTCAAGACCCCCAAACTGTAATGAAAAGCAAGTTTCAGGTGTGCGGGACTCTCGTAGGAAAGCTTAGAAAATCCCATAGCTTAAGCTTGTGTTAACGAAGACCCTTCTGATTGATATGGAAAAGTGGGGTACCTAGAATGTAAGGGCTCCCCCACACAATGCAAAACAGCTATAAACGCTTGGAGAAATTGAGTTGTTTCAGAACGTTAAGAGTATTTCAGAGTATTAAAAATATTAAGGGTCAAGCAGAAAATGCTTTTGTTCCAATCCTGGGATTACTCAACATCTTTCCAGAACATCCAGGTTCTCTTTCTGGCCTAGTAAGGACTGGAGGATGGCTAAAGGTCAGTTGTCCTGGTATGATTTGCATTGTTGTGAGGCTTCAGGAACACTGTTATGAGCTTTGATTCCTTTTATGCTCTGACTCAAGAACAGGAGATTTAAGCTTTGATCCTGCCCTCATAAATCATGAACCATGTGACCTTGGGTGAGTCGCTTTACCTCACTTTTCTGAATTTCAGTTCACTCAACTGCAAAATCAAGGAACTGTAGCCACACAGAGCTTGAAGTTCCTACGTGGCTGAATTTAAAGGTCTGTGCAATTTTAGGATATTAGGCTGAGTGTATGATCAAACCAGGATACACACCCCTCCTGCTTTATAAATACATTTTGGATGTGCGGGGTATATTTGTGGCGTGGTGGTGGTGGGAGAGGGTTTACCTATTAAAAACTTTTTTTAAACTTTAAAGATAAACAGCTAATAGCTAATGCATGTGAGGCTTAACACCTAGGTGATGGGTTGATAGGTGCAGCAAACCACCATGGCACATGTTTACCTACATAACAAACCTACACGTCCTGCACATGTATCCTGGAACTTAAAATAAAATAAAACATTTCAAAAACCACCTGTGAATTATTTGTAGTTGTACGCTGAATATATAGGTGTTTCTGAAGAGTTCTACAGTGCTTAAAACAGTTTGTTCTCTTGGATATTTTATACTCCCTGAAGTTTTTTGTTGTTGCTTTTTTGTACATATTCTCATTTTGTTTTCAGACACTTTATTCCTAAAACATGGAAAGGTCAGCATCAGCCAATAGATTAAGAATTTGCATTGTCTGAGTTAAGGAAAGCATCTTGCATTTTCTGGAGCACTGAGCATCTCCTCTTGAACCTTCTGAGTTCTGGGAAGCTCCGAATCCATTTGCTGAGGGAAGAAGGAAACACAATTCTTGGAGGGAATCCGAAAGAGAATGAGACTGCACTGCCAATGGTCTTCTGGTCAACCCTGGCCTGTGCGACTCCACATGGGTCCTGTCCATCACACTCTGCTCATGAGAAAATGCCCAAGAAACACTCACAAGTTTTAAGCAAACAAACTCTGCCTCACTGGAGATGTGCTGTTATTTGTGAGACCACCAGGCCAAGCTAATATTGCTGAACAAAAAGTAAGTAAAGGAAAACTTTAAACAAAGCTTGTTTAAAGATGCAAATTAGAAAAGACCATCATTTTCTCTCTTGGGACTCAACCTCCAATGTGAGCTAAAATCTAGAGTTCACCACGCTAATTTTCTAAACCGATTGAACCGGATCAAAATCTCTGTATTTAAATATGCTGCCAGCTGAACCTGAACAGGGCCAATATTTCATTTGGTTCAAATCCATGTTTTTTTTTTTTTTTTTTTTTCTGCTCACAGAATTACCTAAGTGATTTGGTAGCTGGCATTTTTTTACTTGAAAAGCCTTTAGAAATTTGTGTGTGTGTCTGTGTGTGTTGAAACATTGGTTAGAAGTATGTGTGTGTGTTGAAACATTGGTTAGAAGTGTGTGTGTGTTGAAGCATTGGTTAGAAGTGTGTGTGTGTGTGCATGTGTGTGTGTGTTGATGAAACATTGGTGCTTTCTAAAAAATGAAATATCTATTTCTAAAGTTGTAGTTCAGGTCCCTTACATTTTTGGTATGAGAAAAAAAAAGATTTTGTAGATTTAAAGGTTTTCTTTTTAAATGTTTTCTTTTCTTTTCTTTCTTTTTTCCTCTTTTTTTTTTTGGTTAGAAAACCAACACAACTTTCACATATAATAACTCAAGATAGTTCCTGTTTGCCCAGTTCCCAGATGAAAGAAAAACAAAACAAGTGTGGGACGGTTTATCGTTTTTTGAAACAAGATACATTTTTCCCATGTTTGGATCTGAAAATACTCAGCTGTAATTTAATCTACCTTTATTAGATTACCCAGTTATGTCCACGAAATTGTGGAAACCATCTTAAATTAGTAAGGTCAGGGAAGAAGCAGGCTGGATGTGAGAATTCCTGCTGCTCTCCTCTGACATGTCTTCCAAACGAAGAGGCCCATCGTGGGTGAAGCACTTGGTTCACTAGGGACAGCAGAGCTCACCACCCCTCCGTGTCCCCAGTGGAGAGTCTACCTTCTGCTTCTTCCACGGTAACTTCTGAGCAACCCTAGTCCTCAAAGTGTGGTGTATAGCTGTAGAACAGGCCAGGCTGGCAAAAGTTATCCTTTACTTGTCAAAAAATGCTTCAAGCTTATAAAGCCCTACATAGAATTGCCAGATAAAATACATCCAATTAAATTTCCATTTCAGATAAACAAAGAGAAGTTTCTTAGTGTAAGTATGTCCAAAATATTGTATGAAATACACTTATACTAAAAATTATTTATTGTTTATCTGAAATAGAGATTTAACTGGACATCCTATACATATTTGCTAAATTTGGCAACCAACATCAAGTCACCCAAAGAGGCCAGGATACTATTCATAGTAGCAAAAATAAAATGACATAAATTAATTATCCGTGCAGTAGGTATGAATCTTAGGCCATAAACACAGGTATGTATGATGTATCAGGTCCTTAATTTTTCAAAGGGAAACCTATTCTGCCTCTGAGTGTGCAACCCAGAAGGAAATTTAGCCTCAGCTATGATAGGGCCCTATGCCATCCCAAAGTCCCATCTGAATCCAGGACTCTTAGATAGTGTCCAGAGGACAGGGATGGGGCTCCAAACCCCATGCTATCATGATGGCCAGAAATGTGCAAACAGCTTGGGGCTCAGTGGTCTCTGTAGATATGAGGTCTCTAGTTTGAGTATTTTGAGTTCCCTACGGGGCTGAAGGAATTTTTTTTTTTTTGAAGATAAATTAGCTCTACACTTTGGAGCCATGTTTTAGCAGATGATCTCCCCATCCTAACACACAAAGAGATTTAAAATCTCTTTTTAAATTTTGCAAACTGCCTTCCTTTCTCCTCTGAGTAACTTCAAAGCCATTCTCTCATTTCTGGTTGACCTCAAAGGTACAGTTTTCTTCAATAATTTCTAAGCTTTTATGAAAGACAGAAAAAGTTGTTGCCTTCAGGTAATTTCAACTCCTCCTCTGCCTCTTCTACACAACATAGTCCCCAAGGAAGTAATTCCTTATGGGTCTGACTACCTGCTTGAAATGAAAGAAGGCAAAACCGTACTGTAGTAGATTAGATTATTGTTCAGTAAATATTCTCTTCCTCTCCCCCCACCCCATATCCAAAAGAGGAGTCTTCTTCCCTCACCCACAGATGTTGAACTTGGCCATGTGACTTGCTTTGTTCAATGGGATATTAATGCACCTGACTGAACTAGGGCTTGAAATGTGCTTATGTAGTTGGGTGTGTCCTCTTCTACCTCTGCCATTGTCATTGCCACCTGTCCAAGGAGAATGAGACATGTGAAGCAGATGTGGACCAACTCACAGCTTGAAGCCAAACCTGAACAAGCCTGGTCTAGACCCAAAGAATGCCAGCCATCCCCAGACACATGATTGAGAAATAGATATACATTGTTGCATGCTAGTGAGTTTCAAGGTGGTTTGTTGTTGCAAAATAATGAACAGGTACCGGTACAAATGAAAATTCCTATTTTGGTAGGTTAGTAAATTATTGACAGACTTAATACTCAGCTGTGATAGTAGAGTTTTTGTTTTTGTTTTTGTTTTTTCTTGAAACAGAGTCTCACTCTGTCACCCAGGCTGGAGTGCAGTGGCAAGATCTCAGCTCACTGCAACCTCCACCTCCCGGGTTCAAGCGATTCTCCTGCCTCAGCCTCCTGAGGAGCTGGAATTACAGGTGCCCACCACCATACCTGGCTAATTTTTGTAGTTTTAGTAGAGATGGGGTTTCACCATGTTGGCCAGGCTAGGCAGGTCTCAAACTCCTGACCTCAGGAGCCCACCTCAGCTTACCAAAGTGCTGGGATTACAGGCGTGAGCCACCACGTCTGGTCTAGATATTAAAGTATTTATTGCATTCAAAAATCACAAAGCATAAGGCTGCGATCCTGTGGTTAGCAGGCTTTCTCTCCATAATATCTGGCATCACTCTCTATTTATTCTCTGTAATAGCTGATACTTATTTGATGTTTTGAAGTTGGCAAAGTGCCTTTGTATTCATTATTCTATTAGATCTGTTTTATTCAATGGTGAGGTGAGGTTGATGGCAATAGCCCCATTTGATGAGGAAACGGAGTCTTAAAGAGACCAAGTTTTTCCCAAGAGAGCAAGCCAGTTTTGAGCTCCAGATCAGAGTTCGGACTCCCATCATGTCCTGCCACTCCTCTGATCACAGTATGGTTGCTCCCAGAGCATCCAACACAGGGCTGAGCCCTTTGTAATTCTCAGTAGACACCTGAGAAGTGATGGAGGGACCAAAACTTTTAACCAGAGTTGTCAATGTAAAAGCCAAAGCTCCCAGGCAGCATTGCACTAGAGATTTTCTCCCCATAGCCTCTATTAATGCTTCTCAAAGTGTGTGTTAATAGGATTTGGGTTACGGGATGGGTCAGGAAGAGGGATGGAGATTGAGAAGATTAGAGGTTATTTTTCATATGTTTTAGAAATTCTGGTTTAAGGAAATTGAGTCTTTACTTCAGGGCTTTTAAGTGCATCTGAAAGGCTTGTTCATACGACTTTGTAGGTGAGGAATAGGGTGTACTTCATTTCTAAAACTTATTTGACCGTGGGACCTTTTTATCAGAGATCATCTTGCTGAACTAGGGTTTGAGGAAACCACTTTGGAAAACACCAGCCTATGTCACTGAACTGCTCTGGTTCTGCCTTTTGACATCTTTCTTTTGTGCCATCCGGAGCTGTTTATGCACTAGGCACTCTCTGGGCCCTTTGAACTTTTGTTAATGACTCAGTTCTAATTCTAAGAAGCTGTTAACTTAAGGGGATGGTAGCTTGGTGTATTAATTAAGGTTCTTTTAGTAGCAAACAGAAAGAAACTGGCTAACTTACTTGAAGATATTAGGAAAGCTCATAACATTGCCAACAATTAGGATTTGAAGAGCCAAAACCAGAGCAGTTTGGGGGATTTCAGCCCTGGGGGTCATTGGAAACGCTACTCAAATGACTCTGTTGCAGAGACATCCCTCTGCACCTTTCTACTCAGGTTTTAGGATTTCAGATTCCTAAGAGAGAAGCTGATTGTTCTGGCTTGGATCAGATGTCTCTGTCCCAGGATTATTCAGCCACGAAGACAGGACAGAACGTGCCACTGAGGCAACTGCTGTGATCTGGCAGCCATCCCAATTCATGTCTCCTGCATCTGCTGTGCAGGAGAGTCACATCTTTTTGGGGGTTGGTTTGACGTTGACTATATAGCTTAAACTACTCTTAAAAGTCCATTACATTTCCCTCCAGGATCAGAAGACATTGCTGTCTCTTCCTTTGATCACCAAAAAAGAAGTGTAGAGGCAAAAAATTTGAATTTCCAACACAGATTGACATTTGGCCTGGACAAGTACTTTTGCAAAGAGAGTTTACCCTGAAACCAACCAGCAGTTGCTCAGGGACAAGAAAAATGGCAGGTGGCCTTGCCTGAACTTTCCCTGTCCTCTCTAGCTAGTTCTCTTTTGCCAAATACACGAAGTCGAATTCATGGAGTTGAATGTGTATATGATGCAACTCCATTGTACACAGAGATGGATTAATGTAATAGCTCTAAACAAATCTGAGAAGTAAGAACCTTAACAGTCTCTTTGATTTTTACCAAGAAATGGATGAGGTTCTCAGAATGGTGTCCTGGAAAAAAAAAAAAAAAAAAAAAGGAGCTTTAAGGGGCTATGCTTTGCACATTAATTCAAAGGCAATCTAAACTTCTACTTTTTTTAAACAAGTCAAAACTGAGGATTTTTTCTGCCTTCTGAAATTTCAAAATCAGACACAAATGAGGCATTAAAAAAAATAAGCCCCCCAAGGGCACTATCACCTACTACTATGTTGTACTGTGGGGCTTTATTCGAATATATTTTGTTTTTATTACTTTGTACTCTTTCCTTGCTGTGATTTACAAAGTAGTGTGGGAAAATGGTTAATACAGAATAAAAGTTAAAATTAAAACCACTTTTTCCACTATACTGCTGTCTCTTTCCCACTCCTTCATCCCTGGGGGCCTGTTCAGCTGAGCTTAGTAGCACAAAGGCTACTGAGTTCTAGAGCTAGATTCATAATCTACCTAAAATGGATTGATTTTCTAGCTCTGGGAACAGATAAATGATTAGTTGACTATGGTTGATAATTTGGAGAGAATTGACAAAAATGGAATAACCTCATTTTAGTGTGCCTGGAGAACTCTGGAAATTTGTGACATTTATTAAACTATTCAGATTAGCTCAAATAACTTTATGTTTGAAAATGACACTGATTTGGGTCTCCTGTACAGGCACAGGAGAACTGTGTCTTTCCACCCACCCGAGGGATGACACCTGAATCTTTTCACTTTGTCAGAAAAATACTTCCACCCAAACCAATGACCCAGTCTAGGCTCTTACCATCACCCAAATCTTTGTTGAGTACTTACAATGTGTCAGGCACAGTGTTGGCTGCTTTTATATCCACTATTTGTTTAATCCACCACAACAACTTTTTTTTTTTTTTTTTTTTTACATAACATGTTAAAATCCCATTTTACATATGAGAATATTCAGATTCATGATGATTAAGAACCTTACCTTGGACAATCGTAATCATCATAATCCCAATCATAATTATCTTAACCATCATCACCCAAGTGGACAGGAAAAAGGTCTCTCAGAATAGGAGATAAATGTGGAAGACTGAACCAGCGCACATGAGATAAATTGGTAAGTACAATAATAACAGTATATTCAAGGCATGGTGCTATGCATCCTTAGGTACCATATTTAATTTAATCATCATAGTGATTATATGAAGTAGGTAGGAAAATGAGCCCTGTTTTAGAGGTGGGGAAATGGAGGTCTCAGGGAGCTTAAGGAAATCACTGGCAACTGAGCACTGGGCTTCAGCCCTCATGTAGGCACACTTTATAGAACAAAGCAGATATCAGTGACAAAGGGCATTGAGATAAGTCAAAACAGCTTCAGACTGCAAGTAATAACAAAAAAGACTCCAAGTGGGACAAAAGCTCTTTTACTTAACAAGTATGCAGGGCTGTAACACAACATCCAAGTGTTTGGGGATGTGAGTAGGCAGTTATCTCTGAACCATGACTCTAAGAAGTCGAGGACAAGAGGCTGAGTGGTTGCCATCAGTCAAAAGCGTTTCTAAGAAGAATGAGGTGCGTCTCTTCCCTGCCCCCATGCACAGGTACACTTGACTAGGGGCTGTCTAGTGCCAACCAAACCTCAGTATTTTTATGGGAAAGTCAGGAATCCAAAGAGGATTTGAGAATGAAGTTACCATTACATCTGAACTTCTTCTCCTCTATCTTCTGGCTAACAGAAGGATTCTATTTTTAAGTCAAACTGTGCATTAAGTATCTCTCTGAAACACAGCTGTGTTGAATTTTTAAAGGGAATCAAAGCCTTTCAATAAAGAAATGAACTTTAATGAAACACCAGATTGGCAGAAATTGAGAAAAGGGACAGGGATTTGGATAACGATGTTTCTTCAAGGTGCTAGAAAGTACTGAGACAGATGATAGAATGTCCAGCAATTTCTTTAAAACATGTGGGGGTAGTAAAGCTAGCAGAAGACAATAAATAACAACAATGAGAGCAAAATTGAAGGAGATTGAGACAAGAAAAATCATTGAAAAGATCAATGAATACAGAGTTTGTTTTTTGAAAAAAATTAATAAGATGGATAGGCCACTAGCTAGAATAATGAAGAAAAGAGAGAAGGCCCAAATAAACACAATCAGAAATGATGAAGAGAATGTTACTACTGACCCCACAGAAATAAAAACAACCATCAGAAACTACTATGAACACCTCTTATTTACATAAAGTAGAAAACTTAGAAGAGATAGATAAATTATTGGACATAAACACCCTCCCAAGACTGAACTAGGAAGAAATTGATTCCTTGAACAGATCAATAATGAGTTCTAAAATTGAATCAGCAATAAATAACCTATCAACCAAAAAAGGACCCACACCAGATGGATTCACAGCTGAATTCTACCAGATGACAAGGAAGAGCTGGTACCATAATTTCCTATGGAAATTATTCTAAAAATTGAGAAGGAGGGCCACCTCCTCACTTCATTCTATGAGGCCAACATCATCCTGATACCAAAACCTAGCTGAGACACAGGTAAGAAAGAAAATTTCAGAGCAATATCCTTAATGAACCTTGATGCAAAAATCCTCAACAAAATACTTGCAAATGGAATCCAGGGGTACATCAAAAAGCTAATCCACCATGATCGAGTAGGCTTTATTCCTGGGATGCAAGGTTGGTACAGCACACACAAATCAGTAAATGTGATACATCATATAAACATAATTAAAGACAAAATCCACGTGATTATCTCAATAGACACAGAAAAGGCTTTCAATAAAATTTAACATCTCTTCATATTAAAAACTCTCAATAAACTGGGTATTGAAGGAACATACCTTAAAATAACAAGAGCCATCCATGACAAACCTACAGCCAACATCATACTGAATAGGCAAAGGCTGGAAGAATTCCCCTTGAAAATCAGCACAAGACAAGGATGTCCTCTTTTACCACTCCTATTCAACAGTGTTAGAAGTCCTGGGCAGAGCAATCAGGTAAGAGAAAGAAATAAAAGGCATCCAAATACGAAGAGAGGAAGTCAAACTATCCCTGTTCACAGACGACATGATTCTATAGCTAGAAAACCCCATATTCTCGGCCCCAAAGCTCCTTCAGCTGATAAACAACTTCAGTAAAGTTTCAGGATACAAAATCAATGTACAAAAATCACTAGCATTTATATGCACCAACAATAGCCAAGCTGAGAGCCAAATCAGGAATGCAATTCTATTCACAATTGCCACAAAAAGAATAAAATACCTAGGAATACAGCTAAACAGAGAGGTAAAATATTTCTACAATGAGAATTACAAAACACTCCTCAAGAAAATCAGAGATGACACAAACAAATGGATAAACACTCCATGGTCATAGATAGAAATAATTGGTATAATTAAAATGTCTATATTCATGAGAGATATTGGTCTGTAATTTTCTTTTTGTGTGGTATCTTTGTCTGGCTTTGGTATCAGAGTAATACTAGTCTCATAGAATGAGTTGAGAAGTGATATCTTTTCCAGTATTTTTTGCAAGAATTTGTAGAGAATTGCTCTTATTTCTTTAAAGGTTTGATAGAATTCACCAATGAGGCTATCCAGGCCTGAGGTTTTTGTGTTTTGTTTTTTGTTTGTGGAAAGATATTTTAATCACTAATTTAATTTCTTTATTTGTTACAGATCTATTCAGATTTTCTATTTCTTCTTGTGTCAGTTTTGGTAAGCAGTGTCTTTCTAGGAATTTGTTTCTTTTATATAAAATATGTATTTGTTGGTGTAAAATTGTTTGTGGTGTTTCCTTTTTAATTTCTGTAGAGCTGGTGGTATCACCTTTTTCCTGATTTCTTTTTCTTGATTAATCTCACTAAAGATTGACAGTTTTGATGATCTTTTCAAAGAAATCAACTTATGATTTTATTAACTTTCTTACTTTTTTGTTTTATATTTCACTGATTTCCATTCTCATCTTTGCTATTTCCTTTCTTCTCCTTACTTTGCATTTAGTTTGTTCTTCATTTTCTAGATTCCTAAGGTGAAAACTTTGGTTACTGACTTGAGATTTTTCTCCTTTTTTAAAACATAGTCATATAAAACTACACATTTCCTTCTAAGCACCTTTTTAACTGCACCCCATAAATTTTGATATGTTGTGTTTTCATTTTCATTCAGTTAGGATTTATCCTGCATTTTCAACTTTGATCCTTGGGTTATTTAGAAATGTATTGCTTTATTTCAAAGTATTTGTGGATTTTCCATAGTTATTTCTGCTGGAGATTTCTAATTTAATTCTGTCATGTTTGAAGAACATATTTTATATGATTTCAATTTTTAAAAATGTGTTGAAACTTATTTTATGGCTTACCATGTGATCCATCCTGGAGAATATTTCATAAGTGCTCGAGAAGAGGGAAGGCACTGATGAATGTTAGCGTTACTGAAAGTGGGGCAACCAGAAATTGTGTGCCCTGTGATGTGATGCAACACGTGGTTCACAATACCACCTATATTAGACAAAATAGACTAGATTATAGTGCAATGAACATAACCTAAATTTTAGGAACTATTTATCTACTAAGGGCCCAGGCTGATGGGAGTCTATCTTGACATGCCCTCTCATTTTTCTTCATGGCAGAGAGATAAAGGTGAGTCTTGTAAGAAATTATCCATATTTTTAAAAGATGCATGCTTAGGTATATAAAGGTAAAATTGTCTTTAATTTATAACATTTTAAAATTCTTAAGCAAATAAAAACATGACAGATGAAGCAAATGTGGCAAAATCTAGGTAATTGTGGGATCTGAGTGGTATGAATGTTAGAGCATGTTACGTTATGGTCTCTGTTTTTGTATATGTATTAAATTTCCTTAATACAAATGTTTTAAAAATGTAATCTAATTATGTCATTTCTTTAAAACCTGTATGTTCCCTCCTCTTTTTCTGACAAAGTTCTACTTATCATTTGGATCTTGGACTGTTAGCATGATTAATGTCTTCTTTGTTGATAACATTTTTATTGGGTATTTAGCATTTGCTAGGGACTGGGTTAAGCACTTTGCCTCTTTTATGTTTTTAATATCACAACTAGCAGAGTTATTTGTCATCTGCCTTTTGTAAATGAAAAAAACTGAAGTACAGAGAACAGCTTGTCCAAGATCCTGAGGCTAGTGGATTAGGAAATTAGGATTTGAGCCCAGGAAGGCTGACTCTTATCACTATACCATTACCCTCTTGGTTTCATGGCTGCTTAGTATTTCTCTCTCTTGTGTCTTTTGAAATCAGTATGGTGCCTAGTGCAAGATAAATGCGTAGGAATTTTTGTTAAATGGAGGTTGATAGCTGGGTTTCAGTAACTTTTTTCAGTTCCTTATCTGCTCATTGATTTGCTCATAAACAGTCACTGTCCCCTTGATATTCCAATTTTGTCATAATGATCCATACATACTTTCTGAAAAGGGGCATTCCAAACACAGAGAAAAAAAGACCAGCCACATCCTTTCCTAAGCACAGCCTTTCCTACGTGTTTACTTGGTGCTCCCGCTCACTATTGCTTTGAACACACTGTAATGTAGTACTTTGTTTATGTAAACGCCTCTTGTTTAGTCTGGAGATTAGAGAGTTCGGGACCCTGTCTTATGTATCTCCCAATCTTCAGTGCCTAACACGGTGATTGACATGCCTTGGGTGAGTTAGCATGTTTATCGAATGGGTAAGTGTACAAGAGCTAGTAATGAATTCCTCTTCATGTTAAGCCTAGCCCTTTTAAATGTAGTCCAGATGTTGTTTCTGTAAAAAATTTCCTAGTGCCTTCCAAAGTTAATCATTCTCAACTTTGTGATATTGAACCTATGTACACATTTATAATTCCATTTATATTGTGCCGTACATTATTATTATTATTTTTGCCTGTTTGTCTCTCCAACTAGATGTGAGCTTTGCAAAGCCGGGACTGTGCTTTATCATTTCTGTCTTTCTGACACCTAGCAACATACCTGGCCCAGAGTAGAGGCTAAAAGAAATACAAAACCATCAAAACTTTCAAAATCATCAAAATGCAAGACTATCAGTATATTCATATATTGTCTTTAGTAGATATTACAGTAAAGGGATGTGTTACCTTCTGGACCATATGAAAAGATTTCTGAGTGACTCCTGATGTAATTAGAAAGTGGAGGTTCTCCTTAGTAGAATAACACTACCACTGCCATTTCAAAGTCTTCCTGTCACTCTCTGTCAGTTGCCTTTGAGACATAAGCTAGTCATTGCCACTTTATATTTAAGTTGCATTTTCTCTGCTGAAACTGCCGTATTCCATAGGGCCAGTAATTTAGTTTTTATTTTTCCAAAATTTTCTAGATTTACTATAACTGGGGAAATAAAGTTGGGGGAAGAATAAAGCAAATGCCTATGGTATTGTGGAAAACTGGTGGTCTGTATTTCTCTCTATAACCTCAAAGCCATTTCCCTACTTCAGGACTCAGTTTCCTCACCTATAAAATCAGGTCTTATCAAATAACGCATGAAGCCTCGCCTGTGTTCCAGAATTTGTGATATCTTTGGCCAGGAGATCATCCTCATAAGAGGAGGAACAAACAAAACCTGTTATCTGACTGGCTGAAGACCCAATGTTGCAATTTGTCTTCTTATTTAATGTAGGATGGAAAAAACTTGGAGCAAGGATTCACAGCCATCCTAACCACCAAGTTCACCACATAAAATGAAATACACAGTGGGATAAGTAGAAATACAGGGCCTGTCTAAGAAGAAGGACAGAGAGTACAAGTAACCTAAAATTTTACCTTCCCATCCCTATCCCTGCTATAACCACCTTGTTGGTCCAGAATTCAAGGTCAGCAAATACATGGCAGACAGGCCTCCCATCCTAACTGTTGTCCATGGTGGAAACTGCGTATTGATGATAGCACTATTTTCTTTTAAGGCTAGACTGGAAATCTTTCTCAATATAGTGCTTCTCCAAACAGCAATGATTGATTGGAGTTGGCATATAAGCTGAAGTCTATTTGCATCTTGGCCTCAAATTTCCTCCTGATTCAAGCAGAGAAAAGCAATAAAAAAAGGATTTGTGATTTAAAACAGATAAGGGACCTTGGGTAGGTTACCTACTTCGGGTGCTGATTTGTAAACAGAGAATTCCCGGGGCTCCTCCATTCAAGCATTCTGTGTTTTGTGGATTCTAGACATTCTTATCCCTTTCTGAAAAATGGGGCACATGTTATTACATATACTGTTATTACAAATCTCTGGCTTCATAACGTATCAGGATTCAGTTGACATTGAATGTGTCTGGACACATCAGACATGAAAAGCATTAGATGTTCGCACAACTGCAGGAGCTATGAGGTATCTTTTGTTAATCCTCTCCAACTTGCAGACAAGTTCTCTGGGGTTGGAACAATTGGATTAGACTTGAGTGAAGCTTGGCTCACAATGTCAAGGAAAACCTAACAGGGCTGGCATCTGTTAAGCAGTCATTGCTAGCATCTTTCTCTGGCAAGAAACTACTTTTTCTTGTCTTGTTTCAGGCTTCAATTGCTTTTATTTGCCTTGGATACCAGATCAATAATCTGAATCTCTTCTCTCTCTCTCTCTCTCTCTCTGTCAATTTTTCAGAAATAAAGTACTATTTTTTGTGGTGAAGGGAAAGTAAGGCAGGTAGAACTGCAAAGGGTGGAAAAGAAGCTAATAGAAGGAATAAAAGGTAATATTTATTGGGTAGTTTCTGTGTGTCAAACACGGTGCTAACACATTTAATCATGACTAACTATGACAACCTATTAATAATCTCTCTTTTATAGATGAGAAAATTTAGGCCTGGGGGATTAAACAATTTTTTCAGCGTCCTGCAGTGAATTTGTAGAAGCGGAAAATCTGTGAGTCACATCTCTTTCTTCTTCTACCACGCCACACTGCTTCTCTCAATCCAGCACTGCAGGGCTTTTCTCACATCACCCCAAGGCACCCAAGTCTCTCTCAGTGTAATTAACAAATGACTCACCATGAGCAAGCTATTCCTCTTCTGTAGTGGCTCTGCTTTCCACTTCACTCTCAGTCCCTTTCTCCATGGTGGCAAGATGGCTTCCATCAGCACCAGACTTTGCGCCAATTCCTTCAACAACTCCAATAGGGAAAGCAATTATTTTCCTCTATAGCCCTAGTAAAAACCCAAGAGTGTGTGTTTTTGATTTGGCTTGCATTAAGTGCCCAAGCCTGAGCTATCATTGTGGCTAATTAGAAAGAAGTGATTTGATTTTCTAGACGTGGGTCAGCCACCCACCCCTGGAGCTGGTGGGAGAAAAACCCATCTAAACCACAGGGGCTGAAAGTTGAGGGAATAGTGCTATAAGCAAAAGTCAGATCTGGTGCCTTGAGGAAAAGTAGATGGGTATCATTAGGCAGCAAAAACAATAGACATCCACTCATTAACTCATGTTAATGTAATATAGCCTTGTGGTCATGCTTTATATATCAATTAGAAACTTTGTCCTGGTTAAATTCCAGAGGTTTAGAATACTGATACTTGCACATGAGCCCAGGTCTAGTGTGTTAATATTGTTATCCTGGGCAGTCTCTCCATTGTCCATGCTTTTGTGTCTCAAGCCAACACTTCGCAAAGGCCCCACAGCCGTCACAGACAGAAGCAAGCGTGAGTTTTTCTCCTCATGTTGGAAAAGGTTGCACTTTTGCCCAAGACAGCTTTAAGTACTGCCTCCCTCATCCCTACCAGGTAAGGAATCAGGGAAGACCCTGACCTCCCTGGGGGTCTCTTGGATCTCAGATAAATGTAATTGTTCTTCAAATCCTATTTGTAATTCAAGGCCAGAGTCTATCCACCTTCTCCACGAAGCCTTTTCTAGTCCTTCCACTATAGTTCTGGCAAAGATTCTTTGTTAACCAAATATTAGTCAGCCTCCTGAACCTTCTAGACTCACTTGTGCACTTCCTTGTAAAATCCAGTTTTAGCAAGAACCCTGCTAAATCAGTTTAGCAAGAAATTCCTACCCTCTATACTTGATCACTCTCAGTACTGATCAGGCTCCTCATCTTCCACCATCCCCCCGGTGATGTCTGATCACACAGGCCTGTCTTCTGCAAAGATCATGTTAGAATGGTTGAGCCAAAATCTCTGTCGCTCCTGATGTTACTTCTCACTGATTTTCTATCCACTGGTTCCTATCTTACTTCTTGGCTACAAATTCCCCCTTTCCTATGCTGTATTCACAGTTGAGCTCAATCTCTCTCCTTCATGGAAAAATCGCATTGCATTGGGATGGTCCTAAATAATATCTCCCTTATTGTGCTTTAACAAGTGTCATTGAATTTCTTTTCCTTAACAGAACATATCTACTATGTCTTGTGATGCTGGATTTTCTTTCTTTAAAAATATTTTTTTAAATTTCAAAATTATTGATACATAAAAAAGAGCACTTGTAATATATGTATAACTCATAAAGCATAATTATAAAACAAATGCCCATGAACCCACCACCTGATGTAAGAACTTTCCCTATTAAGGTTACATGTGTGTTATTTTCCAGTTCCATTCTCCTCTTTTATCGCAGCAACTGTTATGTTGAACTTTTTCTTTATATGATCTTTGTTTTAAAAAATACTTTATTATGCATGTATATTTATCTAAATAATTCAGAGTGTACTTTTGATTGTGTTCGTTTAAAAAAAGTTATACTAGTCTTCAAGAAATTGCCTTTTTTGCTCAAAACTATTTCTCAGATACTTTGTGTTGTGTGTTCATTCATTTTCACTGCTGCATACAATTTCATGTGTGGATATACAATAATTCATCTATTCTCCATGAACAGACATTGGGATTGTTTCTATGGTATTTTTACTACATATACTGAAGCAATGAATATTCTTGTACATGTCTCTTGGAGTGTATGTAAGACTTTCTTCAGGAATTCTGTTTTAGCTGATGTTTAGAAATGCAATTAATTTTTATATATTACTCTTATTTTCAGCCACTTTCTTAATTACTTTTTATTCATTATAATAATGTTTCTGTACATTATTTTGAGTTTTTTAGGTAATCATATTATCTGTGAATAATGGAAATTTTTCTTTCTAATCCTTATAACTCTTGTGGTTTTTCTTGTCTTATTGCATTGGCAATATTGACTTCCAGACAACACTGAATAGAAGTTGTAGTGATGGGCATCTGTGTTGGCTGCTATTATACACTGCCTAGATCCCTTTGGAAATGAAGGACTCATGCCTACAGCTACTGAGAGTGCTACCTGAAGACAACCATCAGCTTTAAGCCCTTTTTGGGGATCACCTTGCTTGAAAAAAACTGTCTCACACAAGTTACGCCGTCTTCCAGGACCAACCAGCATCCAATGGCTGACTGATATGGGGATATAAAGGCCTAGCCTTCATTTCCCAATTGGGTACAATTCTAAAGGGCCAGATCCAGAACTCTCCATGAGATTGACTGAGGTCTTCATTGGAACTATGTCCTAGCTCAACATCTTCCTCTGCCCAAGCCAGCTTCCTTCCTTTTTCTTTCACATACATCAGTCCCAGGAGCACTCCTAAGTAAGCATTTTGTATCCCAACCTCTAGCTCAATATCTGCTTCCTGTGGAACACAGTCTATGATAGCACCTTATATGGAGCCTCATTTTCAAATGAGAATGCCTTTACTGTACAAAGGCATGAAGAATAAAGTTGCAGTAGGGTTTTTGATAGATATTCTTCATTTGGTTATGGAAATTTTCTTCTCTCATGTGCTAATGTTTTTTTACAATTATGAATGGGTAATTTTCCTCTCCTTGAAACCCAACAGTTCTTTGATGAGGGTCTGCTAAAGGTAAACTGTCTCCATTTATCTGAAAGTGTTTTTCATTTTGTCCTTGTTCTTGAAAGATAGCCTTTATGTAGCACATAATTTTAGCTTGATAGTGAATTTATTTCCATGCTTTGAAGATATTTGATATTCCTTATTGATTACTGAGAAATCAACAACTGCCTATGTGAGGGACATGCATTTTCTCTATGGCTGCTTTTAAGATCTTTCCTTTGTCTTTGGTGTTCAGTTTCATTGCACTGTGTCTAGACATGAGTTTCTTTTTATTGATCCTACCTAATATATTTTCTGCCTTCTGTATCTATGGATTTGGGTTTCTTATCAGTTCTGGAAAATTCTAAACCATTATCTCTACAAATAATCATCTTCTCTATTCTCTTCTTTTGGGTCTCTACTAGGCAATGGAAGTAATTATACTTTCTCATTTTATTCTTCACGTCTTTTAATCTGTTATATTTTCCATCTTCTTGTCTCTCTGTGTTACATTCCAGGTAATTTATTTAGCTCCATCTTCCAGTTTACTGATTCTTGTTTAAACTATGCTTACTATGTTATTTAACCCTAACACTAGCTTAATGACAAAAATTACCCTTACGATTTCTAAAATTTTCACTTTTCATATTGGCTAAGTCATTTAGGTGGTTAATTTATAAAATAAAACTATTTAAAAATATATACATTTATACATAATTATTTTATATGCTATATATGAAAATTTCAAAATCTGAAGTTTTGGAGAGATCTAATTGTATTTTTTGATGTGTTTACTGCTTATTATTCATGATGGCTTATTTCTTGTGTTTTGGAGATTTTAAAAATTCTGAGCTCATATTTTGTTAAACTTAATAAGAATCTTGGTGAAGTATACTGAAGGTGCTTTCCTCCAAAGAGGATTTATATCTGCATCTTCAGGAAGCTGGGAGACACTATTGACCTGGAACTATTATACATTAGTGGCTCTGAAGAGCCCAGCTTAATGAAATTGTCTAAGGTTCAGCTCCTCCACCTTGTAGGCCCAAAGTTCAAGAATGATGGAAACTATTTCTCATCTTCCAACACACGCATGCTGCTTGTCCTATCAAGAGGTAGGCCATATTTCTGCTTCCCTTAGATCTGAGCTGGTTTATCTTGCTTTGACAGACAGAATTGCCACAGAATTGACATTGCACCAAATCTAGGCATAAGCTTGAAGAGGCCTGGAGCTTCTGCTTTTGCTCTCTTGAAAAATCAGATCCACCATTTAAGAAATTGGGTACAATTCTAAAGGGCCTTAGAATTAATCTGAACACTTAAGAAGTTTGGATTAAACTACTGGAGAGGCCCTGTGGTGAGAAGGAGAGGCAATCATAGAAGTCTCAGACTCATCTGAGCTTCAGGTAAATGCAGTCACATGAGTGATTCCAGATAACACCATGTGGAGCAGAAGAACTGCCCCCTCTGAGCCCAGCCAACCCATAGAATTATAACAAATAATAAATCATGATTGTTTTAAGCTGCTAAATTTTGGGGTGGTATGTTGTGAAGCAATAGATTTATGAGACAGTAATATTCAGCATATTTGTTCAAAATATTGCTGGAAGTAAAGTCCTATTTGAAGTTTCTACCTGGATTTATATGTACATTTCATTCATAAATGAAAAAGCCTAAGCCTAAGCTTCTATCCTTTACAGCAGAATTGCATAGTAGTAAAGATCACAAGCAGGATTCCTGTTTTGGATTCACCCTTAATAGGTTTGTGATCTTAATTAGTATTCCTTAACCTCTGAGCCTCAACATTTTCATTTATCAAATGGGAATAATATTAATGTCTACATCATAAGGTTATTAGGTAGATTATGTATCAATACATTTAAAGCCATTATTCAGAGTCCAGCTCATAGTTACACACTTAGGAAATGTTTTCTTTTGTTATAATCCATCTTGTTTTTTTAAAAAAATAAATGTCATATCTTCTAGGTGCTTGTGATATTGTGATATAATAAGAAATATATATTTGGTTTGTGTCCCTGGTTCTTGGCACATACAAAGACCCTTGGCCTCTCTGGAGTGAGAAAAGTGTCTTTTGTGTACCAATGAAATGACTGGTGACTGGGGGCTTCTGGACAGCCTCCGTATGGGAGCCAGTTGCCTTGGGAACCAACCAAGTGATTAGAAGATTGGATCTTTCAACCTCACCCACTACCTCTGGGGGAGGAGAGAGATGATGAACGTTGACTTGATTGCCAATATTTAATCAATCATGCCTATGGAATGAAGCCTCTAAAAACCCAAAGAGAATGGGTTTAGGGAGTTTATGAGCTAGTGAACAAGACAACACTCATGGGCTGGGAGAGTGGCATACCCCAACTCCCTGGGTCTGGAAGGTCCTGCACTTGGAGACCCTTCTGGCCTTTTCCTATGTTTCTCTTTATCTGTATTCTTTAAAATATCATTTGTAGTAAATGGGTAAATCTAAGTAAAGTGTTTCCCTAAGTTCTGTGAGCTGCTCTAGCAAATTAATTGAACCCAAGGAAGCGGTTGTAGGAACCCTAATTTATAGCTGGTTGGTCAGAAGCATGGGTCACAACCTAGGGCTTGCAATTGGCATGTGAAATGGGAAGACTGCGGGGGGCAGTCTTGTGAGACTAACCCTTAACTCATGGGATCTGACACAATTTTCAGCTATATGGTGTCAGAATTAAATCAAATTATAAGACACCAGTTGGTGTCCACTGGAGAAGCTGGTGTCAGAAGTGTTGTGTTGAGTGACTGTAAAAGAGAGTAGAGAGAAAAAAAGTTTGTTTTTTCCTTCAGAGTGCTCAACAAACATTTGTTTTAAAAATTAAAGCATCAAGGAATTTGTGGATGAATTTCTTTGAGTCTTCTTCAAATCATAGCTGGTTCTGCTTCACTATGATTTATTATTGTTTCTTCCTGCTCTAGGGCTTGCCCCTTCCTGGTCAAGACACTCCAGCATTAGAATCAAGACATCATTCATTTTTTTTCCCTGATCTTTACTAATTTCAGAGTTGAACATATTTTAATCCAGGGTCAGATCAACTCCTTGCAGGGAGGAATTTCTATCATTCTCTTTCAAATGTACATCCAAGGGCAGAGTTCACATGAAGACACGGGCAAAAAAATGCTCTTCTGGCATGTTCTCAGGTCAAGAATCTCATTCTGGAAAGAGTCCTGTGTAAGAAATCTGATTTTGCTCGTCAAAAAATGTCATTCAAGATCTTGTCCTGCTTTTAGCATGAGGCCTGGTGAAGTGGTGATTATGCTGGCTGCCTAAACACTCATTTTAACAATTTTATAATGGAAGCCTAATAGCTCAGTGGAGTAAAGGAAGAAAAAGCAAGAGGTAATGTTTTCGTAGACAATGCAAATGGGGTGCAGCTATTTTGACAGTGCTTAACAATTGCTGCCTGTCCGCTCCTGGAGCTTTGGATAAAATGTGCTCCAGTATTGCCCTGAAAGGACACAAGATAATCTGGCCAAGTTGCTGATCCATTTTCCATTGGGAAATTGCTCCACTAGGTGGGCACCAAACAGAAGCCGCCTCAGGATGGTCAGCAAGGGTGGAAACAGTAATGAAATGGTAACATTTTGTTTTTATCCTATTGACCATAACCATGATGTTTGCTTGGAGCCCACAGACAGACCCTTCTTCATCTTCAACCCAATCCCATGTTAACGGAACTCTGAGCTGATTGCATCAAGTAGTGAGAATTTGCTTTTCTCCATCTTCATGCTTTTGCTCAGCCAGCATTTTGCAGGATTCGGTGAAGCTTCTTGGTGTGCTCTCTGTAGCTGAGGAGTTAGTTGGCTGAAAATTGGTGAGTTTCAGGGAGTTCTTGTTCATTTCATATATCCCAGATAAAGAGGGAAGGAGAGGTTCTGTTCAGCTGGGAATGGAGTACCACCACTTAGAAGAGAGGGAGGAGGATGTAAGGACGAAGAGAACAGGGTCATAAAAGAAAAAGGCAACAAATGGCCAAAGGGCACAGGTGGGCTGGGAAAGAGAAGCAGCAGAGGGTAGTGGTTTCAGGGAACAAAACTGTGTTCCAATCCTATCTTTGCTACTTACCGCTTCTATGATTTACAAGGAATTGTATAACCCCTCTGAATCTCACTTTTCCCTTCTATAAAATGGGATCGTTTGGTTTTTGTTGTGAGAAAAGTACAGTGCATAGCACATAGTGATTCCTCAGTAAACGTTATCTGTTATTGTTATTAATTTTTCTTCTAGACTAAGTCTGTGTGCTGTCTACACATAGATATCAGTATTGTCACAGGGTGTTTGGTATCATTTGAGGAATTGGAAAGACCACCACCCGTACCGCATAGCTCCTGGACCAGCCTGGCAAATGGGCCCTGAAATTCCAATCTTTGGAGTTAATCCAAGAGGCAGTAATCTTCCTCTTCTCTTACCTATCTCTCATTTAATGTGAGTATATTAGTCATGAGTATGTAGTAACATATTAAAGCCAGAAGTCTTAAACCAGTGCATGATACAATCATAGTCTGTTCTCATATTCTTTCTTTTATGAAGGGAGGAGTAATTTCAGGTCACTGTCAGACAATATGAAGTGCCCTGATCACTGTAATTCCTGAAGTTCAGGCTCACTTGGTCTTAAGATGGTCAAAAGGTCAAAGCTCCTACCTTCATTCATATTTGTCACCTGCTGCACCCTCCTCTAGGAAAGAGGACCAGCATTGTTCTTTCCCTATCCTCCCTCCCCCTGCCCACCTGCTCCTTGTTTTTCATAGCCTGTGTCTGGTCTACATGAACTCTATGGCTCTGGAATAGTCTGGGGCTGCAAGAAAACCCAAGCACTGCAGCCTCTACTTAGCTGGTTACAGGTTCTAAGCAGCCCATCTTTTGCCCTTCAGATTTTAGTCTCTGTGTGCCACTGTCAAGTCTCCAGCTGCCTCGTGACAGCTCCTGTCACCAGGATATAGCAAAGTGGAAGTTAGGATGAGACTCACAGCACAGCCCTCTCCAAAGAAATCCTCTCCATGAATCCTCTCTCCCAATCCTTTTATACCCTCACTCTGGACAAACGGTTCTCTCAGGAAATGTCTGCCTTTTGGTCTGCCACAACCCACCTTAGCATTTAATACCTATTATGTCTTGGTCCTCAGTTAACACTTCTAATTTAACACCTTGTTACATAAACCCATTCCCAAGGGTATGATGGTAATTGTGATGCATCTTTTGGGAGCATGAATTTTCTGCTCACCAATTTGTGGTGAGAAGGATAGGTGATGAAGTGAGTGTTTGCAGGGCAGGGGGTTTGAATATTTTAACTGATAAGAAATTCAAATTAAAAATTCAAACATTACGTTATGGAGTAGAAAGCAAAATTCAATACACATCAAAGTAAAACATGAGATGTCAGAGAAATATCTTATTTAGAGTGGTTTTTACAAGCACCCCTACTCCCCATCACCACTAGAGTAAATGTTCACATTTCTCTCCCATTAGGAGAGTGCTTAGGGTAGGTGGGAGGAGGCTTTTTTTTGAAGCTCTGCATGAAGACATTATCAGCTATTTACAAATTGCAGTAGAGATAATAATAAGTCACTCAGCAGCTACATTGACCTCCTGACATTAATTATCACATCTTTTGCAGACTTATATGTTAAATTATCAGGGATGAGGAAACAGAACAATAGCACCCTGCCGTGTGTTTTCTGGCAGAATATAAGGAGTAGGTGTAGGGTAGAAAGAACCTCTTAGGGCCGGGAGTGGTGTTTCATGCCTGTAATCCTGGCACTTTGGGAGGCTGAGGCAGGCATATCGCCTGAGGTCAGGAGTTTGAGGCCAGCCTGGCCAACATGATGAGACCCTGTCTCTACTAAAAATGCAAAAAATTAGTTGGGTGTAGTGGCTGATTTTCCTTGTTTCCAGGCTACAGGAGTGGTGGCAGGCATCTGTAGTCCCAGCTAGTTGGGAGGCTGAGGCAGAAGAATCACTTGAACCCTGGAGGCAGGGGTTGCAGTGAGCTGAGATCACGTCACTGCACTCCAGCCTAGGTAACAGAGCAAGACTCCATCTCAGAAAAAAAAAAAAAAAAAAAAAAAAAAAAATTGTGCTGTCCAGGATGGTAACTCCAGCAACATGTGGATACTGAATCCTTAAAATGTGATGAGTTCTTGGGAGGCTGAGGCGGGTGGATCACGAGGTCAGGAGATCGAGACTATCCTGGCTAACATGGTGAAACCCCGTCTCTACTAAAAATACAAAAAAAAAAAAAAAAAAAAAAAATTAGCCGGGCGTGGTGGTGGGTGCCTGTAGTCTCAGCTACTCAGGAGGCTGAGGCAGGAGAATGGCGTGGACCCGGGAGGTGGAGCCTGCAGTGAGCCGAGATCACGCCACTGCATTCCAGCCTGGGTGACAGAGCAAGACTCCATCTCAAAAAAAAAAAAAAAAAAAAAAAAAAAAGTCGGGAGGATGAGTTCAACTCAGATGTGCTAGATGTGCTAATATGTAAAAGACAGTCTGGATTTCAGAGACCTAGAATTCAAAAAGGAGGGGAAAATATCTCATGGATACATTTTTTTCATATTGATTACATGCTGAATTGACAATGTTTTGTATATATTGAGATAATAAAATGTCCTTATAATCAATTTTACCTTTAAAAAACTGTTCAAAAATGGGGCTCCTAGAAAATTTAAAATCACATATATGGTTTGCATCTGTGGCTTGCATTCTATTTTTATTGCTTGGCTTTAATCTTTATATCGACTTATCCAATGGTCAGCAAACTATGGCCTATGGATCCAATCCAGCTAATTGTTTGTTTTTGTAAATCAAGTTACATCAGAACACAGGCACATCCATTTCTTTTCATATTGTCTATGGGTGTTTTCAAACTTTAATGGCAGAGTTGAGTTGTTACAAAAGATAATGTTTGAAGCCCAGCATATTTGCTATTTTTTATAAACTAGGAAAAGTTTGTAGACCCCTGATAGTCCAATTTTTTCTATATCTTACAGGGGAGAAAGCAAAGCCCAGAGAGGGAAAATGACTTGCCCAAAGGCACATGAGCATTCCAGAATGGGACAGGTCTTCACCTCGTACCTGCTCCTTGCACTACATTGCACCTCAGTTTACTCAATGGGGCTGAGACGATAAAAGGCATTCTACTTATCAGGGAGGGCTCAGCTTCCATTTCACAATGAGTCACTCATGTCCATCCAAGGGCACAGGAAGGCCCTGAAGAGAGGGCAAGGCACAAGGAAAAGGATCACAGAGAAGGCAGGAACCCACCTTGGTGGGGAAGGAGGTGGAGTTCCTATGATAATGAGCCTACCATACTATTTTCTTACACATTATTTCAGAAATAGCTTCACTGTGTCACAATTTAATGCTATGCCCACTACATCGCAAACGGTTGGTACAAAAAACTCCATTTAAGAAACATTGCTGAGTTTTTGCAAAATCCTTTTTAAACCCATTGGCCATTATATTACTCAATGGTTTTTCATAAAACATGATACATTTTTTCTAGGACTAAGTGCCAGGAAAAATGTTGTCCTTCAAGATGAACTTGCATAGTGTTTTTTAATCTTATAGTAAGAACTCTACAAGCCAACATGTTGCTTGGCTTATTGATTTTGTGAGGTAACCAGCTTATCTAAGGGTTCTGTCATATTTGTACCCTTCCTTCACTCACTTAGCTCTAAACGTTTATAGTAATTGTTCAGGTTTAGTAACACATTTCTTTTCACACTTACAGTGCTATCTTCTTTGCACTTTTTCAACAAATATTTATTTAGGACCGAGCAAGAGTCATACCCTTGAGATAAAAAAGTAATAATTTCTATTCTCAAGGGATTTACACTATAAATGTTGAAGTGAAGAAAAACACTCACTGGCCAGGTGATCAATAGTGGCCACCAACCTTTTGAGTGGAATGGGTGATACCCTATACAGTGTGATTTCATGAACCCCTGAAAGCTCTCCCTAGTACCCCAAATATCATTTTCCCGAAAACTATAATCAGGATGATAGGTACATAATTTGTATATGACCCATTCCAATTTCTGTGCCCATGGCAGACATCACTAATGTACCATAGTATTATTTTATACTAACCTATTATATTCAGGTTGTGGCATGAAGCACACAGTCACTGCCAATAAGTTAGAAAGGGACTTTGAATCAAATCCATATGTCATCTCCTAAAAATCCACAAGTAGAGGATCATTCATTGGAGTAGAATTGTAGCTTCCTATTCAAAAGTACGTAATTGTGGGAGGAGCAAAACTAGATAGAACGTGATTAGCACTTTAGTTAATCAATTAATTTAGGTAATTTAGTTAATGATCAGTCATTAACACTTTAGTGTAAATTAAATAACTTTTATTGGCAGCAGGCTTACATATGTAGTTTGATCTTAGGGCATTGGCATCAAGAGCTGGCAAAGAAGCAGAAAGTGAAAGATTTGAAGAGGGTTCAGAACCAACTTTTGCCTACTCTGCCATTTCGCATGCCAGTCATATTCCACCTGGATAATAAAGAATCCCTAAACTCTCCCTTGGACCTCAAGGGCAGGATTTTTGCCTCGAGCTGCCACTTGGTTTCACTCCCCTTAGCTTTCTGTCTTCTTTCTCATTATACATTCTTCCTAACTGTAATACTCCTGAACACATGTGTATTTAAAGGAGATTAATCATTCAAATACCATAATTAGTTCAAGAATTGTGTCTTTTCGAGATGGAATGGGCTAATTAATTTTTTTTTCTCCCAGAGAACCTACTCTAAGATGTGAGCTAATTAGTGAGCTGCACATCAAAAGAAGTGAAGTGTATCTTGTAAATAGGATTTCATTGAAAACAGATCAAAGAAAGATTTACCGAATCAATCCTTCATCCACTGATTTCTACAAGCATCAGGCAGACGGTGAAGAGAACAACAAGTCACTAGCATGATAAATATAGCCCCAAAAGAACAACTGTGGTGCTCAAGTCAAATATTAATAAGAAGAGAGAACCAAATATAGCCAGGGGTAGAATTATACCTCCTGGGACATGCATGGTTGAGTTTCTGATATAGGCCAGGAGGGCAGTAATCTGTGTTTGTGACCCAGTCTACTTCTAAAGATACAAGGTTAGAAATAAGGTCTCTAGGCTGCTCTGATTGCCTGGCTGTGTGACCTTGGTCAGGTTGCTTAACCTCTCTGAGCTCACTTCTCTTATCCATAATGTATGAATCCCAGTCCTTTCTCCACTCACTTCCCAAGAGACTTGTGAAGATCAAGTAAGATGATTAATGTGACAAGGGTTTGGAAAAAATTTAAAATGGCTATACAAATGTGAAGCATTTTTGGCATTATTAACAAGGTCTCCATAGGCAGAATAAATTAGAAGAAGAGAAAAGTTTCCCAGATGATTTTGGCCAAAATTCCAGCTCCTGAGGAAAATAGCATCCCAGTGGGCTGCCTCTGCACATCAGATTTGCAGCATAATTGCCCGAACCTCCTTTCTCCTGTGATTACAGTTAGAAATTAGCTTCCAAAGAAGAAACAATTAAAACTAAGAAAGGAGATGAAAAGATCTTTTTGTTTTCTTTTGAAGTTCCAGATTCCTGAACATGGTAGATTTTGCAAGAACAATCTTACTTGTCCTTCTAACGTTTATTCACATTTCCTCCAGCTTAGAAGGACAAATGGGGCCAAGCAGCGGGTGATTGACAGTAAGAAGTGTCCTTTGACTTGAATTTAAAATGCAAACTGATGTAAACGAAGTCAATAAATACATTTTTGCTACAAAAATAGTTTCATGTCATTTTTCTGGTGATGGTTGTTGAACACAAAGAATTTCAAGGTGGAAAAGAAAGTAGGTAGGATGTTTCCTAAAGAAAAGCCCTACGCAGAGAAACAAAGGCCAACTTACTTCTGCAAGCAAGAGCATCAACACATTTAGAGAGACGTACCCTTGGATCTGGTGATCACTGATGCAGGGAGCAGCTGGTGAGGGAGGAGGTGGCTCTAGGCAATGCTGGGAAGGGCTCAGTCCCTTTGCATGTTTATTATACTTGGTAACAATATCAATCCAGAGGTGAGGACTAGGTCTGTGGACACCCTTAGATCAAAGACATGAAAAGGTCCTCTTTCTTTTCTGAGTCTCACCAACCTGGGAAGGTGTACTTCTTCCTATAGGCAAGAGCACATAAGAGACAAAAAGGGGCCTGAAAGTGACCCACCCACAGCTTCAGACAAGACAGAAGGTCCAGGTGAAAATGGGCTGGAGGGAAGTGGAGGGAGAGAATAGTCCTATTCTGAACAGTAGCACTTCAGGAACTGTGGCACTTGGCAGAGGTGACTTTTTAAAACTTTTTTTAAAAATCAAGGTAAAATTTATATCATATAAAATTAACCATCTTAAAGTGTGCATTTTGGTGGCATTTTAATACATTCACAATGTTGTACAACCATCAGCTCTAATTCTCAAACATTTCCATCGCCCCGAAGGGAGACTTTACCCATGAAGCAGTTATTCTCATTCCACCCTCCCCAGAGGCAATGTTTTCTGGGGCACTTTCTGCCCTCCCTACATTTTTCCCCAAATCATACTCAACAGATGCCTTTTCAAGGCTGGTTGCAAACCCTCCATCCATGTGTCTGTATAGACTCAGCTTTTGCTTTCTGGGGACTAGGGTAAAGTTGGCTTAGGCCACAAGAGAATCCCAAGACTCTGTGCTGAGTGCCGTCACAGGATATTGCCCAGAGGCCCATATCCCTAACAAAGGCATGCCAGGCCTTTCGGGAGGCATCTGCAGGTGCTTGGCGAGAAGCATTCATAGCACATTTAAGGCTGGCTCTGGATCCAACTCAGGAGTGGAAGCATTTTTTTTTGAGCAGGAACTAATTTTCAGCTGAATACAAGCCCCTTGCTCCAAATCAGTGCTTCAAGTAATGCCTAAAAGCTTCTTAAGGGACAGTGTCACATCTCTCATTATGTCCCCAGAAGGCCAGCACAATATAGCTCAGTCAACGTCTGTAGAATTGCCCACTAGGAGGTAAAGGGTCAGTTAGCATGCTGGCAAGAGTCTGCCTGTAGAGTCAGCCAGAGCTGGGTTGGATTCTCGCTTCTGTCCCTGTAATATGGATCTCTGGTTTATCTGACCTCACTGTCCTCATTTGCAAAAGAAAGTTATAATGACGCTTCTCTTTTAGGACTATGGTGAGTATTTTATGAGTCAATAGTAGATGTAAACAAAGTGCTTAATACAGTTGCTCCAATGTTGGAGACCTCCACATACCATAGGAAATGTATTGTCTCACTTGTAGGACTGAAAAAGAGGGATAGAAGACACATGATGTTGTTGGAAAAGTAAGGAACAATCTTGGCTGGAGAGACAAGACTACAGGGTCAACTGGAAGACAGCAGGGTGGTTTCAGGCCAACTAACAGGAAGCAAGACATCACTTGTGCTTCTCGTTTGCTGAGTCCCAGAGATGATGCTTTCAAAAGCCTCTTCAAGCAGCTGGGGGCCAAAGAATAAAATTGATGGGGTCTGTCCAAACAACCAGCCTAGCCTTTGGTCCCATGTGTTCTTGCAAAACCAGAAAAATGACCTTTCTCGACTAACCTCCTACAATAGGACTCAAATGTCCCACAGAGGTCCTGTCCCTTGGCATCCCAGATGAAGGTCCCAGCCTGGGGTGTGAGAACAGAGTCTGTATCAAGCAGCAAGAGGCAGATTCCCAAATACCAGGAGGAGCTTGTTTTAATATGTGGAGTTACATTCTCCGCTCTGCATATCTGCATTCCCATGGGAGGCGGGACACATTTCTCCCAATCCATGTATGCCTCTGAATTCTTCCTACGGCAAGCTAAGCAAACTGTTGACATGAACCAAACTGTTTCTGCTTCACCCAAGTAGGTTGTTTTCCGGGGCTCTGGTGTTCCCTGAAACTTGCCATGTTGGGCAAAGAAAAATATTCTATTTTGGAGCTATGATGGATTTAGTTAAGATAGGTCAATGTTCTTTCCCTTCTTTGTTAGAGAATTGCCTTTTGTCTTGATTGAAATTTGTTAAATTTGGGTAGGACTAGTTTTACCAAGTCTATAAAAAACAGAAAAAAAAAAAAGAAGATATAGTAACACTTGAAAGTATGTGTTTATGAGTTTGCATTTACCTTGAACTTTTTCTTATTCTAAAATGTCAACCAGTTCTGTTGTTTATAATCTAACTGGAAGCAGCTGAAGAGTGATGTTTTGAGACACATCAAGAACTGTTATTGTTAGCCCCTCCACTTAACATTAATCAAACAGACATGGGTTGCCTTTATGAGAGGCATGAAACTTGGAGTATAACTGAAACTTGGATGACAGAGTCAAGATTGAATATCTTCTTTTAATTTTTAATTTTTGTGGGTACAAAGTAGGTATATATATTTATGGGGTACATGAGAGGATTTTTTTCTTTTTAAAAAAATTTCAATAGGTTTTTGGAGAACAGATGGTGTTTGGTTATGTGAAGAAATTCTTTAGCGGTGATTTCTGAGATATTGGTCCACCCATCACCTGAGCAGTGTACACTGTACCCAGTGTATAATCTTTTACCCCTCACCCCTTCCCACCTTTTCCCCAAAGTCCCCCAAATCCATCGTATCATTCCTATGCCTTTTCATCCCACTTATGAATGAGAGCATACAATGTTTGGTTTTCCATTCCTGAGTTACTTCACTTAGAATAACCATCTCCAATTTCATCCAGGTTGCTGTGAATGCCATTATTTTGTTCTTTTTTATGGCTGAGTAGCATTCCATGGTGTGTGTGTGTGTGCGCGCATATATATATATCTTTTTACATATATACGTATATATGTACATATATACGTATATATGTATTTTTACATACATATATATGTATCTTTTTCATATGATGACTTCTTTTCCTCTGAGTAGATACCCAGATTGGTGGATCAAATAGTAGATCTACTTTTGGTTCTTTAAGAAATCTTCACACTGTTTTCCATAGTGGTTGTACATAGTTTACACTCCCACCAACAGTGTAAAAATGTTCCCTTTTCACCACATCCATGCTGACATCTATTATTTTTTGATTTTTTTATTATGGCCATTCTTGCAGGAGTTAAGGTGGTATTGCATTGTGGTTTTGATTTGCATTTCTCTGATCATTAATGATGTTGAGCACTTTTTTCATGTTTGTTGGCCATTTGCATATCTTCTTTTGAGAATTGTCTATTCATGTCCTCAGCCCATTTTGATGGAATTGTGTTTTTTCTTGCTGATTTGTTTGAGTTCCTTGTAGATTCTGGATATTAGTCCTTTATTGGATGTATAGATTGCAAAGATTTTCTCCCACTTTGTGAGTTGTCTGTTTACTCTGTTGATTCTTTCTTTTGGTGTGCAGAAGCTCTTTAGTTTAATTAAGTTCTATCTTTGTTTTTCTCGTGTTTGCTTTTGGGTTCTTGGCCGTGAAGTCTTTGCCTAAGCAGATGTCTAGAAGGGTTTTTCCAATGTTATCTTCTGGAATTTTTACCGTTTCAGGTTTTTGATTTAAGTCTTTGATCCATCTTGAGTTGATTTTTATGTAAGGTGAGAGATGAGGATCCAGTTTCATTCTTTTACATGTGGCTTGTCAATTATCCCAGCACCTTTGGTAAATAGGATGTCCTTTCCCCCACTTTATGTTTTTATTTGCTTTTTCAAAGATTTGTTGACTGTAAATTTTTGGCTTTACTTCTGGGTTCTCTATTCTGTTCCATTGGTCTATATGCCTGTTTGTATACCAGTACCATGCTGTTTGGGTGACTATGGCCTTATAGTATAGTTTGAAGTCAGGTAATGTGATGCCTCCACATTTGTTGTTTTTGCTTAGCCTTGCTTTGGCTATGTGGGCTCTTTTTTGGTTCCATATAAATTTTCAGATTTTTTTTTTTCTAGTTCTGTAAAGAACGATGATGGTATTTTGATGAGAATTGTGTTAAATTTGTAGATTGCTTTTGGCAGTATGGTCATTTTCACAATATTGATTCTACCCACACACGAGCATGGGATGTGTTTCCATTTGTTTGTGTCATCTATGATTTCTTTCAGCAGTATTTTGTAATTTTCCTTGTAGAGGTATTTCACCTCCTTGGTTAAGTATATTCCTAAGTATTTTATTTTATTTTATTTTTGCAGTTATTGTAAAAGGAGTTGAATTCTTGATTCTCAGCTTGGTCACTGTTGGTGTATAGCAGGGCTACTGATTTATGTACTTTAATTTTGTATCTTGTAACTTTGCTGAATTCATTTACCAGTTCTCAGAGCTTTCTGGATGAGTCTTTGGGGTTTTCTAGGTATACAATCATGTCATTAGCAAACAGCGATAGTTTGACTTCCTCTTTACTTATTTGCATGCCCTTTATTTATTTCTCTTGTATGATTGCTCTGGCTAGGATTTCCAGTACTATGTTGGATAGAAGTGGTGAAAGAGGGCGTCCTTGTCTTGTTCCAGTTCCATAAGATGTTTTGATACAGGTATGCAATGTGAAATAAGCACATCATAGATAATAGGGTATCCATCCCCTCAAGCATTTATCGTTTGAGTTACAAACAATCCAATTATACTCTTGGAGTTATTTTAAAATGTACAATTAAGTTATTATTGGCTATAGTCACCCTGTTATGCTATCAAAGAGTAGGTCTTACTCATTTTTTAATAACTTCTTTAATCCATTAACCATACTCACTTCCCCAGCACTCCCCCATACCCTTCCCAACCTCTAATAACTTTCCTACTACTCTCTATATCAATGAGTTCAACTGTTTTGACTTTTAGATCCCACAAATAAGTGAGAACATGTGATGTTTGTTTTTCTGTTCCCAACTTATTTCACTTAACATAATGATCTCCAGTTCCATAATGTTGTTGCAAATGAATCTCATTCTTTTCTTATGGCTGAATAGTACTCCGTTGTGTATATGTATCACACTTTCTTTATCTATTCATCTGTTGATGGACATTTAGGTGGTTTCCAAGCATTAGCTATTATAAACAGTGCTACAACAAACATAGGAGTGCAGATATCCCTTCAATATACTGATTTCCTTTCTTTCAGGTATGTACCTAGCAATGTGATTCCTGGATCACATGGTAGCTCAATTTTTAGTTTTTTGAGGTACCTCCAAACTGTTCTCCATAGTGGCTATACTAATTTACATTGCCACCCTTCCCAGTGTACAAGGGTTCCCTTTTCTCTGTATCCTTGCTAGCATTTGTTATTGTCTATCTTTTGGATATAAGCCATTTTAACTGGTGTGAGATGATATCTCATTGTAGTTTTGATTTGTATTTCTCTAGTGAGCACCTTTTTATATGGCTGTTTGTCATTTGTATGTCTTCTTTTGAGAAATGCCTATTTAAATCTTTTGCCCACTTTTTGATCAGATTATTAGATTTTTTTTCCTGTAGAGTTGTTTGAACTCCTTATGTATTCTGGATATTAATCCCTTGTCACATGGTTAGTTTGCAGATATGTTCTTCCATTCTGTGGGTTGTCTCTTCACTTTGTTGATTGTTTCCTTTTCTGTGCAAAAGCTTTTTAACTTGATGCAATCCCATTTGTCCATTTTGCTTTAGTTGCCTGTGCTTGTGAGGTATTGCTCAAACAATTTTTGCCCAGTCCAATGTCCTGGAGATTTTTGCCAATGTTTACCTGTAGTAGTTTCATAGTTTGCAGTCTTAGATTTAAGTCTTTAATCCATTTTGATTTGATTTTTGTATATGGTGAGAGACAGGGGTCTAATTTCATTCCTTTGCAGTTTTCCGAGAACCATTTATTGAAAAGACTACCTTTTCCCTAGTATATATTCTCAGCACCTTTGTGAAAAATGAGTTCCCTGTAGATGAATGGATTTGTTTCTAGGTTCCTTATTCTGTTCATTGAATGTTTCATGCCAGCACCTTGCTGTTTCAGTTACAATAGCTCTGTAGGATAATTGAAAGTCAGGTAGTGTGCATCCTCCAGCTTTGTTTTGTTGCTTAGAGTAGCTTTAGTTATTTTGGGTCTTTTATAGTTTCATATTAATTTTAGATTTTTTTTCTATTTTTGTGAAGAATATTGTTAGTATTTTGATAGGGACTGCATTGAATCTGTAGATTGCTTTGGATAATATGGACATTTTAACAATATTGATTCTTCCAATACATGAAAATGAATTACTTTTCAATTTTTGATGACCTCTTCATTTTCAAAACTAGAGAAATTACCTTACTGACTTTAAATTATACTACAAAGCTATAGTAACCAAAACAACATGGGACTGAAACAAACAAACAAAGAAAAAAAAAATGAACACATAGACCAATGGAACAGAATACAGAACCCAGAAACAAATTCACACACCTACAGTGAACTAATTTTTAACAAAGGTGCTGAGAACATACACTGGGGAAAAGACAGTCCCTTCAATATATGGTGCTGGGAAAACTGGTATCAATATGTAGAAGAATAAAACTAGACTCCTATCTCTTGCTATATATATACATATATATGCCAGTTATTGATGTGTTTAGGCTTTGATTTTAATCCTGTTTCAATCTTGGTAGGTTGTATGTGTCTAGGAGTTTGTCCATTTCTTCTGGATTTTCCAAATTATTAGCATGTAGTTGTTCATTGTGGCCACTAATTATCCTTTGAATTTCTGCAGTATCAGTTGTAATGTAGGCACTTGTAGCTATAAACTTCCCTCTTAGTATTGTTTTGCTGTATCCCATATGTTTTTGTATGTTGTGTTTCCATTATCATTTGTTTCAAGAAATCTTTCATTTTCCTTTTCCTTTTTTTTCTTTTTTTTTTTTTTTTTGAGGAAAGGTCTCTGTATGTCTTCCAGGCTGGAGTGTTGTGGCATGATCACGACTCACTGCAACCTCCAACTTCTAGGCTCAAGAAATCCTCCTGCCTCAGCCTCCTGAGTAGCTGGAACTACAGGCGTGTGCCACCACATCTGTCTAATTTCTGCATTTTTTTGTAAAAATGGGGTTTTGTCATGTTGCCCAAGCTGGTCTCAAACTCCTGGGTTCAAGTAACCGACTCATCTTGGCCTCCCAAAGTGCTGGGATTATAGGCATGAGCCACCATACCCTACACCTTCAATTTTCTTCTTAATGTTTTCATTCACCCACTGGTCATTCAGAAGCATATTGTTTAATTTCCATGTATTTGTATAGTTTCAAAAATTCATCTTGTTATTAATTTCTAGTTTTATTACATTGTGGTCGGGGAAGATTCTTGACATTATTTCAGTTTTTTGAATGTTTTAAGACTTGTTTTGTGACCTAAAATGTTGTCTATCCTTGAGAATGATCCATGTACTGAGGAAGAATGTGTATTCTATAGACATGGGATGAAATACTCTGTATGTATCTATTAGATTCATTCAATCTATAGTGCAGCTTAAGTCTGATATTTCTTTGTTAATTTTCTGTCTGTCTGATGCTGAAAGTGGGGTGGTGAAGTCTCCAGCTATTATTGTATCGGGACTTATCTCTCTCTTTAATATTTCCTTTACATACATGGGTGCTTCAGTGTTGGGTGCATATATATTTAAAATTGTTATATCCTTTTGCTAAATTAACCCCTTTGTCATTATATAGTGACCTTCTTTGTCTCTTCTTATAGTTTTTGCTTAGCGATTCCTGTTCTTTTTTGATTTCTATTGGTACGGGATATCTTTTTCCATTCCTGTACTTTCAGTCTATGTGTGTCTTTACAGGTGAAGTGTGTTTTTTGTAGGTAACAGATGGGTGGGTCTTGTTTTTTTTTCATCCATTCAGCCAGTCTATGTCTTTTGATTGGAGCATTTAGTTTATTTACATTCAATGTTGTCATTGAAAAGTAAGGACTTACTCCTGCTATTTTGTTACTGGCTTCTGTTTGCTTTGTGGGTTTTCTCTTCCTTTTTCGTTTCCTTCCTGCCTCCCTTCAGTGAATGTAATCTCATCTGGTGATATGATTTAGTTTCTTGCTTTTTATTTTTTGTGTAATTATTATGTTTCTTGATTTGAGGTTACCATGAGGCTTGCAAGTATCATCTCATAAGCCAATATTTTCACCTGATAGCAACTTAACACTGTTGGCATAAACCAACAGTCAAGCAAAAAGAAAACTAATAAGAACTTTATACCTTAATTTCATCCCCTGTCTTTTTTTTTTTTTTTTTTTTTTTTGAGACCAAGTCTTGCTCTGTCACCCAGGCTGGAGTGCAGGGGCTTGATCTTTGCTTACTGCAACCTCCGCCTCCTGGATTAAAGCCATTCTCCCTCCTCAGCCTCCCGAGTAGCTGGGATTACAAGCATATGCCGCTGCACCCAGCTAATGTTTGTATTTTTAGTAGAGATGAGGTTTTACCATGTTGACCAGGCTGGTCTCAAACTCCTGAGAGGCCCACCTCAGCCTTAAAGTGCTGGGATTACAGGTATGAGCCACGACACCCAGCATCCCCCTGCTAGTTAACTTTCTGTTGTTTCTATTTATATCTTATTGCACTGTCTATGTCTTTTGTCTACAAAAATTGTTGTAGTTATTATTTTTGATTGGTTTATCATTCAGTCTTCCTACTTAGGATAAGAGTAGTTTACACAGTACACTTACAATGTTATGATATTCTGTGTTTTTCTGTGTACTTATTATCATCAGTGAGTCTGTACCTTCAGGTGATTATTGATCCATTAATATCCTTTTCTTTCTGATTAAACTACTCCCTTTAGCATTTCTTGAACTACAGGTTCAGTGTTGATGAAATCTCTCAGCTTTTGTTTGTTTAGAAAAATCTTTATTTCTTTTCATGTTTGAAGAATATTTTTATCAACTGTGCTATTTTAGGGTAAACGGTTTTTTTCTTTAGCACTTTAAATATGTCACACCAGTCTCCCCTGGCCTGTAAAGTTTCCACTGAAAAGTCTGCTGCCAGACATATCGGAGCTCCATTGTATGTTGTTTGTTTCTTTTCTCCTGCTGCTTTTGGGATCCTTTCTTTATCCTTGACCTTTGAGAGTTTCATTATTAAATGCCTTGAGGTATTCTTCTTGGGTTAAATCTGCTTGTTGTTCTATAACTTTTTCACACTTGGATAGTAATTTTTTTTTCTAGATTTGGGAAGTTCACAGTTCTACTCATCTCTTTCTTTACCTCCTCTTTAATGCCAATAACTCTTAGATTTGACCATTTGAGGCTATTTTCTAGATCCTGTACATGTGCTTTGCTGTTTTTTATTTTTATTTTTGTCACCTCTGATTGTGTATTCTCAAATAGCTTGTCTTCAAGCTCATGAACACTTTCTGCTGCTTGATAAATTCTGCTATTAAAAAACTCTGATGTTTTATTCATTATGCAAAATGTATTTTTCAAATACAGAATTTCTACTTGATTCTTTTAAATGATTTCAATCTCCTTGTTAAATTTATCTGATAGAATTCTGAATTCCCTTTTTGTGTTATCTGCAATTTATTTGAGTTTCCTTAACACAGCTATTTTGAACACTCTGTCTGAAAGGTCACATATCCCTGTTTCTCCAGGGTTGGTCCCTGGTACCTTATTTAGTTCGTTTGGTGAAATCTTGTTTTCCTTCATGGCGTTGATGCTAGTAGATATTCTTTGGTGTCTGGGTATTGAAGAGTTAGGTATTTATTGTCATCTTCACTGTCTGGGCTTATTTGTACTTGTCCTTCTTGGGAAGGCTTTTTAGATATTTAAAAGCACTTGGATTTTGTGATCTAAGCTGTATCTCCTTTAGGGGCACCACAAGCCCAGGGATGCTGTTGTTCTTATAGACTCATAGAGGTACTGCCTTGATGGTTGATATGGTTTGGATATGTGTCCCTGCCCAAATCTCATGTTGAATTGTAATTCCCCAGTGTTGGAGGTAGGTCCTGGTGGAAGGTGATTGAATCATGGGGCGGATCCTTCATGAATGGTTTAGCACCATCTCTTCAGTGCTGTTTTCATGATGGTGAGTGAGTTCTCATGAGATCTGGTTGATTTAAAAGTGTGTAGCACCTCCTCCCTCACTGTCTTCCTTCCCACTCCAGCCATGTAAGACATGCCAGCTTCCCCTTCACCTTCTGGCATGATTGTAAGTTTCCTGAGGTCTCCCTAGATGCAGAAGCAACTATGATGTCTGTACAGCCTGTGGAATCATGAGCAAATTAAACCTCTTTTCTTGTAAATTGCCCTGTCTCAGGATTTCCTTTACAGCAATGTGCGAACAGACTAATACAGAAAATTGGTATTAAGAGTAGGGTATTGCTATAAATATACCTGAAAATGTGGAAGCTACTTTGGAATTGAGTAACAGGCAAAGGTTGAAAAAGTGTGGAGGACTCAGAAGAAGAGACGAAAAATTTGAAACTTTCTAGAGAGTTGTTAAATTGTTGTCACCAAACTGTTGATAGTGATATGGACAGTGAAGTCCAAGCTAAGGAGGTCTGAGATGGAGATGAGGAACTTACTGGAAACTGAAGCAAAGGTCACTTATGTTATATGTTAGCAAAGAGATTGGATGCATTGTGTTCCTGCTCTAGGGATCTGTGAAACTTTGAACTTGAGAATGATGATTTAGGGTATCTGATGGAAGAAATTTCTAAGCAGTAAAGTGCTCAAGATGTGACCTGGCTGCTTCTAACAGTGAGCATATGAGTGTTTTTGCTCATATGGGTGAGCAAAAAAAATGACCTGAAACTGAAACTTATATTAAAAAGGGAAACAGAGTGGGGAAGATTGGGAAATTTGCAGCCTGGCCATGTGGTAAAAAAGAAAAGCCTGTTTTCAGAGGAAGCATTCAGGTGGGCTGCAGAAATTTGTATAAGTAAAGAGGAGCCAAGTACTGACAGCCAAAACAATGGGGAAAAGGCCTCAAAGGCATTTCAGAGACCTTAGCAGCAGCCCCTCCCATCACAGGCCCAGAAGCCTAGGAGGGAAGAATAGTCTTGTGGTCCAGGCCAAGTGTTCCACCACCCTGCCCAACCTTAGGACACTGATCCCTGCATCCCAGCCACTCCAATTCCAGTGGTGGCTCAAAGGGACCCAGGTACAGCTCAGGCCACTTCTTCAGATGGTGCAAACAGAAAGCCTTGACATCTTTCATGTGGTGTTAAGCCTGTGATTTCAGAGTACAAGGGTTGAGGGTTGGAAGTCTCCGCATAGATTTCAGAGGATGTACTGAAAAGCCTGGATGTCCAGGCAGAAGCCTGCTGCAGGGTCAGAGCCCTCATGGGGAACCTCTACAAGGGCAATGAATTAGTCTGTTCTCACACTGCTATGGAGAAATACCGAGACTGGATAATTTATAAATGCAAGAGCTTTAATTGACTGACAGTTCCACATGGCTGGGGAAACCTCGGGAAAATTACAATCATGGCTGAAGGCACCTCTTCACAGGGTGGCAGAAGAGAGAATGAGAGACCAGTAAAGGGGGAAGCCCCTTTATAAAACCATCAAATCTCATGATAACTCTCTATCATGAGAACAGGATAAGGGAAACAGTTGTTATTCAATTATTCAATTATCATGATTCAATTATCTCCACCTGGCCCCTCCCACAACACATGGGGATTATGGGAACTACAATTCAAGATGAGATTTGGGGACACAGCTGAACCATATCATTCCACTCCTGCCCCATCCCAAATCTCATGTTCTCATAATTCAAAACACAATGATGCTCTTCCAACAGTTCCCCAAAATCTTAACTCATTCTAGCATTAACTCAAAGGTCCAAATCCAAAGTCTCATCTGAGACAAGGCAAGTCCCTTCCACCGAGGAGCTTCATAAAATCAAAAGCAAGTTAGTTATTCCTAGATATAATGAAAGTACAGGCATTGGGTATATATGCCCATTTCAAATGGGAGAAACTGGCCAAAACAAAGGGGCTATAGGCCCCACGCAAGTCCAAAATCCAATAGGACAGTCATTAAATCTTAAAATTCCAAAATGATCTCCTTTGACTCCATGTCTCACATCCAGGTCACACTGATTCAAGAGGTGGGTGCCCATGGCCTTGGGGAGCTCTGCCCTGTGGCTTTGCAGAGTACAGCCCCACTCCCAGCTGCTTTTGCAGGCTGGCATTGAGTGCCTGCAGCTTTTCCAGGCACACAGTACACACTGTTAGTGGGTCTATCATTCTGGGGTCTGGAGGACAGTGGTCATCTTCTTACTGCTCCAGTAGGTAGTGCCCCAGTGGAGACTCTGTGTGGGGGCTCCAACCCCACATTTCCCTTCTTCACTGCCCTGGCAGATGTTCTCAATGAGGGCTCCAACCCTGCAGCAAACTTCTGCCTGGACATCCAGGTGCTTCCATACATCCTCTGAAATCTAGGCAGAGGTTCCTAAACCTTAATTCTTAACCTCTCTGCACCTACAGACTCAATACCACATGGAAGCTGCCAAGGCTTGGGGTTTGCACCTTCTGAAGCCATGGCCTGAGCTGTACCTTGGCCCATTTTAGCCACAGCTGGAGCAACTGGGCTTGTAAAAAATCAGATCTTTGAGAATTCACTCACCATCATGAGAATGTCACCAAGGGGATGGTGCTAAACTATTCATGAAGGATGAATGCTTGTTATGGTTTAGCAAAGAAACTGGCAGGATTTTGACCCTGCCCTAGAGATCTGTGAAACTTTAAATTTGAGAGAGATGATTTAGGGTTATTTTGTGGAAGAAATTTCCAAGCAGCACAGCATTCAAGAGGATGCAGAGCACGAAAGTTTGGAAAATATGCAGCCTGGCAATGCCATAGGGGCAAAAAAATTCTGGGGATAAATTCAAGCTAGCTGCAGAAATTTGCATAAGTAATGAGGAGCCCAATGTTAATCCCCAAGACAATGGGGAAAATGTCTCCAGGGCATGTCAGACACCTTTGTGGCAGCCCCTTCTATCACAGGCCTGGAGGCCTAGGAGGAAAAAAATGATTTCATGGGCCCCACCCAGGCCCCTACCTTTCTGTGTGCACCCTAAGAACTTGGTGTTCTACCCCACTGTGGCTATGCTAGTACCTGAAGCCAGCAAGTCTTGAGGAAGGTTATTCAGGGTCCACAGACTCTTCACTTAGCAGGTAATGAATGCTGCTAGGACTGGGTTCTTTCTTTCAAGGCAGCAGGTTCCCTTCCAGCCCAGGTCATATCTAGAAATGTTGTCTGAGAGCTAGGGCCTGGATGGGGACCTCACAATCTTGACCGGTGCCCTATCCTGATGTGGTTGAGCTGGTATGCAAGATGCAAGACAATGTCCTTCCTACTCTTTCTTCTCTTGTCCTCAAGCAGAAGGAAGGGGTCTCTTTTGGAGCCAGGAACTGTGCAGCCTGGGGTTAGGGAAGGGGTGATGCCAGCACTCCCTTGGCTGCCCTAGCTGGTGTCTCAGTACATCACACACCCCACCCCCAACACCCAGTCAACTATCTCTGGGTCTAGTTCAGCACTAGGACTCACCTAAGAGTTGCAGTCCTTATGGCCTAGACTGCCTTTCAAGTTTACTTGGAGACACAGAGCACTGTAGTCCTTGGTGGCAAGGTTTGTGAGAACTCAAGTTTGGACCATTAGGATTGGAGAGTCCCCTCTGGCTAATGCTGGTTTAAATGCTCCCTCCATGGACAAGCGTCAGCTGAGTTTGGTCCAGTTTTCCTTCATGCTCCAACAGGACAGTGGTGATTTCAATGCCTCCCAATTGTTGTATTCTTCTTCCACCAGCAACCAGAGATGCTCTCCATGTGACGCCACCACAACTGCTCGGGGTGGCATTAGAGATTCAGGACTGTTTTTTCAGTCTCTTCGCTTGCTCTTTCAGCAATATGAAGTTAAAACCAGGTACTATGAGTGCTCACCTAAGATCTCAACAGACCAGGACAACAGACCAAATGAGACTACATAAAGTGCAACAAGTATAAACAGCATGTGCTGAACTTACAAAATAAACTAGTTTGTGCTTGTGGATAAGAAGTTTAAAGACAAATGAAAAATAAAAAAATAAACCAGAAAACATGAAGAAGGGATAACACGGTCTAACAGTTTGTCTGAAAATGACCTCGAGAGACAATACATTCATTTTTCATGGCAACTTCTGTCAATTTGTACCAGATGCCAGGATAACTGGGTTGCGTAGAATTCTGAAGAATTTTCTGAACTCCATGGACAAAAGGGCCATGACTGATTATCAGTGTTAGCTATGGGCAAGGAATGGGAGGGTGCCAGTGGAGATACTGCATTTTTTGCTCTAAGTCAATGGTGGGACCTTGCTGTTTCCAAAAGTGTGTATATTCATGAAATGTGTAGTAGTCACCTGGTTTTTTCTTGTCAGTATCCATCCCTATGCGAAACCTGTTTTTCTTTGGATATATAAGGCTTCACCACCCCCTACACAAATAATTCCAGTGTTGTTGACTCTACTACCAATTTGGTGTAGAGAAGAGAACCAGGTTTGCCATATAAGTGCACCACATCCCCATGGCCACCATGATTGTTTCAAGGATGATCAGGTGGTCCCAGCAGAATCAATGAAATGAAATTCTGAGTTTTTGCTTTTTTTAAAAAAGGAAATCTCACTATCATTATCCAGCATGGTTATTGAGAGAATAAGACAAAACTGTGGAGCTGCTTGGCAATCCTTTTAGCACTATGAGAGGAAAGAAAGCCTGATAATAAAACCAAAGAAGAGAAAATAAAGACAATAGATATTGAATCTGGTGATGTTATTTGAGCAACTAGATCTAGCTGTGCCTAAAGCCTTTCATTTATATACGTCAGATAATTTTTGTCTTCTTGCTTAAGACATTTCGTGTTTGCTTTTCTGACCCTTTTAACTAAATAATGAATTTCTAGGGAATGAATATTCCCTAGTGAATATTCATGATTTAATAAAGGTAAAAAGGTCACATTCGAGATGGTGATGATCTCTTTGTCTTCCGTGCTGGTCACAAAGGTTAAAAAAGGGATTTTTGGTTGGAAGAGGAAAAGGGTATTATTATAGGAGCCAGAATTTATTGAATGCTTACTATGCCAGGCACTGTGCTCACTAAACCCTCATTACAACTCTATGTTCTATGATGAGATAGAAGTTAGTATTATTCCCTCATATTACAGATTAGAAATTGAAGCTTAGAAGGATTAAAAATTTGTCTTAAGGTCACACAATTGATGAGTGAAGGAGCCAAATTTGAATTCAACAGTAAATCTCATGTTCTTGACTTTGAAACTGAACTCTTTGCTCTACTTAAAGCTTTTCCAAGATAAAATTCAGAGAAATTCCTACTTTATCAATAAGTATGCAGATATCTGAAAAACAGTTTTATTTTACTGCTTCCAACACACACACACACAGAAAATACACACATGCACACTTTTCTGAGGAAGGTGGGATCTAATAGCAGAAAGTTTATTAGCTGAGGCCAGTGATAGCTTTGGTATGAAAACTTGTGACCAATGACACTGTGTGCCACAGTAGAATTGCTCATCATAATTTTTTAAAGTGAGGAATTTGGAGGGAAGGTATTTGCAGTACCTGGCCTCCCTAACGTCTGTGTTTTTATAGAGAATAATCCAGAAGAGCATAGAAGCCTGGGAGACTCGGTACTGTGAATAAAAAATGAAAAACAAAAGAATGCCCTTCACCTCTTCCCATACTTCCCTTTGTTCTCCAACCCAACTTGGAAAGAACAGAGATAAGAGGATCTAAGAGATGAAGAAGTTTCTCAGGACTACATAGTAGCTGTTATTGCTGTGCACCAAACATTTCTGGTTCTCCTCTCAGGCACAGGCAGAATTATACTTCCCCACCTCCTTTGAAGCTAGGTGAAACCATGTTATTGAGTTTTGTCAATGATAGGAGCAGAAGTGATGAGAAGAGACATTTGTTACTTCTGGACCTTGTTTCCTTTCCCTTGCCAAGGTGATCATGGCAAGGGAAAAGACGATGGAGTCCCTATCAGCCTTATCCCTGAACAAGCTCATTGAGCAGCATCTTCCTGTCAACCTATTTTGAATATTTAGAGTGATGGAGAAATAAACACGTGCTTTGCTAAGGCTTTGAGATTTGGAAGACGTTTGTTACTGCAACATTACCTAACCTCAACTGACTGATACAGAATATTTCACGTTGTTTGCTATGGTGTGTTAGTCCATTCTTGCATTTCTATAAAGGAATATCTGAGGCTGATTTATAAAGAAAATAGGTTTCACTGGCTCATGGTTCTGTAGGCTGATCAAGAAGCATAATGTTGGCATCTGCTTGGCTTCTGGTGAGGCCCCAGGGAGCTTTGACTCATGGTGGAAAGTGAAGCAGAAGCAGGTGTGTCACAAGGTGAGTGTGAGAGTGAGCAATAGAGAGAGAGGAATAGAGAGCAAGAGAGAGAGAGAGAGAGAGAGAGAGAGAGAGAGGAAGTACCACACTCTTAAACAACCAGATCTTGCATGAACTCAGAGGAAGAACTCACTCATTACCACAAGACAGGCACTAAGACATTCATGAGCGATCTGCCCCCATAACCCAAACACTTCTCCCTAGGCCCCACCTCCAATACTGGGGATTACCTTTCAACATGGGATTTGGAGAAGACAAACATCCAAACCATATTATTTCACTTCTGGCCCCCTAAATCTCATGACCTTCTCACATTGCAAAATACAATTATCCCTTCTTAGTAGTCTCCCAAAGTCTTAACCCATTCTAGCATCAACTAAATCAAAAATCCAAAGTCCAAAATCTCATAAAAGTCTCAAGACAATTTCCTTCCACCTATGAGCCTGTATGATAAAACACACACACACACACACACACACATTATTTACTTCTGAGATACAATAGTGCTACAGGCATTGGGTAACATTCCCATTTCAAAAGGAAGAAATTGGCCAAATGAAAAGTGCTACAGGCCCCATGCAAGACCGAAACAGAGCAGGACAGACATTAAGTCTTAAAGTTCCAAAACAATCCTTGACTTCATATCCTGTGTCCTGAGCAAACTGGTGTGAGGGGTGGCCTCCCAAGGCCTTGAGCAGTCCCTTCCCTAGGGCTTACTTGAGTGAGTGTACACTCATGGGTTAGAATTGAGAGGCTGCAGCTTTTCTAGGTTCAAGGGGCAAGCTGCCAGTGGCTCTACTGTTCTGGGGTGTAGGGGGCAATAGCACCCTTCTCACAGCTCCACTAGGTAGTGCCCCAGGTATACTCTGTGTGGAGCTTCAATTCCACATCATCCCTTGGCAGTGCTGTAATAGAGTCTCTCTTTGGAGGCTCTGCCCCTTTGGCAGACCTTTGCCTAGGCACCCAGGCTTTCCAATACATCCTCTGAAATCTAGGTGGAAGCTGCCAAACCTACTTCATGTTTCCATTCTGTGTACCTGCAGGTTTACCACCACATGGAATCCTCCAAGGCTTACAGCTCGTGCCCTCTAAAGTAGTGTCCTGAGTTGTACCCTGAGTGTTTTGAGCTGGAGCAGCTGGGATGTGGAGAGCAGCATCCTGAGGCTGTGCAGGACAGTGGGGCTCTGGATCTGGCTCCTGAAACCATTATTTTCTCGTAGGCCTCTCTCTGGGCTGGTGATGGTAGAGACTGTCCTGAAGACTTCTAAAATGCTCCTGAGGCCTTTTTTTCATTGTCTTGGGTATTAGCACTTTCCTTTTTTAGTCATGCTAACCTCTCTAGCAAGTGATCGGTCCACAGCCCACTTGAATTCCTCCCCTAAAAATGCTTTGTTCTTCTCTATCACATGGCCAGCCTACAAATTTTCCAAATTTGTATGCTCTGCTTCCCTTTTAAATATAAGTTCCAATTTAAGTCATTTATTTGCTCTTGTCTCTGATCCTAGGTGGTTAGAAGCAGCCATGTCACATCTTGAATGATTTCCTGCTTAGAAATTTCTTCTACCAGCTACCTTACGTCTTCAAATTCTCAGGGCATGGACTCAACTCAGCCAAGCTCTTTACTAAGGCATAGCAAAGAGCAAGGGTGACCTTTGCCACAGTTCCTAATATGTTCCTCATTTCCATCTGAGACCTTGTCTGCCTGGCCTTCACTGTCCATATTTCTATTAGCATTGTGGTCACAACCACTTAACAAGTCTCTCAGAAGTCCCAACTTTTCCTGGCCTTCCTGTCTTCTTCTGAGCCCTCCAAAGTTTTCCAATCTCTGCCTGTTACCCAATTCAAAAGCTGCTTCCACATTTTCAGGTATCCTCATAGTGATGCTTCATCCCCAGTACCAATTTTCTGTGTTAGTCCATTCTTGCACTGGTATAAAGGAAATACTTGAGGCTGAGTAATTTATAAAGAAAAGAAGTGTATTTGGCTCATGGTTCTATAGGCTGTACGGGAAGCATGGCTCCAGCACCTGTTTGGCTTCTGGTGAGGCCTCAGGGGACTTTTACTCATGATGGAAGGTAAAGTGGGAGGAGGTGTGACACATTGGGAGAGTGTGTGTGTGAGAGAGAGAGAGAGAGAGAGAGAGAGAGAGAGAGAGAGAGAGAGAGAGAGAGTGTCACTCTTTTAAATAACCAGATCTTGCGTGAACTCAGTGTGAGAACTGACTCATTACCATGAGGAGGGCACCAAGTCATTCATGAGAGCTCTACCTCCATAACCCAAATACCTCCCACTAGGCCCCACCTTCAACATCAGGGTTTACATTTTAACGTGAGACTTGAAGGAGACATTCAAACCATAACATATGGTAAACCCTCTGTCATCTCCCCCATGAGATCCTCAGTAAATTCAGCATTACTCACTAATACTTTGATGCCAGAAGATTCCTTGGGGCAAGCTCCAGGTCCATGAAGTGACTGTTAATGTCAGAGTTTTATATACTTCCATTTAGGTATCTACTTTTGCCTGTGATTCCAGCTTGATATTTTTTCTTTACTACGTAGTGTAACTTATAAATGATTTTGTTTAATATGTTCACTAAATATTTGAGGACCCTGGAGGATACTGTATTATTTATGAAGGTAGAGAAAAATGGCCATTAAATCTAAAATGTGTTGCAGAAAACAGGGAAAGAAACACAAAACAAAACAAAAAGTTCCAACAATTTACCATAATTGCCAGAGGGGATTATTTGAGTGATATTTACCATCATTTTTGAAGCACTTTAAATCATATCTACAATTTAATGCATTATTTTCTAATTTTATTTAAATTTTACATTTCAACTCTATTCCCTGCTCACTTAAAAATACCACTTTACATAAGTTCCTTCACATTTGTCATTTCACTGGCTCCTGTAAATAACTCTCCTTTGAGATGACTACAACAGCTATGTTTTTAACTTCTTATTTTCATATCCATTTTCTCATCTGCTCCATCTAACAAGCTATGAGGCCAGCAATACTCCTGTTATTATTCCCATTTGACAGACAAGGGCAATGGGCCCAAGACAGATCAAGTTACCTGCGTGTAGCAACCGTCGTGGAGAGAAGCCTAGAAATAAAATCTCTTGGTTCAGAGAATTAATAGAAAAAAACAAAAAGATCAAGATTATCATATTTTTTAAAACTTTCCTTCGGAGAAAAGACTGGAAAGAAACATGAAAAATGAAATGAGTTGTATATGAGGGCTGTGATTACAGGTAAATGCTTATTGTTTAAAATATTTTCTTGAATGTTTTTAGAATAGTGGTTTAGATGTGAATAAAAATTGGAAAAACTAAATAGAAAGCTTCTTGGGGTTGAGTGGAAAGTGGTCTTGTCTTACATTTTCCTAGTAGGAAGCAGACCATTTCATTTGAAATATTTCTGGAGTTCAAGACTCAGCCCCTGGTGACCTTTATACTTGTTTATCTGTCAATTTCAAAAAAAAAAAAAAAAATCAATAACAAATATATGTTTATTACCTCCTGTGTTCTAGGCAGTGGGTTAGGTGCTTTACATGGATTTTTTTTTTTTTTTAGACAGACTGTCGCTCTGTCACCCAGGCTGGAGTGCAGTACAGTGGCATGATCTCGACTGACTGTAGCCTTGATCTCCCAGGCTCAAGTGATCCTTCCGCCTCAGCCTCCCAAGCAGCTGGGACCACAGGTGTGTACCACCAAACCCAGCTAATTTTAAAAAAATTTTATAGAGATGAGATTTTTACCATGTTGCCCAGGCTGGTCTCAAACCCTTGAACTGAAGCGATCTACTGGTCTTGGCCTCCCAAAGTGCTAGAATTACAGACATGAACCATAAGCCAGGCCCAACACGGATTATTGCTTCCTCCACAGCAACTTGATGCAGTTGTTAGTTCTATTGTACAGATAAGGACACTGAGGTTTAAAGAGGTTAAGTGGTTTGCTTATAGCTACATGGTTAGGAATGACAGGAACTAAAACTGGACGCCAGCAAGCTTGACATCGATAGTTATGTTCATAATCACCATGCTGTGTCATCTCCAAGCTCTTCTGTTTGTCACTGTTAGGCAAGTCTGAAGACATAAAGCTTACAATATTTCCATGGAATATGGATTTGTCCCTTTCTCCTTGTGCCTACTTTTATTACTTCCTTCTTACATCTGTTTAATTCTTTTCTTGCTCAGAATGAAAAGTAGATATCATCTCTAATGCCACCTCCTATGTATTAGCAGTGTCTGTCTGGAGTGTGGTATTGACAAGGATTCTAAGGCCACAAGAAAAATTGCCACGTTTGATTTGCAATGTCTGCCATGGACTCAGGAAGGAGAAGTGTGACCAAATGCAAGCAAGTTGCCTTCCAGCATTTGAAGGTGGGCAGGAGAAAGCACACGGATGCAGGCAAAGGACCGCTGCTTTTTAAGCTTTATAAGTCATTCAGGGGGAATAAAAGTGGTTTTGATTCTAAATCATTTAAAAGCGATTAGAGAGAAACCATGAGTCCCAGGTGAGTGACAGGGCCCTGTTCTATAATGGGATTTCCATTGCTCCTGCCCCTTACTAGCAGCAAGATCTTCCTCCTTTTCTCTGTCAGGTGCTTTTATTTATCCAGCAAATTTCGAGGGTCTATCACGTGCCAAATATTATTCTAAGTAGTGATGAAAGAGCAGAGAACAAGATGGACAAAATCTCTGATCTCAAAGAGCTTATATTCTAGCGGGGAGAGAAGCAATGAACTAGTAAAGAAACAAATGATGTAACATTTCAGTATTAAGTGTTGTGAAAAAGTAAAGAGATCCAGTATAATGAGACTGGGGTGGTGGGGTGGAGGCTGTAGGTAGGGGACTGTGAACAGGCCCTGGCCATCTCATTGTCACCTCTGCAGTGACACTGACCTATTTGCACATTCAGGCTCAGCTGCAGTCAGTTGTACACAAACATGTGCAGTTTGGTAGAGGTGATGTTTTGGTTCCCAAATCCTCTTACCTCTGCTTTGTGGTCTCTAAATTGTTTGTTAGAGCCATACCCTTTCAAGTCTCCCTCTTTGCTTGTGCTGTTGTCCCCACCTAGAGTATGTTTCCTACCTATGAATAAGACTCATCACTCTTCAAGGTCCAGGTTGAGTTATCCCTAAACCATTCAAACAGAGTCAAGTATCTCTTTTTGAAGTTGCCATGACCCGGTGGACATTGCCTTTTGGGTTTTTCAGGGACAGCCACTGAAACTATCAGTTTGTTGACTCTGAGGCATCATCCACTCATTTCCAACTTTACCTAAGCCAGGAATTAGTGTTGTGGGGGCATGGCTAATGTCCCTTTGTAGCCCAATGTCTCATCAAAGCTTGGTACATGGTAGGAACTTGATAACTACACAACAGAGGAGAGAATGGGCTGGACTGACAGATCTGTGGATCTGACACATGCCTTCTGCTAGGCCTTCCACAGATTGCTTTAGCTCTCTGAGCTACAGTTTTCTCATCAACAAGGTAGAGATGGAAACATCCAATTCAAAGGATGGTTATGATGGTTATACATAAAACATAAGACGATTCCTGTAAAACAATTTGTGAAAAACCTGACACAAAGTTAGCCCACAATAAATGATAGTAATTAGTAGTAAGTCTCAAACTGAGTCATTAATATTTGCAATAGTAATAGGATAGCTGAGAGTTAATGAAATATGGATGAATGAAAGGATAGATGGATGCTTTTAATTTCATGATTATACCTGAGTTGGGATGACTGCCCTGTGCTAAACTCATCTGGCTTCATATTCTCCTTCACCATGGACTACCTAGCACCCCTTCTGTTTCTAACTTTTGCCTTAGGTACCCTGCTTGGGGCTTAAGAACCTGTAACCTTAATTCACCACTGCTCATGGCTTTGAGTGACTCCCAGAGATTTATTGAATATGGAACTGCCATCTGCATCATGTACAGTTGTACTATTTTTACTCTTTCCATCACTTTCTCTCTTTCTCATCTACACATCAATAACTAGTCATTTATGTGGCATTTAATGTCCATAAATGTTGTGAGCCTTTATACAGCACTGACTGGGAGGGATACAATGAAATGAGTTTATTGGTATTTTAAAGCTAATTTCTCAATGTTATCCTTGTGTTTCCCCCTGGTGGCTTGTATATTTAGGCCTAGAACCCTGGGCTTTGCCAAGCAAATTGTTATTGATGTGTGGAGTTAAAAAGGCAGGAACAAAAGTTTCTTACTGTGCTAACTGGGAACTCTGCATGCCTTAGAATAAATTGTGCCTGGAGCAGCTGAGCCATCCTGGCTTTATGCTTACTGATCTGTGACAGAGGCTTGGGCCTTTCCCTGAGCCTGTCTTGTGCCCAACCTACTGGCTTCAGAGTCGAGGTGACTTCTGCTCATGGGCAGAGGGACAGGGAACAGCAAGATGGCCTCTGACTCTAACATAGCCACCTTCCTGCCTGAGAAGCTGAGTTGTGGCATGAGCTGATGTGGGTTGTGGGACTGGTCCTGAGGCCCTGAACACTAAGACAGAGGCCAGGCAGTACGGGCAGAGGCCAAAATTGTTCTGTAGGCTGTGGTATCCTTCCTGGTTCCAGAGGAGATGGTGAAATCAGGAAAGAGGTAAAGCACTAAGAAGCACACAGAAGTTGGATGGAAAGACACACACACACACATGCATACACATGAACACACACACGTGTGCATGGGAATTATATTGCCATTAAAATTATGGTCTCAAAAATATTTAATATGGGGAACACGTGTTATTTAATGTAGGGGAATAACACCATATTTAATGTAGTGTTAAATGAAAAAGGAAAGACAAGAAACATACACAACTTTACATGTGTGTATGCACATGATTTAAAAAAAGACTGGAAGAAAACAAAAATAATAATCTCAAGTTGGCTGTATCATATGCAATTTCTTTTCATTTATGGTATCCTTTTGCATTTTCCAAATTTCTACAATGCTCTAGTATTATTTTGTAAATTATTATTTTTTATGGTAAGGCAGTATGATAAGGCGCAATCAGAATGAGAGATGCTGGTGGTGGAGTATTTTAGGCAAGTTTCAAGGAATAGGAACTCAGCTCAAACTGGCTAAATAACAATTGAGATGTATTGGGTCATTTAACTGGGAATCCAGGTGCCCTAGGTTCAGACATGGCTGGATCCAAGGGCTTCACAATATCCTGGAAACCTAGGTCTTCTCTTTTTCCTCCTCTTCCTCCTTGGTCAGTACTGTTAGAGGCAGCAGAGTGAAATGATTAAGAACATGGGTTCAGGAGCCAGGCTGCCTGGGTTCAAATTGTGCCTCTCTCACTTAATAGGTTTTTAAACCTTGAGTTACTCAACACTTCCATGTGTCAGTTTTCTCCTCTGTGAAATGAGGATAATAATGCAATAATCATTAGAAGCATAATAACAGTAATCATAATTATAAGGTTTGTGAAAATTAAATGAGTTAATATACTTTAAATGTAAAGCACTTAAAGTAGTTCAATATACTTTAAGTGTAAAGCACTTAAAGTAGTTCTTTGTATATAAGTAACACTCAATAAATGTCTTCTGTCATCACCACCCTACCATCATCATCACTTGTGTTTGTTAACCTCATTTTGCAGGTAAGAGCTCGCCAAATGGCAAAATGGTTACTAGTAGTCATCTATCTGCCGACTTCAAGCTTAGTATCCTCAAAGGAAAAAGAATTTTTCTCTTTGTGTTCAGATATTAATCCTAAGAGACTCTAATTCTGTGCCCAAACTTGGACAAGTCACTGTGGTCCAGTACACAGATTGGCCAGTCTGGGTCACAGGTCTTTTCAGTAGTGGGGCTGAGACACTGATTCCTATTCCCCCCAGGGTCTCAGAGTATGGAAGAAGAGTTTCCTTAGAGAAAAAATAAGGTTGGGAATAGGTAATTTAAAAAAATATTGTTACCAAGGAAGGCTTTTCTCAAACTGAGTTTCCTAAACCTCTTGCTCAGCTTCAATTTGGATTTTGTAGCCCTATAATTTGTAGCAAAGAAGAACACTCTATCCCAGGATGAATGAGGACATGCAGGCTGGGGCAGAATGGCAAAGGTCATGGGCACTTGGCACCTGGATACCTGGAAAGGATACCTGTACTTGTTTATCAGAATTATACCGTAACAGCTTGGACAAAAGCACTGGAAATAAAATAATGAATTAGAAATTGTCAACTATTTTAGGAGCTCCTCATTTTGTCTCTAGTTCAAGCACAGGAAAGATTTGGCAGACAAGGTGTGTTGAATTATACCCTCCAGTCCTTGATGAATGTGAATGCCTGGGGTCTTGTGTGGAGCTGCTTAGGCTTTGAAGCTAATGTAATAAACTTGGCTATGCATAAAATGATAAATTTATGACTTAGGTAATTATATAATATCACCCTGTCTTTAGAATGAGAAGAAGCTCATTCTAATTGCAGATATACCACCAACTGGCCCCCTTCACTTATCCTCTGTGTAGTGCAGCACCGTAAATTGAATGCAAGGAGTTAGAATCAGGAGTGAGGTCTGGAACCCCAGCTGTGCCTCTCACTACTATTTGGGGTCCAAGGAAAAGCATTTTGTACTAAAAATTACTGAACTTAAATAAGGATTAGTAAACATCAGAAAAAGACATGCTCAGATTATTTCTGTCCCATCAATGTTTATTACTTAAAAATAAACTTTCATTATCCATGTTGCCATCAAAAAGTATTTTTTGTTGCCTTCAAGTTGTATTTATACATTCATTAAATATGTACTGATTACCTACCATGTGCAAGGCACTCTGGTACAAAACAGCTATAGCTATAAACAAGACCCAGCTCCCGCTCTCCCAGGGTTCACAAGCTGGTAGAGAAGAACAACCAAGCAGGCAGTTACCCAGAGAATGGCGGGCTCTATGTCGACCAGGTGTGGCCAGACCCCTGGGCATCCTGCTGGCTCTCAGTGTGACTCTTCTTCAAACTGAAGTGTGTTCAACATTTATTTGCTGAGCTCTGGGTGGAGTAGTGGTGGAAAAGAAGCATGAGGGAGGACAAGAAAGGGATGGCCAGTTTTGTGCTTCGAGAAATTTCTTTGAACTGGAGTCAGGGCAAGGCAGGAGTAAGGAAAACTAGTTAGAAAGCCACTACTTTCATCCACATGAGAGACTTCAGTGTCCCAAACCAAAGGACATGGACAGATATGAGAAGATAAGAGGGTTGACTCAACAGGAGTTAGAGGTGGGGAGAAAGGAGAGAGAGGAAATAAGATGGTGCTTGTATTTAGTTAAGTGTTTGAATGAGCATCATTCAATGAAATGGAAATACATGAGGAAGAACAAGCTGGGAACAGTAGGGAAAGGTGATGAGATTAAGTCATCAAGGCCACCCACCATCAAGTGGTACCTCATCTCCTTTTCCCAGCAGACTCTGGTGGCAGCACTGCTCAAAGAATGTTAGATGTGCCCTGGTAGTTTCTCCTTGTTGACATGTAAAATTGAAGACAACTGTTTTGTAAGCAAAACATGCTCACTCTGGCTTTAAGATCACCAAGCATTTCTTAAGCTGCATTTGAAAGCTAGTGAGTCAGTCAGTAGCAGAGGCCCTGGGCCTCACCATGGGTCTGTAACATTTCCAAACCCAGAAGAAAGTCTGCACAGTGCTTTAGTGATCAATATGATCAGTGCAAACAACCAATTTGTTAAGAAGTAATCTGTGTAAATTATCCAAGTGAGAATATTTTTTATGATTTGTGGTTTAGCAGAAAGCATTTTCTTTTATTATTTAATCCCTTGGGCCGTGGGGAATGGTTTTGTAGTGATCCAATGCAACAGTTGCTATGTTTATTTACAGAACCTATTAGAAATAATACCACTTTGCTCTCTTCTTGGCTTGGAGGCTAAAATAATGGGTGAAGAATGCAAGTCTGGAGATTCTTGAGATTAGAGGACATAAAAATCAGCATATAGCATTAAAATTACTCACATTCCCAAGGACTCTTAAGATTCATGGGTTAATTTTAAATATGAACATTTTTTCAAAAGGCACAAAAATATATTCTAAATTGGTGGGTCCTAATTCTTATGGGTGTCAGAACCCTTTGAGAACCTTATAAAAATTACAGAACCTACCCCTAGAATTCACATGCATGTGCATGCATGTTGCATACAATGCAGCAAGGGCTCATGGATTGCCTAATGTCTGTCTGTGTACTCCAGGTCAAGGACACCCATTGCTGTGGTTTGAATATTCATTCCCTCCAAAGCTCATGTTGAAACTTAATCTCCAGTGTAGTAGTACTGAGAGGTGGGACCTTTAAGAGGTGATTGGATCATGAGGGCTCTGCCTTTATGAATGGATTAATCCATTCATAGATTAATGGGATTGGATCATAAGAGTTCTTCCCTTATGAATTAATTAATCCATTCATAGATTAATGGATTGACGGTTATTTGGGAGTGTAATAACTGATGGCTTTATAAGAAGAGGTACTGGGTGCAGTGGCTCATGCCTGTAGTTCCAGCACTTTGGGAGTCCGAGGAGGGTGGATTGCTTGAGCCCAGGGGTTCAAGACCAGCCTGGACAATATAATGAAACTCTGTCTCTACAAAAAAATTCAAAAATTAGCTGGGTGTGGCAGTGCACACCTGTAGTCACAGCTACTTTGGAGGCTGAGGTTGGAGGATCGCTAAGCCCAGGAGACAGGGGTTGCGGTGAGCTGTGATCACACCACTGCACTCCAGCCTGAGTGACAAAGAAAGGTCTTGTATCAAAAATAAATAAATAAATAAAAATGAGTGTGTGTGTGTGTGTGTGTATATATATATATAAAGAGGAAGAGAGACCTAAGCTAGCATGCTCAGCTCCTCACCAGGTGATTCCCTGCACCATCGCAGGACTCTGTAGAGTCCCCACCAGCAAGAAGACCCTCACCAGATGAAAGCCCTCAACCTCAAACTTCTCAGCCTACATAGCTGTAAGAAATAAGTTTTTTTTTTTCTTTATAAATTACCCAGTTTCAGGTATTTTGTTATAAGCAACAGAAAAAGAACTACTGTGAATTTTCATGGTTTCTCATTCCTGTTGTTTTTTAATTTTAATTTTGGGGAATAAAAAATAAACAACATGGCTCAATTTGCATAATATATATTTCTTACTTGTCCAGGTACAGGTACGCAACAGCCTAAATCTTCAGAACATACTGAGAACCCAGAAAGAAGCAAGATATGAGATTGCAGGAAGACCACACACTAAAGCCGATGCATTTTATTCTAAGAGAGTCACTCTGGTGCCCTCTAGGAAACTATTACCTCTTGTTTTTCACAAAATTCTAATAAGCCCAGCTATCTGCTTTCCTAGATGCCAGCAAGTCAATCAGAAGACCGAAGATGGGCTGCTACAGACAGAAACACTGTTCACTTTAAGAACTTAGCTTATTGAAAGCTTGACAGCAAGGAAAGAGAAAAAAAAATCTCTCCACATATTTATTGAAGACCCAAACTCTAAGCCTGACATTGAGCTAGGCACTATGCGTAGAATGGTGAATAATTTTACAGTTTGATTTAGGAATTGGAGATTAGTGAGGAAGAAAGAAAGAATTATAAGAAAACATGGTAAATGTTCCAATAAAGATATATGCAAATTGCTACACTGAGAATAAAGGAAGAAATAACAGGCTCTCGCTGTGGAGCTGAGGAAGACTTTAGAGCAAAGGAAACATCTCAGTTGGTTCTTAATGGATGAGGAAGAGTTGACCAGGCAGTTCTAGGAATGAATGGATTTCAGACCAAGGCATGGAGGTGTGTATGGACAGGTGTGTACAGGCAGGTGTCAAAAGGCAGAGGTGGCTAGACAGGTGTGGGAGGGCAGGTGTGGAGGGGCAGGTGTGAAGAAACAAGCGTGGATTGGTAGGTATGGATGGGGTTCAAGTGAATTGGTATCGGTAATGGAGGAAGCCTCACTGACAAAGAACATTGGTATCACTTTATAACAGTGATTGAATGCTATGCCAAGAGGTTTGGAACTTTCCCAGTAGGCAATAGAGAATTTTCTCACAGAGAAGGAGCCTGAGGGAATCAGGCTGAGTTTATGAAAGTTAATTCCAGCAGTTAACACCTAGAGAATGGACTAGAGGTGATAGTGGCTGGTCTGGCAAAGAAAGAAATTAGGAAACTGTGACCATGGCCTGAGTGAAACTTGACAAGAACTTGAACTGAGGCAGCATTGGTGAAGATAAATAGAGAAGAGAGTGTGTGTGTGTATGTGCAAGATGGAGAGACAGGGAAGGAGAAAGAAAGACGTTATGTGTGTCTATGTAAGTAGGACATATACGTGTGCTGGCTGAAAGATTTGTGTGAACTAAGATCTTCAGGCCTTAATGAGGGGTGAGAGAGAGGAAGGAAGAGGAAGGAAGCAAGCATATGATAAGTAAATAATCCTGTTGCCTGTATAAGCAAAACATTTATATTCTCCCTCAACCTTGCTAATTTAGAGCTCTGTCAGTTTAGAAAATTGATTATTTATTCAGTGGGGCAGATCTCAAGTTTGCCTTTGATATATCCAGAAAGACTGTGGTTACCAAATGCTGAACCATGGCCATTGGAATCCCTTGGGGGTCTTTGTTAAAAACTGAGATTCCTGGAAACTTATCCCAAACCTACTAAATCTCTCTGGGTGGGGTCCTAGGGGTCCATAGTTTTAACTAGCTGGTCAGATGATTCCGCTGGGCAGCTGTGATTGGCAACCACCACTTGAAATAAGTCAGCTAGCAGTTAACTTGAAAAAGGATGCAAAATGTTCAGAAGAGCAAACGATTCCTGTATCATTTATGCAATGCATATTCTACTTATATTTTCACTATATAGAAAGATACAAGGCCCTCCATTTGATGCCAATTTTGGTCGGGGGGTCATCTAATTAAGGAATATGCTTAAGGAAATGCAATGAATTATTCTTAAGCATATGAATAACTGTATATGCCTATATGCCTACGAATAATTCGTTGCATTTCTTTAAGTATATTCCTTAATTAAGTCTCTTTAGTATTTTACTCTCAGTCTAATGCTTTGATAAATAGCAAGGAGTAGTAATAGACCAAACTAAAGCTAAGCAACCTGCAAAAATCATCAGCTATGGGTCCTATTCCCTTTCTCCTTACTTCCTGCCTTAGGTGATCTCATCCAGCCTCATTGCTTAAATACCATCTCTATGCCTATGACTCACACATTTTTATCTTTAGCCTGGGCCGCTCATCTGCACTTCAGGGTCCTACATTCAACTGTCTCCCTGTCACCTCTACTTGGAACCTCACACGAATCTCAATTTGAAGGAGGACAAAATGTATTAAACTCTTAAATCACTCACCCAAATTTCTCTTTACCCAGTCCCAGTCTTCCTAATCTCAGCAAATGGGACCACTCAGTGGCTCAGGCCAAAAATCTGGGAGGGATCATTCCTGACTTCTCCTTCTTCCTAACCATCCCCTCCAACATTTAATGTATTTCTCAATCCTGTCAGTTTACCTCTCAAATCTGCCCACGACTCTCCATTGGTACTGATATGAACTTAATACAAGCCACCAATGTCTGAATGTTTTACCTCTGTAAGCTACCTTCACCACAGTGGCCAGGGTGCTCTTTAAAAATTACATCAGAACATGCTCCTGCTTACAATCCTCCAGGAGCTTTCCAATGCACTCAGAATCTTATCCAAATCCCTTCCCAGGAGCCAAATTACAAGGTTCTGAATAAAATGGCCCTCCCTCCTCTTCCATTTCATCCAGGCCCTGTGTCCTCCCATCACCATCTTCTAATCAAACAGACTTTACTCAAGGTCCTTGAACACCCCACATTTATCTCCATTGCAGGGCCATCGCTTCTTTCCCCACCAACCCCAGGGTATGGAACCCCTTATCCAGATAAAATTCTCCTCCGGACCTGAGCTAACCCTCATCCTCTCTAAGAGGTCTGCCCTGACCATCTAAGCCAGGAGTTGGCATATGTCTTCTAAAAAGAGCCAGATAGTAAATATTTTAGGCTGTGCAGGCCATGAGGTCTCTGTCACAACTACTCAACTTCAACTCTGACATTGTAGCAAACACAGCTATAGACTATATGTAAATGAATAGACATGGTTCTGTTCCATTAAAACTTTATTTTCAAAAATAGACAATGGCACGATTTGGCCCTCAGCTGTCATTTGCTGATCCCTGATTTAAACCAAAGTATGACTTCTCTGTTATTCCTATGCAGAGCTTCTTATAAATCATAAATATGTGCCCACTACTGTCTCTTGCATTCATCTGCTAGATCTATAAGGGCAGGAAGGAACTTGGACTCTTAAGGATCTGCCAGAATATAGAGCCTTGTAAAGTATTGAGGCCTCAGTAAACATATGTTGGATAAAGGAAGGAAAGGAGAGAGAAAGGAAGAAAGGAGGGAAGGATTCCTTCTTCAAGTACAGGTACTTTTTGTTAAAAGGCAGCAATCATTACTGGCTCGTTTTTGTTCTTTTCTTTTCTTTTTTTTCTTTTTTTGAGATGGAATCTTGCCCTGTTGCCCAGGCTGGAGTGCAGTGGCACGATCTTGGCTCACTGCAACCTCTGCCTCCCAGGTTCAAACGATTCTCCTGCCTCAGCCTCCCGAGTAGCTGGGATTACAGGTGCCCGCCACAACACCCAGCTAATTTTTTTTATCTTTAGTAGAGACGGGGTTTCACCATGTTGGCCAGGCTGGTCTCAAACTCCTGACCTCGTGATCCGCCCGCCTCAGCCTCCCAAAGTGTTGAGATTATAGGAGTGAGCTACTGCGCCCTGCCAACTAGGTCATATTTTTAACCCTTTCTCTTTGTCAGGAGAGTCCTAGGGTAAATGACTTATCCATTTACTGTTCTGTTCATTCCTTCATCCCTTCAGTGATGCGGTGTTTACTGTCTGCCCTATATACTGAGTGCTGTGCTGGGGAAACAGATCCTGGCCAGTCCCTTCTGAGCATCTAGTCCTGAAAGCTGAGGGCTCTTCCCACATCTCTGTTCCCAGAGGCTTTTTATTATGTTTTGTTGTTATTGGGAGCCAAGGGAAAATTCAAGTTTTGTGAAGTGAAATTGAGAAGCACAAAGCAATTAGCAAAGAAGTCCGGCAGAGGCCCTCTTAATCTAGGAGGGAGTCCTGCCCTCTCCTTCCTGCCTCATTACTGTAAAACAGCTCTCAGTGTAATTCTCCACTATGAATTTCTCCACTTTGGCAATAAAAAGCAAGTAATTGGGGACCCCAAAAGTTTAGCAGCAGCATTCCTTTGAAAGAGATAAGACGCTTCCCTGCGCATGCAAGTCCCACCTCACTTCTTCCTCCCCAGTCTGCTCTCACCTCCCCAGCCTCCTCCAAGCTGACTGCAACACCATCTAAGAAGCTGAGAGCTGGGCAGTCATTAAAGATCATCAACTAAAGAGCTCTTCACCAGGCAGGATTATGTTTAGCAGACAGCAAGACTGTTCCTGCCGGCTCCCGTTAAGTTTCATCAAAACTGTGCCTAATTAAAATCTTCAATTTAATTATGCTCCTCTGCATTACAAATTTTGATCAAGTTGGTTTAATTTGGTACAAGGAGCTATGTTTGTTTCACATACAAAGTGAGCCCACCCTGAAGCTAGGCTCCATGTCCCCAAAGCCTCTCAGGACCCTCTTGTACAATCAGGATTGCCCCCGCCCTCCTGCGACCCCGGATTTGGAGAATCGCCTAAGGCTTGGGAAATTGGCAGTTGTTGCTCTGCCCACATCTGCAAGAGCTGTCCTGAAGCCACGCTGAAGCTGACAGCTGTCTTCCCCCACCCACCTTCCCCTCCCAGCCTCCCTTTCCTCCTCTGCTTTTGAAACGCCCTCATCTTGGGAAAAATCACACCCAATCTGTCAGTGAAATATGCTGTGGGATTGAAGCTCTGGCAAGCTGTTTCCACTCAGGAGAGAAATCTCAGCCTGCTAGTGGCCCCACGGAGAACTTCCCAAAGTCCTTCGTTTACAGAATCCCAAAGCAAAGGGTTCCCTGATCACCCAGTCCCACGCAGTCTTCTGACCTTCTACCCATAGTCAACAGGCACTGCCAATGCTGGGTCTCTCAGCACTTCTTTATCCCTTCCTGGGTCCTTATCCCATCCTATAGAGCCGCAAGACCTGAGATCACCCAGGTGACCCCTCCACCTTATACCATCCCGGCAACCAGACCTTTCCAGGTGGTCTTACCCTCATCGAAACTCCCTGGTCTGGAGTTCCACTCCCTCTAGGGCTTCCCTTGCTAACCTTCCAGCTCATCTGATGGTGGCATTCCTGCTCCTCGCTGAATGCCTTGTGTCTCAAGCTGAAGTGGGAGCTCCTTCTATGCATGTGTGCTCAGAATAATTTATCCTATGTGGAGCTGCAGGCTAAATGCCACCTGTCATACTGCAATGTCAGTTTTACTCAAAGATAATTTAAAATCTTATTTGTATATTGTGGAATAGAATGAAAAATTCACATGATGTTTTAAAACAAGAGACTTCAAAGATAAGCGGCTGGGGATTGCAGCCCAGACCGCTTGAGTCTTAATCAACTTTCTCCACCTTGGGCAAAGAAGTCTAAGTAGCCCGGTGAAGTGTTACCAACCCTCATAAAATATTTGCCCCTTCACCGGGACTTTCGACCCCAGAAGACTTTTATTTAAGGGGTGGCCATTCCTCTGGGAAGGATGCCTAAATCTACTTCTGCCTGTCCCCTCTCTTCAACTCTATTCCCAACTTGCCAACTGCTTGGTTGGACATTTTCACTTGCACACCGTGTCTTGGATGGCCCTGAAATGAACTTGTCCACAATTCTAAAGCTACCATGTCCCACCAGCATCATCAGGCCTGCTCTCCCATGTCATTTTCCAGCTTATCTTAACGGTGCTCCAGTTTTCCCTGGCACTGGGTTTGGAAATACAGGAGATATCAACATCGACCATAAGTAAACAAATAAGTAAATACATAAATTGACTAGATTTTAGTCTTTTTTAAAAAATCTGCTTTTGATTGCTGATTCTATTTGAGCACGCACTCCATAACGGTTTAAGGCTAGATGTTTCATCCCAACTTAATTATCCTCTATCCCCTATGCAAGGCCCTTATCAACTCCTTCCAGTACCTAAGACAGGCTCAGCAAAAATGTTAGATGTTAATAGAATTAGTAATAGATAGAAGCAGACCATAACACAGTGAGGGATGTCCCTGTGTGGTATATAACTCACTGCTATGTGAGTGAGAACAGAAGGTTGCAGTCGGTCAGGAGAGTGGTCTCCCCATATGGTAAGACAAACAGTCCAGGGAGATTTATAGAGGTGCTCGGGGGACTCTGAGGCCTGCTTGTGAGACAGACAAACCAGCTTTTCCAGAGCTCACGGTTTGTGCTTCTTTGGCCAGATCATGCTGACTAGAGAGAAGAATCCAGTGGAAAGAGGAGACACAGGTGCTAGGGCGATGGCTGGTATGGCATGAAGCCAGAAGGGCATGTAGTAAAAAGCAGGAAAGGCATCACAGAGCAGGCACTCAAGTATTTATGTGGTGAATTAATTATAGTGTTATCATAATAGCTAAAACATTTATTGTGAGCTTGCTCTGTGCTGAGCAGCATGCTCTAAGTGCTGTGAGAACATTACTTGTTTAGTCCTTGCAACAACTGTATAGATTGAGAACTGAGGATCAAAAAGGTAAGGTAGTTTGTGCAAGGTCACCTAGGTAGTAAATGGTGGAAATAAGGTTTGACTCCAAAGCTTGAGTGATTCACCATGGCATTTTTCTTCCTCTTACTCAAAAACCTCCCATATTATTTACATTTTTCTTTTTCCCCTGAGAATGTTCCAACCCCACCCACACTCAGTAAACTCTTAGAAGGCAGAGGCAGGGTCTCAGAGTTATTTGAATTCTCAATTCTTCACCCACCGCTTTGTGTAGTAAATATGTAATAAATGCTATAGATTTATTGGTAGAATTATTTGTTAATGGATCAATGTTGAGAAAATCAGGCACTGTAGCAGGCAAGGAAGAACTTTCTGGAAAGGAGCACTCGATGCTTATCTGATGAAGCCAGCGTATCGTCAACACCTGTTCGCCAGTCTCTTCTCATCTACACAGCTATACTGGGTTCTGCTGCCTGGAATCCTCCTTTCTTGCCTTCTCACTCCTGGTTTATTGCCTCCTATCCTGTAGGCCTAAACATAGATGCCTTCTCCAGAAAGCCTTTCCTGATTGCCCTCAAATTTGCTTAGAGGTTTCCACAGAGTTTTACTTCTCCCTTCACAGCACTTATCCCACTGGATTGCAACTGCCTGTTGACTCTTTAGCCTTTTTCAACTAGATCATAGGCTCACTGAGAATTGGGTTGGCCTCAGCAAAATATATATACTCAGTAAATAATATGCATATATATATAACTTGTTGCAGTGAGCCCTCCCACCCAACCCCAAACCAATGAGCCCTCCCACTCAACCCCAAACCAATGTCCGTATTCCCAAATTCTTCAAGGAGCAATGAAGGAGCCATGAACACAAATTCTCCCACCTCACAGTTTTGCCTACACCAGTATTGACATTATCTCAGGATACCGTAAGAAAAAATAATGATTGAGAGAAGTTGAAAGAGGTGAACGTGGCTTATGACCTCATCCAACAGTTAGTCCCAGTTACCAGCCAACTGTGACCTTGGGCAAGTTCCATAGGCCCTCAAACTTTAAGGTCAGAAAGTAGTGAACCACTCTACCTCTTTCGTGGAATTGTTGTAAAGATGCACTAAGATGTAAAACAGTGTTTGGCACCACGTACATGCCCAGTAAGTGTCGGATGCTGTCATTATGTATAATTATGTAAGTGTCAGATGCTATCATTATGTTATAATTATATTACGTTATTAGCATTATATGGTGGTGAAATGTTGAATATTTTCCATTTCTGCTCACATAGAATAACTCTGCTGGGGCACTTTAGCGTCATTGGTATATTATTAAGCAATTAATATATACAAATAATATACATGCAATTAATTAGATATACCGAGATGCCCAGGGCTTGGAAGTGAAGTCAGACTCTGGAGTTGACAAATTCCAGCCTCGTCTAACTGAGCAAGAGTGTGGCATGTAGCACCCCAGACTGGATGGAACCAGAGGACCCATCAAAAGCCTGAGATGTCTGGCTCAGCAACATTTCTCACTTTTCAGCCTACTTCCAATTCAGTCCACATGGTCGAAAATTAAAACAAGTTATGAAGAACCATAACATTTAGATGCTGATGAAATGTTCTCAAGTTTTCCTCAGCCATAAAGCTGAGTGTTGAGTAAGTTTCCCTCTAATTTCTTCAGCCATGAACAACAAACAGTGGAGTCTGTACATTCAAGAACAAAATTTGGAATTGTGATCAAATGGATTAACAACAAAGTGAATCTGACATATTGAATGATAAATCTTATTGTTATATTGCATGGTAATTAGACAAAATGAGAAGATTACATAATGGCTATAATTATTTATTCATTTACTTTCATATTGTTAAAGCAAACTTTTATAGATTTTCTCCTTTCACTTTGTTAGACGTTCTGCATTCATAAACAGTCTCTGTGTTAACTGTTTTCTCCAATGCTCCTTAAGATTTAAATGGAACCCTCATTGCACAAAGGTATAACTAGATGCAAGTACACTCACGCATGTTAGCAGACAGAGATCTGGGGATGGAGTTTCCGTGCGCTGAGTTCTTACATCTATCCATCCTCCTTCTCCTCCCTTTAGCTCCTGGGATGATTTCTGCCTAGAAAATGATGCCCACGGCTTTTCCTGCACTTCTCATTCTCTCTTAAGGTAAGAAGTTCTAAATAAGAAAATCCATCTAGTCCCTTTTCTATAGAAGAATTATTAACCACATTTGGTGACATTGGCTGCTATAACAAATAGATCTTCAATTGTGAAATGGCTCAAACATAAAAGAAGCTTATTGTTACCTACCTATAAACCCAAGGCAGATGTTCCTGCTTGATATGAGGCTCTCTTCCACCCATTGATATGATGACCCAGGGCTCTTTCTATCTTGTGGTTCCACTCCTCCCTAAAGGCTTGTCTTCATCATTGGCACTAAGCTGACAAAAGAGAGAGCATGCACAAGAACTTGCTGCTTCATAAAAACCCTGGCCTGAGAATCATACCCACCTCTGTCATTAGAACTCAGCCACACAGTCACATACACAGCTTCAAAGGAGGCTCAGAAATGAGGTCAAGCTGTGTGCTGAGGAAGAAGAAGAAGAAACAGGTTTTAGTGTACAACTGGTCATCTCTGCCCTTTCTGAAATCATTGCGGAAAAAAGGAAGTAGAGTCAGCAAACCAGATGTAGACTGGAGATGGGTCAGGAGGCAGGGGGATGATATGAGATATTAGAGAAAACAAAAGTAAACCAAAAACTATACAATTAGGGATATGGTCTTTAGAGTAGTATTATATTAATGCTTAGTTTCCCAGGTGTGACAATTATGTTGTGGTGATGAAATTGAATGACCTTATTCTTAGATGATACCTTCAGAAACGTTCAGGAGTGAAGTGCCATGATGGCTTCAACTTACTCCCAAATGCTTCCCCAAATGCACATACACCCATATGCACACATACAGGGGGAGAGAGAGACGAAGTGATTGTGCTAAAATATTAACAATTGGTGAATCCCAGTAAATTATATCCCAGCAGCAGCTGTCCCTAGGTGTGAAATAGCATGATGTGTCCTGAAATCAGGAAGCAGAACTGGGCTTCTGGAGCATAATATGCCCAGTAACGAGGGCAGAGATGAGCCCAGAGAATGGTAATGATCATGATGAGGTTTGTATAGAATGAAACTTGACTTCATCCTGCAGGCCAAGGGGAGCCACTGAAGGGCAGGGCAGGGACAAGGTCTGGTGGGTATTTTAGGTAGAATGTGTTCAGGGTGGATTTCAGGGTAACAAGTCTGGATGAAAGGTAAGTACATCAGTCTGTTTAATGACACTTATAACAGAATTCCTGGGACTAGGTAATTTATAGATAAAATAACTTTATTTTTTATGGTTCTGCAGGCTGAGAAATCCAGGGCTGCATTTAGTGAGAGCCTTCTTGCTGGTGGGGACTCTCTGCAGATTGCCGGGGTGGCATAGGCCATCACATGGTAAGAGGGCTGAGTGTGCTAACATCTAGCCCAGGTCTCTCTTCCTCTTCTCATAAAGCCACCAGTTCTACTCCCACAATAACCCATTAATCAATTAATCCATGAGTGTATTAATCCATTCATGAGGGCAGAGCCTCATGATTTAATGAATTCTTGAAGGTCCTACCTCTCAATATTACCACATTGGGGATTACGTGTCAGTATGAGGTTTAGAGCATTCCTTCAAACCACAGCAGTAAATAGTTTAATTCACACAGTAATTATTTGTACTTTCAGAATCCAGCCCTGTGCTAAGGGCTGTGGATATGCAGAACTGGGGTAGCCACTGGGATATGTCTAAGAGAAAAATCAGACTTGGTTCCTGCTTTCTTGAAGTTTAGGGTCTAGTAAGTGAATATATATATTAAGTAATAATTATAAAAACAAGTGTGAAATTATAGCTGTGATGAGTTAAGAAGGAGATGTTTGTGGTGCCCTAGGATCCCATGATGGCTATATTTGATTTTTGGTCAGGGAAGGTAGCATCCCAGAGAAAGTGATGTTTGAGCTAAGATTTATAGGATGAATAGGAGTTATTCACCAAGCAGGGGGAACAATATGGATAAAGGTTTTCTAGTTGGAAGAAGCATGGTATGTTTGACAAATAGAGAGATCAGTGTAGCTGGGAGGCAGTGAGTGAAGGAGAGTATAGAAAATGAGACAGGAAAAGACAAACAAGGACCAGCCTTTGTAGGCCCTTGTAAACCATCACCATGGATCTGGCCTTTACCCTGTGTGCACTGGGAAGCCATAGACAGCTTACAGGTATGTAGATGTTGGGGATGGTGAGTGGCATAATCCCTGTAGCTGTAGAGTGCAGAATGGATTATAGCACAAGACTCAGGAGCCCAGGTAGGAGGCTACTATAGCCATCTTGAGAGAGATAATAAGGGAGGGAGACAGGGGATGGAGCCAAGAAGTCTTAATTTACAAAATGGGTAGAATTTGGTGTTTGATTTAAGATGCCAAGGTCACAGAGTTGTAGCTGACAACAACTGGCCAGATGATGATATCCTCAAGTGACAGAGAATTCCAAAGAGGAATCAGCTGTAAGGAATATGGTGAGTTCAAATTGGGACAGGTTGAGTTTGGGGTGCCAGGTGGAGTCATCTAGCAGAGAGTTAGATAAATGAGTCTGAAACTTAGGAGGTGAGCCTGGGCTTGAAATAGAAACTTGTGAGCACTTAACATTTAGATTTAGATTTGAGATTATGTCAATGCTTAAAGTATATCTTCGTTTAAGAAGAGGTCAGAGAAAGAGGAGCTCACTTCAGACACAGGGAAGCAATGCCCAAAGAGAGTAAAAAATAACCTGGAGATTGTGGACTAACAAGAAGCCAAGAGTTTTGACTTTTCAGATTCCACAGTAAGTGCAGTCGTGTGGTATTCGTCTATCTGTGTCTGGCTTATTTCCATTAGCTTAATGTCCTCTAGGTCCATGTCATGTTGTTGAAAATGACAGAATTTTTTTATTTTTAAAGGCTAAATAATACTGTGTCATGTATGTAGACCACATTTTTAATCCACTTATCAATTGATGAGCACTTCAGTTATTTTGATATCTTGGCTATTATAAGTAATGCTGCAGTAAACATGACAATACGGATATCGCTTCAACATACTAATTTCAATTCCTTTGGATACATACCCAGAAGTGGAGTTGAGTTGTTGGATCATATCATAGTTCTTTAGTTCTTTTTTTTTTTTTTTTTGAGACAGAGTCTTGCTCTGTGCCCAGGCTGGAGTGCAGTGGTGCGATCTTGGCTCACTGCAACCTCTGTCTCCTGGTTTCAAGCAATTTTCTGCCTCAGCCTCCCAAGTAGCTGGGATTACAGGCACCCACCACCACACCTGGCTAATTTTTGTTTTTTTTTTTTTTTTTTTTTTTTTGAGATGGAGTCTTGCTTTGTCACCCAGGCTGGAGTTCAGTGGCACGATATTGGGTTACTGCAACCTCCACCTCTGGGGTTCAAGCAATTCTCCTGCCTCAGCCTCCCGAGTAGCTGAGATTATAGACACCCACCACCACGCCCAGCTAATTTTTGTATTTTTAGTAGAAACAGGGTTTCACCATCTTGGCCAGGCTGGTCTTGAACTCCTGACCTCATGATCCACCTGCCTCAGCCTCCCAAAGTGCTGGGATTACAGGTGTGAGCCACTGTGCCTGGCCAAGTTTTGTAATTTTTAGTAGAGACAGGGTTTCCTCATGTTGGCTAGGCTGGTCTCGAACTCCTGACCTCAGTTGACCCACCTGCCATGGCCTCTCAAAGGGCTGGGATCATAGGTGTGAGCCACTGTGCCCACCCCATATTGTAGTTCTATTTTCAGCTTTTTGAGGAACTTTGACACTGTTTTCCAAAATGACTGTATTAACTTATAATATCACCAATAGTATACAAGCATTCCTATTTCTCCACATTTTCACCAAACTTTTTTATTTTTCATCTTTTTTACAATCGCTGACCAACAGGGGTAAGGTGATATCTCACTGTGGTTTTAATTTGCATTTTTCTGATGCTTCAATATGTTGAGAATTTTTTCATAGATCTGCTGGCCATTTGTATGTCTTTTTTCAAGAAATGTCTATTCAAGTCCTTTGACTGTTTTATGATAGGGTTACTTGTTTTCCTGTTATTGAGTAGTTTGAGTTTCTTGTATATTTTGGATATTAACCCCTTATTCTATGAATAGAAGGTGGGAGGAGGGTGTGAACGGGGACAAGGGAGATGTTTGCCAAAGGGTACAAAGTTTCCATTAGACAGGAGGAATAGGTTCTGGTATTCTATTACATAGCATGGTGACTACAGTTAATATAATGTATTATATATTTCAAAATAGCAAAAAGAATGGATTTTAAATGTTATCACCACAAAAAAGGAAAGTTTCAGTAATGAGTATGTTAATTAGCCTGATTTGCTCATTCCACAATGTCTACATGTATCAAAACATCACATGGCACCCTGCAAATATATACAATTATTATTTGTCAACTAAAAATAAAATAAAATACGTGTAAACTAAGGTGTTAGAAAAAAGAACCCAGAGGCGTAGTGAGATTCAGGAGTTGTCAGATGCTCAAAGGGTCACCTGAAGAGAAGAGCTGGAGAATGTCCATGGACTGTAGTAGTTAAAGATATCACTAGGGAACTTGGTGACAGCAGTTCAAGCACAGCAATGGGGCTAAAGTCAAAAGCCAGTGACATGAGGGTATAGGAAGAGAAGATGGCGGGTGTGAGTCACTCTTGAGGGGAGTTTGGATGACAAAAGACAGAAAGGTGTTCAACTGCAACCGTGGGGATTTGGATCTTGACTGGAAGCACTTCATCCCTCATCTGTCAAACTTGAGTGTATTTTATCTGCCAGTCACTAAATAGACACACAAGAAATTAAAGCAGTGTCTTGCCCTCAAAAAGCATGTGCTCTGAAGCTATTTTTGAACTCAATTTCATGGAACCCTGGGTTCTAGAAACACCATTAGGAGAGGGGAGCAAAGGGAAGACTGAGGTCTTGGGACTGTGACTGCTATCTCTTCTCTGCACTTATCTTTTTCATGGGTTTCCACATTTAAAATATTTTTCACAGAAATGCATTCTGTTGCTAAGGAAACAAGTTTGTAAAGTGGTGCATTACAGGATACAGCATTCTACACCAGAGGTTGGCAAACTTTTTGTCTGTAAAGGGCCAAATAGTAAATATTTTTGACTTTGCGGGCCATATGGTCTCTGTTACAGCTACTCTTGCTGTTGTAAGGTGAAAATTGCTGTAGAGAATATTACTGGGTGTAGCTCTGTTCTGATGGAGGAAGGCGAGCAGAGGGCAAAGTCTTCAGGAGTATGTAGTTGAACCAGGCAGATGTGGGGGCAAAAAGAGTAAATAGGATAGAGGAGAAGAGGGGAGTGGGGAAGGAGAGAATCGGGCACCAAGACACTTTTTTTTCAGGGCCAAAAGAAGTAGGAAAGAGGCCTTCAAGGTCACATTCAACTCTGAAACCCCCAACCTTTATGACTACCATGCCCAGTGACTCCTTCACTGTTAATATGTTAAGAATGATCTCTGGCATTATTATAATGGCAAATTCCCACCCACCCACAGAGATTCTCATTCAGGAAGGAGCCCCAGCATTTTCCCATTTCCCATGTGCAGCTGGTGACTCTGAAAACCACTGCCTTCCCAGCCACAATGACTGTTTTCAAGGAACCAGCCCTTGCAATAGAGCAAATGTCCTTTGATTTACTGAATGAAAGTATTTGGGTCTGGGGATTCTGAGTGTGAGTGTGTCATCATGAGATCCAAGGGAATAAAAATACAGCTTCTCTACAAAAATACTGCTACTTCTAACACGTAATGTTTTACGAAGTTATTTCTCATTTGGTCATCATAACCCAATAAGGTAAGCAAGGCAGGAATTATAGTCCCCATTCTACAGATGAGGCACTGAGCCTCTCAGAGACATTTGCCCAAGGTCATATGGCTAATAAATGATGGAGCAAGGACTGGACAATGGACCTTCCCATCTCTCATCTGTTATCCTTTCTTTCCATTCCCTGCTTTTCACTCCATTTACCAGAACGCTCATGATTGGTGGATAGAGGCCACAGAATGAGCATTTAGCTGACTTGATGTTGCAATTGGACCTGAGACTTTCAGACTTACTAATACCGCATTTTGATGCAGTAGTAGCAGGTTAGACTCACCAAGGTTCTCGTTCAAAAATACAGATTTCCTGGCACCAGCCTAAATGTGCTAAATCAGACCCTCCAAGGGTGGGGCCCCAGAAGCTGTAATTTTATCAAAGCTCCCCAGGTGATTCTGATGTTCAAAGGTTTGAGAAGCAATGTAATAAACTAAGCAAAGCCACCACAGGAACTGCCTAGTTCAAAATCGACTCTCAACTATTCCTGGACTCTACTAGGGAATGGATTACTCGGGGTTTACATTCTGCTCTCACTCCCATCTCTGTCTCCAATTCTACGTTTTCCCATTTTGGGGGTTCATTAGCAACATCTCTTAAGAGAAGAGAGAAACAACACAATTTAGTCTTTTAGTTTGGGAGTGCCTCTGATGGTTTCTGTAAAGAAGATTGAACTTCTCTTCCCCACCCCCAAATCATGGGTAGTCTGCCAGAAACCTTAGAAGGTAAGAGTGTGGTTTTGAAGCCTAATTAAAAAAAAAAAAAATCCCGACTTTCACAAACGGCAGTAGATGCTTCAAATACACCTGGCGCAATGGCTCATTCTGTGAGGATTCTGCGTGGAAAAGATCAACTCGTTCTCAAAATAGAATCTAGAGATACAAAGGAATCAGCAATAGCCTCACGTATTTGTACACAATGCAGTTTAGCTTCTGGTATTTTTATTACCAATCAGAGTGGGCTTGTCACCATCAGCCATCTGCTTGAGTCACTGCCCGCCTGCAACGGCCATGGCTTTAGAGAAGGAACACTGAAATCAAAGCCCCGGCTCATGGCAGATTCGCAGAGCAGGGAGTCATCTGCGACCTGCGAATGACATCCTGCAGTATCCTGAAGGACCCAGTCATATTCTACGTCAAGAAAACTCGCCTGCACACTTGGATCCTTAAAGAGAACAGTGACTACGACATCGGCGAAAGCTGTTATATTTGTTCTCATGGAGGTGTTCAATATTTCAAAGTGGTCTCTGCAGTCCCATTAAAATTACAGACGCTTCTCCCCGCCATCCCTGCTGCTTTCCACATTCTAATACAGGCTTTTGGGGAAAAAGTGTGAGTGAGCTAGTGTGGGATTTGTCTCCAGAGAGTCAAAGAAGTCCTGACTCTGATTATTGACCTTACATCCAAGGAATCAGCTTATTTTTTGTCTATGTTTTTAAAGATCAATACACAAAATCCTTTCATGCAGATAGAACATTTTCTGAATCTGAGATTATTGTTTGACTACCAAGTTAATAAGATGCTTTAAACTCTTTATTCCACATCTAAGCCTGACACCAGAGCTTTAGGAAGCAGAAAACAGCCTCTTGTGTCAGAGGCTGCATCAGTGAAAGTCTATAGTCTAAAATCAAGGCTCTAAAAAAACAAGATTAAAAAAATAATAATTCAGCTAGCATCAAGAAGAAAGGTGTTTGGGGGTCACCGAAGAAAAACAGAATGGGAAAAATTATATCATGATCTGGAAAAAATGATGAGTAGGCCCAGAAAGGGAAAAGAAGTATGAGTGAAATTCTAACAGGTAAAGAAAAGAACAAATGGCTGGTGTTGATGAAAGTGTAGTCAAACTCTTGCAAATACAGTCTGCTGTGGAGAAGAGCAGTAATGATCCCTGTAATCCCAGCACTTTGGGAGGCCGAGACGGGCAGATCACGAGGTCAGGAGATCGAGACCATCCTGGCTAACATGGTGAAACCCTGTCTCCACTAAAAAATACAAAAAACTAGCCGGGTGAGGTGGCAGGCACCTGTAGTCCCAGCTACTCGGGGAGGCTGAGGCAGGAGAATGGCGTGAACCTGGGAGGCGGAGCTTGCAGTGAGCTGAGATCCGGCCACTGAACTCCAGCCTGGGCCACAGAGCGAGACTCCGTCTCAAAAAAAAAAAAAAAAAAAAAAAAAAAAAAAAAAAAAAGAAGAGCAGTGATGATCTCAGAGGGTCTCAATTCATCATGTTAAATGTTCCTTAGCATCCATGCTGGGTAAATCAAGGACAAAATAAGTGGGGGGATATAATGGCTATTTAGATAGAAAACTCTCCCAGGTTTTTGGGAGAAGGTCAAGGAACAAGCAGAGGATAGATCCACTTCAGGGAAATGGCCAGCCTTGCACTAGAAAACACACCATTGACAGAATCTGTCCTCACGCCAAACTTGGAGCCAGGCAAAGAACTTGAACTTGAAGATGGCTGGGCTTGGACCAGCAACTGTAGCTGCTGTTTCTGTGCTTTTCCAGGCCATCACAGCTAGAGGTGATCAGGAACACTTTACACTTGTGTGGCCGTATCCCTGAAACATTGTACAGCTAGTTTTCTATTTGTTTTCCTTTGGGGAAAAAAAAATACAAAGTCTATTTCAAGCCAACAGCCAGATTTAATCAATTATTATTATTTCTTTGTGGTAGTCATCAAGAAGCAAAAGATTAGAAGTGCAAAATATCAATTGTGCAATTTTAACTGTTTTCAAAGGAAGACAAAATAAATGTCAGGTCCAACAAGGTCATGTGCCCCTTCAGCAAATAATTGTCTCCACAAGCTTTTTTGATGTATTGAAACTGAAGTAGATTGTAATGCCTTTCATTTACAGAGGAGAATTTATGCCTCTGCAACATTATATAGTTTAGAGTCTAAAGCAAGCCCCCCAGGCATTAGTCACCCTTTCTGGGTGTTCATTTAAAAATAGGAATTGCCTTTCCAGCTACCTTTTGTAGAACACTGAAAGTGGTATGATAGTATTCTAGGGCCATTTCATAGACTCTCTCACACTATTTCTTTTCTCCTTCAAACTTTCATGTTTTGGGAGAAGGAAGAATCTTATATTAAAGTTAAGAACAATGGGCTATGTTTTCCAACTTGTATCTTAATCAAGACTCTTTGGTTCTATGTAAACAGAAACTCACTCAGACCAAAATAAAAAAGAAGGAATTTAATATAGGAGTAAAGAAATGAAACCCCAGAACGTACAAGGGGGAACACATGGGCTCTGTGGAACCGGCAATGGCTTTTCATTGGAAAGCCACTGTGAAAACCAAGGTTACTATTTGTAGCATTCTATTAGTTTTGTGCAAAAGTAATTATGGTTTTTGCCATTGACAGTAATGGTAAAACCACAATTACTTTTGCATCAATCTAATAATTCTCAGTTCCAATTCTCAATTGGAATTGACCAGATTTTATCACTCACTGTGCCAAAGATGTTATTCTATAGCCCTCAACCACTGGTGACTAACTAGTGCCTCTGAGTATTAATTCTAAATTCATTGTGGAGAAAATACAGTGGACTGTGGTGAGGATCAGTGTCCACCTCTGTTCCAATGACTAGAACAAAGAAATAGAGTTGTGTAGTACAAACATGGCTGCTGGGACCCACCAATGTAATGTGTGGTAGAACTCGAGAATGGGAGGCTATGAGGTAGGTAGACACCTCCAAATGCACCTACTAAAATCTATTACTAACTTCTCTCCTTCAACAGGAAATATTGAGATCTGTTTGTGCCCAGTAAATTCTAAGAAGCCCTGATCTCTAGTCGAGACGTTGACAATTGAAAGAGGGACCAACACACACAAGAAAATACAAGATTCAGGCGGTGTGAAAGTCCTATAGAGACGGGTCTTTCAACCTCTGCACTCCGGGCATTTTGGGCGGAGTAATTCTTTGCTGGGTGGGGGTGAGGGCATTGTCCTGTGTATTGTAGAATGTTCAGAGTGTCCTTGGCCTCTGCTCATTAAATGCCAATAGAACACTGTCTTCCACATCAGTTATAACAACCAACTATATCCCCATACATTGCCAAATATCTCTATACGTTGACAAATGTTCCCTTGGGAGGGGGCAAAATTGCCCCCTGGTGGGAACAACTACATGGAGCAATATGAAATTCCAGAAAAGACACTAAAATCAGACCTAGAGATCCAGAAAAGCTACCTAGAGAAGAGGTGCTGAAATGCAGTGTTGAACTTTTGAAAGACAAACAGGAATTAGTTACAAGAAAAAGATTTACTGGGATGGGAAATGACAATGGGAACTCATGTTTTCTAATTCACGTTTCAACATTTTGTTCACTGCACCAGTATTTTCAGAAGTGTGTTACTCAGGACACTAGTCCTTCAATGTCCTCCTAGACATTCAGTGAGTAGAGTTCTCTGATCAATCATTTAGATCTTTCTCTTGGAGATTCCAATGCATCCAATACATTTTACTGTACTAAAATATACTGTCTAAAATAAAATGCATTGGAATTGGCTCTGAGAAGTACTGAGACAAGGCAATCTTTTTGCAGCATTCTTTGGTAAAGAGTATAGGCTTTGGAAAGAGATTCCTTTGATCTGCGTTATGATTCTACCACTGACCAGTGGTATTGTTACGAGATTCTTAGGGTGATGCTTTTCCAGCTGGAAACCTCTGTGGCCAGTGACACCTTTGCCTGAGTTTTGCTTGGGCCCACTGGGCTCATTCTGCCCACTCAGCCTGGCAAGTTGTGCTTGGCTTACACTACTGTCCTGGATCCTATGCCTGCCAAGGGTGAGTGGAATGGCAAGGAGTATGTGAGCCAGCAAGCATGGGGTCTGGCCACTGCACACAGCCAGGCATGCTGACAGGCAGGCAGGCAGCTCCAGGTGCTGGCAAGCGCGCCAGCTCCCTGAGAGGCTGTGGCTGGACCAGGCGTACAGCAAGCAGCTCTCACAGCTGGCAGTGGGGAACTTGGTGACACCCAGAAACTTGGAGATTCCAGGAACCACAGAGCCCCAAAGAGAGTGTCACAACCCTCGCTTGGGGAACTCCTAGGCCTAGACTCCCCGAAGAGGCACAGCTCTTCCTTCCTTCTTTCTTCTCTCCTTCTTGCTACCCACAACATAGCAAGCAAGGGGCATGTTTCAGCCCTGTTTGTGATATTTTAGCCCTGCCATTCTTTGGGTCCTGAGTTCTTGTCCTACATCCAGGAAGAATGAGGTACAAAGACAAGTGGTGGGTGAACAAGGTGAAGAGGAGCTTTGTTGAGCAACAGAACAGCTCAGTGGAGATCTGCAGTGGGTAGCTCCTCCCCACAGGCAGCGTGTCCTGATGAGTATTTAGTTCTCAGCAGAAAGAAGACCCTGGAGTGGGTAGCTCCTTTCCACAGGCAGGTCATCCTATTGAGTGTTCAACTCTCAGTAGAGAGGAGACCCTGGAGTAGGTAGCTGTTTTCTGCAGCTGGCCATCTTGTCATCTCCCTGAGTCTGGGTTTTTTATGGACTTCAGAGGGAAGGAAGTATGTGCTGATTGGTCCATGGACAACTATGGGCAGGCATGGAAAAAACACCATAAGTTCCCACTCTGGTCCACTGGACTGGCAGCCAGGCCCCCAGGCTTTAGGCCTTCCTGGATTTGAAGGTGGGGCTTCACTGGGGACCCACCCCTTTTTGCCCTGGAGCCTGTCTGCCTCCTCTGGCTGTTCATGGCACCCAGGCAGTTTGTGCTAAGGGGCACCTGCAGGCCAGTGCCAAGCTGCCCTTAGCCCGCCCCTCTGCCAGCCTCCGTCCCATGCTCATTGGCACCCAAAGTCTAGAGTCAGTGCTGCCCTGAGTGTACAAACACCCAGTGGGTTGCAACAGTGTCCGAACTCAGCCTCAGCTTTGCTCCGAGATTGGAGCAGATGCCAGGAGCTGTGAGAGGCCAGGCAGTAGGAGCAAGCACTTCCCAGCCTGCGGGGATCACAGGGTGAGGTGTGTCTTCCTGGGCGAGTGAAAGTGCAGAAATGCCTGGTTCTGCAGCCCACAGCTTGAGCAGCTGCAGCTGCATCTGGAAGGGTGGAGCTCCTGCCTGCTCCTGGCCCCCAAGAACATGAGAATGCCTGGGTCTGGAACCACGGTTGGGCAGCTGCAGCTGCACTCAGGGAGCATGAGGCTCCCACCCTGCCAACTTGGAGTGGGGTGGGGTTTCTGCCTGTTCCCAGCTCCTTGCTGCACCTCCCCCACTGCAGATGGCGTCATGGCAGCAGTTACTCCAGATGAGCCACTGCTGCTGTTAGTATGTCATTGAAAAAGTTATTAACCTGTCAAAAGCTTAGGTTACTTATCTACATAAGATGATCATAACAGGACCTGTGTCATCTGCTTGCTGAAAGGATTAAGTTGGATAATACATCTAAGGCATCTAGCACACCTCTTGTCTTACAAGAGACGCCTAAGTGCTATATGTTTTAAACATAGTATTTCCTCAAAAGAATTTAAGCACAGAATTAAGCTTTCATCCTGAGAAATGTTTTAGAAAGCTTTGTAGAGCACTCTAAGCCACTCACTTACTAGAGTCTAACTTTACTTACCTGTGACACACAGAACCTATCTAACTCCTTGGGAGACTCTAAGAATGGGATCAGATAGAAGGGAAAATAGCTCAGGGAAAAGAATATTACATGGCATTTGTGGCAGACACTGTGAGGAGCCCAAGCAACAGCCATTCTCAACTTCCTCCCTACTAATAGAATCCTGATTTTGTTCAAGGAAGTACTTATTCCTGCTTCAAGAACTAAATCATGGTTGTTTTAAGCCAGTCTTGGCAGCCTTTCACTTTTACTAATCGGCTTTTTCTCCAGCTTTACTCATATTTAGGGATGGCTGTGAGACCCAGTTCAGCCTAGTCATGCACAGTTGACCCCTGAACAGCATAACTTGGAACTGTGTTTGTCCACTTCTACATGGATTTTCTTCTGCCTCTGCCCCCAGAGAAAGCAAGCCAACTCTCTTCTTTCTCCTCCTGCTTGGCCTACTCGGTGTGACAACAATGAGGATGAAGACCTATGTGATGATCCACTTCCACTTAATGAATAGTAAATATATTTTCTCTTCTGATTTTCTTAATGACATTTTATTTTTCTCTTGCTTTATCATAAGAATATAGTATATAATACATGTAACATACAAAATACATGTTAATCAACTATTTATGTTATCGGCAAGACTTCTGGTCAACAGAAGGTTGTTTGCAGTTAAGTTTTGGGGAAGTTGAAGATTGTGTGCAAATTTTCAACTGCATGGAGATTAGTGCCTCTCACCCCCATGTTGTTCCAGGGTCAACTATTTGTGCAAAAGTCTGCTGAGAGTCCTTGGGGGAAATAATTTGTTGTGTTTTTTTAAATAAAAGATACCAGTGAATGAAGAGTTTGTTGGTATTATCTCTTCTTTCTTCCTGCCTTGAACACAGATGTGATGTCTAGGGCTGTAGCTTCCATTTTATGACAACAAGGCAATGAGCATGAGGACACAACATCAACAGTTAAGGATGATGAAATAAGTAGAAATCTTTAGTGTCATTGTTGAGATGATGAACTAGCCCAGGAACTGCCTACCTGCAGGCTCTTTGCTAGGTGAGATAATAAATGACTTTATTGTCTCAGCCACTGTTCATCTGATATTCTATAATTTATGGACAAAAGCATCCTAACTGAAACAACACAAATATGAGAACTAATTATTATAACTTTTCTGTAGGAATTTCTTTTAATTTAAAGTTGTGAGTGTCCACAAATTGTGGCTTGACAATTGTAAATTATTGATGGAGTGCTTGAGACATCCTAGGAATTCCTAACTTGTATGGATATGAGGAAGGAAATACTGTTTCTCCAATAAGTGCCGGAAAGGATGTGAAGAAATAGGAACACTTTTACACTGTTGGTGGGATTGTAAACTAGTTCAACCATTATGGAAAAGAGTATGGCGATTCCTCAAGGATCTAGAACTAGAAGTACCATATGACCCAGCCATCCCATTACTGGGTATATACCCAAAGGATTATACATCATGCTGCTATAAAGACACATGCACACGTATGTTCATTGCGGCACTATTCACAATAGCAAAGACTTGGAATCAACCCAAATATCCATCAGTGACAGACTGGATTAAGAAAATGTGGCACATATATACCATGGAATACTATGTAGCCATAAAAAAGGATGAGTTTGTGTCCTTTGTGGGAACATGGATGCAGCTGGAAACCATCATTCTCAGCAAACTATCGCAAGAACTGAAAACCAAACACTGCATGTTCTCACTCATAGGTGGGAACTGAACAATGAGATCACTTGGACTTGGGAAGGGGAACATCACACACCGGGGCCTATTACGGGGAGGAGGAAGTGGGGAGGGATTGCACTGGGAGTTATACCTGATGTAAATGATGAGTTGATGGGTGCTGACGAGTTGATGGGTGCAGCACACCAACATGGAACAAGTATACATATGTAACAAACCTGCACATTATGCACATGTACCCTAGAACTTAAAGTATAATAATAATAAAAAAAAGAAATACTTTTTCTCCCAAGAAAGTCTGAAAACTCAACAAAAATTAATTTTCTTCATATTCTTTTTCTCCACATCATCTATGTTCTTTCTCTATAATTTTCTGAGGCCAAGGGCCATTGCGCAAAATGGTATGTACATTAAAATTGTTGTTTTCTCTGAATTTTTCAGAAAAATTTTTATTTCTACCAGCTCCTCTCCACGCAACTGACTTCTTCAAGCTGCATGCACACTAGCACGAGATGTATACTTATAGAAGAGGCTTACTTCCCCAGAAAGTGTGTTTGTGAATCAGAAATGGAGGCAGAACTGCATTGAAAATAGAAATTTTCCTTGTTTTGACTGAAAATTAGATTTCCTGGATTTTATGTTATTAAATTCAGTTTGCTAGTATTTAGTGAAGAATTTTATACCCCTATTCATGAGAGATATTCATCTCTTGTTTTCTTTTCTTGTGACGTCTTTGTATGGCTTTGATATTAGGGTAATACGGACCTTTTTCTTTAAAATCATTAAATAAATACTTAAATTTCTAGAAAATATTTAAATTTTTGGAAGGTTTTAAAGAGATAGCATTAATTCTTCTTTAAATGTTTAGTAGAATTCAGTAGGAAAGCCACCTGGACCTGGGCTTAACTTTGTGGGTAGGTTTTTATTATTTTTATTATTAATTTGATCTTTTTACTTATTATTATAGGTCTAGTCAGATTGTCTAATTCTTGAGTAAGTTTCAGTTATTTAGTCTTTCTAGAAATTTGTCTGTTTAATCTGTTATCTAATTTATTGGCATACAATGATTTACAATATTTCTTTATAATCTTTTTTATTTTTCTAAGGTCAGTATTGATATCCTTTCATTTCTGATTCTAGTATCTGAGTCTTCTTGTTTTCTTGGTCAACTTAGCTAAAAGTTTGTCAATTTGATTGACATTTTAAAACAACTAGATTGACATCATCACTTTTTCTCTATTGTTTCTCTGTTCTCTATTTTATTAATTTCCACTGTAATTTTTAGTATTATCTTTCTTCTGTTTTCTGTAGGTTTAGTTAGTGTCTTAAAGTAAAAAGATAGGTTATAGATTTAAGATTTTTTTTCTCTCTTAACATAGGCATTTACAACTATAAATTTTCCTCTGAATATTGCTTTAGCTGCATCCCATAGTTTTAGTAAGTTTTGTCTTAATTTCATTCATCTTGAAGTATTTTCTGATTTTCCTTTTAATTCTTTTTTAATCTGCTGGATATGTAGGAGTATATTTTTAAATTTCCATACATCCATGAGTTTCCTAATTTTTTTTTCCATTATTAATTTCTAATTTCACATGGCATGTGATCTATCTTGGAGTACATTCCTTATACACTTGAGAATAATGTACTGTTGTTTTTGGGTAGACTATTCTGTAGATATCTATTAAGTCTAGTTGGTTTGTAATATTGTTAGGAGGCTTCTATTTCCTCTTGATTTTCTGCCTAGTTGTTCTATCCATTGTTAAAATGAGGTATTAAAGTTTCCAACTATTATTGTTGAATTATTTATTTCTGCCTTTTTTTGTCAGTTTTTGCTTCATGTATTTCATGCTGTGTTATCAGGTGCATGTATGTTTATGATTGATATATTTGCCTGAAGGATTGACTCATTTATCATTATAAAATATTTCTCTTTGTCTTTAGTAATATTTCTCATTTTAGCATCTATTTTGTCTCATATTCATATAGCTACTTCAGCTTTCTTGTGGTTGCTGTTTGCATGGTATATTTTTTCCACTCTTTTTCTTTTGATTTCTTCGTATCTTTGAATCTACAATGTGCCTTCTGTAGATAGCCCATTCTTGGATCTTGTTTTTTATTCAGTCTGACAATCTTTGCCTTTTGATTAAACTCTTTAATAAATTTACAATCTTATTGACATATTGATAAAATTGGGTTTATGTCTGGCATTTCACTTTTTATTTTCTATGTGTCTTGTGTTTTGTGTCTCCCCAGTCTTCCTTCACTACTTCCTTTGCATTAAGTGAATAATTTTAATGAAGCATTTAAATTTCTTTAATAATTTTTTTACTATTTTTTGAGTTTTCTCCAAAGAGAATACTCTAGGGTATGCCATGTACATTGTAACTTATAGCAATTAGATTCAGAGTTATGCTAGCTTAGTTATAGTGATACATAGAAATGTTTTTGTACATATATAGCTTGATTTCCTGTTTTGTGACATTATTTTCATTCATATTGCATCTTAATGTTAGAAACCCAACACTACATTGTTATAATTATTGCTTTACCATCTGTAGTCATTTCTTTTGCCCAGTACAGCTCCACTACCACTCATCTCCTTTGTATTGTATTGGCAAACATATTACAAATATGTCACATATCTATATGTTAAAGACCCAAAATCTTATATACATATTATTTGTACATTGTTTTGAATCAGATAAGAGAAGAAAAGAGAAAATATGCATTTATACTGTTGTTTTTTTTTTTTTTTTTGAGACAGAGTCTCCCTCTGTCGCCCAGGCTGGAGTGCAGTGGCCGGATCTCATCTCACTGCAAGCTCCACCTCCCAGATTCCAGCCATTCTCCTGCCTCAGCCTCCCGAGTAGCTGGGACTACAGGCGCCCGCCACCTCGCCCGGCTCGTTTTTTGTATTTTTTAGTAGAGACGGGGTTTCACCGTGTTAGCCAGGATGGTCTCAATCTCCTGACCTCGTGATCTGCCCGTCTCGACCTCCCAAAGTGCTGGGATTACAGGCTTGAGCCACCGCGCCCGGCCTTATACTGTTTTTTATAAGTACATAACCTTTATCAGTTTTCGTGTGTGTGTGTGTGTGTGTGCTGTATTTGAATTAACATCCGGAGTCACTTACTTTCAGCCTGAATAACTTCCTTTAGTGGCGAGAACTTCCTTTTGCATAAGGTTGGTCTGCTAACAATACATTTCTCTCTGTATTTGTTTATCTGGGAGTGTCTTTCTTCTGCCTTCATTATTGAAAGCTGGTTTTGTTAAATACAGAATCTTTGGTTGACAGTTCTTTTCTTTGAGCACTTTCAATATGTCATCCCATTGTCTTCTGGTCTCCATTGTTTCTGCTAAGAAGTCAACTTTTAATTTTATTGTGATTCCGCTGTAAGAAAGGAGGTGTTTTTCTCTTGCTACTTTTGAGATTATTTCCTTGTCTTTGACTTTCTGCATTTTTACTATGATTTATCTGTTTGTGGATCTCTTTGTGTATATCTTATTTGGAGTTCATTGAGCTTCCTGGATGTGTAGGTTAGTGTTTTTCAATAAAATGGAGGCATTTTCAGCCATTTCAAAATTTTTCAAGTAATTTTTCACACCTACCTCCACTGATTTTGAGAGTACCCATTGATCTCAATTTCTTCACACTCTGTGGCAAGCAAAGTTGATTCCTTTGGGAAGAGAGAAGCAGTAGTGTGGCTTGTTTCTGCCCCTGTTTCTGCCCCAGGCAGAATTTCTGAACCAGAGCTCTGGAGCTGGGAGTAGAGAAACTTTAGGAACCGATCATTAGTGGAGGGGGTTCAGTAACTTAAAGTCTTCTTGCTTGCTTCTTCTGGCATGGAATCTCCAACTTGCAACCCAAGGCTAGAGCAATCAGGGCTCCAGTGTTCTCAGCACACTGTGTCCAAGCTAGACCCTCGTTTCATGAGTGGGAAATGGGTAGAACAAGGGAACAAGGGAGCTTCCCAACTCCTTGACCACACTAATTCAGGACTTAGCCTTAGTGACAGGTAACTGGGAGCAGGATGAGAAATGCTGATGTCTTGTTTCTCCTAGGAAGAAAGCCCCAGACAGGCAACTGGGGGTAGAAGGTGCCTTGTGTGTTGACTGTATCAGTCTAGAGTAGAATTTCCACCTCACTGAGTTGGGAGAGAGGATGAAGGAAGCAGTCTTTGTTCAAATATCAATACTTGATTCACTTTTCTTATTGAATTTTCTTTTTTTTTTTTTTTTTTTTGAGACGGAGTCTCACTCTGTTGCCTAAGCTGGAGTGCAAAGGCGTGATCTCAGCTCACTGCAACCTCCGCCTCCCGGGTTTCAAGGGATTCTCCTGCCTCAGCCTCCTGAGTAGCTGGGACTACAGGTACGTGCCACCACATCTGGCTAATTTTTTGTATTTTGTAGAGACAGGGTTTCACCATGTTAGCCAGGATGGTCTCTATATCTTCACCTCATGATCCACGCCCCTTCGGCCTCCCAAAGAGCTGGGATTACAGGCGTGAGCCACCGCACCTGGTTCTTATTGAATTTTCATAGATTGTCTTGAATAGATATTTCTTCATTTGTTATATGCCCTTAGGGCCATTTTCAGAGGCTGTAAATGTTTGCTTTAAATAATTTTCACTGGTTTCACTAGGTAGTAGGCCCATAAAGCTCCCTACTGATTTCTGTCATTCAGAAATCAATTTTATGGTCTGCATTTAAGATCTTTTATTTGATAGTTTTAGATCTGTGATGTGTGGTACTCCTGATCATTACAGAAGACTTACACTGATTTTCAAAGAATAACTGATACTATTTCACTTTATAATTGGTGTTTATTAGTAGAAACTAGAAGCCTTAATATTCCTTTCACGGTTAGTGAGATGTCTGGTTCTACCAGCAGTTCATTCGTTCATTCAACAAAGTTATGTCAAATGTCCAGAAATTCCTAGCAATGTTCTAGGTGCTGATGATTCTGAGCTAAACACACACACACACACGCACACACACACTTTTTTTGTTGTTGTTGGAACTTGAAATCTAGTGGGTGAAGACATGTAATAAACAAAGAGAAGGCCAGGTATGGTGGCTCATGCCGGTAATCCCAGCACTTTGGGGAGCTGAGGCAGGTGGATCACCTGAGGTCGGGAGTTCGAGACCAACCTGGCCAACATGGTAAAACCCCATCTCTACTAAAAATACAAAAATTAGCTGGGCGTGGTGGCATGTGCCTGTAATCCCAGCTAGTTGGGAAGCTGAAGCAGGAGAATCACTTGAACCCGGGAGGTAGAGGTTGCAGTAAGCCAAGATCGGACCACTGCACTCCAGCCTGGGTGACAGTGAAACTCCGTATTTAAAAAAAAAGAAAAGAAAAGTTAAGAGATATATAAACAAGGTGATTAGAGATGATGATAAATCCTACAAAGGAAGCAGGATCACCTGATAAATGTGAGGCTCTCTCAGGTGGTGCCCTAGGAGCTGAGACTGGAAAGACTAGGAACCAGCCCTGCAAAGAACCAGAAAAGAGCATTCCAGGGAGAGGAACGAGTAATGCAAAGGACTTGAGTCAGGAGGAATCTGAATATGTTGAAGGAACAGAAACAACACCAGTGCAGCTGGAGGAATAAAGAGGAGAGTGACAGAAGAAAGGCTGGGAAAGCAGACGGGAGCCAGATCCGTCATGGTATAGAGTTTGAGTTTTATTCTAAGGGCAATGGGAAACCACTGGAATGTTTTAGGCAGAAACGTGGGGACAGTGACATGAGAGATACTGTGGGAAGCAGGATTCAGATGTTTAAAATCAAAATTTTCAACACTGACCTCTACCCTTGGTTAAGATTCCGCATAAATTTTTATAGGTTCTTGACCCTGTTTTCTAAACATCCTTCTCCCTAATGCAAGTTGATCTATTTCTCCAGTCCACCATCACAGCCAGATGTACATCTGACTTCTTCCTTTTGAATCTCCCACCTTAACTCTGTTTATAGGCTCCTCTCTACTCCCAGGAAAAGAATGGCAGGTGTACTTTCACTTTTTAAAGGAAGTGCTCTTGAATTTGCCCTGTGCAACTCAATTTCCTTTCCCTACTACCTTGTGCACCTGTAGCTATTCCTGCCTGTGAAGCAGCTCCCAAATCTACAATTACCGAATGCCTCTCTGGCTCTCTTCCAAAGAAGAGATGTTTTATCCTGCTTTCCCAATGATTACTGTAGGCTAGAAGTTCCCTAACACTCTGGTTGAGTTTCTCTGACTCTGCCAAGCCCCCAAGTCAAGCAGTAAATTCTGTGAAAACAAACACTTAAGTGCTCCCGGTGGAGCTGTGGGTTTGAACTGCGTTCCTCCTGCAAGACAACACATCTGCTTTATAGCTTCAGATTTTCCTTTATATGGCTTTCTTAAAGAAAGGCATGCCCTAAGCCAGTATATTCTCCCTACTCAATCCCATGTTAATAGTTCCCATTAACGGAGGCTGCAGAGTCATGGTTGAGAGTGTGGCCTTGACTTCTTGGGTTCGAGTCCTGGCTCAGCCACTTCACAGTGGGTCTGGACAAGATGACTTCTCAAAGGCTCCCATTCTCTGTCTGGAAAATGTGGATAAAATGATACCAGCCTCAAAGGGCTGTTGTGAGCATTGAATGATACAATGACTCGCACATAGTAAGCACTCAGTAAGTGTTGATATTACGCTCACATAGGAAAAAGTGACTAGATCAGTTTATTGACATAAAAAGATGCATAAACAGAAGGAGAGGGCAAGAGATAGAAAGAAAGAGAAAGCATAAATCACCACATTCTACCCCAGTGTAATGTCATGGCTCTGTCTGGGAACAGACAGGACAACAGAGTTTCAGAGCAGATGCCAAGGGTGGTAAGAAATGAAATTTAGGGAGGCTACCAGAAGCTTTGAGATGCAAATCTTACCTCAAGTTGCAGGCAGACTACAAGGCTGGAAGGTGCAGCTCATTCACTCCGTCTAGAAACCTCACCCTCATTGTCCTTACCACCCAAAGGGATGGGCTGCACGGGTGAGTGAGCAGTCCAGACAGCAGCTAAGATGTACTTATCACACTGTCCAAAGAATATCCTCTATTGTTGGGTTTGACCGTGAAATTTGGAAGTTATAATGGAGAAATAGCACAAGGAGGCAGATAAAGCAGTAGACTCATCATGGGCACCTGAGTCTCAGGCAGTTGCTGGCGGTAAGATTCTCCAGAGTTCACTTTTCCCTGCTTGGTTAGTTTTCTCGTGTGTATGATAGGGAGGTGGGATAGATGATCTTGAAGGGCACCTCTTCAGTTGCAATATTCTACAATGGTAAAGAACAGAATTGTCTCCATTTTCTAAAATTCTCTGTAAGAGGGTTATATAGTTTGGATGTCTGTGGTCTCCAAATCTCATGTTGAAATTTGATCCCCAATGTTGGATATGGGGCCTGGTGGGAGGTGTTTGGATCACAGGGTCAAGTCCCTCATGAGCGACTTGGTGCCATTCTTGTGGGACTGAATAAGTTATCCCTCTTAGTTACCATGAGAATTAGTTGTTGAAATGAGCCAGGCACCTCCTCCCCTCTCTTTCTTCTCCTCTCTTGCCATGTGATGGCTGTTCCCCTTCACCTTCTACCATTAGTGGAAACAGTTTAAAGTCCTTACCAGAAGCAGATGTCTACACCACGCTTCTTGTACAGCCTGCAGAACCATAAGCCAAGTAAGTCTAATTTCTTCATAAATTACCCAGTCTCAGGTACTCCTTTATAGCAACACAAATGGGCTAAGAAAGACAGAAAGGAGGAGGGGATTGGGCTACCTAAAATAGGGAATTACTTAGAAAAAGCCTTGCAGAATCTTGAAATTAGCTCCTCATTATTTGTGTTCACCCTAGAAACATGCTGACTAAAATCCTAACAAAGATTTGTATGGCCAGAATGAAAGACAATCAATACCAAATTTTGGGAAGAATGTAGAGAGACTGGCACCCTCATGCCCCATTGGTGGGAGTGTAAATAGTACAACCAGTTTGGAAAACTTTGGCAGTGTCTGCTAAAACTGAACCATACATGTACTGTAAGACCTAGGAATTTCACTTCTGGGATTATCCTCAATAGAAATACCCATCCATGTGCACCAAAAGACATGTACAAGAGTGCTCATGACAGCATTCTATGCAGTAGCCCAGCACCGCAAATAGCCCAAATGCCTGCTTAGAACAGAGTGGATAAATCCTAGTATATTCATATAATAAAACACCTACAGCCATAGAATGAAATGAACTATAGCTATGTGCGAAGCCATAAATGAATTTCACAAACATGATGAGCAAAAGAGGCCAGACATGAAAGTGTATATTTTGATTGACTCTATTAATATAAAGCTTAAAAATGATAAAAACTAATCTGTTGAAAGTCAGGAGATGATTACCATTTAGGGAGGATTAGTGATTAGGAGGGGGACCCTAAGATTTCTGCAGTGCTGGTAATGTTCTGTTGCTATGGGTGCTAGTTGCGCAGCCAAGTTTACTTTCTGAATATTAATTGTGCTATATACTTTTGATTTGCATATATGTTATACTTCAATAAACTTACCAAAAAATAAAAGCTCAAATATGCAAATCATGTTTGAACTTATTTTCCCTCAAGGGAAAGAAAAGAGTCACATTCTTGCAGCAAGTACATATCTCCATGCTCAACCTTGGATAGTTAAAAAAAAATGCCACTTTTGGCTCTCTACATTGAACTTCATTTGTATTCTCAGTACCTCTTCTCACCCTGTCCTCCCATGCATGTCCCATTCTGCCAGTGGTAGAAACAATATCAGTCAAGCCTATATATCTCTCTCACCTCCATCTCCCTGGATTGTGTCAGAGCTTTAGTGGTCCTGTACAAGCTAGAGTGGGCTGAGGAAGTCTGATCTGGGTGTCATAGCCTGGCACTCAGGTGACATGCACTGAGAAGGCCCTGTCCTCATCAACCTCTGGCTATTTGCCCACACAGGTCACTGCTTTGTCCTCTCTTCCTATCATAAGGCCTCTTTAGCTTTACTTGGTAGACTCAAAACCGAGACCTGCCTTGTGCATTCTTCCAAAGTAATGAGAACTGGCACCCACCAGTCCAAATGTGGCAAGGAGGGGAGGAGGGTTGTGGTTACAGAAAATACCATGGGAAAACCACAGGCCAATATCTCAAAATTACAACCTTCTCACCTTTTCATCTGATAAACATGGTGTTCATTTTGGTAGCCTGTATAACCTATTTTGTGAACAAATTTCCCAAAGAAGGAGGAAGAAGAGGCTATTTAGGGTGGGATGGGATGGAAGGAGAGGGCAAGATACAGACAAGTTAGATGCACTCATTTCCTAGGGCTGCCATAATAAATAGTCATAAAGTGGGTGCCTTAAAATTTATGTTATTCCCTCATAGTTATCTGGAGGCTACAAGTCTGAAATCAGGGAATTGGCAAGATTGGTTCCTTCTAACGGGTATAAGGGAGAGTCTGGTTTGTGCCCGTCTCTTAGCTTTTGGTGGCTGCTGGCAGTGCTGGGCATTCCTTGGCCTATAGAACTATCACTCCACCCTCTGCCTCCAATATTACATGGCATTCTTCCCTGTGTGTGTCTCTGTGTGTCCAAATTTCCTTCTCTTATAAAGACACAAGTCATCGGATTAGGGCCTACCCTAATCCAATATGACCTCATTTTGACTTAGTTACATCTGTTTATTAGTTTGCTAGGGCTGCCATAACAAAATACCACTAAGTGGGTGACTCAAACAACAAAAATTTATTGTCTTAAAGTTCTGGAGACTAGAAATCCAAAATCAAGCTGTCAGCAGGACTGGTTCCTTCCAAGGGCTATGAAAGAGAGGTTTCAGGCTTTCTCCTTGGTTTATAGATGGCTGTCATCTCCTTTGTCTCTTTACCTCACCTTCTTTATTTGCATGTCTGTCTCTGTGTCCAAATTTCTTCTTTTTATAAGGACACCAGTCATATCAGATTAGAGCCTACCCCGATGACCTCATTTTAACTTTATTACTCTACTTACCACTGTAAAAAGCTTATCTTCAAATAGAGTCACATTCTAAGGTATCAGAGGTTAAGACTCTATATCTTTTGGGGGGACAGATAGTGAGGGGGCACAGTTCAACCCCTAATAATCTGCAAAGACCCTATTTCCAAACGAGCTTGCATTCACAGGTCCTGGGACTTAGGATTTCAACATAAGTTATTGAAGGACACAATTCAACCTAAAATAGTGAGCTCCCATGAATCTCTGAGAACTTCCAGAATAATTTCATCATTCCTCAGGTCAGGATATAATTCTAGGAATCCTTTGAATGCGTCTTGGGGTCCCTCAGGACTCCACATGTGCCTCTAGCACAGTACTTATTACATCATATTGAAACTTCTGTGACATCTGTTTAGGTTTCTGTCATCAATCCTCCTACACACACTGCTTAGGACTGCGAGCTCCTCTAAGATAGGGACTAAGTCTTATTATTCATTTTTGCATTCCCAGCTCAGAGCCTGGCATAATACAGTGCTAGATGAGTGTTTGTTGAACGGGACTGACTTGTTGGCCTATCACTTACCAAAATTGTCTTGTTTCATAATTTGCCATAAGTCATGAGCAAATAAGCAAGCCAAACATGCTCTTGGATGATTATTTAAATTATACAATCACAGGCTGTCAGAATTGGGGGGGCAACCTGGAGATTTTCTAATCTAAGAATGGCAGATAACTAACATGCATCTCACCATTTCCAGCTCTGCACCTATGGCAGACATCACTATCTACCATGGCATTCTTTCCCACTGAACTTGGATCAAACTTCAGAATTGTTCTTAACTCCAAAAGATGAAACCAAATACTATTTCTTGGGAAGTGTAACTCCATACCTTCCAACAGATGAGAAAATTGAGACTCATCATAAGCAAACATATCAAAGATGACCCAATGATGGTGGCAGAGAACTGGAAGCCTCATCTTCTAATGCATAGGGCCACGTTTGTTCTGCCCCATCCCGCAGGTTTTCCAAAATGTTCTAGAAAAACTTGCATCACTGATATATTGCTGCATTAAATGACATTGGCTCCCACAGTGAGAAAAATCATCCTTCTTGTTTTTATTTTTATTATTTCAATAGTTTTGGGGGAACAGGTGGTGTTTGGTTACTTGGATAAGTTCCTTAGTGGTGATTTCTGAGATTTTGGTGCACCCATCACCTGAGCAGTGTACATTGAACCCAATGTGTGGTTTTAGATCCCTTATCTGCCTCCCAACCATCCTCCTCAAGTCCCCAGAGTCCATTATATCATTCTTATGCCTTCGTATTCTCATAGTTTAGCTCCTACTTATAAGTGAGAAGGTATGATGTTTGGTCTTTCATTCCTGAGTTACTTCACTTAGAATAATGGTCTCCAACACCATTGCGGTTGCTGCAAATGCCATTATTTTGTTCCTTTTTGTGGCTGAGTAGTATTCCATGGTATACATATATACCACATTTTCTTTATTCACTCTGGTTGATGAGCATTTAGGCTGGTTCCATATTTTTGCAATTGCGATTATGCTGCTATAAACATGCATGTGCAAGTGTCTTTTTCATATAATGACTTATTTTCCTCTGGGTAGATACCCAGTAGTGGGATTGCTGGATCAAATGTTAGTGCTACTTTTAGTCAGTTAAGGATTCTCTATACTGTTTTCCATAGTGGTTGTACTAGTTTACATTGCCACCAACAGGGTAAAAGTGTTCCCTTTTCACAATATCCATGCCAATGTCTATTTTTTTAATTTTATTTTTAAATTATGGCCATTCTTGCAGGAGTGAGGTGGTATCACATTGTGGTTCTGATTTGCATTTCCCTGATCATTAGTGATGTGGAGCATTTTTTCATATGGTTATTGGCCATTTGTATATCTTCTTTTGAGAATTGTCTATTCATGTCCTTAGCCCACTTTTTGAAGAGAGTATTTGCTTTTTTTTTTTTTTTTGCTGTTGATTTGTTTAAGTTCTTTGTAGATTCTGAATATTAGTCCTTTGTTGGATGCACAGTTTGCAAATATTTTTCTCCCATTCTGTAAGTTGTCTGTGTACACTGGTGATTATTTCTTTTGGTGTGCAGAACCTTTTTAGTTTAATTAAGCCCCAACTATTCTTTTTTTCTTTTTCTTTTTCTTTTTTTTGGCATTTGTTTTTGGGTTCTTAGTCATAAAGTCTTTGCCTAAGCCAATGTCTAGAAGGGTTTTTCTGATGTTATGGTCTAGAATTTTTATGGTTTCAAGTCTTAGACTTAAGTCTTTGGTTCATCTTGAGTTGATTTTTGTATAAGGTAAGAGATGAGGATCCAGTTTTATTTTTCTATGTGGAGCTTGCCAATTATTTCAGCACCATTTGTTGAATAGGGCATCTTTTATCCACTTTACGTTTTTGCTTGCTTTGTTGAAGATCAGTTGGATATGAATATTTGACGGGTTTTTTGTTTGTTTGTTTATTTGTTTGTTTTTTGATAGAGTCTCACCCTGTTGTCCAGGTTGGAGTGCAGTGGCATGACCTTGGCTCACTGCAGCCTCCACCTCCCAGTTTAAGTGATTCTCCTGCCTCAGCTTCCCGAGTAGCTGGGACTACAGGCATGCACCATCACTCCCAGCTAATTTTTGCATCTTTAGTAGAGACAGGATTTCACCACGTTGGCCCAGCTAGTCTAGAACCTCAAGTGATCTGCCTGCCTCGGCCTCCCAAAAATGCTGGGATTACAGGCATGAGCCACCATGCTCAGCTAAGTATTTGGCTTTATTTCTGGGTTCTCTTTTCTGTTTCATTGGCTTATGTGCCTGTTTTTATACCAGTACCATGCTGTTTTGGTAACTACAGCCTTGAGTATAATTTGAAGTTGGGTAATGTGATGTCTCCATATTTGTTGTTTCTGCTTAGTCTTGCTTTGGCTATGTGGGCTCCTTTTGTCCATATGAATTTTAAGATTTTTTTTTTCTAATTCTGTGAAGAATGATCATGGTATTTTCATGGGAATTGCACTGAATTTATAAATTGCTTTTGGTGGTATGGTCATTTTCACAATATTGATTCTACCCATCCATGAGCATGTGATGTGTTTCCATTTGTTTGTGTTGTCGATTTATTTCACAGTGTTTTGTAGGTTTCCTTGTAGAGCTCTACCATCTCCTTGGTTGGGTATATTTTTAAGTATTATTATTATTATTTTTTACAACGATTGTAAAAGGAATTGAGTTCTTGATTTAATTATCAGCTTGATCACTCTTGCTGTATAGCAGTGCTACTAATTTGTGTACATTGATTTTGTATCCTGAAACTTTACTGAATTCATTCATCAGATCTAGGAGCTTTTTGGATGAGTCTTTAGGGTTTTCTAGATATACAATCATATCATTGGCAAACAGTGACAGTTTGACTCCTTTACTGATTTGGATGCCCTTTATTTCTTTCTCTTGTCAGATTGCTCTGGCTAGGACTTCCAGTACTATGTTGAATAGAAGTGGTGAAAGTGGGCATCCTTGTCTTGTTGCAGTTCTCCAGGGGAAATGCTTTCAATTTTTTCCCATTCAGTAGAATGTTGGCTGTGGCTTTGTCAGAGGTGGCTTTTATTACCTTAAGATATGTCCTTTCTATGCTGATTTTGCTGAGGGTTTTAATCATAAACGGATGCTGGATTTTGTCAAATGTTTTTCTGCATCTCTTGAGATGACCATATGATTTTTGTTTTCACTTCTGTTTATGTGGTGTATCACATTTATTGACTTGTGTATGTTAGACCAACTCTGCATTTCTGGTATGAAACCCACTTGATCATGGCGTATTATCTTTTTGATATGCTGTTGGATTCAGTTAGCTAGTATTTTGTTGAGGATTTCTTTCATCTATGTTCATCAGGGATACTGTACCATAGTTCTCTTTTTTTTGTTATGCTCTTTCCTGGTTTTGGCTTTATAGAATGATATAGGGAGGCTTGTCTCTTTCTCCAAGTTTTGGAATAGTTTCAGTAGAATTTGTACCAATTCTTTTTTAAATGCCTGATACAATTTAGCTGTGAATCCATCTGGTCCTGGACTTTTTCTTTGTTAACATTTAAAAATAATTACTCTTTCAATCTTACTACTTGTTACTAGTCTGCTCAGAGTTTCTAATTCTTCCTGGTTTAATCTAGGAAGATTGTATATTTCCAGGAATGTATCCATCCCCTCTAAATTTTCTAGTTTGTGTGCATAAAGGTGTTTATAGTATCCTTGAATGATCTTTTGTATTTCTGTGGTATTGGTTGTAATATCTCCTGAGCTTATTTGAATCTTCTTTCTTCTTGGTTAATCTCACTAATGATCTATCAATTTTATTTGTCTTTTCAAAGAACAAGCTTTTTTGTTTCATTTATGTTTTGTATTGTTTATTGTTTGTTTGTTTGTTTCAATTTCATTTAGTTCTGCTCTGATGTTTGTTATTTCTTTTCTTCTGCTGGGTTTGGGTTTGATTTGTTCTTGTTTCTCTAGTTCCTTGAGGTGTGACCTTAGATTGTCTATTTGTGCTCTTTCAGATTTTTTGATGTAGGCATTCAATGTTACGAACTTTCCTCTTAGTACCACTTTTGCTGTATCCTAGAGGTTTCGATAGGTTGTGTCACTATTATTGTTCAGGCTGTTACTAGTGGAGGGTGTCCAGGTTCTTGGCATTTTGGACAAAGAATAGGACAAAATGCACAAACAAAGCAAGGAAAGAATGAAGCAACAAAAGCAGAGATTTATTAAAAATAAAAGTACAGGCGGGGCGTGGTGGCTCACGCCTGTAATCCCAGCACTTTGGGAGGCCTAGGCGGGTGGATCACAAGGTCAGGAGATCGAGACCATCCTGGAGAACACGGTGAAACCCCATCTCTACAAAAAATAAAAAAAATTAGCTGGGCGTGGTGGTGGGCACCTTAATGTCGGCCACTCAGGAGGCTGAGGCAGGAGAATGGTGAGAACCCGGGAGGTGGAGCTTGCAGTGAGCTGAGATCACACCACTGCACTCCAGCCTGGGAGACAGAGTGAGACTTCGTCTTAAATAAATAAATAAATAAATAAATAAATAAATAAATAAAAGTACATTCCACAGGGTGGGAGTGGGCCTGAGCAAGTGGCTCAAGAACTGGGTTACAGAATTTTCTGGGGTTTAAATACCCTCCAGAAGTTTCCCATTGATTACTTGGTGTATGCTCTATGTAAATGAAGAGGCTGAAGTGAAGTTAGAAAGTTATTTACTTGGTGTACAACCTATGCAAATGAAGAGGATGCTTCCTGTCATAGCTGAAATAGAGTTACAAAGTTATTTACTTGGTTGTAGAAAGTTGGGGTTTTTCCATTTGCTTTAGTTCTAGGAAGTCCTTGGGTTCCCTGCCCCCAGACCCTATGCTCCTGCCTCAAGTTCAAAGAATTTTTAAATTTCCATTTCAATTCCATTGTTGACCTAAAGATCATTCAGGAGCAGATAATAATTTCCATGTGTTGTTATGGTTTTGAGGGTTCCTTTTGGAGTTAATTTTCACCTTTATTTCACTATGGCCTGAGAGAGTACTTGATGTAATTTTGATTTTCTTAAATTTATTAAGACTTGTTTTTTGGCCTATATTATGGTCTATCCTGGAGAATTTCCATGTGCTGATGAAAAGAATGTATATTCTGCAGTTGTTGGATAGAATGTTCTGTAAATATTTATTAAGCCCATTTGTTTTGGAGGATAGTTTAAGTCCATTGTTTCTTTGTTGATTTTCTGTCTTGATGACCTACCCAGTGCTGTCAGTGAAGTACTGAAATCCCCCACTATTTCTGTGTTGCTGTCTATCTCATTTATTAGGTCTGGAAGTAATTGTTTTATGAATTTGGAAGCTCCAGTGTTAGATGCATATCTATTTAGGATTGTGATATTTTCCTGTTGGAATAATCCTTTTATCATTATATAATGTCCCTGTTTGTCTTTTTTAACTGTTGTTGCTTTAAAGTCTGTCTTGTCTAATATAAAAATAGCTACTCCTGCTCACTTTTGGTTTCCATTTGCATGAAATATCTTTTTCCATCCCTTTATCTTAAGTTTATGTGAGTCCTTATGTCTTAGGTGAGTCTCTTGAAGAAGGCAGATACTTGGTGGATTTTTATTCATTTTGCCATTTTGTATCTTTTAAAGGGAGCATTTAGGCCATTTGCATTCAACGTTAGTATTGAGATGTGAGGTACTGTTCTACACATGATGCTAGTTGTTGCCTGAATACCTTTTTTTTTTTCCATTGTGTTATTGTCTTATAGGCCGTGTGAGATTTATGCTTTAAGGAGGTTCTATTTTGGTGTATTCTGAGGCTTTGTTTCAAGAGTTAGAACTCCTTTTAGCATTTCTTGTAGTGCTGGCTTTGTAGTGGTGAATTCTCTCAGCATTTGTTAGTCTGAAAAAGACTTTCTCCTTCATTTATTAAGCTTAGTTTCACTGGCTACAAAATTATTGGCTGATAATTGTTTTGTTTAAGGAGGCTAAAGATAGGACCCCAATCCCTTCTGGCTTGTAGGGTTTCTGCTGAGAAATCTGCTGTTAATCTGATTTATTTTCCTTTATAATTACCTGATGCTTTTGCCTCACAGCTCTTAAGATTCTTTCCTTCCTCTTGACTTTAGATAACCTGATGACTATGTGCCTAGGTGATGATCTTTTTGCAATGAATTTCCCAAGTGTTCTTTGAGCTTCTCGTGTTCGGATGTCTAGACCTCTAGCAAGACCAGGGAAGTTTTCTTCAATTATTCTCTCAAATAAGTTTGCCAAACTTTTAGATTTCTCTTTTTCCTTAGGAGCACCAATTATTCTCATGTTTAGTCACTTAACATTATCCCAAATTTCTTGGAGGCTTTGTTCATTTAAATTTTTTTTCTTTGTCTTTGTCAGATTGGGTTAATTCAAAAGCCTTGTCTTTAAGCTCTGAAGTTCTTTCTTCTACTTGTTTGATTTTACTGTTGAAATTTTCCAGTGTATTTTGCATTTCTTTAAGTAGGCCTTTCATTTCCAGAAGTTTTGATTGTCTTTTCTTTTTGATGTCTATTTCTCTGGAGATTTTTCATCCGAATTCTGTAATTTTTAAAATTTCTTTAAGTTGGTTTTCACCTTTCTCTGGTACCTTCTTGATAATATGGAGAAAATTTAATAATCAGAAGCTTTTAAGAATTCAGAGATTTCTTCTTGGTTTGGATCCATTGCTGGAGAGCTAGTATAATTTTTTGGGGGGTGTTGTAGAACATTTTTTTGTCATATTACCAGAATTACTTTCCTGGTTCCTTCTCATTTGGGTAGACTGTTTCAGTGGAAAGATCTGGAACTCAAGGCTGCTGTTCAGATTCTTTTGTCCCACGGATGATCCCTTGATGTGTCTTCCCCTAGGGATGGGTCTTCCTGAGAGCTAGACTGCAGTGACTGTCATTGCCCTTCTGGGTATAGCCACCTAGCCAGGCTACCAAGTTTTGGGTTGGTGCTGAAGAATGTTTGCAGACAGTCCTATGATGTGATCTGTCTTCAGGTCTCTCAGCCGTGAATTCCAGCACCTTCTCTGGTGGAGGTGACAGGAGAGTGAAGTGGCCTCTGTGGGAGTCCTCGGTTGTAGTTTTGTGTAGTGCACTAGTTTTCTGAATGCTGGTTATGCTAGCAGTGAAGTTGTCACATGGACACACTCAGGATCTCTGGTTAGCTAGGGTGTTGCAGGCAGTGGAATGAGCTATTGTTTTCTCCTTCTTTGGAACAGGGTTGTTCTGTCCTGAGTTGCTGTCATGGCTTGAGTTGGTTGACCTCCAGCCAAAAGATAGGGCTTTCAAGAAAGCATCATCTGTGGTAGTATAGAGGGGATACAAGCTTGCCCTAAGATGCCTGCATAAGTATTTGGGTTTCTCAGGCAATAGGCGGGGCCGTAGAGCTCCCATTAGTTTATATCTTTTGTCTTCAGCTAGTAGGGTGGATAGAGAAAGACCATCAGGTGGGGGCAGGGTTAGGCATGTCTGAGCTCAGACTCTCCATGGGTGGGGCTTGCTGTGATCACTGTGGGGGATGGAAGGCAGTTCTCAGGCCCATGAAATTATGTTCCCAGGGGGATTATGGCTATCTCTGCTGTGCAATACAGGTCACCAGGAAAGTGGAGGAAAGCTGGAAGTGACAGACCTCACCCAGGTCTCACACAGCCAGAAAGGCCAATCTCACTTCCACTGTGCCCCACAAACAGCACAGAGTTTATACCTGTGCTCACCAGGCAGCTGGTGAGCAGGGCTGAGATCTTGCCTCAGGCTATGAGCCTCCCTGATGAGAAAGCAAGCAGGGCTCCCAGGCCTTGCCCCTCCCTGCCTGCCCACACACATGGCTGCACTTCTGCGCTCCTATCAGTACTTCTCATTTGTACCCCCACCCTTGCCTCCAAGATTCTGCTCAGGAAAATTCATGCTCAGTTGCAATTGTTAGAGTTCAGCTAGGAGCTTCCTTCACTCTGTGGCTCCTCCTCAATTCCACTGGCTGCCTTCCATAGGAGCCCTGTGAGATAATGCTGGAAATAGCTTCCCTGGGCTCAAACTGGGGACCAGGAGTACCTACAAGGCTCTTCCCACTTCTTCTTCTACTGTTATATTTTGTTCAACTCCCTAAATCCATGTCAGCTCTCTGTAAGGTTAAATCCTTGTCCCATGATCTGGATTTTCAGGTTCCCCAGTGGGAAGGTGTGTACAGAGGCAGACATTTCCTCCTCACACTTTGAGAACTCAGTTTTTCGGCTGTCTTGTGAAGTCTGTAGTGGCAGGCCACTTCTTTCAAAGAGTCTGTTAATTCTTTCAGTTTTCCTGGTATGTTCCTGTGCAAAAGTTCACAATGTGAGTCTCCACATGCTGTTCTGTCCATCCAAGTGAGAGCTGCATGTTAGTACTGTTTCCTATCTGCTATCTTCTGACTGTCTCCAAAATCAATCAAATCACATTCTTTTTCAAACTTTCTATAAATATCAAAGAAAAACGCTGAATTTGATGATACTATGTCTTCAATACTCTATTTTTGTTTAAAGAAAGAGTAGATGAAAGTCCAGTCTTTAGTAAGTTGTAGCATATGGTTAGAATTTAATATCATCACAAGGTTTTCTTTTTATGTATGCTTAGGATTACCATCCAATTATGATAAACTTTTCACATGTAGCTGTGATAAAACTTTAAAATAAATTTACTACATTTTTCAAAAGTCAGTATAAAGAAAAAGTATCAACTGAATATAGTATAGGTAGCACACAAATGTGGCAAAATAAAAGATCTGGGAAAACATTGTGTTGCACTGTACACACATCCTTATTCAGCGGTCCTTGCTACTCTCCAAGACAAATAATGCTTCTTTCCTTTTTCTCTACTGGAAAATGATTTCTTTTTGCTTTGTCTCCTGCTTCTTGCGTTTTCCTCCTGCTCCCAATCAGCCTCCTCCTGAGGTTCTCGCCTACCAGCCCCCATGCCTCCCCAGTTGCTAGACTCTGTCATTTTCAGCATAGCTCCCTCCATCTGCCAAAACCCAGTCCAAGTCTGCCTCTGCATGCCATATGGCCTGGCAGACAAGGCGGGCTCAATGTTGATTCAAGAGTCAAAAGCAAATCCAGTTTAACCCCCATCCTCCCTTCTTAGCAGGAGAGGGAAGCAAACTTTGTTGTCCTGCCTCTTCTATCTTCCAGCCTGAGGAAGGCAGGCCTCAGTTCGCTGTGTGATGCCTGGACCTTCCAGTCCTGGATTCCTGCTGCCTCCCTCCTCCACAGGGACTATTCTTAGACTTTTCTGGTTTTTGTCTTAGAAAGGAGCATTAGCCAGGTGCAGTGGCACATGCCTGTAGTCCCAGCTACTTGGGAGGCCGAGGCAGGGGGATCGCTTAAGCCCGGGAGTTCCACCCTGGCCTGGGGAATATTGTGAGAACCCCATCTCTAAAAAAGTAAATAAAAATAAAAAGGAGCATTTGGTGCTCACTGGATAATCTTTGAGTAAGCAAACCTTCCTCGAATCAGGAGGAAATAGGCCAGTCAGCCTCCCTCATAGTGCTGGGAAGTAAAGGCCCACAAAGGCTGGCTAAAGATAGAGCATGGATCTGGGGGTAGGGCAGGTAGGCTGAGGGCTGCATGCACAGTCTCTGAGTACACTGTCTTGGCAAGCCAAGCAGCTGGCCCTGAAGGTCAGCATCACCATGTATCCTCTCCAAAATGAGGTAAAGCCACACCAGCCACTGGAGAAAGGAAAAAAAGAGAGAGAAGAAAGAGGAGTGAATGAGAAAAGGAGAAGTAAGGGAGAAGAGGAATGTGGAGAGGACCTACCTGAAATTAGCTGTAGAGTGTTCCAAGATCAAATAAAAGGTATCATAAAAGGGCATCCTAGATTTTAAGTTGGTATGATTCATTCATACATGAAGGTTCTGTGATGGTAGGAAAAAGTGCCAGCTGAGTCCCACTGTGCACTGGCCGGCTTTTGTTCAACAAATATCGAGTGTCTGCTATGTGTTAGGTGTTGGAGCCCCAGCAGTGCATAAGATTGACAAGTCCTTGCTCTCATGGAGCTGACATCAAATGGCTTAGTAAGGTCACAGAAAACACATAGGCATTACAATCAGACTGCCTGAGTTGAAGCCTACTGTCTTGCACCTTAGCTCTGTGACCTTGAGCACCTACCTAAGACAGCAAGTATTCTTATCTGTGAAATGGGAATAACAAGAGCCCTACTTAAAGGGTCTTGGTAAGGATTTAAGATATAATTAATATATGGCATAGTAGGTGTATGGTGGTGGTATCTCATTAATTTTTTTCCCTCTTTTTTGAGACAGTGTTTTACTCCTGTTGCCCAGGCCAGAGTGCAGTGGTGTAATCTCAGCTCATTACAACCTCTGCCTTCCAAGCTCAAGCAATTCTCAGGTTCCCAAGTAGCTGAGACCAGGTGCACACCACTGCACCTGGCTTATTGTTTTGTATTTTTTTTTAGAGAGATGGGGTTTCACCATGTTGCCCAGGCTGTTTTCAAACTCCTGAGCTTAGGAGTTCCACCCCCTTCAGCCTCCCAAAGTGCTGGGATTACAGGTGTGAGCCACCGTGCCTGGCCTCCTTGATGTTTTAATTTGCATTTCCCTAATGACATATTATGTTAAGCATCTGTTTATGTATTTATTTTCTATTTCAATATCTGTTTTTGGTAATGAATCCATTCAAATCTTTTCCCACTGTTTATTGGGTTTTTGCCATACAACTAAGCTGTAAGAGGTCACAATATAATCTGGATATAAGTCTTTAATCAGATATACATTTTGTAATTTTTTTCCATACAACGGCATTGTCTTTTCATTTTCTTAATGATGTCTTTTGAAAAGAAAAAATTCTTAACTTCTATGAAGTCCAATTTATTACTTTTTTCTTTTATAGGTTTGCTTTTGATAGCATATCTAAGAAATCTTTGCCTAACTTAAGTTTCATAGGTTTGTTTCTCACAATTAAGCCTATGCTCCATTGTAAGTTCATTTTCTGTGCATGATGAGAAATAAGGGTCAAGGTACTTTTTTTCATCTGAAGAACAGAAATAATTTATTATTTTCTTCATACACATGAAAGAGTGAAGCCCAAGGAGGCCAAGTAAGGAGGCCAAAGTCATACAGCTTAGAGGCAACTGAGTGATAATTGAACCCAGGTCTTCTGATTCCAAATAAAGTGCTGTTTGTGTGTTGCCTCCACTGTCTAGGTGCCCACATTCTTTAAGATGGTGATAAGATCCAGGTTTGGAGCAGACAAACCTCTTTCAAGTTCTGGCTCCATCACTTGCCCTGGGCAAGCTACTGAGACCTATAAAACCTTCTTTCTTTTTGTTTTTTTAAATTTGTAAAATGCAGCTAAAAAGAATACCTTCACATGAGGCTGTTGTCAGTACTATTTGAATAATACATATAAAGGGCATAGACAGGCCTGGTATTTAGCATGTGCCTCATACAAGTCAGTGTGATGGAATGGATTATTATTTTTGTAATCTCCTCTGCCTTTCCCTTCCCTGGAGCCCAAACCCAGCTCCTTTTAGGTGGCACACTCTAAACTGACACTGCATAAGATTTGGGGTACTCTGAAATAAGGGGCAGACCCTTCCTCCCATAATAATTCACTGGGCCTGTTCTCTGTGAGTTGTTTTATCTCAACACTAGGGCAGTGTATTTGTTTAATAGACATTTCACTCTGAAGATGTTTTGGCAATTTCCCCCATCCCTGTCCCCAGGCTAGAGATACAAATGGATTGAAGAATAGAAGTTGTGACAGACCAACTTGAAGATGGCCTCCCATCATCCCAGTCTCTGATATTCATGCCTTGTGTAGTAATTGCTTCCCCTTGAATGTGGGTGAGATCTGGGACCTGCCTGAAACCAAAAGGAATATGGCAATATGACTCCAATGTGAGTCACTTCTGCAATTACATTACATAAGATTGTAACACTTGTCTTATGAAAAAGACTCTTGCAGGTTTTGATGAAGCAAGTAGACATATTTGGGAGGTCCACATGGCAAGAAACTGAGTACAGCCTTTTGCCAACAGACTAGAAACTGAGGGTGGCTTCCAGCTGTCAGCCAGCAAGAAACTGAGGCTTTAGTCCAACAGGCCACAGGGAATTCAATTCTGCCAACAACCACATGAGTCCTAAATCCCATCCTTCCCCAGTGGATCCTTGAGATGAGATTGGAGTCTGGGCTGACACCTTAATTAAAGCCCTGAGAAGGGTCTTACAGCCAGAGACATGCGGCTAAGATATGCCTGGACTCCCAATCTACAGAAACCATGCAATGGTGAATGCATGCTTTTTTGAAGTCATGAAGTTTGTGGTAATTTGCTATGCAGCAATAGAGAACTGACACAGAAGCCAAGATTAAAAAGAAGCAGAATGCTGGAAAGAAGAGCAGAGAAGGTGAAAGATCAAAGCAGAGGAGGGAAGTGACAGGGGCAGGACTCCTTTCATGCCCATCTGAGGTGGTTCCCTCTGTCCTTTAAATGTGCTTGGTGACCCAGATGGAAGCTCCAGCAGGCCCATGACCCTTGGGTCACAGAAAGCCTTACCACCTCTTAAATAGCAAACATGGTCTTATTTTGCAAGTTAGGATGCCTAGTCCCTTGCAGTAATCAAAACTGGACTGTAATGAGACTTAAATTTTCTCCTTTCAGGTAGGGCCAGCCTCCTGTCTGCTGAGCAAGTGTGGGGCCATCGTCTCATTTATTTCCCTACTTCTCCTTCCTCAGCTTGCAAATAGTGGCTTCTGGTCTCTCCACTACTGGAGCATGAGAAGACATGGGATGGGCGAGTGGAAAGAAGGACTTACTTGTCTGGTGCTATTGGGAGATGGCTCTGGGCTCTAGGCCTAGCAAGGGTGTAAAGCTGACTCTTCATTTTCTGAACACTTTGGAGTGACTTCAGTGGCTCTCCTGCTGGATCACCGTGTCTGCTATTCCCTTGATGCAGGCAAAAGTTCCCCTTTGTGTGAATTCTTCCCACTTTTCTCCTCAGCCTGTTTGTTTTCTGAGAGGCTGATTCTGTTAGGGTAACTTGCCTTCTGGCAGAATCCCTCTGCAGCAGGATGTTTTTTAAGCAACCCTATGCTAACATTCCTGCTATGGATTCAGCATCTCGTGCCCAGTATTCATGCACCTTTCGCCTGCCTATAGCGGGGAGATAGTTACTCCTCAACATAGCAGTAGCTCCATTTCCTTCTGCCTTGTCATCTATGGTAGAAATCCTTCAGATTTCTACAGAGCATATCAAACATTAGTCTACCACAGCCATGCCCATCTGCAAGGGGCATACATCAGCAGGCCGAGCGGCCTTCTGATAAAGCTCTTTATGGCTGAGGCAGAACACCCTTCCTTCAACTCATGGAAGATGGGGCTCACAGAATAGCAGCAGATACCCAAATACAGTTTGCTACAAATTCTTTTTCAAAATCAAGTGATGATGATTTATGTTCTAAAAATTTTTTTTTTTGAAAAACTGTATTTTGGTTTATCACCTCACTTTGGAATTTTGTACCCATTGTGTTTTAGTAGAAATGGTTTCAGTTTAACATCTTGTTATGTGATATTATTGGTCTCATGGTCTCCCCAACAACCCACCCCTTTCCTCTTTGGCTAACTGGAGTGACCAAACCTATGTTACTTTGGCTGTTTGGCAGATACTAGATTCTTCTTAGTACATGTTGGTAGCGTCTAGAGGCAGGAGGGAGTGGGGGTGATATGTTTATTTTCCTGCAACTTTGCTCCAAGATGGTGTCTTAATATGAAAGCAAGTCTTGGGCTAAATTCTGTCAACCATACACATCATTTTTTAGCAAGCAGGCAAACAACCACTTGTATTTTGGGAAAAACTCCCCCTCTCTTTGCCTTTGGGTTCCTTGACATGCCCCTTGCAGGAGTAGTTCCCTCAGAAACAGGTTTCCTAAAAGTATGATCCAAGGCCTCATCACTGGGCCAGCTAGATGGATCCTCCATGAAGTGGGAGGATGTGGGGTCAATAGGCTCCAGAACTTCCACCTCTGGTACTGATGGCTGAACATGCACATTTCTCCTGCTTTATTCATGCACAAGTGGTGGATGCTGCTACCCCACTCCTAACTGATCTTATACACAATGAATTTCACCAACAAAAAATTATTTCTAACATCCATATGCTAATTAACTCAAAAGGATTGATTCAGGTAAGGACTCTTCATAGACTAATTAACCACTCATTGCTAGAGTGTTGATTAGTGTTAACTTGCACACATACACATCACACCACTTGTACTGAAGTATTTTAAAGTAAATTACCATGCACACAATACAGTACTAACAGAATCCTGTTTTTATTTGAGCTGCCAAGTACACAGCCCTGAGAGATAAATCATAATTGCTCTTGCTAATTCAATCACAATAAACTTGGTTGCTTTTCTTTTTTTTTTCAGTAGATTCACTTTTCCAGCCTTTACTTGTGATCATAGGTATTACATGATGGAGTACTCATCTATAAAAGGAAAGGGAGCTGTACTGAGAAAAAAAGAGAGAGAGAGAGAGAGACATGAGACAATTTCTCAACACTCTGGCTACCTTTGTTTTCTGTCTTTGTATGTGATCAAAAGAAAATGTGATGGTTTGCAGCTGAGGCAGCCACTTTGCAATTGTGAGGCCTCCAGGATGAGGATGAAAAACTAAAATGCTGAGGATGACAGAATGGAAAGCCCTAGGTTCTGATGATCTTGTTAAATCATTGTTTTAGTCTGTGTGTGCTGCATTAACAAAACACCTAAGACTGGGTAATTTATGAATAACAGAAATTTATTGTGGAAGTTTGAAATCAAGTGCCAGTAGATCTGGTATCTGGTGAGGGCTGCTCTCTGCTTCCACGATGGTGTGAGGTTGCTTTGTCCTCACATGGAGAAAGATGGAAGGACGGAAGGGCCTAGCTGGCTCTCTTGTGCTCTTTTACAAGAATACTAATTCCAGTCACCATGACGGAGCCCTCATTGCTTAAGCACCTCCTAAAGACCCTGCCTTTTAATTCTATCACATTAGGTCTTAGGCTCCAAAACATGACTTTTGGGGGGACACATGCATTCAAACCATAGTAGTTGCCAACTCTCCAGAGTCAGGAGTTAGTAAAGTTCAAATAAATGTCTGCCTTTATTCAGTAGAAAAAAATAAATATAGCTATGGTTTTAGTCACTGCTAGTTAGGTTTTTGTATTATTTGCAGCCCAAAATATTTCAAGTGATACATTTGGCCTCCAGAATAACTGTGTAAGGGAGGGATCTTTTCTAAATATTTGATGCATTAAAACAACACACATGTACATGCATGCATGCATACACATGCCCCACTCACACTCCCAAGGCAGAAGACCAACCTTCCTCAAAGAGCCTGGGAACTCAAGTTTTTCCTCCTCTCTCAACCCTTTGAAATTTCCCGTCACCCAATGACATTGCTGCTACTTCCGGAATCCGTTCACCAGTGGTATAAATGAGGGATTTTATAAAAAATGAGATGCTCACATCTCAGATTCACTATCCAAAGTTATAAAATTCCTCATTTATACCACTGGTTAACTGTGATTTTTGCATTGTTGAGATTTGCCATTTGATGTTGGAATACATTCTTAAATAAATGTGGTTATGTTATATATCATTTTAATGCACATTTCTCACTTTTTTTTTTTTGCTAATGACTTATTACTTGCTGTTTATTTTATGTTTCTCTTAGACTATGGAAGTGATATTAGACAAAAAGCAAATTCGAGTGATTTTCTTATTCAAGTTCAAAAATGGGTCGTAAAGCAGCAGAGACAACTTGCAACATCGAGAATGCATTTGCCCCAGGAAATGCTAATGATTGACAGATGCAGTGGTGCTTTGAGAAGTTTTGCAAAGGGGAAGAGAGCTTTGAAGATGAGGAGTGTAGTGGCCGGCCATTGGAAATTGACAAACGACCAATTGAGAGCAATCATTGAAGCTGATCCTCTTACAACTATACGAGAAGTTGCCAAAGAACTCAGTGCCAGCCATGCTACGGTCATTTGACACCGGAAGCAAGTTGGAAAGGTGAAAAAGCTCGATAAGTGGGTGCCTCATGAGCTTAATGAAAATTAAAAAAAAAAAAAAGTCTTTTTGAAGTGTCATCTTTTCTTATTCTATGCAACAACAATGGACCATTTCTAGATCGTATCATGACATGCAATGAAAAGTGGATTTTTTTTTTTTTTTTTTTTTTTTTTAAGATGGAATCTCACTGTCACCCAGACTGGAGTGCAGTGGCACAATCTCAGCTCACTGCAACCTCCATCTGCATCCAAAACTGCAATGCCTGCAGCCAGCATTGGTCAACAGAAAGGGCCCAATTATTCTCCATGACAATGCCCGACAATGCCTGACCACACATAGCACAACCAACACTTCAAAAGTTTAACAAATTGGGCCACAAAGTTTTGCCTCATCTGCCATATTCACCTGACCGCTTGCCAACTGACTACCACTTCTTCAAGCATCTTGAAAACTTTTTTCAGGGAAAATGCTTCCGCAGCCAGCAGGATGCAGAAAATGCTTTCCAAGAATTCATCGAATCCCAAAGCATGGATTTTTATGCTACAGGAATACACATACTTATTTCTCATTGGCAAAAATGTGTTGATTGTAATGGTTCCTATTTTGATTAATAAAAATGTCTTTGAACCTAGTTATAATGATTTAAAATTCATGGTCCGAAACCTCAATTACTTTTGCACCGACCAATAATATATTATGCTATGGCAGCTGAGAAGATGGTGGCACTTGGAATGACCTGGGCTTGAGCTCCCTAGTGTCCCGCAAAGTCTCTTTTACAGAATTTCTTACTCTCTTCTGCTTCGTCTTGCTAGATGAGAGTTCGGACCTAAAATTTAGGCTGCCCTGATGTCCTCCCCCAATCCCCTGCCCTTATTCTCCTCCAAAATCCTATCAGTAGAGGAATTTTGGAAGATTATAGTAATAAGACACATGAGCATCTGGGAAAGACAGGCATCTAAGAATCTGGAGTTTATAGGCTAAGTTTATGGGACTTGTGTGCAAATCTGTCACCATGATGATGATGGTACCACTGCACTCCAGCCTGGGTGACACAGTGAGACCTTGTTTCAAAACAACAGGAAATAAAAAGAAAAAAGAAGAGATAAGAAAGCAAAAGAAAGGGCAGGGAAGAGAAACGGGAAAGGGATAAGACACAGTGAGAGGAAGAAGGGAAAGGGAGAGGAAAGGGAAAGGGCAGGACAAAAATTGTCCTGCCGGGGCGGTCAGGACATCCTGATCAGATCCCTTACATCCTGGTGTGGCAAGACCTTGTGGAAAACCCACCCCCTTGGCTAACTCCTTTTGTGCTGAAGCCAGAGCCATGTAGGGCTCTGGTCGTACAGTCGACAGAACACCCCCGTAGCCCAAAAATACCGTCCGCTCCCCCACCCCCTGTGTTAGAAGACAGTCAGGATCCCCTGCTTTTAGAACCCCTGCCTTATCATCCCCCTCCTGGCCCTCAGCCCCCAGCCCCCCCAGGGGACCTCGAAGAGCGGGAAGCAGCAGCTGCTGCTGCAGCCGGGGCCGTGGAAAGTGAAAGTAACTCTGGGGGGCCGGCGGGGCAGATGCACGGATGCGCTCAATGGGAAATAAGCTCGCACCCCCCGATTCCACTGTGGCTCTCCCCCTGAGGGAAATAGGACCCCCCGATGACACGGGCAACCCTAGACTCCAGTACTGGCCATTCTCCACTAGTGACCTGTACAATTGGAAAACCCAGAATGCTCGGTTTTCTGATAACCCTAAAGATTTAATAGCTCTTTTAGACAGTGTTATGTTTACCCATCAACCAACCTGGGATGATTGTCAACAACTCCTCAGAATTTTGTTCACAACAGAGGAATGAGAAAGAATACAGGTAGAGGCCAGAAAACTGGTTCTGGGAGATGACGGCCAATCTACCGCCAACTCTGACCTCATTAATGCTGCCTTTCCCTTTCCTCTCCAGGGGAGGAGAGGTAAGGGGAGGGGCAGGGAGGGGAGAGAAAATATATGCCAAGTGAAACTACGCAAGGTGGAAATAAGGGCTAAGTGACAAGAACAGGAAGAAACTGCTCATTTTCTTTCCAGCAGGCATCACTGTAACTTTAGGGGGAACATCATTCAAAGTGTACCATTTCCCACAGAGTATAATGTGGCTTACCACAATTTCATCAGCTGTGTTCAAGCTGCATGAAAAGCATAGGAGCCAGCCCTGCACCTGAGGGCACTACCGTGTGGCATCATTATTTCCATGACAAACAAAATCTTTCCCAGGAAACGGAAGAGATAAAGTAACTGAAATGTCTGTAAAGTAGTGGGAAATTTAGGGTAACTAAGCATTCCACATTTCTGAGATTGTCCTGTTTTGTTATTCCCACCGTAGTGGTGCCTAAGGGTCCTATTTTTAAACAGAGAACGAGAACCAGTCATCAGCGTGTGCAGCTTACATGTGAGGTCCGGATGCCTCATTTCCTGGTTCCCGGTACTCACTAAATCAGAAACAAGTAAATTATTTCCCAAGACCAACACCTAAACAGTTCAGCACCCCTCCTCCCTCAGAAGGACCTATCCCTCATCTTTATTTATGTTCCTTGGCTGGGACCTTGACCCGAGGATCGCCTTGCCACCGCCATCTCTACTGTTTTCCCTACTCCAATGTAAATGCCTAATAAATATTTTTGCATTTAAAAAAATAAAATGATGTATGGAAAGGGCTAGGCAGAGTTCTTAGAGATAGACTATATCACGGCACTTAATAAAAATTAATTACTCTTCATTTTTATTCCATTATATAAATTAGGTTATCATCTCTAGCTCAACAGGGAAGTACAATTTGAATGTTTCTTGAGTTGGCTGGTTTTGGGCACTGCAGATGAGAAAAATCACCTGTAAGTGTATTATAATTTGATAAATCATTAATCACTTTGTTTTTAAATAAAATACGTTCCTGAATTAATTCCTCAGAATCAGACTCAAGAGTTCTGCTATTGAGATAGAAAGCCCATAAGGGAAAAATTCTAAACATACATGCATGTGACCACCCCCCGGGCTTACACAAACAACTTATCTAGAAAACCCCTAGCCGTTTGAGGTTGCAACATACACGCATGTGACCACCCCCCGGGCTTACACAAACAACTTATCTGGAAAACCCCCAGCCGTTTGAGGTTGCGAAAAAGGCGGGAACCAACCAGAAACTGCCGAATGTTCAACTTTAAATGTTAACCAATAATAAGCTTGTAACTACTGTTTCTCTGTGACTTGTTTGTACCTCGCTATAAAAGAAACCCTAAAACAGCAGCCGGGGCCTCTCTCTTTACCTGCCATTGTATAAAGCAGAGAGGTCTGGGTTCGAACTCGTAATAAAGCGACCCCGGCTATTTGGCTTTGACTCTGGACTCTGGTGGTCACTTACTGGGGTCTCGTGACTTCGGGCACAACATTTGGGGGCTCGTCCGGGATTCCCCTAAGCCCACCAGACCCCAGGTCAACGGGTCGTCGCTGTGAGCAGATTTGGTAAGTCGGCCGGCTTGAGTCTCTGTGTTGTCTGTAGTCTCTGTGTTGTCTGGAAAAATCCCGCGGGGTCTGTATCGGTGGTCAGCATAGTCTTGGCGGACGTGCTATAAGACAGCCACCAGGGGCTGGTGGGAGACGTCCCCCAGCACCCGTCTGGGGCTCTGTATTTATTAGCCCATCTGGTTCTGATCGGGAGCTAAACCCGAGACGCGCTGGTGACTATTGTTATGTTAATTACTTAACTTACTTTCATTTTTCAGGACCTACTTGGCAAGGAAAAAAAAAAAAAGAGTACAATACTTCTGGTTTTACTCTTTTCTCTATCTCTCTTTTCTGTATCTCTCTTTTCTCTATCTCTAGGATTCTACTACCATGGGTAATAGCCAGAGTACTCCACTCTCCATTCTTATAAATAACTTTAAAGATGTTAAGGCAAGGGGCCATGACCTTAGCATAGAACTCAGAAAAGGGAAATTGGTAACTTTCTGCCGCTCGGAATCGCCCACCTTCGGTGTAGGGTGGCCAGCTGAGGGGACCTTCTGTCTCCCCATTATCATTAAGGTAAAATCAAAAATTGTCCTGCCGGGGCGGTCAGGACATCCTGATCAGATCCCTTACATCCTGGTGTGGCAAGACCTTGTGGAAAACCCACCCCCTTGGCTATCTCCTTTTGTCCTTTTGTGCTGAAGCCAGAGCCATGTAGGGCTCTGGTCGTACAGTCGACAGAACACCCCCGTAGCCCAAAAACACCATCCGCTCCCCCACCCCCTGTGTTAGAAGACAGTCAGGATCCCCTGCTTTTAGAACCCCCGCCTTATCATTTCCCTCCTGGCCCTCAGCCCCCAGCCCCCCAGGGGACCTCGAAGAGCGGGAAGCAGCAGCTGCTGCTGCAGCCGGGGCCGTGGAAAGTGAAAGTAACTCTGGGGGGCCGGCGGGGCAGATGCACGGACGCGCTCAACGGGAAATAAGCTCGCGCCCCCCTGATTCCACTGTGGCTCTCCCCCTGAGGGAAATAGGACCCCCCGATGACACGGGCAACCCTAGACTCCAGTACTGGCCATTCTCCACTAGTGACCTGTACAATTGGAAAACCCAGAATGCTCGGTTTTCTGATAACCCTAAAGATTTAACAGCTCTTTTAGACAGTGTTATGTTTACCCATCAACCAACCTGGGATGATTGTCAACAACTCCTCAGAATTTTGTTCACAACAGAGGAATGAGAAAGAATACAGGTAGAGGCCAGAAAACTGGTTCCGGGAGATGACGGCCAATCTACCGCCAACTCTGACCTCATTAATGCTGCCTTTTCCTTGACCAGACCTGCATGGGACTACAACACGGCAGAAGGTAGGGGAAGGCTACTCGTTTATCGCCAGACTCTAATGGCGGGTCTCCGGGCTGCCGCTCACAAGCCCACCAATTTGGCCAAGGTATATTCCGTGTTACAGGGAAAAACAGAAAGCCCAGCTACCTATCTAGAAAGATTGATGGAAGCCTTTAGACAGTTTACCCCCATGGACCCGGAGGCACCCGAAAACCAGGCAGCTGTTGTTATGTCTTTTGTAAATCTGGCAGCTCCGGACATTAAAAAGAAACTCCAAAAATTAGAAGATCTAGAGGGAAAACAAGTCCAGGACCTCCTCCGAATCACCCAAAAAGTATACAATAATAGAGATCTCCCAGAAGAGAGACAGATTAGGGCCACTGAAAAAATGACCAAAGTCTTAGCTGCAGTAGTTCAGAAAGAACAGTTACAATCAGAGGGCGCCCAACCCAAGTGTACTCCTAGACACAACTTAAAGAAAGATCAATGTGCATACTGCAAGGAAATGGGTCACTGGGTAAAAGATTGCCCCAAGAAAAAACAGCGCCAACTGGGGCAAGAACAATGGCAGCCCAAGGCCTCATCAATATTAGTAACCCAAGATGACTAGGGAAGACGGGGTTTGGACCCCCTCCCCGAACCTAGGGTAACTCTACAAGTGGAGGGGTCCCCGGTTCAGTTTCTGGTCGATACCGGGGCACAGCATTCAGTCTTGGTCAAGCCTTACGGGAAATTATCTAGTAACTGATCCTGGGTACAAGGGGCCACAGGAGTTAAAAGATACCCTTGGACAACTCAAAGAACTGTAAATCTGGGAATGGGAGAGGTAACCCACTCCTTCCTGGTTATTCCCGAGAGCCCTTGTCCTCTATTAGGGAGAGATCTGCTGACAAAAATGGGAGCCCAAATCCATTTCCAACCAGGGGGCCCCAAAGTAACCTTCTCAAGACAAGCCAATATCTGTCCTCACAATTGCCCTAGAAAATGAGTATAGACTCCATCAGGAACTGGCACCTCCTGACCAGAATATTGGCCCCTGGCTACAGCGCTTCCCAGAGGCCTGGGCAGAAACAGGAGGTTTGGGACTGGCAAAACACTGTCCTGCCATATTTGTTGAAGTTAAACCTGGGACGGATCCTGTTCGGGTATGGCAGTACCCGATGCCCCTAGAAGCCAGAGAAGGTATTACACCACACATCTGCCAGCTCCTAGATCAGGGAGTTCTACGCGCCTGCCACTCAGCATGGAACACCCCGTTGCTGCCGGTACGCAAACCTAACAGTAAAGATTATAGGCCAGTACAAGACCTAAGAGAAGTCAACAAAAGAGTCATGGACATTCACCCCACTGTGCCAAACTCATACACCCTCTTAAGCACCTTAAGCCCTGAAAAACAGTGGTACACCGTCCTGGATTTAAAAGATGCCTTTTTCAGCCTGCCTTTAGCCCCTAAGAGTCAGGAACTTTTTGCATTCGAATGGACAGATCCCGAGAGGGGCATAAATGGCCAGCTAACGTGGACCAGGCTACCACAGGGATTCAAAAACTCCCCAACTCTGTTCGACGAGGCCCTCCACAAAGATCTGGGTGAGTACCGGTGACAGCATCCTGAGATCACTCTTTTACAGTATGTTGATGATCTTTTAATAGCAGCTGAATCCCCAGAGGCCAGCCTACAAGGAACCAAAAGCCTCCTAAAGGCTTTGGGAGATCTAGGCTACCGAGCCTCGGCAAAGAAGGCTCAGATCTGCAAATCAGAGGTAACCTACCTAGGATACCTGTTAAAAGGGGGGCAACGCTGGTTGACGGATGCCCGTAAAGAGACTGTTCTATGTATCCCTAGACCCCAATCAACACGACAAGTAAGAGAGTTCTTGGGGTCGGCAGGGTTCTGCAGACTCTGGATACCGGGCTTTGGTGAATTGGCTAAACCACTATACCAGGCAACAAAAGAGCAGCAGCCCTTTAATTGGACAGAAGAGGCTGAGCTGGCTTTCCAACAAATCAAAACTGCTCTGCTATCAGCCCCTGCGTTGGGACTCCCTGATGTCTCCAAGCCATTCCACCTATACGTGGATGAAAGCCGGGGTGTAGCCAAAGCAGTATTGACTCAGTATTTAGGTTCTTGGCAGAGACCGGTTGCATATTTGTTGAAGAAACTGGACTCAGTGGCTGCTGGGTGGCCTCCTTGCCTCCGGGTAATCGCGGCCACTGCCTTAATGGTCAAAGACACTGATAAACTGACCATGGGCCAAGAATTTCAGGTCACTACCCCACATGCCATTGAAGTCGTACTCAGCCACCTGATCGGTGGCTTAGCAATGCCCGGCTCACCCACTACCAGGGACTGCTACTAAACCCCCTCAGAATAACTTTCATGCCCCCAACGGCCCTAACCCCCGCGTCCCTACTGCCAAATCCGGACTTGGAGAGCCCACTCCACGACTGCTCCGAGATATTGGCCCAGGTACACGGAGTCAGAGAAGACCTACAGGACCGGCCACTGCCAGACGCTGACCTCGTCTGGTTCACCGATGGAAGCAGTTTCGTCCACCAAGGACAAAGGTACGCGGGAGTGGCGGTAACCTCAGAAACCAAAGTCATTTGGGCAGAACCCTTGCCCCCGGGAACGTCGGCCCAAAAGGCTGAACTGGTGGCATTGACTCAGGCCTTAAAATTGGGGAAAGACCAAAAACTAACGGTATATACTGACAGCCGATATGCCTTTGCCACCGCTCACATACATGGAGCAATATATAGGGAAAGAGGGCTCCTCACGGCAGAAGGAAAAGACATTACAAACAAAAAAGAAATCCCGGCCTTATTAGCTGCCCTCTGGGAACCCAGAAAACTGGCGATTGTCCACTGTCCAGGACACCAAAGAATAACTGACATGGTCTCCCGGGGAAATAACCTGGCTGATCAGACTGCTAAAAATGGGGCTCAAACCCCTTCACAGCTCCTAGCCCTTCAGCTGCCTGACCCGGGGCCCCCAGAGCTACCCTCTAACCCGGAGTACTCAGAGAGCGACCTCCAGTGGATAAACGAGCTCCCTATGGCTCAGATCCACGACAAGTGGTGGAAAGACTGTAAAAACAACATTATTCTCCCAGACAAATTAGGACAATGGGTACTAGAACGAATCCATCATAGTACCCATTTAGGCTCAAGGTGAATATTGGACTTAATAAGACACTCAAAACTAAAAATCAGAGATCCTTCTAAAAAAGTTGAACAAGTGACTAAAAATTGTGTAGTATGCCAACTCAATAATGCAGGAAACCAACCCCAAACCACTGGAAAAAGACAAAGAGGAAATAGACCTGGGGCTTATTGGGAAATTGACTTCACTGAAATAAAACCAGGAAAATATGGGTACAAATACCTACTAGTTTTTGTAGATACTTTGTCAGGATGGACAGAAGCCTTCCCAACCAAAAAGGAAACTGCCCAAGTCGTAGCCAAGAAAATCCTAGAAGAAATCTTGCCCAGGTATGGCTTCCCAGCTATGATAGGGTCGGACAACGGGCCGGCCTTCATCGCCAAGGTAAGTCAGGGTCTGGCTTCCATTGTCGGGGCAAATTGGAAATTACATTGTGCATATCGCCCCCAAAGCTCAGGACAGGTAGAAAGAATGAACAGAACATTAAAGGAGACCCTAACTAAATTGACCATGGAGACTGGCGCTAACCTGGTAGTCCTTCTCCCCTACTCCCTGTTCAGGGCAAGAAACTCCCCTTACAGATTAGGTCTCACCCCTTATGAAATAATGTATGGCAGACCTCCCCCTATTGTCCCTAACCTAAAAGACAATCTCATCAAATCTGATGTCGATGATGGTGTTGAACTCTTATTTTCCCTACAAGCCTTACAGAAAATTCATGAAGAAATCTGGCCTAGACTAAGAGAACTATACAAAACAGGACCTCCACCCATTCCACACCAGATCCGGCCAGGAGACTGGGTTCTTGTCAAGCGACACCGACAAGAAACCTTAGAACCAAGGTGGAAAGGGCTGTTCCAGGTGATCCTAACCACGCCAACAGCACTCGAGGTAGAAGGAATCGCTGCCTAGATCCACTACACCCACGCCAAGCCAGTGGACCCCCTCTCAGACTTCGTCGGGCCCTCCACAGAGAAAACCGCAGCCTGGACAATTGACCGGACTAAAGACAATCCTTTAAAACTCACCCTGCGCCGTCAACAACCGTAATTATGGTGTCCATCTCCTTTGTGACGCTCTTGCTTTTGCGGGTCTTCAGCTGGAAAATCCAAGCACAGCAGGCTTCATCCCCGTTTGCCTGGCGTTTTTTCCTGACAGAGAATTGGACCAACTACGCTCAGACACAGGTACAAGGCCATCTTCTGGCCACAGCTGATTGCCCCCCTCAAGGTTGTAGCTCTCCTATCTATGTTAATTTTACTGATTTCCAGGCACAACCGGGAAAAGTCACCCCAGCTATTTGCTTTCTCTTTGACCAACAAATCCCCTATTGTAAAAACACATGGGTTGAACAAAGCGTCGGTTGCCCCTATAGCTCATGTAAAATCCACACTGTCAAGACTCTCACGGCCTCAGAAACCCTCTCGAGCCAAGTGTGGAATTCCCATAATTTTTTAAAAACTGCCACAGGCTACATATGGGTTATCTGGGATCCCTGGGACTCCCGTTGGACCTCCCAACAGAAGGGGGCCATGTACATGACATCTGGGACAAAGTGGCCTAGCAGCCGCCTCTATCTATGGCGCTCACTTGTTCAGATCCAAACCACCCTCCACACTAACATTCAGAAACAGGAAACAGAACTAAAGAAACAACTCTCCACTTTAACCTCCTCCCGCCCTTTCTCCTGGTTATCTCTGCTGAGGGAGGGGTTACTTCTCGCAAACGCCACCGGTCTGGGAAACCTCTCTGCATGTTTCTTTTGTGCTACCCTAGGACAGCCACCCCTGACGGCCGTCCCGCTCTCAGCCCCCTTCAATAATTCCCTAACAACTTCCAGCCAAGGATCCTCCCCCATCTCAGATGTTCCTTTGTTCTTAAACCCCGAACAAACACAGGTTTTATTTTGCTATTCAAACGCTAGCACCTCCCTTTGCAACATAACCTCTCCTCCCAACTCCACTCTGTACGCCCCTCATGGCTCATTCTTCTGGTGTAATGGAACTCTATATAAAAATCTCACTGTTCAGGCCACTAAGAGCCTCCTATGTCTCCCTGTTACAATAGTTCCCCAACTAACCCTGCGAACCCCTGCTGAATATCTAGAAGGAGACTACGTGCCTTCCTTCAGGACAAAAAGGGCTGTATTTCTTCCCTTAGTAGCCGGTGTCTCACTCACCACATCCGTAATAGCGACAGGGTTAGCAGGAGGAGCCCTAGGCCACGCTCTCGTTACTACCGCTAAGCTCTCCCAACAATTCTCCATAGCAATGGAAGCTTCAGCTGAATCCCTAGCCTCATTACGAAAGCAGCTGACCTCCCTCGCCCAAGTTACTCTGCAAAATCGGCACGCCCTAGACCTGCTTACTGCCGAAAAAGGGGGAACTTGCCTTTTTCTCAAAGAAGACTGCTGTTTTTACATAAATGAATCTGGGTTAGTAGAGACGCGGGTCCAACAGCTACACAAACTCAGCCTAGAACTACAAAAACAAAAATTCAATTCCGCAGCTGATAGTTGGTGGAGCTCCTCCATGTACTCCCTCTTAATGCCCCTAGCAGGACCATTGCTAAGCCTACTCCTCCTCCTCACCATAGGGCCATGCATACTAAACAGAATAATAAACTTTGTCAAAGATAGAATCAACACTGTCCAGTTAACGGTCCTTAGAACACAATATCAACCCATCATCAATAAAACAATTGAAACAGACATATAAGACCCAAGATTGGCTCTTGAAGACACAACTAAAAGGGGGGAATGAGATAGAAAGCCTCTAAGGGAAAAATTCTAAACATACATGCATGTGACCACCCCCCGGGCTTACACAAACAACTTATCTAGAAAACCCCTAGCCATTTGAGGTTGCAACATACATGCATGTGACCACCCCCCGGGCTTACACAAACAACTTATCTGGAAAACCCCCAGCCATTTGAGGTTGCGAAAAAGGCGGGAACCAACCAGAAACTGCCGAATGTTCAACTTTAAATGTTAACCAATAATAAGCTTGTAACTACTGTTTCTCTGTGACTTGTTTGTACCTCGCTATAAAAGAAACCCTAAAACAGCAGCCGGGGCCTCTCTCTTTACCTGCCATTGTATAAAGCAGAGAGGTCTGGGTTCGAACTCGTAATAAAGCGACCCCGGCTATTTGGCTTTGACTCTGGACTCTGGTGGTCACTTACTGGGGTCTCGTGACTTCGGGCACAACACTATCAGTTAGGATATAGAGGCTTATAAAAGGTCATCATTCTAATAGCAACAAAAATATCAGGTAAACTAAAAAAAAATCTTACTTCTCTTTAAAGCCATTGAAGATTGCAGATGAAAACAAATTCTAAACAAACTAAAATTCATAGAGGGAGAAGAGCCTTCTTGAGTGAGCAGGTAGAAGACCATTTCAATTCATAGGGAGTTGTTGAGTCCAGGGGAGAAGCAAGCCTGTCGCAGGTGGAGGGACTTTGTGTGAAAAAGGAGAAATCAGCCAAGTTTTTAGGAGCGGTGCCTGGGCTGGCATGGTGGATCCGAATCTGGAAGAGCCCTAAACTCAGAGTTAGCCTTCCCCATCCCCCAATTCACTCCCATGGAAATTTTAATCAAAAAGTAGAATAATCAGAAAGCCTGGAATGAGGTCCAGAACTCAGAGAGAGATCTCATAGTGTTGTGGTGCTTAGATCCCAAAATCCAAAATCCTGCTGGAGGGAAGGGCCTAATCTCTCCCAAGTCATTTGAACCACAAGCGAACTGAAACTAACTCTGCTGTTACTTCAGCCCCAATTCTATTCAACTAGTTAAATTGATGAACTCAGCCGCTAACAATTGCTGCTTGTCAGCAAAAGGGTGAGCCGTTTCTGCAGAAAATTATTATCTACTTCAGTCTCTACTGGTCTTTTACATATATGCTGTGACTGAAATAAAATTAAAAATTATAACGTGCAAGAAGCAGGAAAATATGACTCATGGTTAAGAGAAATAAAAACTTACCAATAGATTCAGACCCACAGATGATTCATATGATGAAATTTTCAGAGAAAAATATTTATTTACAATTATTATAAATGTTTTACAATTTGGAGGGAAGAAGGGATGGAGAATTTTGGCAAATAAAAACTATTCAAAAGAAACAAATAGCAATTCTGTAACTAAAATATACCATTGAAAAGTAAAGTATTGGATGGGCTTAACATTAGACTGGAGAGAGCAGAACCTAGAATTAGTGAACTGGAAGTGAGTCAATCGAAATTATCTCAACTAAAGCACAGGGAGAAAAATAAATGTAAAAATAACGAAACAATATTAAAGACCTGTGGAAGAATATAAACAAACTCAGCTAACATAAGTGTAATTGAAGTCCCAGAAATAGAGGAGAGAGAGAATAGTGAAGAAAAAAATGTTGGAAGAAGTGATGGCTCCAAATTTTAAAATGGATGAAACACTTCAATCCATACATTTTAAAGGCACAGCAAATATGTATCAGAATAAATACAAAAAAAAAAAAAAAAAAAAAAAAAACCCACACCTAGGCACATTCTAAGATAGATAGAAACTCTTTTTTTATTATTAAAATTTTTATTTTAGATTCAGGGGGCACATGTGCAGGTTTGTTGCAAGGGTACATGGTGTGACTCTGAGGTTTGGGCTTCTACTGATCCCATCACCCATATGGTGAACACAGTTACCCAATAGGAAGTTTTTCAACTTTCCCCACCACAACTCCTTTTGGAGTCCCCAGTGTCTATTGTTCCCATCTATACGTCCATGTGTACACAGGGTTTAGCTTTCACTTATAAGCGAGAATGTGTGATATTCAGCTTTCTGTTGCTGCATTAATTTGCTTTAGGATAATGGCCTCCAGCTGCATCTATGTTGTGACATAGAACACGATTTCATTCTGTTTTATGGCTGCATAGTATTCCATGTTGTATATGTACCACATGTTATTTATCCAGTCTACCATTGATGAGCACATAGGTTGTTCATGAATAGTGCTGCAATAAATATAATAGTGCAGGTGTCTTTTTGGTAGAACAATTTATTTGTTACTTTGATGTATACCTAGTAATGGGATTGTTGGGTCAAATGGTAGTTCTATTTTTAATTCTTTGAGAAATCTTCAAACTGCTTTCCACAGGGGCTGAACTAACCTACATTCTTACCAACAGTGTATAAGTGCTCCCTTTTCTCTGCAGCCTCATCACATCTGTTATTTTTTCACTTTTTTTTTTTTTTTTTTTTTTTTTTTTTTTAAGACATGGTCTCACTGTCACCCAGGCTGGAGGGCAGTGGGACATTCATGGCTAACTTCAGCCTCAACCTCCTGGGCTCAAGAGATCCTTCCCCTCAGCCTCCCAGGTAGCTGGGACTACATTTTTTTTTTTTTTTTTTTTTGTATTTTCTGTAGAGATGGGGGTTTGCCATGTTGCCCAGTTTGGTCTTAAACTCCTGGGCTCAAGCAATATACCTGCCTTGGACTCCCAAAGTGCTGGGATTATAGGCGTGACCCACTGCACTTGGCACTAGTGTGAGATGATATCTCATTGTTGTTTTGGTTTGCATTTCTCTGATGATTAGTGATGTTGAGAATTTTTTCACATGCTTGTTGGACACTCGTATGCCTTCTTTTGAGAAGTGTCAGTTCATGTTCTTTGCCCATTTTTTTAATGGGGTTATTCGTTTTTTGTTTTTTCTTTTCTTTTTTTTTTTTTTGAGACGGAGTCTGGCTCTGTCACCCAGGCTGGAGTGCAGTGGCCGGGTCTCAGCTCACTGCAAGCTCCGCCTCCCGGGTTCCCGCCATTCTCTTGCCTCAGCCTCCCGAGTAGCTGGGACTACAGGCGCCCGCCACCTTGCCCGGCTAGTTTTTTGTATTTTTTTAGTAGAGACGGGGTTTCACCGTGTTAGCCAGGATGGTCTCGATCTCCTGACCTCGTGATCCACCCGTCTCGGCCTCCCAAAGTGCTGGGATTACAGGCTTGAGCCACTGCGCCCAGCCTTAAATCTTATTGATTTAAGTTCCTTATACATTCTGGATATTAGTCCTTTGTCAGATGCACAGTTTTCAAATATTTTCTCCCATTCTGTAGGTTGTCTGTTTACTTTGTTGACACTGTCTTTTTCTGTGCAGAAGTTCTTTAGTTTAATTAGGTCCTACTTGTCAATTTTTGTTCTTGTTGCAATTGCTTTTGAGGACTTATTCATGAATTCTTTGCCTAGGCTATGTCCAGAAGAGTACCTCCTAGGTTTTCTTCTATGATTTGTATACTTTTAGTTCTTATATTTAAATTTTTTACCCACCATGAGTTAATTTTTGTATATGCTGGAGTTGAGGGTCTAGTTTCATTCTTCTGCATGTAAATAGAAAACCTTAATCATTACATTTATAGAAACAACAATAAGAATTGCAACTGACTTCTCATTTAGAAATGATGAAACATCATTTTTCATGTACTGAAAGAAAAAAAAAAAACTCTATCAACCTAAAATCTAGTGAAAATGCCCTTCAAAAATGAAGGCCAGATAAAGATATTTTCAGAAAATTAAAAACTGAGAGAATTTATGATCAGCAGACCTGCACTGTAAAAATATGTATTAAGAAAAATTCTCCAGGCTGAAGGGAGAATGATGCAAATATGTCTATATCTGTAGGTAGAAATGAAAAACACTTGAAAGGAAAAAAATGTGTACCTAAATATGAAAGGAGATTTTAAACATTTTCTTCATAAGGCTATTGGCTATTTAAAGCATAGATAATATATTCTCTGGTTTATGATATATTAGAAGTAAAACATATGAAAAATAGCACAAAAGGTGGAGGGGGTGGGCAAATGAAATCATATCGTAACAAGGTTCTAACATTGTTCATGGATTGGCATGATAATTCAAGGTGGACTGTGATACATTAAAGAACAAATATTATAATAATCTCATATAAGACACTACTAAAAATAATAGAAAGAAGTATAGATAAATTTCATCAGACCAAAGAGCATGTGCTCCAAACTAAAAGTTCTGATTTGGGCCTAGAGTTAGAAAAGGTAACGGGAGAAATAGTAATTCTCCCCTCTGAAAATTGTCTGGTATATGTTTATGCATTTGTCTGTATCTGGCATATATTTTTATTTTCACTCTTTCCCCCATGCCTCTTTCTTTCATTTTCTCTTTCTTCTTTTTTCTTCTCTTTACTCTCTCTGTCTCAGTTCCCTTCTACAATGTATGCTTTCTGGGTATATTTTTAAAATTTATTTTATGTATTGAGTAATGGTATATAGTCCCTATCCTTTTTATTTTCCTCAAAGAAGCAAAATATCTTATATTTTCTTTCTAAAAAATAAAGTGGATTTTTACTATGTGGCCCATCCTTAATTCTTCATGTGAGTCATATTGATCTTTGCTATAGGATTATACATTAAATTAATGGCTTCTTTCTAAGTGAACTTAAGACTGTGTATGTACTTTTTGAATGGGAGCAAGTTTCAAGCTCTGTATTACAAAAATAAAAATGTAAATTCCCCTAGCTTCACCTCTGAGTCCAATGACTTCTGAAATGTCTGAGTGAAAGTAAAAGGACTAGGAAACAGAATGCCTGAAAGTGGGAAAAAGTCTTGTATTTCTCCAGGGAAGGCATTTGAGACATATTTCAAATGGCTGATTCATATAATTTGAAGTTACAATTGCTTGTTCAATTTAAACAAGTTACCTGCCCATGCACCCATGCATGTGCATGGGCACACACACACACACGCACACACACACTTTGCAGGATCTTTCAAGGTAAGCAGCCAAATATGTCTTATAACAAATTCTTTCTTGTATATCAAAACCATTATTACCAATATCAATTCGCAGTTTCCAAAGATAGTCAACTTTGCTTGGCCACCACATTTTCTGTAAACTCAAGGCTGTCCACACTGGTATTCTCTGCAATCAGGAAATGAGAAGATCTGGGAATGAGGTGACCTGCTATTTGGGCAACACACAGGCTGCTGGAATGTTCTTATCTTCCTGGCAAATTCACTGGGGGAACATTTGACCAGGGCCACTCCACAGCACAGTTGCTGTCACTCCAGCATAGTATGCATGGAAGAATCCAAGTGCACAACATGTTTACCTGGAAACTTGCCCACAGTTCATTACCAGAGAGTCCAGTCTATTGTACCTTAGCCAAATTACAGTTTAGGAAGTATTCATTTTGTGGTGAGTTCAAATTTTCTGTGTCTTTGACCCTTGTTCCTCTCAGAGAACCAAAGTAGAAAAAGCTTAGCTGTTCATAAACATAGCATATAAATTAATCATGATTTGGGTCCTGAGGCTTTGTTTTTTTTTTCAATAGTAAAGGTCAAAGCAAATGCCATGACATAGGCTGTTTTTCTATAATAAACAGCTGCTTTCCTAAGAAAAGTTGGACAAAATTTGTTCTGTAATAATTTCTGTCATTTATTGACTGCTTATTATCTGTTAGACACGGTGCTGAGGTCTCATAAGATTGTTTCACTGACTCCTCATAGCCCTAAAGATAAGCACCATATAATCCTCATTTCACAAATGAAAAGACTGAGGCTGAGTGCTCAGATCATTTTTACACTATTCTTGATGGTGCCTAGGTTCAAAGTCTAATTCAAAGAAGTCTAATTCAGAGTGTTTTTTCCTAATCATTGTGCCTGACCACTTCTCATTTAAAACAAATAAAATATTGTTGAAATGGAGAAAAAGAGTTTAGGAGTTAGAGTTTCTTTTATACCATTTGATTACTTTTACTGCTTATTTTTAATGCAAAATGAAAATAAATTATACACTAGTTTGCAACTACAAATGGTCGACAAAAGCAAACTCACACTGAGAAACCAACCACCTCTACAAGTAGCAGTGTGCTTCTTTGCTTTGGAAAACCAACTTTTCTTATTTAAGTGATGACAATTATACAGTGGTTGTATCAGAACTCTAATGTTCTGCACAGTTAAAATTGTATGCCCTAATTGGTCAATGCCACTACATCTAGCTTGCATTCTGAAAATAAGCTGTTGGAGAAATGCCAGTAAATCTAAGGTAGCTTTTTCAGCTACAAATAGGCCAGGATATATATATATGTTTTTAGACAAAGTCTTGCCCTGTCACCCAGGCTGGAGTACAGTGGCACCATCATAGCTCACTGCAGCTTTGAACTCCTGGGCTCAAGTGTTTGTCCCACCTCAGCCTCACAAGTAGCTGGGACTACAGGTGCAAGCCACTAGTTCTAGCTGGTTACTTATTTATTTTTTTTTATTTTTTGGTGGAGATGGGGTCTCACTATGTTGTCTAGGCTCATCTTGAACTCCTGGCCTCATATGATCCTCCCATATTGGCCACCCAAAGTGTTATGATTACAGGCATGAGCCTCTGTGCTCAGCTATGTCAGATTTTTTAGGGACCCCCATGTTTATTTCTTGCCACATCTGAATTTTTAAGTTTCACATCATATGGAGCAAACCACTGAGCTCATTGTATTGGCTTTTTTTTTTTTTTTTTTTTTTTTTTTTTTTTTTTTTTTTTATTAACTAAATGTCTACAACCATCAGAGAACTGGGAGCATTGTGACCTGGGAAAGAGCACAGCCATGTAGCATTTTCCTTATGTCTCATGTCTCATACTGCACTGGTAGATAGATGGATACTGAGTGTATTAGCAGATTTCTGCTGTAATAATTCTATGCAGCAACAACCCTCCTCCCAAACCCCAATAACTAACAAAAAAAAAAATTCAATTTAATGTTGATAGTGATATAGGTTGCCTGTGAATTGGCTTTGCTCAGCTGGGCTAAGCTAGACTCCAATCTGTGGTTTGGGTTTATGCCTGCTCCATATGTCTTTATTCCAGGACTCAGGCTGAAAGAGTAATGGTTACTGGGAACATACGCCTCACTCAAAGGTACAAAGTTTGAGATGTCTGACAGAAACTTGCTGTCTCTTGAAGTGTCTGCTCAGAATTGGTGCATTTTCATTTTACTTCTGCCTGTGTTCATTGGATAACAAAAGTCACATGGCCAAGCCCAGGTAAGTAAGTAGGGGCAGGTATGTATACTCTGGTTACTATTGTGACAGGCACTAGAAAGTATATGGCAGAGATTGTGAGTGTATAATCCTCTGTAGAAAGGAATAAAGAGCTGAGAGCAATAATTCAATGTAATCACACTGAATATTTCCTACAATATGTTGCTCATCCATTTTTTATAGGACCCATGATATTTTATTGCAATTGTGCTTGTATAAATATATAATTCTTCAGTAGACTGTGACTAGGTTTTCATCCATTTCCAGCCCCAAGGACCAGGGCACTGCTTCTCACATTAGTAGATATTCAATAAATATCCAAAGAACAAATGTATGAATAAATACACTTATATGTCAGTTATTATGAACAAACACAAATTATTTAATTCTCAAAATAAGATTATGCCAAGTCATCCTCTATTGGAACGTTGATAAATTACTGGTATAGAAAGTAGTCATCTACAAGAAAAGTCTTATTTTGAAATGTTCCAACTTTGTATCATGTTATCCATTTGCTGGGTAATTATTTATTGAGTGTCAACTATGTGCCAGGTACAAGGGTATGAAAGTGAATAAGATAGACTCAACTACTGCCCTCACCAAGCTACTGGGCAAGAGAGACAAACAGGAAATTATCACATCCATGATTATGGAAGTGCAGGAGCACCTGACTCATCCTGGGAGATGAGCAAAGGCTTCCTGGACAGCATGACTTTTACGCTAAGATCAAAACAGTAACTAGAAAGAGAAGGGGAAGCAAGAGGAACGTTCAAAAAGGAGGAAACTCGATGTGATTAAGAAAAAACAAGGGCAAAACCCAGGTTCAGATTTAGGTAGCTGGGAGAAGGGTGTTATGATGACATTTATTAAGAAGAAATATAGGAGAAAGAGAGTGTATGTGTTGGTTAGGGTGATGGGATGGGTATGGGGATTTATTTATGAATATTGATGGCTTGGAGATGCAAGTGGTACGTCCTGAAAAAGACACCCAGGTGGCAGTTGTATTTGAAAGCCTCAATTTCAGATGAGAGGTAGGAGCTGAAATATAAGTTTGTGATTCATCCATATATATATGTGATATAATAAAGAATATATCTGGTCTTTATCCCAGTTCTTGGTGCAAAGATTTTGAAACCTTGAGTAATAACAATGTCTTTGTTATGCTAATGGGATGACTCATGCTGGGTTCCTAAATAGCTTTAGGATGGGGGCTGGTCACCAGAAAGACCAATCCCATGATTAGAGTCGTAGAACTTTAGGCTGCCAGCCCAATAATGTCCAGTGAGAGAAGTGGGGCTGGAGACTGAGCTCGACAACATGACCAGTGATTTAATTAATGATTTGATCAGTCATCAGTGATCTGATCAATCAACCATAATGAAGCCCCAGTAAAAGCTCTGGAAACCAAAGCTCAGAGGAGCTTCCTGGTTGGTGAACAACTGATGTGCTGAGAGATAAATATGCCTGGATTCCTAGAGAAGAGGGCAGAGAAGCTGAGTGTCGTTACCCCTCCCAAGACCTTGTCTTATGTGCCTCTCCTGCTTAGCTGTTCCTGGGTTGTATCCTTTACAATAAAACTGTAATGATGCGAATAGCACTTTCAGAGAGTTTATGAGCTGTTCTAGCAAATTACTGAACCTGAGGGAGTCATAGAAACCCCTGAATTTGTAGCTGGTCAGTCAGTGACTGACTGAGACTGATGTTTAGTGTCTGAAGTGGGGGCAATCTTGTGAAGGATGTTGTTCTTTACTTGTGGGGTCTGCACTAACTCTGGGTAGTTAGTGTCAGAATTGAATTAAATTGCAAGACACCCAGTTGTTATCAGAGAATTGTTGTTGGAACAAGGCAGAAATTGAATTTGCTGTTGATGAGTTCACCCTTGGAAAGCATATGAAAAGATGATGTAGGGCAGAACCCCAAGAAATGGGCATCTATGGAAATGTTTCCCAAAATGTCATTTCAATACCATTGGTGCTAAATTGAGTTTAGATTATATAGAAGTATACTTTTATTTAAGGGCTATGTATTTATTTTAAATGTTTTGAGCTGTATTTTTCATATATGGCAAATTGTACTGTTTTTTCCATTAATAACAGTGACATAAAACTTCCTTATAAGGAAATTAATTTGAGACTATAAAGTGATATGGTTTGAATACTTTTCCCATCCAAATTTCATGTTGAAATGTGATCCCCATTATTGGAGGTGGGCCTAATAGGAAGGGTTTGGGTCATGGTAGTGGATCCCTCATGAATGGCTTCATGCTCTCTTTGAAGTAATGAGTGTGGCCTCATTCTAAGAGTTCATGAGAGTGATAGTTGTTTAAAGAAACTAGCATCTCCTCCTCTCTTCCTTGCTTCATCTCATGACATGTGACACACCTGTTCCACTTTCACTTTCTGTTGTAAATAAAAGCTTCCTGAGGCCATATCAAAAGCCAAGCAGATGCTCATGTTATGCTTATACAGCCTGAAGAACTATGAGCCAAATAAACCTATTATCTTTGTAAATCATTCAGTCTCAGATATTCTTTTATAGCAATGCAAAATAGACTAACACAGAAAATTGGTATCAAAGAGTAGAGCATTACTATAAAAATACCTGAAAATGTGGAGGCAGGTTTAGAACTGGGTAATGGGCAGAGGTTGGAAGAGTTTGGAGGGCTCAGAAGAAGAAAGAAAGACGAGGGAAAGTTTGCAGTTTCATAGAGACTAGTTAAGTGGTTGTGACCAAAATGCTGATGGAAATATGGACAATAAAGGCCAGGCTGATGAGGTCTCAGATGGAAATGAGAAACTTATAGGGAACTTGAGCAAACGTCACCATTACTATCCTTTACCAAAGAACCCTAGGAATTTATGGAAGGTTGAACTTAAGACTGATGACCTTAGGTATCTGACAGAATAAATTTCTAAACAACAAAGCATTAAAGATGTGGCAGGCTGCTTCTAACTACTTAGGATCAGATGTAGGAGCAAAGAAATGACTTAAAGTTAGAACTTTTAATTAAAAGGGAAGCAGAGGATAACCACTTAGGAAATTCACTACCTGGCCATGCGGTAGAGAAGGAGAAAGCATTTTCAGGAGAGGAATGCAAGTGGGCTGTGGAGCAACCACTTACTAGAGAGATTCACATGACAAAAAGGGAGCCAGGTGCTAATAGTCAAGACAACGGGGAAAAGACCTTGAAGCCATTTCAGAAATCTTTGAAGCAGCCCCTCCCATTACAGACCCAGAGGGCTTAGAGAAAATAATGGTTTGGGGGGCTAGGCCCAAGACCCTGATCCCTGTGCAGCCTCAGGACAGTGATCCCAACATCCTGGCCACTCTGGCTCTGGCCAAGGCTCAAATGGCTCTAGGCATAGCTCAGGCCACTGGTCCAGAGGGCACAAGTCATAATCCTTAGAGGCTTCCACATGGTGTTAAGCCTGTAGGTAGACAGAATGCAAGAGTGAAGGAGGCTTGATGGCTTCCACCTAGATTTCAAAGGATGTATGGGAAAGCTTGGGTACCCAAGCAGAAGTCGGCTGCAGAAGCAGAACCCCTATAGAGATACTCCACTAGGGCAGTGCCAAGGGGAAAGTAGGATTGGAGCCTCCACACAGAGGCTCACTGGGACACTGCCCAGTGGAGCTGTGGGAACAGGGATGCTGCCCTCCAGATTAGAGAATGGTAGAACCACTGGCAATGTGCACCCTCAGCTTGCAAAAGCCACGGGCACTCAACTCCAACCTGTGAAAGCAGCCACATGGACTGCATCCAGTAAAGCAATGGAGGCAGAGCTGCCCAAGGCCTGGGGAGCCCACCCCTCACACCAGTGTGCCCTAGATGTGGGACATAAAGTCAAAGATTACTTTGGAGCTTTAAGGTGTAATGTCTGCCCTTCTCAGTTTTAGACTTCTGTGGAGCTTGTTGCCCCTTTCCTTTAACCAATTTCTCCCTTTTGGAATGGGAATGTTTTATTCAATGCCTGTACCACCATTGTATCTGGAAAGTAAATAACTTTGTCTTTGATCTTACAGACACATAGGTGAAAGAGACTTGCCTTAAGTCTCAGATGAAACTTTGGACTTCTGACTTTTGATTGAGTTGATGTTGGAATGAGTTAAGATTTTGGGGGACTGTCAGGAAAAGATTATTATATTTTGCAATGTGGGAAGAACATGAGATTTTGGATCCAGGGGCAGAATAATGTAATATGGATATCTGTCCCCTCCAAATCTCATTTTGAAATGTGACCTCCATTGTTGAAGGTGGGAAGTGTTTGGGTCATGGGAGCAGATTCCTCATGAATGGCTTCATGCCCTCCTTGTAGTAATGAGTGAGTTGTTACTCTATTAGTTCATGCACAGGCTGGTTCTTTAAAGAGCCGAGTACCTCCTCCTCTCTTGCCCCTTCTCTTGTCACTTGACATGCCTGCTCCCATTTCACCTTCCACCATGAGTAAAAGCTTCTTGAGGCCTTACCAGGAGATCAGCAGATGCTGGTGCTATGCTTGTACAGCCTGCAGAACTGTGCACCAAATAAACCTGTTTTCTTCATAAATTATTCAGTCTCAGATATTCCTTTATGGCAATGCAAAATTAGCTAATACATCAAGTGAGTCAATTAAAAGAAAAATATCAGCAAAAACTGTAAACATGATATTAAAATAACTACACTCATTCCACAAATATTTATTGAGGGCTTATTATGCAACAGATCTGGAAATCCACTAGCAAACGAAAGACAAAAATATCCCTGCCCTCTTGGAGTTTATATTCCAGTGGGAAGAACAGAGAATAATCAAGACAAATAAGTAATAAAATATAGGTAGTACATCAGACACTAAGGAGTTCCAAGAAGACAAAAAGACAAGAATGTGGATAATAAGTTTGGAGAAGGAGAGTTGAAATTCTAGATTTCAAGGTCAAGGAAGTTCCCATCAAGAAGATGACAGCTGAGCAAAGACTTGAAGGAGAGAAGGAAGCATGATTTGTGGATATTTTGAAGAAAAGCATTCTGGCAAAGGGAAACAGTAAGTGCAAGGGCCCTGAAGCAGGAGCATGCCTAAAAGCAAGGAGTCCAGTGTGGCTGGAGAGGAATGAACAAGGGTTTAAGAGATGAGGGGAGGGGAGGGCAGCAGTGCAGATCCCATAGGACTCTGATTACTGAAAGAAAGTTGGCCCTTACTTGGAGTAGGATGGGAGCCATTAGAAGATACTGAGCTGAGGACTGACTTGGTCCAACTTACATTTTAACAGCAACATTTGGCTGTGATAAGATGATACTGAACAATTCAAGAGCAGAGGTAGAGAGGCTACAGTATTAATACAGGTGAGAGATGTCAGTGGTTTGTACTAGGGTGGCAATCATGGAAGTGGTGAGGAGAAACACGAATGTAGAAACAGTTGAAGATGAAGCCTGTCTTAGTTAGCTGAGGCTGCAATAACAAAAATACCGTATGCTGGGTGGCTTAAACAACCAAAAGTTATTTTTCACAGTTCTAGAGGCTGAGAAGTGTACCATTAAGAAGCTGACTAATTTGACTCCTTGTGAGGACCCACTTCTTGGTTTACAGGTAGATGCCTTCTTGCTATATCCTCACAAGGCAGAGAGAGAGAGAGAGAGAGAGAGAGAAGAGAGAGAGAGAGAGAGAGAGAGAGAGAGAGAGAGAGAGAGAGAGAGAGAGAGAGAGAGAGAGAGAGAGAGAGAGCGCATGCTCTGATCTCCTTCTCCACTTATAAGGGCATCAATCCTATCACGGAGGCTCCACCCTTGTAACCTCATGTAAACCTGATTACCTCCCATAGGCCCCACCTTCACATTGAGGATTAGGGCTTCCACAGACATTTAGGTGGGATCGGGGAGACATAACATTCAGTTCATAGCAAAGCCAACAGAACGTGAGGAGTCTAAATGTGGGGTGTGAAAGAAAGAATAAGGATTTCAACGTGATGGCCTGAACAAATGAAGAATGGGATTGTTATTCCTGAATTGGGAAAGATGGTGGATGGAATAAGTGTGGGCCAGGAGAGTTCAGTTTTGGATGAATTAAGTTTGAGAAGCCTTTAGCAGATCCAAGTTGTAGTCTGATATGTGCTGTTTTGGTGGAGTATCAGTAGCAAAGGCATGACTAGAGAGAGCTCAAGAGAGAAGTGAGAAGAGGAGCTGGGCATTGTAGATAATTCTTGCCAGCAGTTTCCTGTAAAGGGAAGAGAGAAATGGTGGGAAGCCAAAGTGGGGAGAGGGGTCAAGAGAGGATTTCTTTTTTCTTCCTTTCTTTTTCTTTTTTTTTTTTTTTTTTTTTTTTGAGATGGACTCCTGCTCTGTCAACCAGGCTGGAGTGCAGTGGTGCAATCTCGGTTCACTGCAAGCTCTGCCTCCTGGTTCACGCCATTTTCCTGCATTAGGCTCCCGAGTAGCTAGGACTACAGGTGCCTGCCACCACACCTGGCTACTTTTAAAATATTTTTTTAGTAGAGATGCGGTTTCACCATGTTAGCCAGGATGGTCTCAATCTCCTGACCCCGTGATCCACCCCTCTTGGCCTCCCAAAGTGCTGGGATTACAGGCGTGAGCCATTGTGCCTGACCCAAGAGAGGATTTCTTTAAAGATGAGAGAAATGGCAGTTGAGTTGTGTGCTGATTGGAATGGTTCAATATTGAGAAAAACTGATGATGCAGGTGAAAGGAATCAGAATGTACCACCCCCAAACAGGCCACTTTTGCACAAAGATTATTTTAAGCTGAAGGCAACTGAGAATCAATAGATGCAGGAAAGTTTTCTGCCTTCCCCTTATCAGCCTAAAAACAGGGCATACATTTCCCCTTGGGGAAGGTGCCCCCTCATGCCAGGATGACAAGGGCATACTTATCACTGGAGATGAAGAGTCAACACCAAAACAACTGTGTATAACTAGACCTTACCACAACCTTTCTTTTCCATTGGTTTCCCCATATATTTCTTAGTCACTTTTCTATAATTTGTCATCCCTTGAAACCCAAACCTCCTTTCTTTTGTTAAAATGGCATATAAGCCCCCGAATGTAACTGATTTTTGAGTTTCACTTCTTTTCTGTGAACTCCTGAACATGTAAATATTAAATAAAAATTGTACCTTTCCTTCTGTTAATCCCTCCCTTATTAGTTTGATTCACTGGCCCTAGCCACTGAATCTAAGAGAGCATAAGAAAAAGTTTTTCCTCCCTGACACAGGAGCAAGAACAGAGATGAGTAAAAGAAAAAGGGTACACAAAGAGACAGGCTGAGGAGGACAAAATACTGGAAGAATGGGGTGCCGTGGAGACCAGAAGATAATTTCTAGAAGGTATCAGTTCAAGGAGTTAAATGCTACTCAGAGGCCAAGTGAGATCAAGGGTGAAGACATACCCACTGGACCTAGGGACAAATATATCTTTAGTAACCTCAGAGAGAGGAGTTTCCACAGAATAATGGAAGTAGGCAAAGAATTGCTGAGTTGATCCCTGAATAGGAGGTAAGGAAGTGAAAACAGAGTATGGATACTTCAAGAAGCTTGACTGTAAATGGCAGGAGATAGATAGAATTCCACTACTGAGGGGCTGACATCAAGTCAGTGGTGTGTTGTCTGGTGTTTAATATGGGAAGAGAGCTAACATCTTTAATATTTGATGTGGTTTGGCTCTGTGTCCCCACTCAAATCTCATCTTGTAGCTCCCATAATTCCCATGTGTTGTGGGAGGGGCCCAGTGGGAGATGATTGAATCATGGGGGTGGGTCTTTTCCATGTGTTCTCATGATAGTGAATGGGTCTCATGAGATCTGATGGTTTTAAAAACGGGAGTTTCCCTGCACAAGCTCTCTCTTTTCTCATTGCCATCCACTTCAGATGTGACTTGCTCCTCCTTGCCTTCTACCATGATTGTGAGGCCTCCCCAGCAAAGTCAGTACTGCCAGCTATCCTAGGGAGAAGATCACCTTCATATTTCCAAACCTACTTTTTAGGCTCAACTGCCCCTTAGGCAGCTACCCAAGAGCTAACCAAAGGCCTCCCAACTTCACTGACCTCATTCCAACTACTTCCATTCTCTCTGTCCTTCAGTCTACTACCCCTAATTAGCAAAATAGCTCTACTCATTTGCATTACTTAAGCAGCATTTTCCTAGAAAGTACTGAAGGTAATATGCTAATCACAAGGACAATCTTTAGATCCCAGAACTGAGGTAAAAGCACTATAAAGTAATTAAACCTCATCTAGTCTGTGGCTCTATTGCTTAAATCCTGCTTTCCAAAGTAAACAAAACAAAACCTACTCAGAACGTTATTGCCAGAGGGAGTTCAGGAATCCCCTTCCACAGTCTGTATCATCCCTCCCCACTAACCTCAAATTCTTTTAGCCCAGAGGAGCTAAGTATTCTAAGACCACATAGCTTTTGATAAGCAATAGTCAAGAACTTCAAGTTACCCTCCAAACTTTTAAAACTTCCTCACTAGTTTTACTAGGGCAGTAGAGTGTATTGAGAAGAAGACTGGAGTCCCAGGTCAAAAAGCTTAAATTTTTCTTTTTTTGTTGTTGGTTGAAACAGCCTCACTCTGCCGCTCAGGCTGGAGTGATGTGGTGCGATCTCAACTCACTGCAACCTCCACCTCCTGGGTTCAAGAAATCCTCCTGCCTCACCCTCCTGAGTAGCTGGGACTACAGGAGCATGACACCAGGTGTGGCTAATGTTTGTATTTTCAGTAGAGACAGAGTTTTGCCATGTTGTCCAGGCTGGTCTCAAGCTCCTGACCTAAGGTGATCCGCTCACCTGAGCCTCCCAAAGTGCTGGGATTACAGGCATGAGCTACCATCCCTGGCCAAAAAGCTTGAATTTTTAGTTTTAAAATTGTACCTTTATTTTAAGCATCATACAAATTTTGTACCATCCCCTATATTTCTGTTTTGTGTTGCTTTTAATGAACTCACCCCAATTTTGTGTAAAACTGAAACTCCTGGAGAAAGAATTATTTCAAGTTTCTTCTATCCCACTATTTCAATTTGAAAAAGACAGCACTAGATGGTGTTATTCTTGATAATACCAGCCCATTTTGCACACTTATTTCTAAAAATTAGTACTGAATGGAACTTGGGTCTACTTGCCTAGTGCACAAAAAAACCAAACAATGACACCAGGATTTGCTGCAAGAGAAAGTGAGGCATTTATTGTAGGGCTTCAAGCAAGAAGAATTAGGCAGCTGATGATTAGGACACAAACTCCCCATTGACTTACAAGGAATGGTTTTTAAAGGTAGGGGCATATTTCAAAAATGTAGAAGTTACAGGGAAGATTATAGCTTGATACACGGTGATTATACATTTGTTTGGCCCAATAAGGGGGAGTATTTTTGTAACCACCCAATGGGTTCACCTTACCCACTGCCTTGACAGAGCCAATTTATCAAGACAGGGGAACTGCAATAGAGAAAGAGTAATTCATGCAGAGTTGGCTGTGCAGGACTACTGGAGTTTTATGATTACTCAAATCAGTCTCCTGAACATTTGGGGATGAGAGTTTTTAAGAATAATTTGGTGGGTGGGGGGGCAGCCAGTGAGTCAGGAGTGCTGACCGGTTGGGTTGGAGATGAAATCATAGGTAGTCGAAGCTGCACTGAGTCAGTTCCTGGGTGGGGGCCAGAAGATGAGATGAACCAGTTTATCAATCTGGGTGGTACCAGCTGATCCACTGAGTGAAGAATCTGCAAAATATCTCAAACACTGATCTTAGGCTTTATAATAGTGTTGTTATCCCCAGGAGCAATTTGGGAGGGGTCAGAATCTTGTAGCCTCCAGCTACATGACTGCTAAACCATAATTTCTAATCTTTTGGCTAATTTGCTAGTCTTACAAAGGCAGTCTAGTCCCCAAGCAAGAAGGGGATTTGTTTTGGGAAAGGGCTGTTATTGTCTTTGTTTTAAACTATAAACTATAAACTAAATTCCTCCCAAAGTTAGTTCAGCCTATCCCCAGGAATGGAAAAGGACAGCTTGCAAGTTAGAAGGGTGATGGAGTTGGTTAAGTCAGATCTCTCTCACTGTCTGTTATAACTTCGCAGTGGTGGTTTCATCTTGAAGTGAGAGCTTACAGGTCATAGGTAAATTCTTTGATATGCAATTGGTTAAGGAAGCAAGCCTTTGTCTAAAAACTTGGGGTCAGCAGAAAGGAATGTTAAGATTTGGCCTATGGGTGTGACTCTCTCCAGGCTCTGTCATGCGCATCTGTCCGTGTGAAGAGACCACCAAACAGGCTTTGTGTGAGCAATAAAGCTTTTTAATCACCTGGGTGCAGGCGGGCTGAGTCTGAAAAGAAAGTCCGTGAAGGGAGATAAGGGTGGGGCTGTTTTATAGGATTTGGGTAGGTAAAGGAAAATTACAGTCAAAGGGGAGTTGTTCTCTGGTGGGCAGGAGTGGGGGTTACAAAGTGCTCAGTGGGGGAGCTTTTTGAGCCAGGATGAGCCAGGAAAAGGAATTTCACAAGATAATGTCATCGCTTAAGGCAAGGACCGGCCATTTTCACTTCTTTTGTGGTGGAATGTCACCGGTTAAGGTGGGGCAGGGCCTTTTCACTTCTTTTGTGATTCTTCAGTTACTTCAGGCCATCTGGGTGTGTACGTGCAAGTCACAGGGGATGCAGACGTGCAAGTCACAGGGGATGCGATGGCTTGGCTTAGGCTCAGAGGTCTGACAGGCTCCTTAGGGAAAAAAAGAAAAAAAGACAGAACAAAGAATGGCGGTTGGAGTTAAGTCCTCAGCTCCCAATTTTCTGAGATCTACACGACAGCACTCAACATTTTACATCTGGTGGGAGGGTCCAGATTTCTGAAAAACAACTCAAGAATATATGTTAAGATGTTAGCTTTTATTTCTGTAGGAAAGCAAACATCGTGTGACTCTAACTTACTTGAGTGACTATTGTTTACGTTATTATTACCTTCTTGCTTAGTGGATTATTCACTCATTTCCTTCATTGCTGATTTCAGGGCAAGCTAGGTGCCTAGAATTTCCCTTGAAGGTTCTCACATCTTTGTTTATTTTTATGCTTTGAAGCAGGTGGGAAAATCCAGCAGGTCCCTATAAGGAGCCCCTGCTTCATCTCACAATCAGTAACACAACAGTCTTTTATCACTGCTGTTTCTTTATGTAATTCTTAACTCCCTATTCAATTATAAAATCCTGTATGCAGATGTACTGGATGCAAGGTTTAGTCTTCCTAAGACTCCCATCCTTTTTTTTTTTTTTTTTTTCTGAGACAGTCTTCTGTACCTTCAACCCATTCCACTTCCACATAGTTATGGTGGAAGCTGTCCTCTTAGTACAACATGGGCCGCCCCAGGTCACAGCTGATTGACCTGAGTATCTCCTCCACTTCCATCCACACAATAGTTGATTGGTCCAGGGATAGGCACCTGAATTAGGTCAGACCAATCAGAGAATTTCCATAGGCTTGGAGGACCCAGAATGAGGAAGTCATTTTCTTTCCAATGGTCAAAGTAGAGAGGATATGGTCAGGAAACATTGGTGGACATTTTTCTACCATATGGAGAATGAGCCCAACATACAGTAAAAAGCAGATGTGAGGTCTAAACACAGAATACTGATCTTGCTGGAGTTCTACTTTTAGTTTTCCCAAGGCCCAGCTGTGGCCCTGCCTTTCCCATGAGTTGATATTTTATTCTGGGGCCAATAAATTCTTCCTTTGCTTAAGCAACTTTGACAAGGGGGTCTGTTACTTGCTACAGAAGGAATTAAATGTAATAGTTCTTCAGAAAGCCTGTGGTGCTGAACAAAGATCAGGGGATTAATAAGTCCTTGTTGATTGCCTGCTTGCCATTTATTGGCTTAAGTCTTGCTGAGAGATGCCATCCTGAGAAAATATTGATTGCCATAGACTCCAACCAACAGATGTAACCCAAGGCAATTCACACTTGCAGTACTTGTGAAATTCAAGACCACTGACCAGCAGGAAGAAAGGAAGTGAACACAAATGAAGAAGCTTCCGTTGGGAGGGCAGACAGAATAATGGCTTCATCCCAGAATAACACACTGGCAAGGGAAAAAGAGCAGGGAAATCATCTGGGCCAAGGATCAGAAGACCTAAACCTTCATCCTGGATCTACTGCTGGCTCGGTGTGGGACTTTGGAACAACTATGGAACTTTTCTGGGCTTGCGTTTTCACATCTATGAGTAAGGAAGTTAGAGGAGAAAATTACCAATAAGCTTTTGAGATAGAAAAGCTGAGGTGGCCAGGCATGGTGGCTCACACCTGTAATCCCAGCACTTTGGGAGGCCAGCTGAAGCAGGTGGATCACCTGAGGTCAGGAGTTCACAACCAGCCTGGCCAACATGGCGAAATCCTGTCTCTACTAAAAATACAAAAATTAGACAGGTATGGTGGTAGGGCCTGTAATCTCAGCTACTCGAGAGGCTGAGGCTGGAGAATTGCTTGAACCTGGGAGGCGGAGGTTGTAGTGAGCCAAGATCGCACTATTTCACTCCAGCCTGGGTGACAGAGCAAGACTCCATTCCAAAAAAAAAAAAAAAAAAAAAAAAAAAAACGGAAAAGAAAAGCTGAGGCTTCCCCTCCTTCCATGTTCTGAATGTTGTGTCCACCTAAAATTCATAGAGTGAAAACTAATCACCAAGGTGATAATATTAGAAGGCAGGGCCTTTGGGAGGTAATTAGGTCACAAGGGTTCTGTCCTTGTGAATGGGATTAGTGCCCTTATTGAAGAGCTCCAGAGAGCTGCTTTTTCCTTCCATCATGTGAGGACACATGGAAGGTGCCACCAAAGAAGAACAGACCCTCCCCAAGCATTGAATGTGCTGGTGTCTTAATCTTGGACTTCCCAGCCTCCAGAACTGTAAGCAATACATTTCTATTGTTTATAAATTACCCAGTCTAAAGTATTTTGTTATAACAGCACCAATGGACTAAGACACTTCCCCTTTACTCATGGGGTGCTCTAACACTCATGCCTTCATCTTAAGGGAGTCGTGGGCTCTCATCACAGTCTCTCCGTGGTGTGCCAAGTCCTGCAGGTAGCAGCCACGGACGCAGATCTACCATCTGGAAACAGTAGAGAAGGTCATTGGGAAGGTCCTTCCTTAAATGGAGTCTTGGACATCACCAGTCTGGACCTGAGACTGTAGGAGAATCTAGGCTTCCAAATCAAGGCAGCAGAGTGACATGCCTGCAGGGACAGAAGACTGTGCCAGGTAGAAACGGGAGCCAAATGGAAAGCAAATGTCTGCTCCTGTTTGGTGTGTGATAATAAGGGCCTAGGAAACCTATATCTTCTGATTAAAAAAACACACACATACACACAAAACCAGAAACTGCATTGTCATATGAAATCTCATTGTTTTAAAATGTTTGAGTGTCAAAAACAAGCAAACAAACCCACTGTGAGGACAAAAATGACACAAAAGTAGCGAAAAAATATTTTTTGACTCAATTTGACCCATGACCTCTGCACAGTATGGTGTATATGTTCAGTTATGACTCTGAGTCCCGTAATACTATTATTGTATCAATCCAATAGAGCTGCCGATGTCCCAGTGAGGGCCATTGCATCGTATCAGGATCAACATATTAGGATTGCCTGATTTGTGTAAACTTGAAGTCTACAGCCTGATGGGTAGGAGTAGAAGGGCCAGCATGCACACCGGTCATATCCAGCAGGGTTTACCAAGTATATGAGCCCTGAGTTTCCACAGCTTCATGACACTTGCTTCTACTGTCCTGGCGCTTGCAGGTGCAGTCTCGGACTGGAAACTCTGGATCTCATCCAATATCCCATCCTCAGCACTGTTCTAGGTGGCTTCTGAGTGAGAGGGCATCCAAAACTTCAAGCCACACTCACATGAGCCATCACAATACCTTGTATAAGGATTGGGGTGCTGTGGTCTCTTCTCTCCCAAAGGAATGTGTATGTGCCTATGTTGAGGTATACCTTAAGAAAATGTTTGGTTTAATCAGATTAGATAGCTTCATATTGGATAATCTTTTGTTATGTCCAATAATTTTATAATAAATTTGAATCATTTGGAAAGCCCACCACTAGTGTGTTTCCACTTACAATACCAAAGCCATGCAACAAATGTAACATGATCCACTGATGGCCTTAGACTTCCAAACTTAAACAATGTGCCTTCCAAAAATGACCAAGAGGGTATGTTTCTCAATGGACACTCCAATTCCCAGTTTCTTGCTTTTTTTCTTCCTTAGAGGAAATAGAGCTGTGTTCATAAAAGAGAGAGAAAAAGGAATCAGGCTTTTTCATAAAAGAGAGAGAAAAAGGAATTCCTTGGCTGCTCCAAGGTCAGAAGACCCAAAGGAGTCCAAAGTCTTAAACCAAAATCTTTCTTGTGCAGGGAAAGTGGTAGCCTCATAAGGAGACCAAAAAGAAATGAAGCAGAAAGTCAGGGGTGGGGATGCTAGAATTAGGTCACTCATCTATATTTAATTCTGTTAGCTCTTTATGCAGCTTAACATTTACTTTCCATTTACCTCTGTTCATTTTGCTGATAAGGAAGTAAAATTAAGATATTCTAAGTGCCTAGAAGGGAAGGATCTTCCAGTCACCATTTTCAATAAACCTCTTGGACACGCAGACACATGCCTCAAGCTTAGTCCAGTAGAAAAAGTTCCAGGATTTTCCCCACCTAAGTCTCCAGTGTTAGGGGCCCCCAGCTCTCATCATCTATCTTATTGGTTGTCTGGGTGCTTTGTTTTTCGTTTTGTCCTGCCTACAGCCAAGCTGGCACACTGTCACAGTTTCAGTTTGGGAAATGAGGGAGCGTGTGAAAGCGAACTTATGGGAAGAGCATGTTGGAAGGAATCCTCTGGAAACTTCCCCTGATTCCTAAAGGGGAGCCACTCCTGTCCTCTCCTCTATGGTCAAGGAACACCCAAGGACATCAGCCTAGGCAGATAGTGAGGTGTACAACCTGCGGTTCCAATATTCTGTTTGAAAGGTGTTCTGGCCCTTCTCAACCCAGGGCTGAAGGCCATCTGAGAGATGTAGGGATGCATCAAACAAAGAAGTAAGGTAGGAGCCTTACAGCTCAGGAGACCCTAAAATTATCTCCACAGCTTGGAGGATGAAAGGGAGCACCATTCATACTCTTGCAAGGACAAGAAGTGTCAACTGACACTGTTCAGTGTGGTCACCTTCTTATGAACCAAGGAGAAGCAGAACTAACTCTGTTTTGGTCTTGGGTCCCTTTGAGAATGAGATAAAATGTATGAACTTTCTCCTTGCACATACTTACCCATATGTATATAATTTTACATAAAAATTCAGGAGTTCCAGATGCCCCCTTTATCTCATCCATTCATCCCGAGCTGGGGAGCCTTGTATAGTAAAGATAATAATCATGATCTATAAAGCCACGTCTTCCCAAGCTTCCATTAACTAACAGCAGAGAAAAAGTGAAGGCACCAGAATTCTGTGTGTTTCAGGAAAAACCTCTATTCCCATCTCACCCCTAACTATTCTCTGCATTGACATCATTAGATCAGTGCTAATTTCTTTATGCCTCTTTTTCCAGTTTTCTTGTATCATTACAAGACACTCAACGTTTCCACACCACTCCTTATGTCCCAGACCGCAATCCTCATTCAGCTAAGGGGCAGCAGGAAAATGACCCCTGCCCACTCTGCCATTACCTAGAACTGTTGTCCAGCTTCATTTTTTCCAAAGAACTCAACACCACTTCATATCAATTGTATTTTACTTGTTTGACCCCGTTAGACATAAAGGTAGGGATTCCTGTCTGTTTGTGCACTGCTTTTTCACAAGTACCTAAAAATGGTGCTTGACATGTTAACAGGCACTTCATAAATGTTTTTTGAATGAAAACCTGATGAATGGAAAACTAACAGTTATTGAGCTCCTACTACGTGCCAGGTATGCAAGTATTTTTACATATACTATTTCATTTTATCTTTGCAATAGCCTAATGATGGAAGGACTATTATTAATTTCATTTTACAGACAAGGAGGCTGAGACTTACAGGGGTTATGGAATGGTGTAAGACACAGAGCAAGTGAATGGTGGAGCCACTCCAACACCTGTGCTCTGAAGTACTGAAGTTTTACTGTGGTTTGAAGTCATTACATGAAATATTCTAAGTCATGAGTTATTCTATATCACAGATGGGACGTCTTGACTTCTGTTTTCTTTCTTTTCCTGAGCTGTTTTCTGTTTTCCTAACAGATTAAGAAATAGGCCAGGTGTGGTGGCTCACACCTGCAATCCAGCACTTTGGGAGGCTGAGGCGGGTGGATCACAAGGTCAGGAGATCGAGACCATCCTGGCCAATATGGTAAAACCTCGTCTCTACTAAAAATACAAAAATTAGTTGGGTGTGGTGGCACACACCTGTAGTCTCAGCTGCTTGGGAGACTAAGGCAGGAGAATCACTTGAACTTGGGAGGCAGAGGTTGAAGTGAGCTGAGATTGTGCCACTGTGCTCCAGCCTGGTGACAGAGCAAGACTCCATCTCAAAAAAAGAAAGAAAGAAGGAAAGAAGGAAGGAAGGAAGGAAGGAAGGAAGGAAGGAAGGAAGGAAGGAAGGAAGGAAGGAAGGAAAGGGAAGGGAAGGGAAGGGAAGGAAGGAGGGAGGGAGGGAGGGAAGGAGGGAGAGAGAGAGGGAGGGAGGGAAAGAAGGAAGGAAGGAAGAAAGAAACAGAAAGATAGAAAGAAAGAAAGAAAGAAAGAAAGAAAGAAAGAAGGAAAGAAAGAGAAAGAAAGAAAGATTACCTGTTACCTGTTTCTTACAAACACAGACACACATACATACCCCATTTCTTTTCATAGCAAAATTGTAATGAGATTTGGAAGACTGGACCTTGAAATATTTTATTAGAACAAGTATCTCCATGAAACTACATACCATTACTCACTTTCTACCACCCCCACACAAACAATATCCATTTGATGGCAAATCAGGTTGAAGAAACCCAGTGGTTGCAATTGAGCATTCACAGCGTGTTTGGAATAGAAGCCGAGGAGCCCAGCACACACTCAGAGTGATGCATTGTGCCTGCAAGCCTGCAACAGCACATTCATTTCTCATTCATGGGGAGAATGGGACACTTCTAGAATGGGTCTGGGGCAGGTGACTAGGGTTGGACCGAAAAGCAAGCACGTTTTCAACTTGAAAGGACAGACTCTCCTTCTAAAATAGGGTTCTCACTGCCTCTAAGATGCTGCTGGTGGGGTAGAGATATGAGTGCCTAAATCACCAAGCAGAAAAAAAAATCATGTATGCAAAATCTGCATTAACCTCCACATTCTCATAAATAGCAACCATGTATGTGCTAAGTAGTCATCCCTTGCTTATTTGTATTAGTGAGATTACTGAAGTTTCTAATTGAAATGAGCCCTTTCTCTCTTCCCCAAAGTCCTGGGGGGGCTTCAAAGGCCCACATTAAGATATTAAAAGTTTCGACAAAATTCACTCATTTGATATGCATAGACATGCCAATAATTGAGAAAGAAAAGAAGAGAAGAGAAGAGAAAAGAAAACCAGAGCTCTCATTCTCCTGGGGCTGTACTTAGAGTCAGTTATGCTTTCTAAGGAGCATAACATTAGGTCATTAGTGCTGAATCAGAGCGAGAGCTGCCCCACTGCTGAGTCATCCAGAAGACTGGAGATGCAGAAGTAGATGCCCCAAAGCATCTTAGCTACATCAAATCTGATGACAGCATTTTTTCAGTAGGACCTCAGAAGTTGTGTGTCTCTCACTGGTCCTAGAATCTGGGATGTTGTCTTAAGTGCAGATTCCTAGGTCTCCTCCTGTGTTTAAGAAATTAGAATCTCTGAGAGCAGGGCCCAGGAATGTGCATATGAACAATCTCCCCAGAAGATTCTGATGCTCACCTTCATTTGATCCCTGGCCTAGTGATCACTGCTCTAGATCTCTAGGCCTACAATTGAGATTAAACGATTCAACTTGTTACTCTATATTCTTTTCACTCTGATGATTTTTCTCACTGTGCTAGTTTAAAACCATCCATTTAGGAGTTAGCAGAGAATTTATTAAGAGCTTGGGATTTACAAATAAAAAAAAAAAAAGGTCAAAATCTGCACTTAGTATTTACAACAACCTTGGACAAGTTACTTAGTTATTTAAGCCTCAGATGTGGAGTGATACTTACCTCTTGGTGTTGTTGAAGGAATTAAATGTGATAAAGCCTGTAAAGTGTTTAGTCCAGTGACTGGCATGAAATAGGATAATGACGAGGTGGCAGTGGTGGTGACACAGAGGCCCAGAGCTGGGGTGAGGGGGGCTGACAGATTCATGAGGAGTCCTGGTCTTCAGAATCCGAGAACTTGGCAAAATAAGATAAGAAAAGAGATGAGTAAGTTCACGTGAGGATGTTTGTGAGGGATGAAGAAAGCACTCCAGCTCCAGCAGCTCCACAAAATATATCCCTTACAACAAATCCAGCTGCTATCTGTTTGTAAATTAAGTTTTGTTAGCACACAGCCACACCTATTGGATTATATATGGTCTATGGCTACTTTTAAGCTACAATGGCCGGGTTGAGTTGCAAGAGAGATCATCTGGCCTACAGAGCCTAAAATATTTATTAGTTGGTCCTTTTCAAAAAAATAAGTCTGTCAATCCCTACTCTTAGTGAACTGCCAAGAGGGGCTTTTATTTTACACAGTAAGAGGGGCCCAAGAGAAGAAACGGAATCATGAGAAAGACAAAGGTGCCAGCTATGCTGTCTTGTGCTGCCCAGCAACACTCTGCATACACACACTCACACTCACAATACACCCCTCCATCACAACCCCCACGTGCCCAGGAGACTTCAAGAATTTGTCCAGTGTTCTCCTTCTGAGGGTTTCTTAGGACACCCATCTTCTAGCCTGGCCAAGGGGAAGGTGAAAGCCACTACACTTAAACCCAAGCCTGGCCCTGCCACTAGCCAGCTCTGCAACCCTGGGCAAGTCATTTCATCTTTCTGAGCTTCAAGATCCTCATTTGTAAAATGCTACACACAGCCTAAGTTTAGGCCTCCACTGCAGGGGTTATCTGTCTCAGTGTGTCTGTCAGAAATCAAGGACTAGAGAGGTAAGAAGTTGATTACTGGGTATCTCTTGGTCCCTTTCCACACCAAGTTTCAGGCTTATACACTGGGAGTGGCATCCTTAATCTCTACCCGGTTTTGGACCCAGTGGCTAATAAATGAATGTTGATTTATATTATAAACTGAATTATGTCCCCTACCAGCCCCCCATCAAAATTCCTATCTCTAAGCCCTAACCCCTAATGTGGTATTTGGAGACAGGACTTTTAGGGAGGTAAGGTTAAATGAGGTTATAAGGGTGGTGTCCTAATCTGATGGAATTACAAGAACAGGATGCCCTAGAGAGCCTTGTCTCTCTGTGAGAGCCATGGTAGAACAAAGGGAGAAGGTGGCCATCTACACCTCAGGAAGAGGGGCCACAGCAGAAACTGAACATGCTGAACCTTGATCTTAGACTTTCAGCCTCCAGAACTGTGAGAAAACAAATTTCTGTTGTTTAAGCCACCCAACCTCTGGTATTCTGTTATGACAACCTGAGAAGATTAATACAATTAGATTCTAGGTGGGGCGAATTTGTAAGAAATAACAGTTGTACAGTCCTTTGCTCAAAGGGCTTCTTCTGCAGGATTAGAAAGAAGTAGTGGCAGACACTGAATATCATTATGGCCACCTGAACCTTTCCATCTCATGTAATCTTTCTTTCACTTGAAGGTTTGTTTTTTTAAGTGAGAAACAGGAAAAAAAAAATTGACCTTGAAATCAAGAGGAATGCATTCTGATCCCAGCTCAATGGTATTGTGCAAATCAAGTCTAGCTTGAGAATTTGGGGGTTGATCAAATCTGTGGTCAAAAACCTGATTCACCTTTAGCTGTGTTACCTTGGTCAAGTTACTCAACCTTTCTGATGGACAGTTGCCTTATCTACAAAATGAAAATAATATCAGTAATTTACCAGGTCATCCTGAGGATTAGATGCAGTAGGGCATGTAAAGAATCTAGCTCATAATGCCATGCAATCTAATAAATGTAGCATGTGAGAAGGCAGTTGTGCTAGTTATCTTTTGCTTTGTAACAAATTACCCTAAAACTTAGTGACTTAAAACATAACTTAGTGACTTAAAACAAAAACTTACTATTTTATTGGGCCAAGAATCTATGCATGGCTTAGTTCACTGCCTCTGGTTCTAAGTTTTCTTACAAGGCTACAACTAATGTATTGGTCAGGGCAGCAATCTCACTCGAAGTCTTGACTGGGGGAGGATCTATTTACTCACATGGTTGTTGGTAGGATTTGGTTTCTTGCTGTATTGAGGGCCTCATTGTCCTGTTGGCTCTCTCATATTCCTAGCCATGTTGCTTTCTCCATAGGGCAGTTCAAAACATGGCAGCAAACTTCCCAGAAAACTAATAAAAGAGAAAGAATGTCCAAGATGGAAGCTATAGTTTTTTTTTGTAATTGAACTTGAAAGTGATATCCTATGACCTTATACCACATTCTATTTATTAGAAATCAGTCACTAGGTCTAGCACATACTCAAGGGGATTGGCATTCCCAAGGGTGTTACCAAGGGCATGAAGACCAGGAGGTGGGGATCCCTGAAGGCCATCTTAGAGGCTGCTGACCACAGCAGCGTAAAGTGTGAAGAACAGTGAAAACATGCTCTGGAATAAGATTATACCCAATCCTCCTTACGAATGGAATTTCTCTACATGCTAAAATTTATTTGTAACTTTAAAATCAACACTCAGGGCACATTTGTGGTCACTTGCAGGTATCCTTAGAGCAGCAAAAAATTTGAGTCACTCAACACTCAACACAAGCATTCCTAGCTGAGGTAGGACAACAAAGTGACACTCTGCTTTTTCATTTCAGCTCTCAGCCTGAGAACAAGTGTCTCTTTTGTGGTCTATTTAGTGCCCCTTTTTTCCTCATTTTTATGCTTTATGATGGTGATTTTGCTGTTTCAAATGGTCCCAAAGCATAGTGCTAAAGTGATCCTAAGTAGAAGGCTGCTCTGTGCCTTACAGACAAAATATATGCATAAGGGAAGCATCATTTGGGCGTGGGTCACAGTGCTGTTGCTATAAGCTTAATGTTAATGAATCAAACGTGTATATTGAATAAGATATCTTTAAACAAAACATCATTAAAACAAGGTTATATATTGATCAGAGGCTCAAAGGAATCTCACCCTATATTTCCTGTAGGAGCAACTGTTTAGTATTTGCTAATTCAGTGCTCACAGCCACTTCATAGAACATAACCTTCACAGATAAGGAGAATTCACTGTATTTGGGTAAAATCAACTCCACCACTTTCCCAGCTGTGCTATCCTGGGAAAGCTTCTTAACCTCTCTGCGTTTTATCTTCATTAAGAGAAAAATAGGGATACCATAGGACCTGCAGCCAAGGGCTTTGGGGAGGATAAACTGTGATGTTCCTGGTACAGCAACTGGCACACAGTAAATGCTTGATAAATAGGAGATATTATTATAATTATTATTGTCTGAGTTCAGTTTCTTCATGATCATAGCAAATTTTCTGGAAATATGCTTTCTTCTATTCTGGGACAGTATCTGGTGCAGAACAGGCACTCGTGAAAGACATATTAAATGAAATAAGAATTCTCTGATCATATTAGGTGGAAGATCTAAAGCTGAAAGAAAGCAAAATCCTCTGTTCCTGGTCTCTGGGTTTGATATTACCATTGTGGCTGGCAGGGGTGGGAGTGTGTGAAACATTATAAAAACTCTCTCATTAGAACCTACATCAAGACACTAAATCCATAGTATTGACAGACTGTTGACTCACCTCCCCCAGGAACCCAGAGAATGCCCAGCAGATGGAAATGTACCCAAGACAAGGAAGCCGTGGTATTTTCCCCATGTCACCAGGCGTGAAGCCAGAAGTGGATCTGGCAGTAGTATACAATGGGATTAATCATCTGTAAATAAATCACCTACGTTGTCGTGGAGATGATGGAGATGATTTTTTCATCTCTAAATGCCAAGTCATCACCATAAGAACTGAGGTGTGACATCCGTACGGCCTCTGGGCTTGGTATCTGACCTTGCTTTTGCAAGTTGCTCTTCAAGCTGTCTTTCCTCAAACTGGAAAGCATTTGGGAGCTGTCCACTACAGACTATCTCAGGGAGAGTGTGTAGGTGGATTTCAGGGGCTACAACCATTAGTCCTCTCTTAGGAAGCCAGAAGTTATTCAGGAGGGTTATCGGGGCACAGCTAAAGGAGGGTGTGCATTATATCCTGTTTCTTCAGGGCATCCTGATGAAGCTGTGTGACTCAGAACCAGTTAATTTCTCTGAGATTTAGTTGTCCTCGTCTGTGAAATAGCACCTATTTTGCAAAGCCTACGGAAACTCACCCAGATGAAGGAGAAACTTAAGTATATTCTTGATGGACTCGTATCACCACCTAACTCTTTTTCTCAGGGTTTAGTAATAGCTACCAACAATAGTTAACTTTAATTGAGCACTTATAATGTCCCAGACATTATCTCATCTGCTCTTCTCTTCACAAGATTATTATTTCCATTGCACAGATGAAGGAACTGAGACACAGAGATGTGAAGTAACGTTTCCAAAGTCACATAGCTAACAAGTGGGGGAGCAGGAATTTATCCCCAGTTCATCTGACTCCAGAGTCTGTGCTAATGTCTAACAGCTTACCTTGAAGATATCTGAATTTTAACAAGGGCATCTTGGAGACAACAAGATACATGCTGGAAGTTTCAGGTGGAACATTCAGCTAGTGAGAAAGACATCTGCAGAAGACAGGCCCTGCAGCACGCCTTACCCATGATTATCTTTCTCTACTGGAGCGCTGGCTGCCTAAAGCAGGATTGGAAAATTAAACTCACTCATTATTTCTTCCTTCTTATATAAAGAGCTGTGGTTAATTTGGTGTATTAAGCTGTGATTAACTCTGAGACCCTAAAGTCTGAAGTGCTTGAAGGGGGCTGAAGTGCAGAGGGCAGAAGCCCCCCAAATTCCACAGATCCTCTCCCACTCCCCAGCTTCACTTTTGAGCATCTGCTGGGCCTTGTCACTACTCTTCCCAATAATTTCTGAGCTAGCTATAAAAAAACTCCCATTTTACAGACAAGAAAGTGGAGGCAGAGCAGTTACATGACCTAACAAGACAGAAAACAAGTAATAGATAGAACTGGGATTCATATCCAAGGCTGCCTGGCTTCAACATCACACCTCCCTTTCCCTACATGGTCACCCCAGAAGGCTTACCTGATGCTGCAAACCTATGCCTCATGCCAGAAGGTTTCATGAGTCTGGCTGCTACTAGGTCGCAGTTGCAACTGTGGAGTGTGGAGTATGGTTGTGGAGTTGGCAGGTGATGGGTGTGCCACAAAAAACAAAATCCTCTTTGGAGACAGAGAGAAGATGTGGCCTGAAACACCAGCTCACATATATTAGGGGCTTAATGAGACTTGGGTTGTAAGTTACCTTTTATCACACCAAGGAGAGATGGAAGTCGAAAAGTTCTTGTGCCAGAATTCGTACCTTGGATGTCAACCACAGTTTTGAAGAATGTTTCTTATTCACCTCAGAAAGGTCAACTTATAGGCCAGTACCACAAAAATCCCTTCAAACATGGAATATCTTTCAAGCATTAATAACTTGAGCTGGAAGCAATAGAGTTTTTTTGTTTTGTTTTGTTTTAAAGACATAGGACAGATTCTGACACCCAACCCTAGGGCAATTTGGTGCCTATTGAACCAAAAATGGCTATAGCAGCACACACTGGTGCGAGTATAAATTGAAATAACATTCTGGAGGACAATTTAGCAATATGGATCAAAGAGATTAAAAATGTGAGCTGTCTTTTATCCAGTCATTCTGCTTCTAGGATTGTAGTCTAAGGAAACAATGAGATATATGCACAAATGAATTCATTACAGTATTATTTTTATTTTATTTTATTTTTCCGTAAGTTATTGGAGTACAGGTGGTATTTGGTTACATGAGTAAGTTCTTTAGTGGCAATTTGTGAGATCTTGGTGCACCCATCACCACAGCAGTATACACGGCACTATATTTGTAGTCTTTTGTCCCTTGCTCCCCTCCCACCCTTTCCCCCAAGTCCCCAAAGTCCATTGTATCATTCTTACGCCTTTGCATCCTCACAGCTTAGCTCCCACATATCAGTGAGAACATACGATGTTTGCTTTGCCATTCCTGAGTTACTTCACTTGGAATAATAGTCTCCAATCTCATCCAGGTCACTGCAAATGCTGTCAATTCATTTCTTTTTATGGCTGCATAGTATTCCATTGTGTATATATGTATATATATGTTTATGTGTGTGTGTGTGTGTATAGTCTAGTCTCAGCTTCAGAGTTTTTCTTTTAGTTTTTCTTTATACACACACACACACACACACACACACCACAGTTTCTTTATCCACTCACTGACTGATGGGCATGTGGGTTGCTTCCATGATTTTGCTATCGTGAATTGTGCCACTATAAACAAGACTGTGCAAGTGTCTTTTTTGAATAACGACTTCTTTTCCTCCGAGTAGATACCCAATACTGGGATTGCTAGATCAAACGGTAGTTCTACTTTTAGTTCTTTAAGGAATCTCCACAGTGTTTTCCATACTGGCTGTGCTAGTTCACATTTCCACCAGCAGTGTAGAAGTGTTCCCTGTTCACCGCCTCCACTCCAACACCTACTGTTTTGTTTTTTTTTTTTAATTTTTATTTTTTATGGTTATTCTTGCAGGAGTAAGGTGGTATTGCATTGTGGATTTGATTTGCATTTCCCTGATCAGTAGTGATTTTGAGCATTTTTTTCATATTTTTTTGGCCATTCGTATATCTTCTTTCGAGAATTGTCTATTCATGTGCTTAGTCCACTTTTTGATGGGATTGTTTATTTTTTCTTACTGATTTGTTTGAGTTCATTGTAGATTCTGGATATTAGTTCTCTGTCAGATGTATAGATTGTGAATATTTCTCTCACTCTGTGGGTTGTCTGTCTACTCTGCTGACTGTTCCTTTTGCTGCATCGCAGCATTATTTTAAAAAGAAAAACAATAGAAACAATCTACATGTCCATTAATAGGGGATTTATCATATTACCCATTGTGATTACATTAGACAGGCGCTAAAAGCTCCTGACTTTCCCTCTCAATCTTGCTTCTCCTCCATGGCTCCCCATTTGGTTGATGACACCCTCATCCATGCAGGTGCACCAGGCAGAAACCTGGGTGTTCCTGAACACCTCTCTATCCTTACTTCCCCTCCCAATCGGCCACCAAGTCCTGTCCGATACAAATGCTAAAGAGATCTCAAATCTGTCTCTTTTTTCCTGTGCCCACTTGGCACATCCTGAGTCCAAACCATCAACCTCTGTCTCCTGCATACTCTTAGGTGCCCAATATCTACCCAGAGTCCCCAGTTCTAATCTCTATATGCTTCTGTAGCTAGAGTTCTTTTAAAAAAAAAATCTGATGATGTCTTCCTTGCTTTCCTCTCAAAGCCTTTCCATTGCACTTGTGATAAAAGAATTCCACCATATGCCCCGCCACAAAACCCCATAGCAGGGGTCAGCAAAGTTTTCTGGAAAGGGCCAGATAGTAAATATTTTAAGCATTATGGACCCTGCAGTCTCTGTAACAACTATTCGTCCCTGCCAGTGTGGTGTGAAAACAACCACAGACATTATATGAATGAGTGGGTGTGGCTCTGTTCCAATAAAACTTTATTTACAAAAATAGGTGGGGTGCTAGATTTGGCCCCTGGGCTATTGTTTGTCAACACTTGTCTTGTAGGATCTGGCTCCTATTTTTCTTTCTAATTTCCACAAAGCCATTTCACCCCCATCTAGTCATTGTCTCCTAATCAGGACCTCAGGCAAGCTGTTCCCTCCATCAGCAATTTTCCTTTCTATTCCCAGCCTGCCCCTACTCTACCCCTCTAGGACCAACACATTCACCCCTGGCCAGCAGTTTCTCACTAGTCTAGTCTCAGCTTCAGAGTTTTTCTTTTAGGTGCACTCCCTACATCCAGGCTAGGTTAGGATGCCCCATTCTTCCCAAAGACTTAGTACTTGTTCTTTGCAGAGCTTGTCAAATTTGAGATTAAATAATTCTTAATGCAGCTGTGTGTTTATATGTCACTTCTGCTAGACCCAAAGTTCTATAAGGAATTATGCCAATTATTGATCACAACTATATTCTTAGTGCCTGGTATGGTGCCTGACACATACAAAATGCATTAAATATTTGTGGAAATGTTGACCGAATAAATGATCACAAAACTAGAAAGAAATGGGCCTGTACAGATATAATGAAATATTAGGAGATACATGTATAGGTGATTTTTATTTTTTTTCTTATACTTTCTTCCATTTCTCAAATGTTTCACAAAAAGCGTATATTATTAGTCTACTCAGAAAAATAATTAATGAATGGAGAGAAAGCGAGAGAGAGAAAGCCCTGCTTCTGTGTTCAAATAACCAGTGAAACAAGCCCATTTTTGGCACACCCTACATGTTGAACCATTACTTTTCTCTGCTTGTCCAGAGCTGCCTAATAAGCTCATCTACTTCCCTTCATATTGTCTTTACCTGATCATTTTTCATTTTCTATAAGTCACTTCCTCAGATCCCAGAGCATCTGTGTATCTGGGTACTGACTTGAGTTAAGCCACTGCTTCCATTTCCTGTGGCAGATGGGCACTAGTGTACATACACCCACACAGCCTAACTGGCCATCTAGGGCTTTCCAATGCCAAGTTTAGGAAGGGGTTAAGAGATTAACTGCTGCCATGTGAAATGACATGCACCCGTAGTTTCGCAATGCAGAAGCTGTCCATGCAGATGGGAAGTGGTACAGCTAACTTATTTATTTTACTCACCAGTAGCTCAGCTTCCAACATCTGGTCATTTCCATGCTAGGCTGGTCTCCAAGTGGTACATGGGGGCAGCAGGCCACATGGCGACCATGTTCCAATGTACTCATCCGATAATTCCCTCCGCATTCAACAGGAAGCCAATGAAGATGAGACTAATTATTATCTCCAAATAGAGATAGCATTTTGGTCATCTTCCAAAAAAATCTATGTGGGTAGAATAAGGGGGAAGTCAATAATTGACAAAAATGTGTGGGTTATGTAATGGATTATGGGCCTACAAAGAAGTAAAAGATCTATCTCTAACTGATTTTTTGAAGTTCCAGATTAGATGCATATTCAACATAATCACATAGAAAAATAAGCAACAACACAAGGTAAGATAAATAGCAGCTGTAATTGTCAAACAAGTGATAGTGACAGTAAGTGACATGGCAGTCACACTCCTTCCAGTTCCGTGAAAGTCAAGGCCATTACTTCACATTCTTAAATTTCATGGCATATCAGAGTGTCATTGGCTATAAGTAACAGAAAATCCCGACTTAAGGAAGAAAGCAAGTATCATTTCATATTTCAGAAGTCCAGAAGTAGGGCAGGGGTTGGTAACTTAGCAACTCACAAAGTTATCCTAAATCCTGCTTTTTCCATCTCTTCACTTGGCCATCCATGATTGTTTCAACCTCATACTTGGAATTAAAATAGCTGCAGCAATTATAGGCATGACATTCTTTTCTTATGGTTTTCTGTTTGGAATGAGGAAATTCTTTTTGGAAATCCTTCAGCAGATACCCCTAATGTTTCATTGGCCGGAGTTGGATCATTCAACCCATGAGCCAATTTCTAGCAAAGGGACAAAGAAGACCCTTGGACAAATTAGATGCACCAGTAGAGCTGGGTGTAGGGTCAGCTTCTCCTGAAGTATGTGGTTACATGGGAGATGGCTTTTGCTAGGAAGGAAAGAAAATTAATTCTAAGCAAACAACCAGTGCTGTCTACCACTCATGGATAATTTCAAGGTGAGAAACATTTTACACCTGCAGAATCTGGTATTGCAATGACCTTTCCAGCTTCATCTCTCACTGTGTAAGTCCCCACCACACACCCTAGACTAAGTAGACTGTAATTCTCTCAGTTCTTCGAGAGCTATGTGCTTTCTGAAACCACTCTGGAATGAATTATTTCTGTTTCTCAACATTAGGCTAATCATACATTGCTGTTTGCCCAGAATCGTACTGGTTTACACTGGTTATCTTGGCATTATTACTAATAGTGACCCTTTTTCATAAGCCTTCCAATTTGGATAAGAACATGAAAAATATCTAGGAAAGAGAAGGGAAGTGTTTGGGGATTGATTGTGGAGAGTCAAGGAGAGAAAGGAGTTTAGAATGACTCTCAGGCATCTGACTTGGGAGGCTGGGTAGGTAGAAATAGAAGTCATCAGAACAGGAAATCAAGGAGGGGAGATTGTTTTAGGGGATACATTAATGAGTTAAATTTTGGACTTAGGACATAGCTTGGTACAGATGACCAGGTAAACGTTAACTATGTAAGTTCAGAACGCAAGAGAGAAAGACATCATCTGGTGATAGAAATGTGTGAAATAGTATCACCCTGTAATCCCAGCACTTTGGGAGGCCGAGGTGGGTGGATCACTTGAGGTCAGGAGTTTGAGACCAGCCTGTCCAACAGGGTGAAACCTTGTCTCTACTAAAAATACAAAAATTAGCTGGGTGTGGTGGCCTGTGCCTATGGTCCCCCCTACTTGGGAGACTGAGGCATGAGGATCACTTGAACCTGGGTGGCGGAGGCTGCAGTGAGCTGAGATTGTGCCACTGTACTCTGGGCAACGGAACAAGAATCTGTCTCAAAAATAAAAATAAAAAATTCTATATGTAAAATAGCATCTAGATACCTGAAGAAATAGTATCTAGATACCTGAAGTCATGAATATGAAAGAGATGACCCAGAAGAGATGTGGAATTAGAATGTGCCCATGGTAAGAGTCTGGTAAGGCCAACATTTAGAAGTTGTGCAAATGGAGGGGAAGCAGCAATGGAGACTGGGAAAAACTGACCAGAGAGAAAATTGGGGAATCAGGAGAGTAGGGGCGTGGAAGCTCAGGAAAATTAGAATTTCAAAGGGAAAGGAATGGTTGGTAAAGTCCCTAGTGTTACAGAGAGCTCAGATTAGGTAAAGATCAAAAAGAGTTTATTGACATCAGGAATTCATTGGCTACCTTTCCTGGAGCATTCAGAGAAAAACATAGAATTATATCATTTTAGTATGAAAGATGACATCATTAATGACCTAGTTTTTAATGAGAAAATGCTCTTTTCATAAGATTAGTTAAGATTTAGCGGCAGAGCCTATACTGAAACTGCCAACACTTGACTCATCATTCATGGAATTAGACTATCACGTTGTGTTGTCCCTTTCTGTGTGCTGAAACTGTGGAGATTGGTGAAAGTGGGAAGCATGCAAGATCAACACAAATCAGTCTCCAACAATCTGGACTAACAAAGTGACTTCCTCTTCTCCCCATCTCCACTACTGCTGCCTTGACTGCAGCCACGATCACAACACTCCTGGACTGCTGCAGTCGCCTCCTAACTGATCTCCCTACTACCTCCAGTCCATGTTCCTCACATCAGCAAATGCATCATAGCACTTCTCTGCTTAAAACGCTTCAAGGATGTATATTCTTAAAGTATAATAAAAAAATGTAATGGTGCTAATATTAACCCAGTAGAATTGTTGTGAAGATTAAACAAAATAAAAATTTAAAAGAAAAAAAATGTTTCAAGGAAGCACTAAGGCGGTTCAAAGGGAGAAAGGAGCTGGCTCAGAAACAACTGGATAAACATCAGAAAAAAAAAATAATAATAACTAACCACTATAATGGCCAAAAATATAATTCAAAATGAATCATAAATCCAAACATAAAAATGAAAAGTGTGCTGTTTCTATTTTAAAAAGTCATGAAAGTCACTCACAACCTTGGGAAAGGCAAAACAAAAAGCACTAATGGTTAAATAAAAAAATCAAATGGACTTCATCAAAATTAAAAGCTTAATGCTCATCAGAAAACACAATTAAGAAAATGGAAGAGGCTGGGCACGGTGGTTTACGCCTGTAATCCCAGCACTTTGGGAGGCTGAGGCTGGAGAATCATGAGCTCAGGAAGTTGAGACCAGCCTGGCCAACACGGTGAAACCCCGTTTCTACTAAAAACACAAGAATTAGCCAGGCATAGTGGCTCAGGCCTGTAATCTCAGCTACTTGAGAGGCTGAGGCAAGAGAATCACTTGAACCCAGGAGGTGGGGGTTGCAGTGAGCCAAGATTGCACCACTGCACTCCAGCCTGAGCAACAGAGCAAGACCCTGTCTTAGAAAAAAAAAAAAGGAAGAAAAAGTCTTAGAGAGGGGGAAAATATTTATATATATATATATATATACATTCCAGAATATATAAAATCATTTTACAAATCAATAATTAAAAGACCAAAACCTCAATTAAAGAAACTTTACAAAACATACCACTAAATAAGACATATGTAAGGACAGAAAGCAAATGAAAAGGTGCTCTAAGTCATTAATTATCAAGGAAAGACAAATTAACATTTCAATGAAATATTATCACATACCCATTAGGACGGCTAAAATTAAAAAGGACAGACAATCCAAATGTTGACAGGAGCTTTGGAAACAACCGGAACTCTAATACATTGCTGTTTGGAGGATAAAATGGCACATCTACTTTGGAATTCTGTGGGAAGTTTTTTATAACTATGCACCTATCAAAAAAAATTAGAAGACTATACCATACAATTTCAAGACTTACTATTGTAATCAAACAGTGTGATAATAGTGTAAGGATAGACACGCACAAAAATGAGACAGAATAGAGGATCCAGAAATAGAATCACTATATATGTTAAATTGATTTTTGATAAAGGTGTTAAAGACATTTAATGAGGAGTAGGATAGTCTTTCCAATAAATGGTTCCTGAACAAGTGAATATACATTTACAAAAATGAACCTTACACCATATGCAAAAATTAACTCAAAGTGGATTATAAACCTAATCATAAAAATAACAATGTAAGACTTCTAGAAGAAAACCTTGTAACCTTAGGTTAGGGAAGGATTTCTTAGAGAGGACACAGGCATTAACCATAAAAGAAAAAAAAATGATAAATTAGACTTGAGGCAAATAAAAATAAATTGCTTTACAAAATATACCATTACAAAACTGAAAATACATGCCACAAACTGGGAGAAAATATTGGCCAAACATATCTCAGGTAGAGAGATATGTTTGTAGACAAAACAAAGAATTTTCAAAACTCATTAACAAGAATGTAATGTAATTTTTTAATGTAAAAAGATTTAAGCAGACATTTCCCCAATCTATGAGAATGACTCGAAGCATATGAAAAGCTCCTCGGTATCATTAGTCATTAGGAAAATGCAAAATAAAGCCAAGTGAGAAAAAGGGCAAAGTAAGGATCTTTGAAAATTCCTCTGTAAAAGCAATGAGAAAACTTGCAATAACGGTCAGGATTAACTCTTTCAGAATTCTAGGAATTAACCAAATTATTGTGTGAATCAGGGAAGCAGTTATTCAAGAAAAACAGGTGAACCTCATGAAGAACAGTGAGCTTTGTGGCATTGTAAGTTGAACTTCTCCCATTCCCATTCTCCAGCTTCACTTTAGCCTTGAAAATTAACAGTCCCTCATCACAGTGAAAACCAGCAACCTGGCAGCCACTGGAAGGGGCAAAATAGGTAGGGTTAGAGCTCCTTTAACACCCCACTTCCAAAGAATTGTCATTTGACCTGTCTGGTGGTTCCCTGGAAGACTTCAATAGCAAGGCTGTATTTATTTGACCTGAGTCAGAGCACAGCCAGGGCCTCTCTGGGGACATTTGTCAAAGATAGTTACTGGCAATTGCTTATCATCATGGCTGTCTGAGGTACTGGATAAAGCTTGGACAAACAGTTGATTAACCAAAGAGCTTAAAGGGAAAATCTGAGGAATGAGATATCCATAGGGGCTCTGAAAAGCTCTGACATATTCCTGAATATCTAAGAAGCCATATGCATGGGACAGTGTCAGGAAAGGCCTGAGAAGGCCCTAAGCTATCACTTCTGGCTGACCATGAGGCTCCATGAAAGACGAAAGGGAGGGCTGAGGTGGAGCTGTCAATTCTCTTGCTAAGTGTTCAGAGCATGCTCCTGTGTTCACACATAGCTGCTTTGCTAAAACTGGGTGACTTATTGGTTCTAGGCACTTAAGACAATATTTGCACAGTCATTAGCTGTCCAGTAAGCTAATTAAGCAGTGACTTCAGTGGCCACCCTCAACAAAGAGTGCAGATTTGATAGAATTAGGTCAGTAAAGTTCGTTAAACAAACAATAACTACACAGAAAGCAGCAGCAACAACAACAACAAACCCTAGAAAGGGGAAAGAAACTGATTTCCAGAGTTGCTGCGTCATGTTATTTAAAATATACAGTTTTCAACAAAGATTATGAAATATGTAAAGAAATAAGAAAATTTGACCCATATACAGGGAAAAAAAGCAATCAATAGAAACTCTCTGCAAAAGCACAGACATTAGACTTACTAGACAAATAATTTAAATCAGTTATTTTAAATGTCTTTAAAGAACTAAAATATGCTATGTCCAAAAAACTAAAGGAAATTATGAGACTGATAACCTCACCAAATAGAGACTATAGCTAAGGAGATAGAAATTATATAAAAGAACCAAATACAAGCTCTGGAGTAGAAAAGCATAATAGCTGAAGTGAAAAATCCACCAGAGGGGTTCTACCACATATTTGAACTGGCTAAAGAAAGAATTAGCAAATATTAATTAGCATCTTGATAGGTCAATTGAAATGACTCAGTCTGAAGAATAAAAAGAAAAAAGAATGAAGGAGAATCAATAGAACATCAGAGACCTATGCAGTAACACCAAGCACACCATGAGATGCCAAATGGGAGTGGGGGCCAGGTAGGTAAGGGGTAGAAAGAGTATTTGAAGAAATAATGGCCAAATTTTCCATTTGATGTAAAAACAACAACAACAACAATATTAACCTACATATCCAAGAAGCTCAACAAACTCCAATTAAGATAAAGCCAGAGATTGACACCTAGACAAACCATAATCAAATTGTCAAAAGCCAAATCAAATAACATTCTACTACACACTGACTAGAATGGTCAAAATGTATTTTATTTTATTTTATATTTTTAGTAGAGATGGGGTCACACTATGTTGCTCAGGCTAGTCTCAAACTGCTAGGATCAATCAAGCAATCCTCACTCGTTGGCCTCCCGCACAGTGCTAAGATTACAGGCATGAGCCACCGTGCCTGACCTAGAATGGTCAAAATTTAAAAAGGTTGTGAGGCCCCTGGAACTCTCTGGCATTGCTAGTGGAAATGTAAAATGAACAGCAACATTGGGATATATTTTTCACTTTCATATAAGTTAACATATACTTAGCACATAACTAAGCAACTTCATTCTTAAAAATCATATTTAAATGTTTATAGCAACTTTTTTCACAACAGCCCAAAACTGAAGACATCCTAAATGTGTATCAACTGATGAATGAATGGATGAACAAATGGTATCATATCCATACAATGGAATACCACTCAGCAATTTAAAGGAATGAACTAGTAATACATGTATCAACATGGATAAATATCAAAAGCATTATGAGTAAAAGAAGTGAGACATAAAAGACCATATAACATATGATTTCATTAACATATGAAAGTCTAGGAAATGTAAAACTATGATGACAGAGAGCAAATCAATGACTGCCAAGGACAATGAGTGGGGGAAGGACATTGACTGCAAAGAGGCATGAGAAAATTCGGGGCATGATGTAAAATTTCCATATTATGATTATGGTGATGGTTACACACTGCATGTGTTTGTCGAAACTCATCAAATAATTTACTTAAAATAGGTGAATTTTATTGTATGTAAATTATACCTCAATAAAGCTGATTAATTCAAAACATAAAAGGAAATAATAATATACCTAGTCTGTGATCCAGCAATTACACTCCTATTTACCTAGGAGAAGTCCTCAAAAAGACATGTATAGAAATGTTTATAGCAGCTTTATTTATAATGGCCAAAACCTGGGGGCTGGAGGAAGTCCTTCACCAGAATGGATAAGCCAATTATGAACATTTATGCAATAGAATGTTACTCAGCAATACAAAGGAATGAACAACTTGGATGAATCTCAAAAACACTATGCTGAAGGAAAGCGAGACATGGAACAATACATAGTGTATAAGTTTATTTATATGAAGTTAAGAATAGGCAAAACATATATAGGGTGATGGAAATCAGAAGACTGGTTGCCTATTGGGGGTGGTAATTGATTGGAAAAAGGCATAAGGGAACTTCCTGGTTGATGGGAATGTTCTATGTTGTGACTAGGGAGCTTGTTGTAGGGTATATGGACTTATCACTCCTGGTAGAATGGCACACTTAAGATCTGTACATTTCAGCTTACGTAAATTTCATAAACTTCAAGTGATCCTCATTATACTTAGAATAAAATTCAGACTCCATGTAGTCTGGATTGGTTCCAGCCTGCCTTTCCAATTTACTTTGTTCCACACTATCTTTTCCTGACCATCCTCCAGGCACCTCAAGCTCACCCCAGTAATCATGGCCTTTGCATGTGTTGTCTTCTTGGCCTGGGTGCTGTCCCCTGCTTCTTCACATGGCTGGGTCATCCTCATACTTCAGGTCTAAGACTAATGCCAGCTTGTCTGAGAGGCTTTTCTTGACTATACCTGAAGTAGCCCTGCTTGGTTGTCTTTGCCCTTAGTTTGTTTCTCTCATAACATTTATTAATAATCCTTGCTATTTTTTGGTCAATCTACTTACTTTTGCCAGCCCACAGAAGGTAAGTTCCCATCTCCATAAATAGTTTAGTATTTTGTTGTTGTTGTTGTTGTTGCTGTTGGAAGGTGTAGAGGATGGAGGTCTAAAATTTGTTTTAATTAAAAAGTGACACCCAGCACTTTTTTTCTCTAAACCTGTCTCAAACACTTTTCATCTGTGTTGGTTCTGATTTTCCAAATTAAACTAAAAGTTTCCAAAGGTAGGTGTTACGTTTATTTATTTCTAAATGAGACTCTCTAGACACTTACACGGTTTGCTTTGATTTGCTACAAAAGTCTTACCTGCCCCCAAATTGTTGAGCTCACCTGCTACTATGTCAGAATATCAGAATCTTCAACCTTAAGAGTACCTTTCTGAGTCAAGACAAAATATCATTAGAAGACCCCTGTGGAAATACAAATATACTCTAGGGGGTGGACTAAAATGTTGTCATGTAGGTATAATGATTGATACGATGTGAAGTTTATGTCCCCCTAAAAATTCACAGGTTGAAATTCTAGCTCCCAAGGTGATTATATTAGAAGGTGGGGTATTTTGCAAGGTTCCACCCTCATGAATGGGATTGTTTCCTTAAAAAAGAGGCCCAAGGGGGTGTGTTTGCCCCTTCCACCATGTGAAGACACAGTGAGAAGGCATCATCTGTGAATCAGAAAGCAGGCCCTCACCAGGCACTGAATCTGCCAGCATCTTGATCTTGGACTTCCCAGGCCCCAGAACTGTAAGAAATACATGTCTGTTGCTTATAAGCTACCCAGTCCATACTATTTTATTACAGCAGCCCAGACAGACTATGACTATTATTAATAACTCTCCTTTACTCTCAAACTTGTCCAATTTTGGATACTAAATTATACGGTCACCTTACACATCAGGAAATCTCATTGACGTAGTGGCACAGAGGAGAAGTGAGCCTTGAGGAGAGCCAGGGGACAGTTGCGCTTGGAGGGGAGACAGGCATATAAAGCTAATAGGAGGTGCCAGGTGTGCAGCAGGAAGGCACAGGAATGGGAAATGATGGACGACAAAAGGGACTCCAGAAAGGGAATAGGAGATGTTCTGGAACAGGAATCATCAAGACAAACTTTGCTATTTAACAATTTCATCAGGTGCCAGTTCAGCCTGCAACACACACAACCCATTTACCTTTCCTCGAGGCAAAGGTGATTAACTAGCACCAGACTTGTCCAGGAGGAAGTTAATACATTTTAATAATTTATATTCAACCCACAATCCTCGTTTATTCTAGCAAAGGAGTTAGGAGCATCTATTTCAACACTTTAATTCTTTGGCTAAGTCATTTTCCAGCAGTAGCTGAAACTGTGCACAGGGTAAACCCTGAGGGATGGGCTGAGGGGAAAATTCTCCATGGAGCTGGGTGAGCAGTTGTTCTTAGGACAAAATGTTGGCTAGAGAATCCCAGTTTCTTGGTCCCTCAGGGAAAGTTAGTGCAATTCTCATTAATGCTTACCTCAAAGTTCCCTGATCTGACAACTCACTGTGAGTATCTCCTAAGAAGAGCTGGTCTACAGGGAAAAACTCCTTTTCAGATTTATCTTTCTCCAAGCCTGGAAAAGATTCCCTTTTTTTCTGTCATCTGCTGCCATGGCTGTTGGCTGATGTAAAACCCAGGGCTCATCACCAGGTAAAACGTTCACACGTGTTTCCAATCAAGGTCTGCCATAGAGAGGTTGAACTGGCCTTTTTTACCCATTCCCTGCCAAAAGCCCAAAGCGCAAAGGCAATGTCACCGTAAGGTGTTTTACACCATGCTCACCATATATCATGCCAAGAGGAGAAGAGTCATGGTCTCTGTGAACTGTAAAACTTACACCAAAAATGTGGTCACTTGGCAGCTTTTGGATTGCCTCACTTTTTCTCCCCAGCTGGGCTTTTCTTCAGAATTGTTTTCCAAGTGGCAGCTTGTGTTTATTCTACTGGGCTTTTGGAGAACTTAGGAAAAGGAAAAACCAACAAAGTGTAGTTATGCACATGGAAAACCATATGCTTCATAAAACTGCATATGTGCTGTGTTTAAGATGTAAAGGAAGATATGCAAAACCAGCCACCTGCCAACTTCCCAATCCACCTCGATTAAAAAACTCAGAAAGTCTATGTTCATAGTCAAAACCTACAGTGAATGCTGTAGGTTTCACAGATTGTTAAACCTGAAAGCTGAAAGTGCTATTCAAGGTGGCAAATACCAGTTCCCACAAGGAGCAGGCAGGTAACAGAAATGAGTGAAGTGGGCCAGAAGGGGTGTAGAACTGGGAGTGAGGGCCTTGCCTTTAGACAATTGTTGCCAAACAAAAACACAAAGAAAGCTAGAAATCCACATTATTTTATGAATTTTTCTCAATTTTTCAATGTTATTGAATTATTCAGATTTAGTCTAAAACATTCTATAAGGAATACACTCCACTAAGATTTGATCCAAGGGCTTCCAGTGTGAGATTTCTATTCTAGAACAATTTCACTGCTAATTTTTTTTTTTTTTTTTTTTTTTTAGACATCATCTCACTCTGTCATCCAGGCTGGAGTGCAGTGGCACAATCATGGCTCACTGCAACCTTGACCTCCCCAGGTGCACGCGATTCTCCTATTTCAGCCTCCCGAGTAGCTGGGGCTACAGGTGTGTGCCACCAGGCCTGGATAATTTTTGTTGTTGTTGTTAGAGACAGGGTCTTGGCAGGTTGCCCAGGCTGGTCTCAAACTCCTGAGCTCAAGTGATGCACCCGCTTCGACCTCCCAAAGTGCTAGGATTATAGGCGTGAGCCACCATGCCGAGCCTCATTCTTAATTAATAATAAGGAAGCTTGAGTAAACAAAGACACTTTCTCAAAGTCACACTGATTGTAAATACCAAAGGTGTCACCAGGGCTCAGCTCTTCTAACTTTTAGCCTGCTATTTTACTCCTGATTCTGGTTTTGCACAATCTGCTTTAACTTGCAAGGTTTTATATACAGGTATTCAGATGGTAAATTTCATTGTGCTTTTGTCCTGATTGTTTTTCATTTACCCTTCAAGATCCATTCTGCACCCTTCTTGATCTGTGTTTCAGGAGGCTGGCCTATGTAGACTAGGTCACAGAACTTCTTTGCTCTCTGGCTTTTAGCTGAGTCTAGCCAACAGGAGGTGTCCCAACAGGAGTTCAGAGGGAAGGTAGGTGGAGAATGAAAATCGTGTGTTTATTCTCCTTGCTTCTTTCCCATTTCCTTCCATTAAGGGCTTCTCCATGGGGCTTATTTCTCAGAGTTTCAGTAACGACACCCTCTCCTTGCCCCTTCAGACTTGAGGGTAGTAATGGAGCAAAAGTTCATGATGTGGGTCTCCACACGCTGCTCTGTCTGTCCGAGTGGGAGCTATAAGTTAGTCCCGCCTCCTGTCAGTCGTTTTACCTTCCAGAGTTGGTAGTAGTGGCTCCCTGTGGTTAGGTCCAGGGCACTATATTGTTCCTTGCTGGTTTCCCCAAACTCTGTCCACCTGTTTGTAAACAGTCTCTTCATTAAAATCTCTTTGGTTACCCAGTGGAAGTAACATGACCACCACATGCTTTGCCTAATGAGAGTCTCCCTTAATATTGAGAAACTTGTCTCCTGAAAAATGCCTCCGTGCTGGGCAAACCAACTTATGCATGAGTCCTATTTATGTATTTCTTTAAAATTTTCTGCTTCTTGTATCATACTACTTCTTTTACCTTTAATAATTTTAAATGCTCTTATTTTATAGTCTCATAAAGATATGTCTATTATTTCGAATCTTTAAGGTGCTAATTATCCTTTTGAAGCATTTAGTATCTTCTTTATGATGGTAATTTCTGGGTGTGAGTCCTTCATGCCCTGATGTGTAAAAATGTTCCAACAATGCAGTTTCACAATTTCCCCTATTATATCCTAGGGGTTTCATAGACTTAGGCAACGTGTGCTAACTTATTACTGGTATACATTTAGACACCATGCCCATATGTGGCTCAGACCTGGGGTTTTGATTTTTTGGACACAACTTCTTTTTCTTTTCTTTTCTTTTTTTTAACTGGGGTTCTAGATGGGTGGCAAGCTTACTTGCTGCTTTCCTGGACTCAGATGTAGAGTTTTTGTAGTCACCATCCCACAGACAATGCAACTTTTCAAGGCTCATGGCTTTATGCTGAAGCTCAGTTCTATTTTCCCTACCTAGCAAGGGCTTGAGGCCACATTTCCTGTACCCCAGTGGGTGTTAAATCCCTAACCTTCAGCTCTCAGGGCTTATATCTGGGTCAGAAAATTTTGCTGAAATACCAACTCTCCATTACTGTCCTAGCTTTGATTTCTCTCTTCAATTCTTGTACCTGGGGATTTTTTTCTTTTATGCCAGAGTATTTTAAAAAATTCTATTTCTATTTTTTATTCATCCTTTGTACAAGTTTGCTCTGCCATATTATCAGAACCAAAGATCACTTTGAAAAACTGAAGTTCATGTCCAGCATAAAGTTGAGGTAAACTACATGTTCCTGCTTCTGTCTTGCATAGTCACTGACAAAATTCAGCTGACAAATTAAGGCCAAAATGAGCGAGTCCGAGGGGCCCAGACTTGGATACCTAACAGAGTGTGAGTCACTTCGGATATTAATCTAGCCTCATTTACAGTGATTGGCACCAGGAGGCAAGGTGGAAATGAAATATTCATTGCCCATTCAATATTACCTAATTTGTATGTCTAAGTGTTGACAAAAGAGAAGACTTTTCTGTCTACTTTATGAGTAATTGTAAATTAATATGCAACCCTGCACCCATTCCAGGGAGAAGAGAATCACTTGGATTTGCCAACTGTTCAACAGCACGGCCTGGTTTTATCTGCAGATGTCACCCATCCCACCTCCCACTGTTGGAAACCAGCGGGAACAGAGAGACTTCCTATGAGAAGTGCCTTTGGATAATGTCATAGAATCTTGAATCTAAGAATCTTAAATAATCCAGATTAAAAGCAACATTAAATATTATGCTTTAATTTAATAAATGAGGAAGATGAGGCACTACTTGTATTTCAGCTACAGATGTTTCCTCAAATTCTTCCAAGCACTTTTGCAGCACTGCCAAACATTGTCATTTTGCTCCTGCAATTATTTTCTTGTTATGAGGCTTGCTGATATATTTTTTTTTCACTTGAAAAGTTGTATGGAACAGATCTTTGGATGTTCAATACCTACATAGATACAGTAGGTGGGACTGGAGTGCTATATCCATCAGCATAACTTACAGCCCAAAGACGGCTGCTTTTTCTTCATTTCCTTAATACATTGGGCCCTGAGTTCTTCATTTGCTTAATATATTGAGCCCTGAGGTTTCCTAGGGCTCAGTGAGAAAGGAAATGCTCAGGACTTTGACACATTGCAAATGTCAACTTGAAGTTCCAGACACTTCTCCAAGCACGTAGGCTGTCAGCATAAAATCCAGGGCCCCATAGCACAAAGCAGGCGTCTCTACCATTCCCCAGCCTGGGCCCTCTCTAGGGAGATTCAACTCAAGTTCAAGGCTGGGAGTGGGAGGCCGTCTGTGAATCTAATTTTTTTTATTTAATAAAAAGAGCAGGGGCCAGTGGAAGAGGATCTCAGAGGAATAAGGCTATGTGGGGATTAACCACAAGGGAAAAGCATTAATGTAATTGGAAAAGAAGAAGATGGTCATAATAAAACTAGTCAGTATCGTCTATGCCCTTCTCATTTGTTATCTTATTTCATCATTACCCCTGAAAAAGCTGTGAGTTAAGTACCAATATTAATTCCATTTTACAGATGAAAAAACAAAGGCACAAACAGCTCAATAGGAGGTCACATAGCTGGTAAGTGGCAGAATCAGAGTTTGATTCAGACATTCTTACTCTAGAGACTTCAGTCTTAACCACTATGCCTGCTATGTCATAGATTCCAAGGAACACCGTAATTCAAGCATAATGCTTATATGTTCCTTTTGCATTTCGTAAGTCTGCTCCCTTCTCTTATAGGTGTAGGTTTTACTAATAACAATAGTTTCTAAACTTCCCTATATAAAAATGCAGCAGGGCAAATACTTTACATGAATACATTTTCTTATTTATTCTCACAACCCTATGAGGCATTATTAACTGCTGAAAAAGCTGAGATTGAAGGTTATTAGCCCAAGGTCATACAAGTAGTAAATGGCAGAGACTAGATTTAAACCCAAACCTTCTCATTTCAAAGTCTGAGCTCTCATTACTGTGACAGTGAATCTCAAACTTTACACTCTGGGAATCTTTTAGGAAAACAAATTCCAGGCCTCTATTCACAGATTCTAAATAGTAGGTCTGGGTAAAGCCCTGGAATCTAAATTCTTAAGAAAGAAAAAAACAAAACAAAACAAAACAACCTCCCTGGATGACCCTGATGCCAATTGCTCAAGGATTCTGCTTTACCAAACCCTCCCCACCACATTATCACTGTGACTACAACGAGTCAAGCATTAACTGATCAGTTGTATTTTAGCTGTATTTATGCTATTGTTCATTGAACTTGCTCATTACATTGCAGGTGTCTCTTTCTCCTCTCCCTGCATATCAACCTGGGTATTAAGGTGACTGTGTTTGTTGGGACATTTCTCATTGCAAGTGACAAAACCCAATTAAAATCAACTTAAGTAAAAGAGGGAATTTACTGGCTCATTGGACTGAAACATCCAGGGGCAAAACTACCTTCAGGCGCCATGTTCAAGGAATTCATCTCTCTCTATGCCTCAGTTTTGTTTCCCTTTATGTTAGCTTCATTTTCAGGCCCAGGATGCCCTCAAGAGTTGATGGCCACCTGCAGCTTCAAGCTTATATCCATGTAGTTTAGTGACTCTAAAGAAAAGAGAGAGTCTCATTCTCAATTGTTCTGGCAAAAATCCCGAGGCTGATTTTCATTAGGCTGTCTTAAGTTCTCACTCTCGAACCAAACACTGTGGCTAGAGGGTGTAGAATATGCTGGCTGGCTGAATATTAGTCAAGTGTCCACTTGACTAATGGGTGAGAAGGTCAGCCATTCCATCACCACATGGAATGAGAATGGCAGAGAGGCAGTTCTCCAAAGGGCAGAGCTGAAAGGAATAGAAGGAAAGGACAACAAGCAGGGAAAACTACCTAAGTCCAGCACATTGGAGCAACATGTCTAATCTGTGGAGCAGAGATGGCCCTGCTACAATTTATTCTCCTCCCAGATGATGGAATATCCTTACTCCCATACCATAACTGAATTATGCTGGCTTGAGGACCCTGACGCTCTGCACTAGTGAAACAAAAGAAAACTTGACTTTTTACAAACATTGTAGAACACACCATGGAATTTTAGGGTTGAAAAGGATCTTATCGATCTTCCAGTCCAGCCATTTAATTTTGACATTTTAAAAAATCAACAGAATTAACCATTTTGAGTCAGGAAATTCAATAAACCATTCACTGAGCACATAAGCAAAGAGCGAGCATGTTTGTTTGTGGAAGTATCACTGGAAGGTTTTGGAGTCTTGGTTTCTGGTTGCAGATGAAGGAGGCAAGTCCCTTCAGCAATTTGGTACCTATCTTCCTCCATCTGGAGACTTGTAAGACTTTTCTCAGTGATGTACTAATAGAGTCAGGAGTGGAACCCAAGTCCCCAAGCCTAGGACTCTTTCTTTCAACTCTGCAGTACCTCATGGGAGGTATCTCCTTTTCTTACCTTGGTTGTATTTTCTTCCCTCTTCACTGAAATTATGCTTTCCATCCATCAAAAGTTTGCATCACTCCTTCAGCCAGCCTTTAGTGACTGCCCTCCGAACACCTAATGTAGTGGAGAAGTAGCAATAGGTGACATACGGTTGGTGCCCTCAAATTTACAACACGAGTCTCAAGCTTCTTGGAAACTACCACTTTCCTGCCAGCTCACCCCTTTCTGCCACATTTTTCCCTAGAGTCTCAACAGTTCAGACCCCTCCGCAGCCTCTCTCATTACTCCAAATCTCCTTCTCCTCAGGGAGGTTGTGTGGACACAGACTGACTGCTCACTCTCCCACCCCACGGGCTTTGAATAACCTCTCTCAGAGCTCATTCTGCACCATGGACACCGTCCGTTAAAATTTAATGGCAAGTTAGTAAAAAGATGGCATGCTTTATTGGTAATTCAAATCAGGTTATTGGGCACCATCTGCCTTTCTTCAAATTAATGGGAAGAAGAAATGGATCCTTTGGGTTTTGTTTATTTTTAGATGATCACAAAGGAACCCAGAAAGCTGCCCTAGATCATGTTAATCCCCACTGTAAATGAGGCCAAAATATCGGGGGGAGACAGGGGGTGGTAACAAACGATCATAAACAGGTCTCCACTTACATGCAGAGATTACGGGAAAAGCAGAGAAAAGTGTTCCTGTCTTCCTGTCTTCGTCTTGTCATTCCCCTTTCTGGACCAACTGGGAAAAAAGCCAACAGAATTATAACCCCAAGGAGGTAGCTAATTGAGACTGCCTGAGTAACAGAAGTGTGGCAAGAACATCCTCTCCTCTGCAGCCCCTATCAAATTCAGGCCAAGCTCCTGGTTATGTTTCACCTTTGATTTCAGTTCTGGACTCAGATGGAACTCCAGAGACCTGGAAAACACTAGACAGATCAAGTTTGAACTTGACTGAGAAATTCCCTCCACATGGTGCCCCTCTCTCAGGCTGACATTCTAAAGCTCTTCCCCTCACAGGCACTGGCCCTAGAAGGCTCCAATTAAAAAGCAAACAGGTTACCCAGGAGATGAACAAGTAACTCATTAGCAACTGCTATCCCATCAGCACAGATTCCTGAGCAGATGGCTGCACTGTACTCTGAGGGAAGAGCACTGGGCTGAGAAGGGCGGATAGGCTACAGCACTGAACATGAGGCTCCTGGGAGCAAATACAAAGGAAATTGGGAAGGTTCGGGTGGGAAAGAGAGATGAAGACATGGCACCTAGGTCCTAGGGGGCTTGGAGGCAAGGATGGAGTATTGCCCAGAAAAGAGGAAAAGAAAGTGATGGAGAGTCGGAGAAGTCACAGAAAAGGGCAAGGTGATTTCAAATACAATGTTTGCTCCCCTCCAGTATTTTTTCTAAAGTATGTTGTCCCAGATTGGAAGGAACATCAGAGCATTTGATTTTTCCATCCTTGATACAGTCATAGGTATTTCTGGGGCAGGGGATGGGGGCAGGGGGAATGGAAGAGTCTGTTTATTTTAGTAATCTTCACATTAATATATTAATAAATTAAAATGACCTTATTCCTCTGATTTGTTTTGTTTGTATGTTATAAAGTATAAGAACAACTTTTGACAATTTCCGGCAGCAATTATTTCATTTGGGAGTATATTTTGCAATAGACTTTAATGCATAATTGTCAAGCTCCTATTGATGTTCTGTCAGCACCTCATAATTATAACAGTATTTCATCATTAAATGTGCTTGGGAAATGCTGAAATCCACACCCTCATTCCTTCTGTTTCGAGTGGTCTTGTTTGCACACAATGGAGAATGCTATGCCACCAGCAGTGGCAGCTCATTTTGCTGTTGGAAAACTCCACTGGGTAGAGTATTCTTATGTCAAACCCAGGTAGCTCTCAAACTTCAGTGCACATAAGAATCAGTGTAGAGTTTGTGAAACTTGCCTTGCTGGGTCTTACCCACAGAGTTTCTGACTCAGTAGATGTAGGGTGGGGGTCTGAGAATTTGCACAGGTGACTTAATCCCATCCATCTCCCTGTAGTTTCCACTGCCTCCTCCCTGTAATTCCCAGAATGACCCAGAAAGTCGAATTCCCTTTCCAGTGTGCAGAACTTCAAACACTTAAGCCCAGCTCCCCAATGCAGTATAAGCATCACAAGGGTAGGGATAGGGTCAGTAATGGTTTCCTTGCCTTCTTCCCAATGGCTTCAATGGTGTTGACAAGTGTGCATGCAATGAAAATCTGTTGAGTGACTGGCACAGAGTCACTGCTATATAATTGTTGCTTGTTACTACTACTTCTGAGGAATAGAAACCCCACAAGACAGAGCTTCCCTCCAGAGGGCTCCAAGATAAGCTGCAAATGCACTCTTACCATGTCTTCTATGTTTCTAAACCTCAATAGGGCCTAGAATCAGACAAAGAGTATGCTTTTGCTTTGGGTAATGGATTTCTAGATTTTTTCATGTGCAGACCTGGCAGGGCTGATGTTACTTTATACCTCTTTAGAGAATGGGCTTACAAAAAGACTGACACGGTGGATATTTTCACCCAAGAATTCTCTTAGCAAGTGGAAGGAAATAATGGAATAATGGAACTCGGCAATTGGATGGGAAATGGAAGAGTGAAACCAGTCTCCTATAGTGGATGTGCTCCAGACATCCTGGTAGGGTAATTTACCCTCGTATTAAAACCGCATAACAGGAAAAGAACGCAAAAGTGGTCATGACAAGGGCCTAGTGCAAGAGCAGTAGGTTCTTACATCTGGCTTTTCCAAGTGAATGGATGTTTCTCTGGTCTATTTCAACATTATTACCATTCCCACCTTCGGCATGGTGTCCCTCCAGTGATGAAGCTGCTTTGCACCTGTAGCTGGCCTCCTTGCCTTCCCAAACCCCTGCAGGGCCAAACAGCTGCTGTTTAAGGGAGAAGAAATAAAAAGCCTTTGAAATAAATCATCCTAAAAGCAACTCATTTTTTGTTTGAGGGCATAAGTGGGGATTTGAGAGCTGACTGGAAAACTTCCTTTTCAGAACCCTTCCTGGCCTCAGGAACAAGTTTTTTCCAAAGCCATCCCAAGCAATTGTCTCAGCAAAGAGACAAAACCAGAAGACACTATTTATATAATTACAACTAATTACAATCTTATGATTCCATTTGATCTCCACATAAGAAGTTCACCAATTGAAGAACAGCATTGATCCACTGCCTGAGCCAATTAGATATTTTGGTTCAATCCAGAATGGCTACCCAGCCTTTACCAGGATGAATTTGTGTTTAGAATTTTATTTTTATAGCCTCCAAGGCATCCCAGATTTTAGAGGGACACTGGAAACCATCCATTTTCGCATGTCTGCTCCAGCAAGATCTGCATATTTCAAAAATCATTAAGAAGTTGATACTGAAGCCCATTTTACTTTTCTCCCCAATAACAAGATTTTTTGTAACATTGAAGTGTTTAGATTTCCCTGAGAAAAATGAAAAATGATTTCTTAATACCCTAGAATCTTAATCCAGATAGTTTAGGAGAAAAGAGATTACAAGTGACATCTCAATTTCAGGCACCTCATTAGTCAGGGACTTGATTTCTGATGATTGCTCTGCTAATTGACTCGGAGCTGACTGCTCCTCTCTGGGGAAAGAACTCCATGAATCCTGCTTCCAGGCCTCCAGGGGTTTGCAGAATCTTGCCTTTCACCATCTGAGGGTCCCTGGGCCTCGAGAGAAATCACAGAGGCAGTGGAGTCTCTGTTATTTACCTACTCTGAAATCCAAGGCAGGTTATTTATCCTCTCTGACCCTCCTCTTCCCTGGAGTATAGAATGAGGAAAATGCTGCTTGCCTGAAAACTTACTGTAAGGATGAGAGCATGTGTTACTCTAGGGGCCAGGCACAGAGTCAGTGCCCAAAAAAAATCTCTTGTTTCTTCAACCAAAAGTTAAGCACAAGAGTGGACGTGCAATATCCCAGCCCTGTTTTCCTGTCCATTATAATCTGATGGGGAAAACAGATGTGAATCAAATAATCCCCCAAATTATTTAGAAACAGAGATAAGCACAATAAAGGGAAGGAATGCAATTTTGTGAGAATTTCAGCAGAGCAACTGCTAGCTTGGTGAAGATGGGAGAAAGACTGAGATCAGGGAAGCGGGGAGGAAGATGGAGGAAGCAACACTTGAACCGAGCTCTGAGAGATAAGAGGGTGGGGAGGAATCCACATTGTAGACACTGGGAAGGGCAGGATCAGGGATAGAGGCCCTTGGAGAGAACAAGGGGCAGCATGGCAGAAACGGGGTTGGATTAATCACCAGCAATTTCCCATAAGTTGTTGGCAACCTTTATCCCACGTAGGCATACAGCAAAGTCCTTGATTAAATGACAAAATTTTCCAAATATATCTTAAGAAAAAACTTTTAATCTTGCTATGAAATAAGACTTGACAGAAATGCTTCCTGATCAGGTTACTGATTTCCCTGAAAAGATGCTTACTTTACATGAAAGGAGAAAAAAAGGAAAAAATATATAATTATATATAGCTATGTAATTATATGTAGTAGATAGGTAGAAAATGAATAGATGAATGCATTATAATTTGTAACAAGGAGACGTAGACTTGGAGTTGACAAATGATCTGAGACAGAGTCTCAACCCTGATCACTACTAGCTATATTATCTTAAGCAAATGTGTTACCATTTACTCAGAGTTTTCTCTGTGACAGGCACTGTGCTGTATCATGTTGGGATACATTACCCAACATGTATCATTGAATTTTTGCAGCCAGCCAGTGAGCTACCCAAAGTCCTCTGTATCATCATCATTATTATCATCTCCACTTTACAGAAGAGACAGAGGCTTCAAAAAATTAAGTGGCATGCCCACTTTGACATGTGTAATACATAACAAACTTAGCACCTGAATCCCAGCCACTGCCTCCAGAATCTACATTCTAAAAATTACAGCATCATTTGCTCTGTCCAGCCAGAAAGTGGTTCTGAAGATGAAAGAGTCACAGAAGACCTTTGTAAAACCCTCAAGGCCTCACCAGCAGAGGCCGCCAGAATAAACAGCTCTGCCTTCTTGCCGTGAGACCAGACCCTTTCAGGGTCACTCTGACTTCATTCCAACTATCCAATCTGGGTCTTCAGAAGGAGATTCCTTAGTAGGCTGCTTCACCTGCCCAGGGACCCACACATCCACTGTAATTGCTGCCAAAGTACCATATGTATGTGCACCCGTGCATTTTTTCTCGAGGTTGGTTACCCAAAATGTTTATGAGCTTCTGGGAAGAGGAATCTTCTCCCAAAATTCTGTTTCAATAGAGTTGACTCAAAACAATAAGGGACTAGGAAGTTCAGGAGAAATTTGTAATTCAGTCTGGTCTCAAACAGGAGTCACTTGCTCACTAAATACTTTAGGTGGGTCCATGATGTGTCAGTCCAGAGGTCCAGCCACAGCTGGAATCCTTTAAGAATTATTTCAGGTTTACTCAAAACAAAACAAAATGAAAAACAACTTTCTTACTCCTCCTTTGTACATTTAGGAATTAAATAACTTGCAGGAAAAAAGTCTAAAACACATTAAACTCTGAATAATCTGTATCCTTCAGGTTCTGTACAGCCTTCACCAATGTATATTGAAAATGCTATCGCAGAATTGCAATTAGTACGTACCTTCCCCTTCACACTGGTTTTCACAAATGATATTTCACATAAACATTCTTGTGTACTGGCATGGCCCAGGTTCTTGTTATTTTAATAACCCGATAGTATTCCATTCTGTTAACATTTCTTGAATGCATTTAAGTTAAAAAAAGAAACTCAGTTTTTGATCTTTGACACTTTGATTTTTGCTTTAGCATTTGAAAAAACTGATATGAAAAATGCTAGCAATGCATGACTTAAGAGTTTCAGAGGATAGGCTTTGGAATCCAACAGACATGTACTTGAATCCCATTTCTACCTCTTAGAAGTTATTTGACCTTGAGCAAATCACTCAAGCTGTCTGAGCCCTAGTTTCCTCATTGTAAAACAGGGATAATAGCAATATCTTCCTCTCCAAATTGTTGCAAGATTAAGCAATATAATATGCTTAAAGTGCTTTACAGAGTGCTTGGTACATGCTAAAAGCTTGGTAAATGATAGTTCTTGGCATAATAGACAGGAAATAGAGAGTTGGACCCACCTAAGGCATTTTCTTTAAAAGGGGTGAAAACGTTATTTTTTCAAGGTTATAAAGAAAGAAAATCAGGGGGAAATAAGGAAGTATCTAAATTGACCACATGTTGTTGTCAATTTACTTGCCAATTCCAAACTTGGGTGTCTGAAATGAACATTTTCAGTCCTAAAGTGAGGATGGCATCCTGGGGCTCGTGAACATGAATAAATATATTCAGAGAATAAATACACTCTACATGTCTCTGGCATGATGCCTCTGTTCAGCCTCAACACTGCCCACCTTTCTGCAAAGCAGGTCCTTATACACCAAGTCAGCCCTCCACCACCACCACCATCAAGGAGAATTTTCTGACACCTTCCCCAACCAATTGTCTGAACATGTAAGCTAGACAGAACCATGGTAATTCTCTTTTGTCCAATTCATTTGCTTTATAGATCAGAAAATGGGAGGCTTAGGCAGGTGAAATGAATTTCCAAGGTTGCATATCTACTTAAGGGCAGAACTGGTATGTACAAACCTAGTCACTTCTAATCATCAACCCACAGATTTTCTGATCGGTCATTTGTGTTTCACCTTCATGATATTTTATTGATCCATGAATCTTCTAGACTCCCATTTACTTGATCTTTCTTTTTTTTTTTTTTTACTAAAAATAAATGTAAAAAGAAATGTTATATAACTAAACATTAATAGATAAAAAACAGTATTACTAATTAAATGAAATAAAAGATAGTCATAAAATAAACAGCAGAGCTATAATTAAATTCTGGTTGAAATGCAGTGATCTATCAAAGGATCAGAGATGGAAGCAAATGCTCTCATCCACAAAAAAAGAAATTAGCAAGGGTTCAAGAGGGGATGAACAAGGATAGAAACCAGCAGTCTAAGATTCCATCAAACAAAAAGTCCATCAAAGTTTTCTTTAAGGGGATGGAAAAGGAATGAAAAAGGAATAACTGCATTGGCTTGGTAGGACAGGTGTGAATTTGGGAAGTACTAACCTGTGACATCCTGTCTCTCCTACACCATCTCTTACCTGTCACCCACCAGGGAATAGTTCCTGAAACTTCGTGTTTTGAGATTGATTCTAGGATCCCACAAAACTTTTCACTTCTTTGCTTCCTTTTGCACTCTGAAAGCTCTGTTTAAACCCTCAACCTTCACAAGTAAAGTTGTTCACAGTTTCATTTGCAAATAATCTTAGCTGTCATTTAGCTTTGTGCATAGGCATTATCTTATTTAATCTCAACAACACCTTTTTAAGTGGAAACCACTGCAATCTCCATGTGAGGATTGACACATGGAGAAATTACTGAACTTGTCTATGTCTTCAGCTGGTAGCTTGGAATTGCCTGATTCCATACTCTATGCTCTTAATCACTGTGATACAACACTTTCTAGTCTAGCTTTAGTTGATTCATTAATAATTTGCTTCAAAAATATTTACCAAATATTTCATATGATCCCATCAATGGACTCAGCATATAGGAACAAGCAAAGATTGATATAACTTAGTCCTTGTCCTTGACTTTTATATGACATTAATACATTCAACAAATATTTATTGGCCTATTACCAAGTTGTAATCTTGATAAAGAACTGAGAGTTATGCATCTGAAAAAAATGCACAAAAAAAAACAATATAATAAAATACCAAAATGTACAGAGCAATTGGTAAGAGTTATGAGTAGGTCAGGAAGGAGATGGAGTGTTGTGGTCTAGCATTACTGGAGAAGGCTTCCTGGAAGACATGACCCTTGAAAGGAGGGAGGACATTGCAGGCAAAAGTACAAAGCAAGCAAAGTGACAGAGGAGACACCCAGCATTGAGTGACAGAGACTCCTCTTCTTAATACCTGATCAATTGGCAACAACACTAAAACAAACAAAACACCCACCCAAAGGGCAGCAGGGTCTCACATTTCTTAGCTATGATTTTCAGAGATCAATGACAATAAACCCTGTGAGGCACAAGTTCCTCCACTCTTAAGAGTGACATTGGGTAGAAGGGGAGCTTTCACCAAAGATGCCTTAGGTTTCAATCGTGTGTCTGAGAAAGCCCTGCAATTGGCATGGCCTAGAATATCAACACAGGGGCAGGAAGCTTTCAGTTAGCCTCAATGCAGCAGAGAGTGAGGAAGAAAAAAACATACTTATTAGGATTGTTGGCCTGGGAAGCTTTGAGGTACACCAGCGAGGCAGGAGCTTAGAAAATAAGTCTTGCTCCTCACAGTTAAGTGCCAAGTGCTGTGAATGACTCAGAGCTGGCTCATTATGGACCTATTTCAGCTAATCCTCCACAGGCAACAATCCTCCTATTTTCTGGGACTGTGGAAGCCTGGGGAAAATCCATTCCTTTTCCAGTTTGGCTTGAGGGTGAAGAGCCTTCCTTCTTTAATAAATCTCCAAGCTCACAGGATTCTTCTTACTATAGCTAGTGCTAGAAAGTGTAGAGTTTGCAGGTTTCTGAAATGTTCAACACCCATTCTGCCCCTTCCTGATTACACAACAACAATAATAACATGTCTATTATCCTATCCATCTTCTCTATTAGATGTTAAGCTTCTAGAATGTTATCCATACAATCACTTACCTGTGCATTAATCCAATCAATAACCGAGTGGCGCAATGTACTCACCTCTATTTTAGCACCCATACACTTCATTGTACTTATTTTTTTTTTTTTTTTGAAAGTTTTTAGTTTATTAATCTGCTCGTGAAAAATCCAAACTGGACACAGGTAGGCTTTACTGCAGCACCTTTACTCCTTCGGCTTTTTGCCAGCACCAACATTGGCCTTTGCAGTCCCCCTGACTTTCTTCATTCTGTTCTTGCGTTCCTTTCGTTGCTTTCTTGAGGTCTTTTTCTTCTCATACAGGCCATGTCTTGCAAGTCTATGTTTGGGTTCATTTTTCTTTGCATAACCCAGGGAGTCATAAATCATGCCAAAGCCAGTTGTCTTGCCACCACCAAAATGAGTTCTGAATCCAAATACGAAGATGACATCCGGTGTGGTCTTGTACATTTTGGCTAGTTTTTCCCGAATTTCTGTCTTAGGCACTGTTGCCTTCCCAGGGTGAAGAACATCAATGACCATTTGTTTCCTCTGAAGTAGTCGGTTGGTCATGAACTTTCTAGTGCGGATAGTTACAGTGTCATTCATGATGGCGGCCTATCTTCAGACAGTCAGGGAGGACCATTGTACTTATTTCTATTGGAACCTGGGCCTTATCTACATCTCCAGCCTCGTCTCCCACTACCCAGTGCTTAACACTGTAAGGTTCGCCACATTGACCCTTCTTCCTAGACAGTGAGCTGGGCCTTCTCTCTCCCACCGTAAGGCATTCACATGTGCGGACTCTTCTGCATGGGCATGGAACAAATATTCTTTTCCACCTTCCTCCTTCATCTAATTAGCTTCTACTTACCCTTCAATTTCAAGTCTCACCCCGCCCTCCCAAGCCCAACTCCCAGGCTAGGCCAACTTTTTAAATCCTAGGCAACTGAACATGAGTAGTCTGTAAGTACAATGAGGCAAGGGATCTTGTCTGATTTTGCTTCCCAGCAACTAGCATGGTGCCTGGCCTGAAGTAAGCACTCAGTATGTGCCTGTGGTTTGAATAAATGAATAAATGAACAAATGTGGCCCTTTCTCTCGGGGTTCTGTTGAACGTATTAATATTAATATTTGTTGAACGTATTAATGATATATAAAAGTCATGGCATATGAGCACTTAGTAAATGTTTGTTGAATGTGAAACTTCCATGTGCAAGTCTCCACTTTAAAGTACTGTGAAGGACCACAAATAAAAAGTTACATGAACAACAAAAAGCCAAGCACATAAACGTATAGTCCCAAACCTCAGAGAGTTTTCAGCAAAATACAGAAAAGGGGACGAGTACAAGATAATCATAACGGTGAAAAGAAAAAAGGGCACAGAAGGAGTACAGACAAAGGGGCTAAGGAAGTTCAGAGGAAGGGAGACCACATCTGAGAAAGGGTACGGACAGGTTTTAGGGAGGAAGCTCTGGGCCCAGCAGCTGTTCTAGTCTTTATCAGGAAGCCGTGTGTCCAGTGCTCTGTTGGATAGGACTATTCCTGGGTCAAACATGAGTAGGGGAGGTGCCCACCTACCACCACTCCACTTTTGAAGCCTTTCTCTGTTTCATGAAGGCTCAAAGCAGGGCAGACAATTTAAAACTCTGCAGGGGCCAAGAAACTAAGATAACCAAAAGGTGCAGGTTTACTGTGGCCAATTCCAAAGCACATTTCCTGTCTGACAAGCAGAGGCAGATGTTACTCAACTACTGTCCGTTGTTGTCCTGTGTGAATACCAGCCCTATATAGTGATTTTTATTCCCCAAGAAAATAAGGAGATCCAGATTCTTAAATTAAATCTTCCAGTTTTAAAATGTTGGCAACTAATTCAATTTTTAGGCTCTAAAAACACTCTTTAGGTCTGTGGATGGCATCCAGACTGCAGATCTCATCCAGTCATGAATAGCTGGCTTACAACCTCTGGCCTAAACACATTAGACCTGTGAAAAATTAAAGCCACCATTTTGCAGCCAGGTGATTAGCAAATGTTAACAAATTTGATCAAATCAGATGTTGCCAAGGAAGTGGAGCAACAGGAATGCTCATATTCAGCTCCTAGGAATGATGATTGGAACAGCCGCTCTGGAATGCAAATTGGCATTATCTTGTAAAGATAAGGACATGCATATCTCATTACCTAGCAATTCCATTTTTGGCGTATTCTCTAGGGAAATTGTTGCAAATGTGCACAAAGAAACATATAACATATAAAGAACATACAAGAATGTTCATAGCTGCATTGTTTATTATGGCAAGAAACTGGAAACAAATCAAATGCCTATTAAAAGAATAAATAATCATAGAACAGAATAAAAATAACTGAAGTGCTATCAATTAACATGGATCTGGTGTCTTGAAGGGTCAGGTATACCCTTCTAAGTAAGATCTTTCTTCTAAGGTCTCTAATATCTCATCTCTAATGTGAAACAATCCTAGATATTACTAACCCATTGTTAGTGTAACCTTTATTCATTCAGCAACTACTTACAGACCATCCATACGCCAGATATTCTGCTAGATGCTGAGGACGCTGTGACAAACCAGATATTGCCCCTGTCCTTACAGTGTGGTAGAAGAGACAATGTTAAACAATCAAATAAACAAATAGAGATGTATAAATGGTGAAAAGAACAGGATGCTATGAGAACACAATGGAGCAGGAACATAGCTTAGATGGAATAGGGAGGAATATAAAGGGTTACAAAAGCCCTCTCTGTAGAAGGGACAATTAAGTTGAGGTCTGTGAAGTTAGCCAGGAAAGGAGACAATAACATACCAGGTAGAGAGAATAGCCCTGCAAGGATCCCAAGCATGCAAACAGCTTAACCTACTCAGAGGGATGGAGAGGAGCTCAGTGTGGCTGGAGCATGGTGCATTCACACTGGAAAGCTTGTTTGCAATGAGGGAAAAGTCTGAGTTCATCCTTCTACCCAATTTTCAAGATGGTTGGCAAGCAAGCCAGAATGGTGTATGAAATTTAAATGTCAAAACAAAACGAACTGGATTTAACCCACAGGCTCTTACTGTATTAACATGACATTCTACTAAACTAGCAATCAGTTAGAAGGAAGAGAATATTAAGCTCAAATGTTCCCCTTCTGCCCACGCTGAAAGACCAGAGGTTAAGTCCATACACTCAGGGGATCAGAGTTCATTACCCAAAATATTTTCATATATCAAAGCTAGACAAATTCATGTGAGCTACTCAGCTTCATGGAAGAAAGTATTACCATTCAATGATTGCTTTTCTTGTGGTTTCCAATTCACAAATTGTTTCCTCTCTATGCCATTTCCATATATCTATATATGGGTGTATGTTTGTGTATATATACTCACACATATACACATATACTGCATAGATACACAAATATTTCAGAATCTAACTTAAAAGTTTTCTGTCCTTGCTGTTTGATCCATGGTGCCTTGGCCAGAAACCCCAGCTAAGCACAGCTCATATGCTAGAGTTAAATTTTTTAAAATTTTCATCTCTTAGGTAATTATAAATGGGACAGCATCAGGGGCTCCTGCAATAGCCCACCAGGGGCTTCACAATTGGCACCAACACTTTTTAGGAACAGGCAAGCAGTATTTTAATTTCAATAACGGTTTTTGCCAAAAGCCCTCTATAACTAATTTTGCAGTCAGAGTCCACAAGACCTATTTAGTGTTTGGCTAAATCTCATGGAACATCTCGTTTCCCTTCAGTTTTTCATTAGTTTGGATTACAAATAAAAAAGCTAACAAACATGGCTTGCATGAATATTTCCAAATTACACCAAACCAGCATTTTCAGAGGTGACCTCACTCCCTTTTCTCATCTGAAACCCCTTAATATCCACAGTCAGTTTGGCAATGCCATCTCTGTGCCCTGAAAGAATGCAGCCTGACCTTGCTCCCAGCAAAAGATGTGGAGAATGGCTTGTTCCTTACCACACAGGCACTTGATTTTTATAGTTGCTGTCATCTTTGCAGCTTTTTGATTTGCCAGGAGCTCAGCAAGGAGCATAACCTCATACCAAACAGCTCGCACTTTAAGACCTCTAAATGAAACTAGCAAGCAAAGAGGGGTGGGGTTCAGGTGATGCATGCAGAATGAAAGCATCCTGGAACTATGGCAGAGGAATTATCTTGCAGGATCCACAACTGAGACAAGTGTCTGCAAAATTTTCCATGAAAAAAGGGCTGAAAATACTGCATAGTGTGCTTTTATGATCTAAGTGCAAGTGATTCTGCTAGGCATTGGTGTTACTCTGAATGAAGAGGTGAGTTATTGCTTGCAGTTATTCACCACCCACATTTACCCATTGCCGTGTAACTTGCTGTGCTTTCTGGGGATTACTCTGGGCTTAGTCACGTGTCAAGCTTTGGCCAGTACAATTAGAACAGGCACGATATGAACCACATCTAGGCAGAAGCTTTCAGAGGCATCGCAAGTTTCTGTAGATGTTTTGCTTCTCCTCCTCTTTCCTGAGAACTGCATGTCCCAGACAAAGGCTGTTCTCTCCACCAGACCTAGAATGAGAAGGCACATGGAGCAGAATGCTGCCCAGAACAGAACCACTGCTGACCTGCTGGGGAGCATGAGTGTTATAGGGATGAAAAAATAAATGGTTGTTGCTGAAAGCCTCTGAGATGATTGGGTAGTTTATTAGGTTAGCAAGCCTGATTAATGCACTTATTAATACAGCAAAACAGATTTGATCCCTTTTCTTATGGACCTGATGGTCTAGCCAGGGGAGGCACACAATAAACATATGAGCCAACTAATAATTGTTGAAACTACTTTCTTTTTACATTAGGCAACATCTAATTATGTAACATCTCTTCCATTTACACCAACTTCTCTTCCTCATTCAACCACATGTTGCCCTGAGCCTGCTTTCTTCTGGCCACATTCTCTGAATTGACAACTCCATCTATTCCTATAGCTTCCAGAAGCACCTCTCTTCAAATGCCCCACAAATCTACTTTTATGGATGACATCCAAACAGAAGACCTCATCCAGCCAGGCACAGTTGGCTTACAACCTCTGGCCTAAACAGACTAGACTTGTGAAAAATTAAAACCACACCATTTTGTACCCACAAGATTAGCAAATGTTAAAAAATCTGATCAAATCAAATGTTGCCAAGGAAGTAGAGCAACAGGAACACTCATATTTGGCTGCTGAAAGTGACAATTGGAACAGCTGCTCTGGAAAACAAATTGGCATTATCATAAAAAGATAAGGCTATGCATATCTTATTACCTAGCAATTCAATTTTTGGGCATATTCTCTAGGGAAATTGTTGCTATTGTTGTACACATGCCAGATCCGTATTTCCAACAGACAGGTGGATACCATGTCTGCAGGACCATTAGTAAACCTGAACTCACCATGATCAGAACTAAATACATCTATTATCTCTTATGGTTTCTGTGGGTCAGAAATTCAGGAAGTGCTCAGCTGGATGGTTCTTCCCTGGGGTCTATTAATGAGGCTGGTGCTGAAACAGTGAGAGGGGCTGCATGTGTTGGGTCTGTTCAAGGCATTCTCTCTCTATCTCTCTCTTTCTCTCTCTCCCTCTCTGTCTCTCTCTCTGTCTCTATCTCCAAGTGTGGTAACAGGGCCTCCCTTTGTGGCCTCTCCATGAATGGAAAATTTGGACTTCCTTGCAGCATGGTAGCCTCTGGACTGTCAGGCTGTTTACATGGTGACTGAAGGTTCAAGGATGAAATTATTCCAGACAGCAAGACAGAAGCTAAGTCACTTCTTGTGACTTTCCATCAGAAGTCATGTAATATCACTCTTGGTTACCCACAAATGATTAGCCCTCTCAGAACCAAGAGCAGTGGAACCTGACTTTATGATGTGATGGGAAAGAAGATCCTGTTGTAGTTATCTGTGGACAATACAATTTGCCACACCATCCATCAGATCCTCCTACCTGCTTCTTTTCTGACTGGGACTAAATCCTGACATTTTACTTCCACAGTTGTTCTTTCCTTTCCATTATCATAACACCCTCTTTAAGAGCAGGTTCAAATAACTTTCAGTGTGGGTTAGTGGCGGTATTAGCTGACTCTCACTCCAATTTCTCTTCTTTCCTCTTCACTGCCACCCAGTCTTTCTTCCTAAAGCAACTCCTGATCCTTCACACATCTGCAGAGGGGATGACACATAGTAGGTGCTCTCTAAAGATCGGGTTTACCTGAAAATCTTTGAGGACTCTATCTGTTTGGTTAGGGACAAAGTCCTTGGTCTGAGATTGACAGATGTCTATAATATTCATTTGTTTGTTCAATAAATATTTATTGAGCATCCACTCTGTGCTAGACATTGTGCTAGGAACTGGGGATAAAACAGAAACCAAGATGAAAAAGCTTCCTGCCTTCACAGAGCTTCTGTGTAGTGGGGAAAAGGGAAACATTCACTCATTCATTCAAAAAATATTTAATGTGTTGCACATACAACTGCCCATTCTAGGTGGGAAGGCTTTAATCAATATAATATTAATATGTCCATATTGTACCTTACTGGACACAACAAATTTAATATCCTGCTTCTCTTTTTCTTGAAATATACACTCCAAATAAACTAGACTATCAATTTATTCCCTGTTTGTTTGCAGAAAGTTTCCATTTCTACATTTTAATTTATGTTGGCTTCTTTGTCTGAAAGTCTCCTTGTTCCTCCCCAATCTTCAAATCTATCTCAAATCCTGTATACTATAAGAAATGTTCCACTCGGCTCTCCAACTGAGTGTGGATTCTTCCTCGTTTATGTCTTCAGAGTGTACAGTCTGCATCTTTCTCAGGCCACTCCTTATGTTCTACTTTGTGTGATAGACAATATATGTGAGTCTTGGCTTCACTACTAGACCACTAAGCCCTTAAGAGAAAGGACTGCTCCCTATTCATCTTTATTAGTCTTTGTTACATATACCTACTTATGGTGCATGCTCAATATTTATTCAATTAGTGGAAAGCCTGGGAACAAACTTGAGAAAATACCAGTATATTCCTCTGTTTTAAAACAGGAAATATTCTCAGAGTTGTTTGGTTGTAAGTTCTTAAAAATTCAACTGAATTTGGCTTCAGAAAAAAAAAAAGGAATATATTAGCAACATAATTGAGAAGCCCCTAGGTAGTTCCATGTCGTTGGGAATCCCTTCTTTCTCTCTGTTGGTACTGCTTGCTTGCCACTGTGTTGCTTATTCCTAGACAGGGTCTCAAGTGTCCCGCCAGGCTTCTGTCCTATGAACTTAGCAACCCCTTACTCTTTGCTAAGGTCCAGGGTCAAATGTCATTGACTCAGCTGAGGTCATATACATAACCCTGCACCAATCACTGTGGCCCAGGAATGTGGTCCTCTGTACCTAGAAGTACATCATAGAGGAGATAGAGAAGGGGTGAATTGTCAAGTAGTGCTGTGAGAAAAGCAATCTGATGGGCATGTGAAGGGTGGACTGAGGGCAATGCCAGACAAAACAGGGAAGTCTAAAATGGCATTTGAACTCTGAGATGGGAACCTCAGTTCACCCTTTTCAGGAAAGATCAGCCAAAGCAAAGGAACAGGAAGCATTCTATCAGACCTAAGATGCAAGTTTGTAGGCAGTCTTTGGACAGCACTTACTCTCAGGCCCACAGGCTGTGAGGAAATCATTGGATCGACAATAGAACAGGAGTCAGGAAACTTGGGTTATCCCCTTGGCTCTGTGACTTACCCTCTACAGGACCTTGGGCAATTCACTTAACCTTTCTGAACCTCAGTTTCCTCATTTCTAAAATCAGTCAGGAGGGTTGCATGGTCACTGACTTCCTTTTCCATCTGACATTCTGCGCTCCTATTTCTGATCTGAGTGTAACTGATCCTTCCTTCATAGCAGCGCTGGAATTTACTTCTCCCTGTCTAGTGGACTAGGTCTTTACAGAGTCATTAAGAGTATGATCTCTTTTGCTTACCAGCTGTGGGATTGTGGGCAAATCACCTAATCTCTCTTTGCCTCAGTTTCTTTATCTATAAAATGAGGATAATAATAGTCCCTACCTGTTTGAGTTGTTGTGAGGATTAAATTAAATGAATATATGCAAAGTGCTTGGGACAGTATGAGGCAAATTTTAAGTGTCACATAACTGTCAGGTACTATTAGAATTACTCACTGAGTTAATTTATGACTTCTCTTAGGATAAGAGGCTGTTGAAGCCAGGACATGGAAAGATGGACAGTATTTGACAGATACATTTCTTTGGCCAAGTAAATAATTCAGAAATGGTCACAATTACAGTCTCCCTTGGGCTTGAAGAAGGAAAGCAGTGCATTGTGGGTGTAGTGGGCATATTTTTTCAGAACTTTAAATTAAACTACATAATTTCATAAGTCTGATTACACTTATCAGGCAAGCAGAAATGACCATTTGAAATAAAACCTGCCTGCCCTATGTTCTTGCCGTAATTATGGATACATTTCGTTTGTCTGAATCCGTAGTCCTGTCCCTTCAACAAACAGTGTAACCACCAAAGAAAAAACATCACTTATGTTCGCCCAGAACCAGTTATATTGTGCCCTCGCTCCCTGAGAACTGCTTTCTACATGCCGCAGGGACAGCAGAATACTTAGGGACACACACACACACATACACACAGACTTACACACTTTTTTTTTGTTCCAAAGGCTGAAGTTTCACCAGTTTCAGACTCCTCCAACAAATTCCAAATGAGTCATTTCCCAAAATCTTCCTTGTCAAGTCCTGCCTCTTAGTGCCAACATCCTCTGTGCAAAAAATAAAACAAGAAGACATGAAAATTGATGTGCCTGGCTGGCTTCTAGAAACAACCTCATTTCATTTACTAGAGTTACTGGGAATTGCTTCCAAAGCCTAGGTACTTAAGGTAGGGCCCTTCTCCTTAGTCTTGATGCTAAGTTCAAAGGAGGTGTGACCTAACTCGCCTCTGAATGCTGAGGGGTTGAGTCAGAATAGCAACTCACACCTGTGCTTCTGTTTCCCAAGGGCTTTCATTTCTATTACTACATCTGTTTCTCACAACCCTGTGGGTAGATATGATTATGATCGGCATTTTATGAACTAGGTAACTGAGGTTCAGAGAAGGAAAATGATTTCACTAGGGGCAAAACAAGTTCATGTTTCAGCGAGACCAAAAACCTATGTTTCCTATGACATCTACCTCAATGATTTTTCCCAAGAACAACAAATAGTATTTTCCTCATATGCCATTTGTCTTGTCTATCGGTGGTGGCTGGCCAAAGATCTAGCACTGAAAAAGATTCTAAGATCACGCATAGGGTTGTGATTGATTAGCAATGTCTTATAAGGTATGGGATAAGAAAGTGGTAGCCTGTGCACTAGGGGTCTGCCCTACACTGGATCATGATATCTAGACTCTTTAATCTTCTTTTTATATTTCAGCAATCTATCGATCATTGTGTCTTAGAAGTATAAGAAGTATGTATTTTAGTTGCAAGTAAGCTCAAATACACTTAAACCAAAAAAAAGGAGAATGTATTATATAAGAGCATGGTGGTGTCTCTTGAAACACAGTGATAGGAAGTGCTGACAGTCGTCTCCATGGACTGAAACCAAGAAATGAAATGTCATCAGAAACCCAGGCAGAATCTTTCTGTCACTTAACTTCTGTCTTATTCTAACTCTTCTGTCCCCCCATTTACGCCACTCCTTCTCCTTATTTTCTTTCTATCTCCTCTAATTCTCTCCAGACACACATGTTCATTTGTACCATTTGCTACAGCCTTCTTTCTCTGTAGATTGGTTTTCTCTCTTTCTGCAGGCACACGGGACAAAATCAAGAGCTGCACATTCCGATGGAAATACATTTGTGAGTCGCAAATGTAATTGTACATTTTGTATCTAGTAGCCACATTTAAAAGAAGCAAAGCAAACTTAATATTAGAAATATATTTTAATCTATATATTTACAATATCATTTAACATGTAACTTAATATAAAAAATTTAATGAGATAGCGTTCTGAATTTTTTCTTTATATTAAGTCTTTGAAATCCAATGTGTAGTTTACGTTTATAGCATGTTTCAATTTGGATTGGTCACATTTCAGATGGCCAGTGTCTAGTGGCTACCAAACCAGACAGCACAGATCTAGAGCTCAATGTCCTTTTTTTTTTTTTTCCTAGCAGCCAGCAGGGAAAGGCCTGGCATCTCTGAATCTCCCTGTCAAGCTTTCAGGACAGAATCTGATTAGCTTCTATTGAGTCACTTGTTCATACCTCATCCAATCAGCCTTTGCCAGTGTCTTAGTCTATTTTGTGCTGCTACAACAGAATACCTGAGACTGGGTAATTTATAAAGATTAGAGATTAATTTCTTACAGTTCTGTAGGCTGGGAAGTCCAAGGTCAAAGGGATCGAATCTGGTGAGGACTTTCTTGCTGCATCATTCCATGGCAGAAGGTGAAAGAGAAGAGAGACAAAGAAAGAGAAAAAATGGGCAAAACTCATACTTATTATCGGGATCCCACTCACACAATAACGACACTAATCCATTCATAAGGCAGAGCCTCATGACCGAATCACTTCTTGCAGATCCCCCCTCCCAGCACTGTTGTACTGGGGATTAAGTTTCCAACACATGAATTTTGGGGGACACTTTCACACCATAGACACCTGGAAGGCAAGGATCCCTTTTTATAGACATGGCAGCCAAAGGACACGAGACAATAAGGGAGGACTTGCCTGAGCCTAAAAGATATATAACACAATGTTTACAAAGGACTCGTTACACATCAAATTTGGGAGACACATTCACACCATAGCAACCTGGAAGGCAAGGATTCCATTTTATAGACATGGCAGCCAAAGGACAGGGCTGTTCTCAGAGACAAAGATGGAGGACTTGCCTGAACCTAAAAGATATATAACACAGTGTTTACAAAGGACTTGTTAGGAAGAACCATCTAGTGTCACCTGCATTCTCTGGAAGATTCCAGAGGTTCTCCATAATCTTGCATTTGGGGGTAATATAAAACAGGTTTTACAAGGCAAGAATAACCCAAGAAGAATAGCGTGCTGCTACCTGGGAAAGATAAATCAAGCATGCATTTCTAATTCAAGAGAGACCCAGAGCTGCCCAGAGAGAAGACACTATGCAGGATAAATTCAGTGGTGGATCAGAAGTTTGAGGTGGAGGCTCACTTTCACAAGTTCAAGACTTATCTCCTAGAATTAAGTTAATCCAGGAAGGACAATCCCATGCCGCTTGGGAACCTACTCTGGCCCGCTGGCCCCCTTCAGACCTCAGGAGAGAACATTTTTTATGCCATTTGCCAACACCAAGAGCTCCCCTTTATACAGACACATTTCAGTTACACAAACAATTTTTGTGGGAACATCCAGTAATCTCTAGCTTTGTTTATGGAAGCTCTTCAATATGAAGAAGGCTTAAGTCCTTAATGAGAGCAGAGGAAACAGCTGTTCTCTCTTCCTCAGGACACTGGGTCTTCAAAAAGAGTGTCATGCCACTTACTTAGTGAGCCATAACCTGCTTATGAGGTGACTGTGTTGACTGCCTGTCACAGCTCCTCACCAAACACTTGCTGTTAGCCCTCTGGTAATGAGAGTGACAGAGAAAGATGACTGCATGGAAGATGGCTGCATGGCAGTTACTCTGAGGACAGCTAATGCTGGAAAGGGTGGAAAGGTGAGAAGGTAAAATTCCTGGGAGCCCATTTCTCTGGGTGAGGCAGAGCCATTGGGTCAATATTCCTCATTCTCAAAGTGTAGAGCAAGGATCATGGTTTTCCACGGCCTGAAAGCTAGGATCTAGCCCCCACCTACCTTTCTGCCCTCATCTTTCAGTTTTCTTTATTCCAAAGCTGGCTGGTCTCCGTTTTCGTTTTTTTTTTTTTTTTTTTTTTTGAGATGGAGTGTCCTGGGTTCAAGCGATTCTCCTGCCTTAGCCTCCTAAGTAGCTGGGATTACAGGCACCTGCCACCATGCCCAGCTAATTTTTTGTATTTTTAGTAGAGATGGAGTTTCACTATGTTGGCCAGGCTGGTCTCGAACTCCTGACCTCATGATCCACCTGCCTCGGCCTCCCAAAGTGTTGGGATTACAGGTGTGAGCCACCACGCTCAGCCCCGACAACTGGTCTTTCTATTCTTTGAACATGACAATCTTACAGAATATTTGCCTAGGACCCTCTTCCCCAGCTCTTTGCATGACTTGCCTATTCTCATAGCTCAGGAATCAACTCAAGTGTCCTTTCTTCACTTAGACCTCCCTTGACCCAGTCTCCCAGCTCCATGCATAAAGTAGTCTCAGGTCATCCTTCAACACATCACCTACTTCATCACACTTTTTCCAACTTGCAATCATCTTCTTTATTCATCTGTTTCTTCAACTTCCCCACTGGAATGTAAATTCCCTGAGAATAAGGACATATCTAGCTTATAAACTTCTGAACCACAGGGTCCCAAATGGTGCCTGTCACATAAGAGGATCTCAGGAAATACTTGTTGAATATATAAATCAACTTTCTGGAGTGCCCCAGGCCCACTAAATCACATTCTCTAAGAGTAGAGCCTGAAATCTGTGGGGTTGTTTTGTTTTGTTTGTTTGTTTGTTTGTTTGTTTGTTTGAGACAGAGTCTTGCTGTGTCCCAGGCTGGAGTGCAATGGTGTGATCTTAACTCACTGCAACCTCCGCCTCCTGGATTCAAGCTATTCTCCTACCTCAACCTCCCAAGTAGCTGGAATTACAGGTGCCCACCACCACACCCGGTTAATTTTTGTATTTTTAGTAGAGACGGGGTTTCACCATGTTGGCCAGGCTGGTCTCGAACTCCCGACCTCATGATCCACCTGCCTCAGCATCCCAAAATGCTGGGATAACAGGCGTGAGCCACCGCGCCCGACCCTGAAATCTGTGTTTTTCATGAGTGCCTCAGATGATTTGTACATATCCTGGGGGGTGAGAAGTGTACTATTTTTACTCGCCTTGTCAAGATCCCTGCTTTCACTCTTATCCTAACCTAAAGGCTGTGTCCTGACAGAGACTATGAGGCAAATTAGAGGGAACTTAAGGCTCCTCCAACTTGGTGGCTCAATTTGCTCTTCCTAGGACTATTCACTGAACAATGACACATTAGGGGTGTGAGCTGATGCTGATGAGCTCAGTGAGGGCAAGAACCATGTGAGTCTTCTTCATTGCTTGTCACTGGTGTGCAGCATAGCCCACAATCAACATAAGCAAATGAATGAGCACTGACATGAGTGCCAGGCAATGTGTGAGATACCAAGTGTGGCAAATGTGCATAAAACTACAAGATGCTCAAAGTCAAGGGAGAAGGCAAAAATGAAAAATTTAACATTAGAACATAAGCTAAATGTCCAAGGTTCTGTGGGCTTCCTAGTAAAGGTAAAATTTGAGCTGCATGTTGTTTTATATCTTCTGCATCCCGTGGGTAAGTCTGATAACCTCTGATGTCAATTATCTGTAAGTAAAATAGTTTATTTTTCTTGAGATACAGTAGAGAATAGTAGGTTGTTTTTTGGCTCCATAGTTTTCTTAATAATTGTGCAAAATGAAGCAAGCCTTTCTAGGCCTCAGCTTCCTGCTTTTGTACCAACTTTACAGGGCTGTCTGGAGAATTAGATCAATTAATACACATAAAAAGCCTAGCTTGAGACATAGCAAGCACTCAAAATATATTATTACAATGTAGTTTTAACATCCTGTAAACACTGTATCTAGCCCTGTCTTCAATGAACATTAAGAAAAAAAAATGCCTTTTTAAAAATGTATTTTACTAATAACTAATGCAAAAGAGAGTATCAGTTCCAGGCTCTGTCCAAGTTAATACAAATCCCAGGTTAGTGGAGTCTGAAATTAATTGGCTTTTCTCTCCTTGTGACATTATAATTTAGAATGTAAGTATTTTCTCCCTAAATGGGAGAGGAATTTCACTGTTACATCACAGAGAACAGTATCCGCATGGCTGCTGAAATTTTTATGAAAAAAATTGTATTATAATAAAATGGGCAAGGCAAGATCTTTTGTTATGTGAAACTTTACAGTAGAGAAATGTAAGATGGGAAGATTATTAATAGTCCATGCCTTGGAGAGGCTTTGAATCCCATGAAATGAGGGGAGGGTCAGTGGGGTTTGTTAATAAAGCTCCATTAGCTAGTAAATCTATGGACTTTGTGGTTACAGAAACTATACACCCTGGCTTGCCCATGACAGCCCCAGTTAGTCCCATCATTGTTGCTTAATTAATAGTAACATTTTCTTGCATTCTCAAAACTGCCCCAGTTTGGGTGATAAATTAGATCGTCACCTACTTATGGCTCTTCCTGTCTCCCCGGCAGAGAACCTGAGGCCCAACCTGGGGTAGTAATGATGCAAATTACATTTGCACAGCCCTTTATATATACTGGGCACTGTGTTGAACACCCACCATGCATTATTTCATTTATTCTTCCCAAAAAGGCTCAGATAAGACTTCTAGAAGACAAAGGCACAGAAAAGATTCCACTGTACCCCTCAACCATACTCAACATAAGAACAACTATACATGCTAAATTAAAATATTTAAAATCCACATGCATTTTGAAAAATAGCTTCTTTCCTGATGTGTCATTACAAAATTCGGAACTCAGGCATCAAAGCTGAACTTTTCACATTTTCCTTCTCTTTCTTGCTAGGGCCTGAAGCACATACTTGATCTGCCTGTGTTCACAGATCTAGAACTGCTCACAATAACCCAGCGAGGTGAGTGTGATTGCATCCATTTTACAGATAAGACACCTGAGGTTTAGAAGAATCATCCCACTGTCACACACTAGTTCCTCAGTTTTAAAACATCATGCTTAGTCCCCCTCACATTTTAACATTTCTGGAATAAAGGTAACCTCACAACAAAAGAACATTTTTAGTGTAGTATTTCTCTCCTGACTCATTCTTATGTCTTTAATAATGTGTCCTATACCTGACAGCTTCTTAGGCTGCAGGACACATAAGAACAGCAGAACTGACCTTCAAACCTGCTCCATTTGACTTCTTATCTCTTTTGGTTTTTTTTTTGAGACGGAGTATCGCTCTGTCGCCCAGGCTGGAGTGCAGTGGCCGGATCTCAGCTCACTGCAAGCTCCGCCTCCCAGGCTTACGCCATTCTCCTGCCTCGGCCTCCTGAGTAGCTGAGACTACAGGCACCCGCCACGTCGCCCGGCTAGTTTTTGTATTTTTTTTTTTTTTTTTTAGTAGAGCCGGGGTTTCACCGTGTTAGCCAGGATGGTCTCGATCTCCTGACCTCGTGATCTGCCCGTCTCGGCCTCCCAAAGTGCTGGGATTATAGGCTTGAGCCACCGCACCCGGCCTGACTTCTTATCTTTAACCACTGTGCCACACTGCCTTGAATCAATCTTTATTAAATGTCATTATAAATAAAGAGAAAAAGTTTTAGCAAAACTTAAATGGCCATGCATAGAGATCAAATGAGGAGAGAAGAATCCTTACCTCTGTGGTTTTCAGTCTTTCAGCTTCTTTCTGATATTCTGTATGACTGACAGGGGTGGGAACTGGGGAGTGAGAATTGGGGGTGAGAAGGTAAAGCACCAAAAGCATAAAGAGAGGGAAGTAGAAAAACCAAGGCATTGGGACAAGGGTCCCCAAATTCACTTTTCTGATCTCACTTTGCAGGAAACAGACATTGCATTGTAACTTCTAGTAGACTAGGTCTTACCTGACTTTGACCCTGCTTAACTATTCTGAGCCTCAGTTTCATCATCTGTAAAATGGATATAATTAGGGTTGTAGATACGACAACTCGAACCAGGTTGGGGATTTTTCCTGTCCTTCCTCTAGAGCATTAGAAGAAGTATTACAAGAAAGGCATTTAGAACAGCGCCTGGCACACAAAAGTCCTTAAGAAGTATTACCCGTTATTATCTGTCATCCCTTCAACCTCATTTGAGGCCACCACACATTCCCTCCATTGTCCCCCAACACACAATCCCCAGTCATGTCAGTTTTCTTCCAGTTATTCTGACAAGCCAAGCTTTTTACCTCTTCAGAGTCTTCACACATGTTGTTCCTTCCTCCTGGCATGCTCTTCCAGAATTCCATCTTTGAAGAGCCAATTCATGTTCATGCCGAAGCCTTAGCTAAATTATCACCTCTTTAGTGAGGCCTTCCCTCATCCTCTCCAAATACAGTCTTACTCTGTCTCTTTCTATTGTGTATCTTTGCTTACTCCCTTCCTATCCTTCGTTGGAATCTAAAATGGCCTCATTCATTCATTAGTACAGGTGCTTATCACCTGCCACCACCACACCGGGGATATACACAGTCTTGTATTCTTGTGTCCCTGCACCTAACACGTGCCATGCCTGGCACGATAGATGCTCAATAGATCTTTGTTGAATTGCATTTCCCAAACTTAATAAATGAAAGCCTCAGAATCTAAATCCAGGTCAGTTTATAGCCAGAGGCTGTACATAGAAAGGGAAATGGTTTGTTTTATAAATGGTTTTCTCTCCCACAGGAATCTCCGTCAGTCAAGAGCCTGGAGCCTATGACTTGGCATTCCGTCCCAGGTGTCTCTCGTGTTTATCTCCCAGTGTGTGAGCTTCACAGTAGGATTCGGTTTTCATGCTCATGTATTTGATGATTTGGGTTCATCTGTGACACTCTCAGGGGACCAGGCACCTTCCCATGGACCTTTGCTTGAAAGTAATGAAAGCTGCCTCACAAAGCTCTCATTACCTGTGCTGTTTGGGGAGCTGCAGCTTTATTGAAGGTATCACCACATTGCTTCCTGAATCAAAGATTTTCAAACCAGATGCTGGTGGGATTTAGGGAACTCGAATCAGGCTGAGGATTTTTCCTGTCCTTAACAGACACAGAGTGCAGGGTTATCGACTTCCTTGTTCATTAGAGTCACCTCCAGATCTCAGTTAAAAATGCGCATTCCCAGCATCCTACCCCATGGGAGTCTGAGTCAATAGAATTTTTATTACAGTGATATTTATTCAGAGGACCTTTTTTAGCTTCCCATGTGATTGGTGCTGGGACAAGCAGCTTCACATACATTATTTGGTTTAATTGAACTAACAATTCTATGATGTAGGCATCACATTTATTCCTCTTCATAGATAAATAAACTGGATATAAGAAAAGTTAAATACTTTCCCCCAGGTTCTACAGCTTATGAGTGGGGCTCCAAAATCTTGCTACTCAAAAGTATGGTGTATGGACCTGCAGGTTTGGCATCCCCTGGAAGGTTGCTAGAAATGCAGGCTCTTGGGCTGAGCACAGAGGCTCACACCTGTAATCTCAGCATTTTTTGAGGCCGAGGCAGGTGGATCACTTGAGGTCAGGAGTTCGAGGCCAGCCTGGCCAATGTGGCAAAACCCTGTCTCTACTAAAAATATGAAAAAACAAAAAACAAAAAACAAAAAGCTGAGCATGTTGGTGCATGCCTGTAATCCCAGCTACTCAAGAGGCTAAGGCATGACAGGCAGGAGAATTGCTTGAACCCGGGAGGCAGAGGTTGTAGTGAGGTGAGATTGGGCCACTGAACTCCAGCCTGGGCAACAGAGGGAGACTCTGCCTCAAAAAAAAAAAGAAATGCAGACTCTTGGGCCCCACCTCAGACCTCTTGAATCTGAATTTGCATTTTAACAAGATCCTCAACTGACTGATGTGCACATTCAAGTCTGAGAACCCTACTCCAGTGTACCTGACTCAAAGCTGGGGTTCTTTCTCTCCTCTCTTGTCCAGTGGTTTTCAAACATGAGTTCCCACTAGAATCACCTGCGATCCATATTAAACAGGTAGTTACTTATTGAAGTTCCACTATCAGATGCTGTGATTTAGTAGTTCAGGGCTGAGGCACAGGAATCTATATTTAACCAACAGCCCAAATGGTTCTAATGTGGGGGTGATCTGAGGATCATGCTTTGAGAAACACAAGATAGAAAATGCATTGACCTCACTTTTCCTATCTGTTGAGAATAAAATAGGAGATTTAAAAAATGAGCTTCTAGCTTATAAAGACACTGCTTTTAGTGGCTGGGTGTGGTGGCTCACGCCTGTAATCCCATAATTTGGGAGGCCAAGGTGGGTGGATCACTTGAGGTGAGGAGTTCGAGACCAGCCTGGCCAACATGGTGAAACCCCATCTCTACTAAAAATACAAAAAGTAGCCAGGCTTGGTGGCATGCACCTATAATCCCAGCTACTTGGGAGGCTGAGGCAGGAGAATTGCTTGAACCCGGGAGGTGGAGATTGCAGTGAGCTGAGATTTTCCCACTGCACTCCAGCCTGAGCGACAGAGTGAGACTCCTGGAGGCAGGAGAATCACTTGAACCCAGGAGGTGGAGGTCACAGTGAGCTGAGATCATGCCACTGCACTCCAGTCTGGGTGACAGAGCGAGACTCCATCTCAAAAAAAAAAAAAAGACTGCTTTTAAGATCAGTTCCCACATTTGTAACGAGGAGAGGAGGGAAAACAGACCCCTCTAAACCTTGAAAGTTGGAGGTTGACCAGGCACAGTGGCCTGCGCCTGTAATCCCAGCTACTCAGGAGGCTGAAGCAGGAGGATCACTTGAGTCCAGGAGGTTGAAGCTGGGCCACATAGAGGGACCCTGTTTCTAAAAAAAAAGTTTAAAAAAAATAGCTGATTGTAGTGGTGGATACTGTTAGTCCCAGCTACTCAGGAGGCTGAAGCTGCAGTAAGCTATGATTGCACCACTGTACTCCAGACTGGCCAACATAGTGAGACCCTGTCTCTAAAAGAAGTTAAAATGAAGATTAGCTGAGCACAGTGGTGCATACCTGCAGTCTCAGCTACTCAGGAGGCTGAAGTGGGAGTATCACTTGAGGTCAGACATTTGGGGCTGAGTGAGTTGTGATTGTGCCACTGCATTCCAGCCAGGATGACAGAGCCAGATCCTGTCTCAAAAATAAAATAAAAATAATATTAATAATAAAACAAAAAAGAAAATCAGAGGTGGAGAAACTTTAAAGATAACTTGTCCATGATCACGTGGCTCATTGGTGGCAGAGCTGAGGCAGTATCTAGGACTGCTGATTCTTTCCATTAAAATGCAAATCAACAAGCATAAAGCTCAGTAGCAGCAGCAAAAGCACAAGTGGCAATTATAAAGCTCTATATATAAGTGTTTTTACATATTAATTCATTTAAATCTCATAACAGCCAATAAGATAGGTACTATTATTCTTTTTACACTAATGAGGAAACTGAGGCACAGGGAAGGTAAGTCACTTTCTTACTTAGTAAGTGGTAGAGTCAGGATTCAAATCCAGGCTGGCTTTTGCATTCAGATTCTTAAGGCACTTAGTAAGCAAAGAATAAATAATGAATGAATGAATGAGTGGATGAATAAAATATCAAATGACTACAAACTATTCTGGAATACCCTATCAGGTTTTATCCTTCTCTTTGTCTTAAAACAAATGGATTGAAGTGGAAATGTATCACACCCCTGTTAGCATCTGTTTAAAGGGCATGGGAGCTGGAGTCAGACATACCTGAATTCAAACCCAGCTTTTCTGCTCATTAGCTGTATAACTTTGGGAAAGTCACAAAAATCTACTTAAACCTTAGTTTTATAATATGTAAAAGAGATGCAAGTATAGTGGCCATCTCCTAGAGTTGTTGTAATGAAAATAAAGCAAAGTCATTAAAAGGAATGATTATTTTAAACACTGCCACATATTTTTGCTGCCATGTTTGGTTTTCAAATAAGCTTGATGTTGTCTTAATAGTTGTTAAGCCCCCTGAGGGCAAGGTACTATTCCTTGAACTTCTTTATCTCCAGGATCCCCCTGTGACTCTATTAATGACACCTTACTCACTGATAGGGATCAGCCTTGGTCACCGTTGCTGTGTTTACATACCAAGAGGAGGAAGAAACACTTCTTCAAGGCATAGTTTCTCTGACCCGTGCCTCACCTGGTTTCTTCTTTTACAGAGAGCATGCAGGAATGCACAGAGAAACTTCTATGAGCAGCAGAAGATGAACTTTGTTTTAGAGAAAAGTTACCTTGAAAAATAATTGAACAAGGCATCAACAGCAGACTTCCCCACCCTGGTTTGTGACCTTGGGCAAATTGCTTTCTCGCTCTGGGTATCTATTTCTCTTCCTGTAGAACAAGCAGGAAAATTGTTCAGGTCTCTAAGGGTTCTTGCCTGTATTAACATTCTAATTCTTTGAGTCCTCATTCAATGATTCTCAAATTTCCCACCCACCCCTCTTAAGTTTCACTATGGAACATTGATGGGAAAGAACAAGGCTCTCATCAAATGAGAAGTGCATAAAAATTATTAAGTATTATAACATCCATAAAACCATTAGAGCTACTATATATTGAGCACCTACTGTATGTCACCCACTATGTCCACACTTGCACACAACTGTTTCAACAACCCTAGGTGGTGGATATTATTGCTCTGATGTTACAAATAAGGAAACTAAGCTCAGAACATTTAAGATACAGGCCCAAGGTCACATAGCTAGTAAGTGGCATGGGTGAGATTTGAATCAATTTTTTTTGTGATCCAGGTTATATTATTGGTTTAAAAAGTAAAAGCAAAATGGTAAATGATTTGTATAATATACTACAATTTAGCCAAGAAAAGTGAGGTGGTGAGTACAACTCATACAACCACATGAAACATTGTATATCTATGTCTATGCAATAGAAAAACTGTAAAAATGTTAAGTGGTTACTTATAGTGGGAGTGAGGAAATTGAGTGGAGATGGCAGAGACTTCTTTTAACATATCTTGTTTTAAAAAGTTCTCCCTAAATACCCAAAGTAAAATGAAATGAAACAGAAATTTGTAACCAGTCATTGACATAACCACATAGAGAAGAACTTTTCAAGGTGCTTTAAAGTGCTTCAGCTCTGCTTTAAAGCACAGTTATGTGACTGTACATCCCTACTAAGATATAACATAAGAAAAAAAAGTACTAGAGAATACAAATTATTTATAATAATTATACTAATGGTGGTAGTGTTAGTATTGTTAGTCTGAGATGGCGGCGAATATAGTCTGGGATAAATCAAATGAATCATTTTGCGGGTGTCATTGAAAACCAGGAATTTCAACATGGAAGAAAGGAAATATATATATATATATATATATATATATATATATATATATATATATATATGATAGATGATGGTAGCTAAAATCCTAGAATTCCGAATTTCAATAAAAACTACCTGTATGATGTATATCAGTATAGGAAAAGCCTAGCAACAGCAATCCAGAAGCACTGAGCACTCCTAGTGCCTAGATTGCTATCTCTAAATACCACTTCTCACTAAGAGAAGTCCAGGATCCTTGGCAAAGTGACTCATTTCATGTCTGGGGCAGGTAATGTGCAAAATGAGCCTGGAGAATCTGTCATATCAAAAAGCAAGGAAGCTATCAAAAATTACTGGGATTCTGTCAAATGAATTCAGGAGCCAACATGAAGAGACTCCTACTGGCCAAAAATGAGATAATTTGAGAATTAATAACTTACAAATGATATCTAGTACGTTTAAATCCATGATATTTAAAAATATCCATAGTCACCCTTAGAAGTTGCTGCAGAACCAGCACATTATTTAGAGAACTGGTAAAAAAAAAAAAAAAAAAGAAGGTAAAGAGTAAAGAATACTAATCAGGCCGGGCGCGGTGGCTCAAGCCTGTAATCCCAGCACTTTGGGAGGCCGAGACGGGCGGATCACGAGGTCAGGAGATCGAGACCATCCTGGCTAACATGGTGAAACCCCGTCTCTACTAAAAATACAAAAAACTAGCCGGGGGACGTGGCGGGCGCCTGTAGTCCCAGCTACTTGAGAGGCTGAGGCAGGAGAATGGCGTGAACCCGGGAGGCGGAGCTTGCAGTGAGCTGAGATCCGGCCACTGCACTCCAGCCTGGGCGGCAGAGCGAGACTCCGTCTCAAAAAAAAAAAAAAAAAAAAGAATACTAATCATGTTTTCCTATGAGAATTATGCCTCAGCATAATCATGATGAAAGAAAGTTTCTCTGTATAGAAGTATTCTACCTAATTAACAAAAAAAGGCAGAATATAGAATTAGTCTATCACCATTTTGCAATTCCTAATGAATTAATGCATCTAAGCAAGGACCAGTGACTGCTCACATTCCAGAGGGACAATCAAATACAGTGTGCCTTCTGCTAGATAAAGAGAGCACCACCGATGAAGTAGCCTTGCCAAAAGAAATTGATTGTGAATTTAATCAAAATTCAACATCCAACTACTGATTGACACAAAACACAAGGGACCAGGAATCTATTAAATATCACCACAAAGATGTCATCAGCAAGATCAAGATGTGGGAAACTCTGCGGGACAACCCACCCCGTTTCTTCTCCAAAACACTGGTGAGGAAAATTATTTAAAGAGAGAAATGAGACAGAACCTGTAGATTACAAGGGACCTAAAAGATGCAGTAATCAATTACGACGTATGGGCCTTGTGTGGACCCTGATTCAAATGAACAAACAAAAGCAAATAACAACTTTTTATAAGACAAGTAGGGAAAAGTGAACAAACATCTATTAATTTTTTGATGATATCAAATAATCATATCATAATATATGATACATCAAAATTACAAATCCATTTGTAATTATTAATATTTTTAAGTGTGATGATGCCATGACTGTGCTTTTTTTTTTAAGGAGCTCCTATCTTTTAGAAAATAAAACTAAGGTATTTACCTATGAAGTTATATGCCATGTAGGATTTGCTTCATAGTAATGCAGGGGGAGAGAGGTTGGGGAAATAGATGAAATAAGACTGACCATGAGCTGATAATTGTTGGAGCTGATGGTAAAATGGTAACTTTTACTAGTTTACTTATAGATGAGTTTGAAATTTTCTCCAATAGAAAAGGTAAAAGCAAAACTCTCACAGTGCCACTGATGGAGAATCCTAGATGAATGGCCCTTGTTTCTGTGGCCACCTTGTGACAGCATAGGCTGAGTAAAGAAACCATGGTCTCCTCTCCTCGATCCTGTTCACAGCCATTGATCTCCAGAGCCACGGTCTCTCTCCTCCCCCAAGGTACGAGCAGTGCAAAATGAGAGCCCTGAGAGCAAGCACCAACATTATATTCTCAGCTGCAGAAATCAATATTCCTCTTCAGAGCCTGAGGTGGGAGAAGGCGCCTGGCACCTGCCCTGAAATGCAGCTCTGAGGGCATAAAGTGAGTTGTGTTGGCCTGACCTTCTTTGCCTTTCCTTGAGAGTGCTACAGATTCCCTTTCAGAGTTCAGATGCCCGCAGGTTGGTGTAAACTACCTATAGATGTCCACAGGCTCCCAGGGCCAGAGGGGCTGACAGGAGAGGAACCGACCACAGCAAAGAGCCCTTTCTTTCTCAGTCTTGATAGATCTCCTCAGTTTTCTCCATCTCCATATTCGTTGAACCGACTGTGTGGTCTTCTGCAGAGTGTCCTAGCCAATCTCCCTCCTCCTTTCGTTCTCTGCTCCTCCCAACTACTACCTAGCCCTCCAAACCATTTGATTCTCCACATTGTAGTCAAGGTGGCTTTTTCAGAGCCCAAAACTTATTAAACCAACCTGCTCTGGCTTCAAACCCATTGCTCTGAGGCTGAAGACTCAGATACTCGATACTCAACGTGGCTTCAAAGATTTATACCATCTACCCTCCGCTGGCCTTATCCCACACCACAACCCTCCATTTTCTTTGTTCCCCAGCCCCTTGTCTTTCTTGTCACAGAGTTTTTCTCATGCCTATCATTTATTCATTCAGCAAATATTAGTCAAGGATCTACCATGTGCTAGGCATACATAAAACTTAAATAACTTTACCGATTCTTCAGATGTCAGCCCTAGTGCTCCTTTATCACGTAACTCTCCTCTGACATTCTTGATTATGGTTTTGTTACCCTGTTTTATGCTCTTCTGGCATTGAGCATATCCCTTTGTAGTCCTTCTACTTACACTTTTACTGGTGTGGATAATTGATTTCTTCTTCCTACCACTAAACTATAAGCTCATGAGAGCAAAAGATTATGTATGATTCTGTTCGCCATTCATATCCCCAGGCACCCAACACTATGTGCCTGACACATAGTAGATTTTGGTAGAATAAAGCTGGCTGTAAATTTTTTTCAACTCATCATCAAAGGATGGAGTCTATTTTGCCTCCCCTTGAATCTGGGGTGGTTCCATGACTTGTTTTGATCACTAGAATACTACAGAAACGACACTGTGCAACTCCTGAGGCTGTGCCTTAAAAGACCTGTAACTTCTCCCTCTGCCTTGTGCACTTGCAGAGTTTCTTTTAGGAATCTAGCAGACATGTTATGAGGAAGCCCAAACAGCTATGTGGAGGGGCTCATATAAAAGAGAAATAAGGCCCTTGTTTGAACAACTGGTATCTAAGTGCCCCACCCAACACCATGAGATAAAGAATCTCTCATTTAACCTATAAGGTCTTGAAAAATTGATTATTGTTTTAGTACACCAAGTTTTGGACTGCTTTGTTAGCAACCATAGGTCAGAAAACAACAACAACAACAAAAAACAACAACAACAAAAAAAAAACAAAAAAAAAAAAACAGAGGTTCAAAAAAATACTTGGAAAATCAGCAAATAGTCTGTTGTTCTCTGAGTCTTATTCAGTCCATAGTGCATACGTGGAACCTCTACATAATGTTAGAGACCTGGAAGAGCATGGTCATAAAATGTGGAAGTCTTCATGGAAGGACCGGAAAAGCTATTCAGTCAAAAGCCCAGAACTGACGAGATCCCACCCACTGGGAAAACAATGTAAGGCAAGCAAAGCAGAGTGACTGTCATTCTGATGTTCTGTGGGGGGCCCTGGGACTCAGCAAAACCACACCCTGCTCTCCCAGGGCTTTCTGCAGGCCCCTGCCAGCCTGCCCCTGGTACCTCTGAGATACGAGGTGCCTACCATCTGGGAGCAGTCATCCCCAGGTAGGAATTATTTGCTTACATGCTGGAATTAGCTGATGAGGGTTCAAATCCCAGTTTTCCCACCAGTTTTTAAGGGAATATTGTACCTTGTCATTCAGAACTTTACCAAGGATGGATCACCATTTGAAAAAATCAGTTCACTATTAGCATCACTGCTGATAGTATTTACTTCATTCTCTCAGCACACAGGTGTCCATCTGCAACTGGAGCTGCTGCATTCAAGGTGGTTTTACATAATAAGTAAACACATTGATTATTCTGCTTCTAGGATAGTGAGGTCTGAACATTTCCTTATCGAAATACACATTATTTTATTCCAAATTATTTTTCTTTTATATTTTCTTCATAATAAAGATGAGTACTACACATATTTCAAAGTACATTCTAAATGGGTTACATTATGTTTGAATTTCATTTCACATTAAAGAGAGTTTAAAAATATCTGTCATGAAAGGGTGCTTTAAATCTAATGGGGTTGGGAGTACTGTTGTATTGGAACCTCAGCTGCATGGCTGTGAGTTACTCATCCTTTCAAATTCTACATCTGTACAAACAGATATAGCATCAGTGCCTGCCTCATAGAGTTGCTATGTGGATCAAATGATAGCATTGGGCTCATGAAGGTAACTATCATGATGATTATTACAATTATTACTATAACTAATAATACCAGCATTATCTTCACAGCTTTGTCTAACTGAAACTTGACCTCAGCTCAGTAAATAAGGGCCTTTGTGACCTGATCCCACCCACATCACACCACTAGGGACCCTGTGATCCAACCACACATAATAGCTTGCAATCCCCTGGGTGTTCTGTGCAGTTTCAGGACCCTAGACTGTGTCATGCTGTTCTCTCTGCCTAGAAGGTTCTTTTGTGTGGCCCCCACCCCTCCCCAATCTTCCTTCAATACTCAGACCAACTAGCACCACTTTCAGGAAAGCTTTTCCACCCACCAACCTAACATCACAACCCCTCCTTGATCCTCCCAGAGCACACGGTGTTTCCTGCACCTCTTATAGCTATATTGTAATTATTAGTTGATTTATCCACCTCCCATATTAGACTGTGAATTTCCTGAGAGCAGAGAGGATATTGTTTGTGTCTTTAACTTCTGGCACAGCAGCTGGTGGTCAATAAAATATTTGTTGATTGCTTGAATGAAGAGAGTGAACGAGTGAATGAGTGAATGCTACAGCCTCCCTAGAAACCCACTCAAGAGCTAGGATGCAGCAGGACTAGGCCTGAAATTCGGGTCTTTAAACATCCAGCCCAGGTGCCTTCCTGGGTCACTACAGTGGTCTGCCCTGATCAACACTGCAGAATAAACGATTTTCTTCCTAGAAAGTCTGACCTCCAATTTCAGAATTCCCAGATGTCTTGGGCAAAGTATTACTTCTGAAACCATGAGGAGTATACAAATGTAAAAAATGAGAGGGTCTGGGACGTGGCAAAGGCTCTCAGGAATTGTATATCCCCTGGTTTATAATACACAGGTAGAGCACCTCTGGTCCAAAAATTTGATATCAAAATGCTCCAAAATTCAAAACATTTTGAGCATCAACATGACGTTCAAATGAGTATTTCAGATTTTGGATTTTGAGATTAAGGATGCTCAGTCAGTAAGGATAATTCAAATACAGTTGATCCTAAACAGACAGGTTTGAACTGCACAGGTCCACTTATACAAGGACTTTTTTTTTTTTTTTTTTTAACCAAATGCAGATTGAAAATACAGTATCGTGGAATTCCCTCTTCCCAGAGGTTGCCTAATGGGCCACGAGTCAGGTTGTCAGGTGACTGGGAAGTAGCAATCAACCGGCTCCTTAGTGAAGAGGTTTGCAGTCTCAGGTCCTGATTTTGGGACGCTGGCAGAGTGGACTTGTGCATACTGGCTTCCTCAGGTCCAGATGCTCCTTTTCAATGTTCATATTCCAGTGTGTCCAGCACCCATTTTATATTCCTGCCTCAGTTCCTACCTGAGGAAGTAGACAGAGCATGGGACTAGGAGTGCAAGGACCCAATTCTAGACCCGGTTCTGCTATTAACCATCTGGTGGCCTTGGGGAAGGTCACATAACCACTTAGGGGACCAGTTTTCCCATTTGTAAAACGATTGCACTTAAATGTATGCCAAGGTTGCTTCTAACCCTTAGTATTCTATGACCTTCCTACTCAAAGCAATGGCCTCAGACCAGTAGCATCAACATCATGTGGGTCCTTGTTAGAAATGCAAAACCTCAGGTCTCACCCCAGACCTCTTGAAGTAGAATCTACATTTCACAAAACTCCCAGAGGATTCCCATACACCTCAAGCTGTATGTATCTATCCTGTGCTCTGTGTTACCACTTGTTTAACAGCTGGGCTGAGTCTCTCTCCTCCTTCCAGAAAAGTACTTCTGAATTTGGACAAGAGTTGCTTCCACCTAGCAGACTAATGTCACCCAGAGAAGGAGGAGGGATAGCTTTTTGGAAAAGGTTTGTGCCACCTCTACCACCTAAGTAAACTCCAAATCAGATTTCTTTCTGTCCTTTTCTACCTTCCTTTCTTCCTCCTTTATCCCTTCCTTTCCTTCTTTTTTCTCTTCCTTTCTTCTTTTATTTTCCACTAGAAAAATGGAGAGGGGAAAAAAAAGATCCCGCCATTTTCCAACAAAAGAATTTCTCTGCTCCTGTTTCTCCAGCGGCCTTGTTCCCCCTGGGATAATCACTGTGTGTGTGGCCCAAGACCTGCCTACCAGGGCAGCCCCCTGGATGAAGGGAGCCGTCAGCTGAGGAGGTAGAAGAGGCTTTGGAAGTGGGAGAAGGGGAAGCCAGTGAAGGCAGCACTGATAGGGCTCTGCAGGGAGCCAGGCCCCACTGAGCGTGCTTCTAAAAACAAACATTCTGGATCGCTTTTCCTCTTCTCTTGCCAAAATTTTCCTTCTGGGAATGGGGCCACAGGACCGTTGCCCCCATCCTCAGGCAGCCACGGGGGAGATTCAGAGACCAAAGCTACCCCCTGCTGCACGCTGCTGGTATGCCCAGACCCTGACAGATGATGAATGTCTGCTTGTGTTAGGAGAAGTCAAAAATTAACACATGATCTTCCCAGTCTTCTCCTTATCTGAAAAAAGGACTGTGGCTTCTCCTGCTGAGTTTTTTCCTCTTCCGCACCCTTTCAGGGAGGCGTCTGCCATTGTCAGATGGGTTCTTTGGAAAAGGAAAAGGAAAGAAGAGGTCCAACGACTGGTGATTATGAAAGAAGGCATCTTTTTAGCTGAGTTTTAAGGAAAAGGGATGAGAATAGTTAAATTATGTGAGGGTTGTTGATGAGAAAGAAAAAAATTGATAAAGTATCCTTATAAATTGGTAGTTCCCAAAGTATGGTTCCAAGACCATTACAATAGCATCAATGTGGTTTGGGAATTTGCAGATTCTCAGGCACCACCTCAGACCTATTGAATTAGATATCCTGGCAATGGGATGCAGAAATTCCTTTTCATATGCTTTCCAAGTGATTTTGATAGCTGAAGTTTGAGAACTGTGCTATAGAACTACTATGTCCACAGTGCTTGAGAATGGGAGGTAGAAAGCTAGAGTTCATTTGAAACAATTTGACTCTTTCTGCGCATACTTTGGCTCTAAGACTGGAAGCTGTGCATCACCAATGGGACAGGGTTGCACCTTTCTTACTGGTGTTCACTGCCTGGAAGGGTGGTCTGATGCCGTGGATGTTGCCTCGCTCTTGTGCAGAATCACCCTGCAAGAGCCTGTCCCTGAGCAAGTCAGTATTGCTGATCAAGTCAGCACTGAGCAAGTCATCTGTCCCTGAGCAAGTCAGCACTGCTGCTTCTAAAACAAATCACAGCATGTAAATAAACAGGAAGGACCCGTCTTTCATCCCTGGGGATTTGTTCTCAAGAACTGATATTCTCAAAGTCCTGTTTTCATTCAATAATAAACGGCACATTCAATTTCTGCCCCAGACTGCAATCCTACCTTAAACTATAACCAGAACTGGACAGAGGCTGGAGGACTGGAGAGAAAATATATTCTTGTGACTCAAGTTTTCCTAGATCCCACCAGGCTATAAATACAGAGAGGTTTCAGAACAAACCCAGATATTTCAGTTTTGACTCTGCCTTGTTCAGAGAGGGCTGTAGCATCCCGAGCCTACTGCCAGTGTCTCATGAGATGCTCATAAATTGCGTTGACAATTACCATGTGTCATCTGTTCTACAAGGGGTGCCTTTTACTGGGCATTGCCCTACCCAGTAGGTTCTGACTCACTTAATAGGTTTGAAAGTAGTTTAGCAAATTCTTAATGGCCTCATAATATTCTACCCCAAGAATGTACCATACTTGGAATACTCAACTCCCAGTTATGGCCCTTCCCCATTTTTCCCTCTCACAAACAATGCTGCAATGGACATTCTAGTATCAATAATCTGATGTACTTCTGTGAATGTATGTGTAAATTAAACTCTTGCCCATGCATCAAAGGGTATATGCATTTATACTTGATTCACATTACCAAAACGCACAACTAAAATATTGCATCCAGTTATCTGCACATTAACTGAATAAAAACCTCTGTTACCTCATTCACTTGTCAATACTGAGTACAGTTGGCCCTCCATATCTGTAGGTTCTGTATCCATGGATTCAACCAACTTCAGATTGAAGATATTTTAAAACATAAATAAATACAAATATCAATACAACAAAAAATACATATAAAAACAAAGCAGTACAACCACTTTTTACTATTATAAATAATCTAGATGTGATTTGAAGTACATAGGAGGATGTGTGTAGGTTATATGCAAATACTATGCCATTTTATATGAGGGACTTAAGCATTTTCAGATTCTGGCAAGTGGAGGGTCCTGGAGCCAATGTCTTGAGAATATCGAGAGATGATTGTATTATCACACATTTTAAATTTTTTCCAGTCTGATAGGTGAAAAATTACACCTTGTTGTTTGGATTTGCATGTCTTTGACTTGATGAAACTGGAACATCTTTTCATTCACTTATTGAATATTTGCATTTGTTTTTCTGGGAACTGCCTTTCATATCCTTTGCCCATTTTTTGGTTAGCCTGTTCATGTTTATTCTTATTGGTTTGTATACGCTCTTTGTAAAAGAAGGAAATTATCTCTGTCTGTTTTATGTGTTGCAAATATCATGTACCACTTTATCATTTGTCTCTTGACTTCGTGGAATTTGCTTCCACAAAGACATTTTAATTTTATGTAGTTGCATTAATTAATATTTTGCTTTATGAAGACTGGTGTGATGGGGGAAGAACAGGCAATGAGGTTACCCACTTCAGATGGTATTTACTTGCCCCCTTTGTCCTTTCTGAAGCCAGAGACTTGGAGTTGACCAAAGGCTGAAACAAAGGTGGGAGGAAGATTGTACTGGTCCACCTACTCGAAAGGTTATAACTGGTCCTGGATCGGCCACTTTCATAGACCCAGAGCAACACTCCTTTCACTTTTGGTGCAAAAGACAGTTGGTTGGCCCACTCTCCTTTACCCTCACGGAGAATTATCTTTCTTGGGCCTCATTACTCTTCCTACAATCTGACCTTGGTGGGGGTCACCCACCAAACAAACATCCTAACTGAATCTCCAAGAGAGCAAGTCGAAGTTGTTGTCTTTTTCCTTCCAGGGGCCACTATGCTCCTAAAAATATAGGTGCAAATAGCCCATCCATCTCTCCCCAGTACAAAGGAAGGCCCCTCTTACTACTAATGGAGGAGTAAGTCACAAGTCCCTAATTCAACCAAAATGTCCTGGTACAAAATTAATGAACCCACTGATCACCCCTTAAACCTTCCAGAGGAATATGTCAACTTAATTGAATCTCTTCCTGGTGGCACTTCAAGAAGTATAAAAAGGGAGGTAACAAACATTCAAGTTCTGTGGGAAAGGACAATTGTGGGCAGGGTGGAGGGAGATGGCCAGCGCATGGGCACATCTACCCTGCCCCGAGTTCTGCCCCAGGGTCAGCTCCCCTAAATGCTCTCCACTGCCCAGCACAGCCCGGCCTCTAAAAAATGCCATTTTAATTTGATTTTTTTTTTTTTTTTTTTTGAGATGGAGTCTCACTCTGTCGCCAGGCTGGAGTGCAGTGGCGCGATCTTGGCTCACTGCAACCTCTGCCTCCCAGGCTGAATCGATTCTCCTGCCTCAGCCTCCCGAGTAGCTGGGATTACAGGCGCGTGCCACCACACTCAGCTAGTTTTTGTATTGTTAGTAGAGACGGGGTTTCACCATGTTGGCCAGGATGGTCTTGATCTCTTGACCTCACGATGCACTTGCCTCGGACTCCCAAAGTGCTAGGATTACAGGTGTGAGTCACTGCACCTGGCCTAATTTGATTTTTACAATCACACCTATGGCAGTAGCTGTCAGCGGAGAGGTGGACCAGGTACCACAGCTGTTCGGATCCCAGATGGTTTGTCAGAATGGAGTTGGTGAGTTGGGAACTCTACTATGCTGCTTTTGGGCGAACAGAAAGGGGTCAATAGAAAGAGTTACCTAAGATGGAAAGCTGGCATAACTCACATCCTGCTCATAATCCTGTGCCCATACCCCAGGAAATGGGTATGAGTTTTGCTTCTCAGCTCAGTGAGAAGAAACGTTGTATTACTTCAAGTCCAATGAAATCTAATTCTTAAGTCCTCACTCACAGGTTGGTGGAAAATTCAGTCTCAGTTATAATTTTGAGAGCTCTTCTAGCCCCTGAATTCATACCAGAATCCAGGACCTTATTTGGAGATGAGGTAACAGAAAAAGAGCCATCCTGAGTGAGCTCACTGCTGACACGCCAATGGTTGAAACCCATGGCCCTTTGAAACGTGCTGCTCACTCCTGTGTGCCGCTGGGTGTTTCCTGAAAGCTACATTCCAACTGTGCTCTGAGATCCCGCAATCTTCTGAGGGTGCTGAGTGTGGGATGGAGCGTGGGGCCCTATCAACTAGAGGACTTGCTCAAACCTGGCCCTTTCCTCAGTTGTGGTGGTTTTAAAACATGTCTGCAAACCCTCAGACCTTCCTCTCATTAAGAGGTGAAGCCTAATTCCTCTCCCTTTGAGTATGGCCAATCCTTGGTGTGACGGGCTAAACTGTGTCCTTCCTCTCCTCTCAGATCCCTATATTGAAACCCCCAGTACCTTCAGAATGTGACTGTATTCGGAGATAGGGCCTTTCAGGAGGTGATTAAGTTAAAATAAGGCCATTAGGGTGGGGTCCTAATCCAATTTAACTGCTGTCCTCGTGTAAGAAGAGGAGATTAGGACACAGACACACACTTAGAAGGAAGCCCACATGAAGACGCAGGGAGAAGAAGACCATCCACAAGCCAAGGAGAGCAGCCTCAGAAAAAAACAACCCTTCCAACACCTTGATCTCAGACTTCTGGCCTCCAGAACAGAAAACAAATTTCTGTTGTCCAAGCTGCCTACTCTGCGGTGCTTTGTTATGGCAACCCAGCAAACTAATGCCCTTGGGGACTCACTTCTATCAAATAGAACACAGTCAAAATGATACTGCCTGGCTTCTCAGGCTAAGTCAGAAAGGGTGATGGAGCTTCTGCCTAGTTCTCTCCCAAGCCCCCCACCTTTGGAACCTGGCCACCACACAGTGAGGAGGAAGCCCAGGCCCCACAGAGAGGTGTAGGTGTTCTGGCTGGCATCCCCAGCGAGGGCCCCAGCTCTGACAGCCAGCATGAATTGCCAGGTATGGGAGTGAGCAAACCGTGAGAGGAGTCCAGCCCCGGCCTTCCAGCCACCCCAGCTGAGTGGAGAGAGAGAGACATGCTGTTCCTGCAGCATCCTGGCCAAACTTCCAATTCGTGAGCAAAATAAATGTTGTTGTTTTAAGCCAGGGCATTTTTTAAAGCAGCAGTGTATAAAAAAGAACACCAGTCTTGAGGTATCAACAGCTTCTTCTGCTTCTCTAACCTTAAGGAACTTTTTCTCCCTCCTCCTCTCGATTTGGAAAGATCCCACATAATCTGCCTTCCATTTGTCTTTAGTTATGCAATATTGGCTTCTCTTGCCAGGGGGAAAGGGTGGGGGTAGGAGAGGTTTGTGCCAACCAGTGTTTCTTACAAATTTACACGAATACAGTAATTAGAGTATTCTCCATACAACAGGCTTTTATGTCAGGTGGAAGGTGAGGTCTGTAAAAGTAAGCAGGTCAGTGCATGTTTATACAGTGGTGATGAATAAGTGCAGGTCCCCACTGGCCGCCTCTGCTCACGCTTCATGCCAACCTTGAGTTTACATTCAGCACTCCTCCACATCCCTCCAAAAAACCCAATTCCCAAAGCATTGGAGATTAATGCAGACATCATTGAAGTTTAAATTGGAAAGTGGAGAGACGGGTATATTTCCCACTACACAAGAAGACTTTCGGAGTCTACCGTAGACATCACAACCTTTTCTTTCCAGTCTTTCCACAATCTATCCCCTCTCCACAGGTGCCCTATCACCTCCACCAGTGAGATTCTACCTCCCTTCCCTAATGTGCTACACCCAGTCTAATAAAAAAATCCTGGGCAGCCAAACAGGAACAGCTTATTGTTCCTGAAGCATGCCCCAAAGGCTTTCAGCTCATTCCAACACACTTCCAAACTCATTTTAGTGTTGTTACTCATGTTCCCTGTTTCTGTTTCTTTCCCTTGGAGCTCAAGGAAATTGGCAAGAGTCACACTGTTTTCTCTTCTCTTTGCTGTGCTGAAGAATGCGACCATGGCAGCCCTCCTCTAAAATTCCCATGCCAAAGTCAACAATGAGGTGGAGAACCTAGAGCCAGGCACCCTGTGCCTGGTGTCCCAATCTTGTTGTGGCAATGGCCTTATCTGCAAATGGCATGCAGCACACAGCTCTAAAATAGCAATGAGACAAGGCGAGTGCAAAAGGAAATGCTCCCAGTGTGCCCATCATCATTTTTCTTGCTAGATGGAGGGTATTGGAGTCTATTCCTCATCTCAGAGGTGGGCAAACTGTGGAAATCAAATCAGTGGGTAACACCAGGGATGTAGGTTAGTGGAAGCCAGCTGCCTCTCAGAGAGGCAATTATGTAATAATTATAATATTGTTATGTAACAGTTATAATGGTAACTTCCAGACCACTTCTTCTGAGACAGACATCATGCCAAGTGCCTTATGCACCATCCCAATGAATACTCAGAACAACTTTATGAGGCAGGTACCATTATTATTCACATTTCACACATGGATGGCAAAACTGAGGCTCAAAGGTCCTAAGTGTCTTATCCAGGACTACAGAGCTAATGAGGACAGCTGACTAATGAGCAAATGAAGACGGTCCTCTTGTCTCCTAGTCAGTATCAAAGGAATATCAAAGGAATCTGGTCTGAGAAGGCCCAAAAGAAGAGCTGCCTTTTTTTGAGCATGTGCTAACACTTTGAGGAGAGGCCGCTGTTTGGTTGCACACGGCAGCCCTGTGAGGAAGGAGTGCTTATCATCCTCATGGAACGAATGAAATGGGTTCAGTAGATGAGTGGGGAGCAATAAGCTTAATGGGCTGGATGGAATCAAGAGGGTAGGTAAGTCTGGGAAGTCTGTGAGTCACCTACAAAGGGTTGGCAGGTTGCTTTCAAGGTTTCCATGTTTCACCGATCACTCTTCTATTTAATATTCAACTAGTAATAGTCTGAACCTCTCCCTCTCCACTGGACCACACCAGTGGGTGGCATCTTCAACTTCCTTCCCCTGTTTTAGTGCCACTCCCTGAAGAATGCTTACTGCTTTGTCCAAATCCCTTCAGGTGACTTTTTTATCGTGTTCAGACACTGGGGCTTTGCTTATCCTGCTTTGCCTCAAATTGAACATTCGAGAGCATCTAATGCACAACACCGAAGTTGGCACTTTGGTCAGCTTCCCAAAGCTGACAGCGAGTTCTATCCCTGAGTGGGGCATGAGGGCCAGGCCCACCTTTTTATACAATACTAGGGCAAGTGATGGTGCCCTTGGCTGACACTGTTTGAATGCAGCAGCCCCAGTGAAAGTGCCTATCTCTCACATTACCACACACACACCAGCACTAAGTATTAACATCTTCAACAAGTGAAAAAATTGATTGCTTTTAAATTTGCATTGCAAAACAAATCTTTTACACTGCAAAGCACAAGACAAGTTCAAGTCCAGCATATAACATTAGTTAGAGGGCACACAATCTACATAATGACAATGCTTAGGGTTGTCAGGAGAAAAACCATAAAGGTGACCTTTATTAAGTACTTGGTAAGTACCAGGTACTCTGATAAACACTTTATACACTTTAATGACTACCCTGTGAGATAGCTATTGTTACTGTCTTCTTTACAGACAAGGAAGCAGAGGTATAGAGAAACAAAATAATTTAACTTGCTCCAGGACTTAGTAAATCAGTAACAGAGCCAAGACTACCACACTAAGGCAGTGGAGCATCCAAGAGGGACATGTTTGGTGGTACCTTAGTCCCTCCTCTGTCAACCACTCTGATGTGATTCAGGCATATTATGTCCTCCAAGCCTCTGCTACTCATCGTTAAAGTGTTGGAGACTCACCTGGTTGCTGTGAAGACCAAATGGGAAGGGGAGGAGGGAAGAGATAAAAAGGAGAGAAAAAGAAGAGACAGGGAGAGGGAAGTGGAGGGGAAGGAAGGTCAACGACCTCGATTAACAGTAGCATAAGCTGTAAAAACATCCAACACTCTGACTATTTCCACCAAAGACACTTCTTCACTAAGTTCTGGGCAAGCCAGGCCACTGACTATGGATGGGGAACCTAAACCTGGTCACTTCCCATCCTGGGCACCCTCTCTGCAAAAAGAACAGAGTTGATTATTCCCAAAGAGTCCCTAGAGCTAAAGAATGTGTCATAATGGGGCCCTAGCCAAGTGGAGTGACTCATGCCTATAATCCCAGCACTTTGGGAGGCTGAAGCAGGGGGATTGCTTGACCCCAGGAGTTTGAGAACAGCCTAGGCAACATAGTGAGACCTCATCTCTACTAAATTTTTTAAATTAGCTGAGCATGGTGGCATGCACCTGTAGTCCCAGCTACTCAGGAGGCCAACACAGAAGGATTGCTGGAGTCCAGGAGTTCGAGGTTGCGGTGAGCTATGATTGCATATGATTGCACCATTGCATTTCAGCCTGGGCAAAAGAGTAAGACCTTGACTCTAAAAAAAAAAAAAAAAAAAAAAAAAAAAAAAAAAAAAGGTGAGGGGCCCTACTGTCTTGACTCAGGCCTTCTCTTCCCACCACCCGCCAAGCAGCAGATGGGCCAGTAGCTGCCAGCGACACCTGCAGGCGGCGGGAAGCCCTGCAGCTGCTCAGTATGAAGGCTCAGGACTCCGCGTGTTATTAATACTTCATTGAGTTGAGGGAAGGTCTTTGATTTTCTTTAAATCGAAAGTCTGGGGGAGAATTTCTGTTTGTTAAACAATCTCATGCATCAAGAAGTATAACTCCCAGGAATTTCCATCCTGCTACCGGTTTCGTGAAATGCAGCAAGGAATGTTGTACTGTTCTCTCATACACACATTCAAGACTGATCTAAATTTCAGATGCAGCAAGCAGTGGCCTTGGTTTCATTTTTTAAGGGTAGTATGAAGGTATTCCATGTCCCTCAACAAAATCTTCTCTCTCCTAAGCCTGTTGAGAAAGATTTACTTGCTATTATCAATTCATTTCTTTGGACTAAGCTCTGGCCTCTTTTTGAAGAGCATTTTAAAAATGCAAACTTTGTGATAGAGATAATCCATCAAGTCTCTATCACATAGTATAAAGGACCATCAGGCTTCTCATTTTAATTATTCACTCTATAAATCTGGGGAAAACACCTCAACTCTCTTTGACTCTGTTTTCTCAGCTGTGAAGTGGGAATAATGGTGACCGTAAAGATTAGCTGATACAGCCCACATTAAGGGCACAATGCCTGACACAGTCAACATGGAAGCGATGGAAGGCATGGTGGTGGGCGTCATAGTAGCAGCAGCAGGAGAGGAGTTATTGTTGTCCACACCAGAAGTGATGAGGAGAAGTAAGACCAGTCAGTACCTGGAAGGGAAAAGGAGTGCTAAAAGGAAAGAAGATAGAAGACAAAAGTCACCAACTGGGCCATTTTACTGAGCGCTGATCCTGGTGACCACATGGCAAACACAGACAACCAGGACGTCTGCCACCAACTCAGCAGGAGTTAAGTTCCAGGCACCTCAGCTCAGACACTGAATTCATTCCCTCTGAATCCTCATAAGAACTCCATGAAGTAGGTTCTACTTACAGTCATCATTTACAGTTGAGAAAACTGAGCCTCAGAGAGTTAGGGCAACTTGCCTTAAAGGCATACAGCAAGGAGGCAACAGAACCAGGATCCAAACCATCTCTCTGACCCCAAAGCCTAAATGGCAGACTCAGAACCACTGCCCTAGGAACCACAGGCAACATCAAGCAGCTTCATTTCTGCCTATTCCCTGGCCCAGGAGGCTGCAGCGACAGGGTGGGGTGGGGGGTGGCTGTGGGGGTACAGTGCACGTAGCTCTTTTCAGAGTCTGGGGATTATAACCTTGCAGCAAGCAGACAAGCCCTGGCCCAGGCAGGGCTAGATCTGAAGCCCTGCTATCTGCTTCATTTCATCAGGCTGCTGGCGGCTGAGCACAGGAAATTAAAAGCAACTCGTAGATCATAGAGCGTGGCACCCAGTGATCTCAGACAGAATCCATCCCCTTCCCTCCCACTTCTCCTTGTGCAAGAGCATGGCTTTTAGCAGTCAGTTGCTGAATTTGTGCAGGGAGTCAGGCTGCCCTAGTCGCCAGGGCCCTGGAGGCAAACAAGGAGGCCCTGCCCTCAGAGGGCTCGGAGTCTCGGGAGGTAGTCTCTTTACAGTGGGGGTGTGTGCAGGGGTGTGTGTGTGTGTGCACGCACATGCACACACGCGTGTGTGCGTGTGTGCATGTGTTCTGGAAGAAGACACAGGAAACAGTGGTGGCCTCTGAGGGGCAAACTGGGGTCAGAGGCAAAGGAACGCCCAACTTTTCCATTTATATCAATTTGTGTGCTTGAACTTTTTACTGTGTCTTTATGTTAACTATTTTTACAAACAATACATCTTTTAATGATGAAATAAAATATGGGTCTACATAGAGGATAGACTCCTAACCGACGGAGAAGTGCAAGATTAGAAACGATTTCTTTCAGGTGATACTCTTGAGTTCTAAAGAACAAAATCAAGAGGTAACGAAGAAAGAAGAGGGAACTTCAGGTAGAGGGAGCTCAAGCAAAGGCTTGGAGGTATGGGGGCGCCAGGGCAGTAGCTTGGTGTATGGGAAAGGGCCTAGCACTGGAAGATAAAGGATTGGACTCTCAGCCCTTCTCCTTCCTCCTTCGTCTGTTAGCGACACACCACAGCACTGCTTAGTTCTAACCATAGACCTATTGTGAAATTAATTGTAGAGGTGGGTAGTCATTTTACCTGCTCCACTCTTGTGTGTCAGCAGCAACATCTCACAGCTGAGGTGCACCATAAGCATGGGCATTTGCTAATTCTGCTTGCCTGGCATCCCTTCCTCTGAGTTTTGGCAAAAGTAGCCCCTTTCCTTCCTCGGTCAAGTCTCCTCTTATTCTCCTAGGTGGTCCTGAGAAGATGGCCCGTCAGTCTCGACACCGTTACTCCATGCTACCCCAGCCAAGGAGGGTGGGGATGTAACCCTGACTCAGGCCATTGAACTTCTCTTCCTAAGGTTTGAACTTGGTGGAAGCCTTCTTAGCATGGCAAACCCCTGGGCCAATTCATCCCCATGGGGTTGCCCTGAAGTGGGGTCTACTTGTTGCTGCTTGTTGGGACCTGACTGTTCAAATTCCCCTTCAGTTCTATGTGCCACCCAGAATCCTCCCAATAGAACCCTTTGTTGGCTTTTTAGCCTATCAATTTCTGTTATTTACTACCAAAGAAGTGTGGTGAGTGCCTTTGTTCTTTGAGAGTCAAATAAAAATATGGTTTTAGTCCCCAACCTACACACGATGAATGACCCTTATCCTTCTGGAGAATTCCTATTATCTCTTGCCTTATTTCACTTGTTTCCAGTGAGTTATTTTATTTTAGTTTCTCGATGGTCTCACTATCCTCTGTGGGCTGTCTTTACCAATAAAAACAAAAAAACAAAAAAAAACGCAGCAACTTTCTTCAACTTCTCTCTGTTCTACCCCTCCCAAACAAAACCCACTTACACAAGGTGGTGTATGTGTGTGTGTTTGTGTGTGTGTGTGTAGCAGTCTTTGATAAAGAGAGAAAAAGGTTTATAGAACTCACACACACAAAAAAAGTACAATAAAAAGTTAGAAAACCCTGTTCTTAAAAAGTTTAACCAATGCAGACTTCAAGTTCTAGTCTTTCTCTGCTAGATCCTCTCTACCTCTGTTTCTTCTCTTTCTTGAACCCCCTTCATCCAAGCTATGTTATGCAAAAATAATAATAATAAAATTCTTTCCCTTGTTATCACTTTGTCTCCTACCAACTTTGCCCTCAGGATTTCAAGTCAGTCTTCTCCCACAAGAGAATTCTAGGGCTGGCCCACTACAATGGTTTCTGCAGACAGAAGATGAGAACAAGGCCAAATGACCAGTTGTGGCATCTTTCAGTCATAAATTCAATGATTCTGGGCACAGTAAGAATGCCAATCCTTCTTTCTACTTTAATTCACGTTCAATTAGATGGAGCAATAATCTCGGCAAGCCTCTTTCACAGGTGACGTTCATTTCTCTCCAGAAACAAGGAGCCCTCTAAGGGAAGGAAGTCATCGGAATTAGAGCCACAGGCAGCTGAGGACAGGGCCAGGGACCAGCAGAGATTCTGGACAGGGTGACTGTCTGGTTGGCAACTGGGCTCTTCCCCTGCTGAATCTTTCTCTTGCAACTTTGTGTGCATATGCCCGGTCACCACACACTCAGGATCCTGAGGGTGTGAGATCTGCATGGTATTTGCTTTTCATGGCGCCCACCCAAGCAATGATTGGCACTGGATACACACTGGGTCACATGCTTGTAGAATTAGCTTGTAGAATTACCATATCCACTCCCAGAACCCAGAACATATCCACTCCCAGAATTAGCATATGCCTGTAGAATTAGCATATCCACTCCCAGAACTCACATTTCTCACAAATCGTTCATTCAACAAGCCATATTAAATTACTTCTCTGTGCTAAGCAATGGGGACAAAAGCAAAATAAGTCCCCACCCCTGGCCACAAGAGTCTAGGAATCTAGTAAAGGATGGAGAGAAGAAACAGGTATTCAAAGGTAAGATAAGAACTGGGTCATGGATCTGCTCATCAAGTGGCTATTGAGCATTTTCTATGTATTAGGCTTTGTCAGTTACCTGGGATTTGGGGGAAATAAGGCACATCTCTGTTTAAAAAAAGAAAGAAAGAAAGAAAAAAAACCTGTGAGTTTGATTGTGCGTTGGATGTCTAGAGGACAGGAAAAGTGGACGGGAGAAAATTCCCAAGCACCTAACACAGTGCCAAGCACAAAGAGTCACTCAGTGAATATTTACGGAATGAGAGTTGACTAAAACAAATAATTACAGACATGATACAGACTATGACAGAAGCAAAAGTGGGCTGTGGCTGTTTGGAAATCAGAGAGCATCTTTTAAAAGGGAGATGGCATCTGAACCTTGCCGAGTAGGAATGTTCCAGAAGTAAGAGAGAAGACTAGGGTTTCAGGAACAAGGACCAGCACCTATGAAGGCTCTGAGGCACAGACCACTGTGACCTGTGGAGAAGTGATGAGTGGAGAAGGAGCATGAGTTTGGTGGGGATGGCAGGGAGTGGCCAGTAGATGGGGTTGGAAAAATAAATCTAAGGCTATATCCCTGAGGGATTTATGACATATGAACACTGGAGAAGCAAATGGACAGATGCTGCTCCTCTGTGTCTGCACTTTTGCAGCAAAAAATAGAAGGCATCTCTTACCTACCTGATGACAGAGGAGGTGAGAATGTACGCTTTAGAATCAAGTGGACACTGGGTTCAAATCCCAGCACTGCTACCTTTGAAAAGTGAGCTGTTGGGCAAGTAACTGAGCCTCTCTGCACCTCAGTAGTTTCATCTCTGAAACAAGTACCATGATATTCACCCCAGGTGAGTGTTGCAAAGAAATAAATAAGGTAAGGTATGTAAAATTTTGAATAGAGTGCCTGGCTTACAGTGACTATCTTTAAAGCATTTTTTTATTGTTATTACTGTAATAATTATTATTCCTGTCATTCTATTTGGAATAATGTTACTTCTCATCCATCCTTTACTGCCTATTAAAAAAAGTTAAATTTGAGGCCAGTCTTTTCCATATTGGTTATCTCCACAGAGCAAATGCATTTAGAGCCATTACTTGATGGTGAGTGGGGATTACTTAGGTTGGAAGGAACCTCCAAGAGCCTGTGGCCCGACAAACCTCTTCAATTTACCACTGAGGAGCCTGAGGCCCAGGTACCAAAGGCTGGCCCCGACCCCAAAACAGCTTAGAGAGAACTGGGCTAACCCCTAGGCCTTTAGGCCCAGATCCAGACCCTCCAGATACATTTTACTGTCTCCCATTTAACCCTGTTGCCATGTCAACAAGTCCAAGATTAAAATCTACTGCAAATGCCAACCTCTCAAACACACATCAGAGGCCACCTCACCGGGCCTACAGAGGTTGGTTTGTTTTCTTTACACCCTCTTGTAGCATCCACAGGCTGCTGCTCAAGTCTGAGAACACACTCTGCCCTGGAGCCCTCAAAGAGGAGGGGCCCCTCCCAGCCAGTGTCAGCTTACAGTGGGAACAGGGTCTGGACATGGCCAGAGTCTGACTGACACCGGAACGTTGTTGCTTCCCCATGCCCTCATCCGCAGCAGAGGCGGTGTCAGGCTGTGGCCAGCCTCACCATAGCAAGGGGCGTGTTTCTCACCAGCAGGCCTGGTCGGGTTGCTTTGGAGTCAGCCCCTTCTCTGTCATTTGCTTCAGGCTCCCACAGTTTCCCAGAACTGCCCCCTTGGTCAGGGTCACGGCTCTCCTCTGGAAGAGAAGTTCAAGGGGAGACCCTCGGCAGAAAGGAGCCCAGCTTTTTCTGGAACTCCCACAGTAGCTCTTCAAACCCCTCACTAAGGGATTTAATGGGAGGACTCACGCGTCCTGAACAAGCCAAGTGAAGCACTCGTCTGCTATTCCGTTTGTGAGACTCAGAGTGCCTGCCATACCCACAGTCAAATTTAAATAAATATTTAGCAAAAGGGGTTATTTTCTGCACCATGAGGGAAAGAGGTTATTTTCTGCACCAGAAGTTATTATTCTGTACTCACAGCTGGCCAGACTGTGGGTGAGGTTCCTAACCCATAGGTAGCCAAGATGTTGACCCATGTGGGAACCCTGGTCTAGCCAGTAGGACTCTCCTGTGCTGGATTGTACTGACCCACTGAACCAATCAGATTCTCTCTTGTGCCTTACTGTATTCTCCAAATACATATGGGGGCCTTCCATGTGCCAAGCACTATGCTAGGTTCCAGTGATGCAAACGTAGAAGGGGCTTTGTAACCTCAGACCTCTGTGTTCTTAGAAGGAGTTCAGTATAGGAATCCATTCCTTATTAGCAACTTAGACCAACTGTTGGGATTTTGTTGTAACATATACACAACTCTCATTTATAATGTAACAGTTACTTTAAATAAACTGATGCATTTATCAGGACCCTCGAATTCAAGGAATAGAAACCTAACCCAATCCAGCCTAAAGAAAAATCAGAATTTACTGGCTCATCTCCATAAAGGCCAGGACTAGAGCTGTCCTCAGGAAATCGAATGATGATATTGTCTCTCCCTCTCTCCTTCTTCTCCCATCCCATCTCATGCCATATCTCAGATCTCCGCTTCTCTCCATGCATTGGACTCATTCTTTCCTCACATAGCAGAGCTTATTCACACAGCAGGAGATGTGGCATGGGCAGCTCCAGGCTTCATCAACCTAGATTAGCAACTCCCAAGGAAACAAAGATTTCTCTTTCCTAGCACTCAGATGTAAAATTCAAGGGAAGAATACCAATAAACCAAACTTAGGTCATGTGACCATCATGAAGCCAATCACTGTGGCAAGAGGCATGAGATCCCATGATTGGTCAAGCCTTGGTCACATGACACAGCTTACCCACCAGAACCACATGGTGTAAAAGAACAGTTCCCCCAAGGAAGAAGGATGCCTTTCCATGGAAAGGGAGTAGATGCTGAACAGGATGGAGGGGAGGAGGCAGAGAGAGAGATGTCTGTTACGCCAGAAGGAATAAAAGGAAAAATTATTGTTTTCCAAAAGAAAAGGTAGAAAAGGACTTTACCAAAGAGTAATTTTAGGATTGTTTCTAATGGCCAGCTTTATTAGAATACAGAAGACATTGATATGCTTTAAACAATTAATGAGTGGCAATTTTCATACGATATACAGAAGCAAGGAGACAGCACAGAACTAATACAGTGACAGAGGACAAACCAAATATCTTTGAGGGAGGAAGAGAACTCATATGCATTGAACATTTACTGGGTGCAGTACCTTGTTATGAAACTCTGTTGCTATCCTATGAGGCAGGCACTATTGTTTCCCTCCATTTACAGGAGCAGGAACTCATGCTCAGAGAAGTGTCCAAAAAAAAAAAAAAAAAAAAAAAGCTTCACTGATAGTTCCGTGACTAGTAAGTGTGGAGCTGGGATGTGATTCCAAGTTCTCCTGATTCCAAAGCTCATGCTCTTTCTACAAGTTCGGTCTGCCTTCCAAAGGCAAAATACATCCCAGCTGAAAGGTGGAGGGGTGAACAATGAGTCCCTTCTCTATTTATAGACAGAGAACAAAACCAGGCAGCCCAAAAGGGCAGAAGTGCCAGAAAAAAAATAGTTTTTCTGGGTCCTTTATGAGGACATGTTTTACTCCCAAAATGGTGTGGGAAAGTAAGATTGCCCATCACGGAGTGCTGCAGCAGCCAGGACAATGCAGCCAAGAAACGACAATGGATTCAGCACCCAGGGGTCATTAGTGGCCTTCAAGAGGCTGCTTCAACAGAGGAGTGTGTCCAGACTTGATATTTAAAGCAGTTTACAGCAAGTAACTGGTCAAGAAATCGAGACTGCTAAAGTAGATCTACTCATTCAAGAATAGCAGTACATATAATGATATCTGCATGTTTTAAAATTACAGGGAAGCGATGAATGAAGAGGAAAGGTTAAAAAAATCAGACTTTAATAAAAATGAGTGCTTATCTTATTTTGCAGATAGAAAAGTGCAAGAAAGACATGCTATTAAAGACAAATAAAAATCCGAATTAACTGGACCAGCTGAGAGTCTGGAATGGGAAACCATGAGTCTGAACCACTACAGGGTTCTTGGGGAGTTGTGTCTTTCCTGACACACTATTTGCCCACCCTTTTCTTTGGGCAACAGATGCCACTCCTGACCACATAGGTTGTCCTATAAATGGTCTGGCCACTTGTGATACTTTATTCCACTGGAAATAGTAGTCAGTTGACCTGATGTGACTCAAACTAAGCCAGCCAGTCTATCTCTCTGGGACTGGTGTATGGGCACTGGAAGAGCAGTCTTCTCTGTCCACTAGATTGTGAAGCTGGAGTCACCCAAGAGAAAGGCACAAGCAGCTCCCACACGTGAGCAACACAGATTAGCAATGACCTGGGCAATGAGGATTTCTCTCTCTTTCTCAGCATCCATACGTAAAATCCGAAGGAAGGATCTTTGGACGTGTGAAGGAAGCCTAGTCATAAGTAGGAAAAAATGAGGCCAGCCCAAAGAAAGATGGAGAGAGAGAGAAAAACAAACAACATCCTTCAAAATTCGGAATCTAGCCAAACCTGCTCCCCATCCTGGACTTCCCCGTTTTTTGGGCCATAATCAAAGAGTCCAGTTGTTCTCATTTTTAGCTGCCATAGACAAGTGAGAACATGTGCTTTTTGCCTTTCTGTATCTGGCTTGTTTCACTTAACATAATGACCTCCAGTTCCATCCATGTTGTTGGAAATGACGGGATCTCATTCTTTTTTACGGGTATATAGTACTCTCTCTCTCTCTCTTTTTTTTTTTTTTTTTTTTTTTTTTTTTTTTTTTTTTTTTTTTTTTTTTGTATTTAAGGAAGTTTGAAGTGGGATTCTCTAGCTGGCAGCCAAAATAGAGTTCACTAACATAATTCCCACTGAAGCCTCAATCAAACCTCAATAGGTTGCCCTGTGAATGGAAATTAAAATTTTGACCTGACAGAGCCACTGAGAATGAATACAATTTTTTTTAAAAAGGCATGGAGCTCTGTCCTTAAGAAACTCATAGTCATGGGAAGTTTTTTGCTTTCCTGCTACAAATAGGAAATCCCTCAGAAAGGTTGATGATGTCAGTGTATGTATGTGTGGTGGGAGAGGGAATGGCAGGGGAGGCACAATCCTCTTCCAAAAGAGAAATAATAACGGCCAAGCTAACTATTACACTTGACAGATACACACGGGAACCAAAGGGTAGTGCGCAGAGCTTTGTATGTTTCTCATTGACACACATCAGCCCACCTCGAGCCCCTTGGTGGGCTTCCAGACATCTTTTCCCTCTTGCCTGGCTTTTCCTCCCTTTCTTGGGATTCCCTTGTCCTGTTGGCCTTTTGGGTTCCTCTGCCCTCCCTCCAGGGCTCCCAGAAAAGCAGTTTCATTTACTCCCATTGGGAGCTGAAGAGAGCTGACTCAGATTCTTTCAGGGAAGGGGGCTTTGGGCCCTTTGGTAAAACACCAAAAGCTCAGCAAATTTTGCTCTAACAATGCCATCTCTCCTCTCACAGTACCTCTTCCATTAACTACTGAATTTGGAAATGTTTGTCTCTTTTCTCTGTCTTACCAAAAGCATTTTCCCCAGAAGAGGGGTGGGAAGAAAAAGACCATTAGAGAAGGACCAGTGCTCAGGAACAGTCTTAAAACTCTCCCATAGGGCAGGCCATCAGGTGGCACAAGCTGAAGGATTCTGGGCAGTCCCTCTTCCCTCCCTCCACAAAAGCAATATGCTGTCTTATGCTTGGAACACCACTTACAAACTGTAAAGCCATGCTATACAGCTATTAGAGATCATTTTTTAAAACCCTACTCCAAAAAACTCTTTCTATACAATAGACCTGCAATAAGAGGGTGTTTAAATCGAGGGATTCCATTGGTTTGTAGAATTATTTTCAAATTCAGAGACCCCTGCACTGTCTTCCACATGCTGCTGGTGAGGAAGTGAATTGTTATAACCTTCCTGGTAGGTCATTTGGCAAGTGTGCTTCAAAAGTCTTAAAAATGTTCATTTTCTGTCCAACCCAACAATTTTAATTCCAGGGCATGAACTGGCTCCACCATTTACCAGTCATGTGATTTAGGCTCTCTGAACCTCAGTTTCCTCATCTCTAAAATGGGGATAATATCATAGTCTGGTTGTGAGGATTAAATGAAATGTATGGAATGCCTTAGAATGATGTCCAGCATACGATTACATGCTATGTGTCAGCTAAATAAGTGATTAGAGAGAGAAGCAGAAATACATCTCAGTATTGTTTTAATTGGCAAAATTTAGAAACATGTCTAATAATGGATTGTTAGCTAAACTAATTATGTGCATACATAAGATGGAACATTACATGCCCATTTTAAAAATCATGTTTTCAAAGAATATTTGATGATATGGAAAGATGTTCATAATATATCATCAGGCAAAAAAATTCAGGTTTTGGATAACATACACAGTATAATCTGAATATCAATATAAAAAGTAAAGAAAATACTTCAAAGTATTATTGGAAGGTATCTCTAAGTAAAGAACCTTTTCTGCAATGGAATCACCCAGGGAACTTAATAAAACAATCCTGCTCTAGGATGCCACCCCTAGAAATTCTGATCAAATTGGCCTGGGCTGTGACCTGGGCCTCAGGATTCGTATTTTTTTCCACATGCTTGGATATGTTCCCCAGACTTTTTCCCCAAAGTTTTCTAAAATAAGTATGTATCACTTTTATAATTAGAAATTAAAACCACAAATGCTATTTAAAACACATTTCAGTTACCCCCATGAGAATGGCTGACTAAGCAATTATTTCAGTGACTGGCTTACCAGATTGTTTTCTCCCAGGGAAAACTGGAGTTTGGCAGAGGAGGGAGAAGCATTTCAGAGTATGAGTCACTGACTTGGGGAACAGACCTAGGAGGGGCATTAGATGGGGAAGGAGGATGTGGGGCTCAAGGTGAGGACACTGGCCACTTGAGGGGCCAGGGCAGGGACCGAAGAGATCCTACTGACTGGCTTCACAGGCTGAGCCTGGTGCACAGGCCACTCGGTTATTTACGGCCCTTCCTGTCTGAGGCCTTGCTAGGCGCCCCTTGTGATACTGGGGTTTCATTTATGTGTGTCAGCATCATGCTTTCTCTTTTCCAGCACCCAGTCTTGATAAGGGGCAGGAGGAACGGACGCAACAAGGAGAAAGGAAGCAACGGAAGGTCTTCGGCTCTAAAAAATGTAACTGACAAAGAGTCCAGGGCTGTTTGTATTTTTCTTCCTCTGTGTCTCATATTAAATGCTTTGGGTCTGATGACTGAGTTTCTCCAGCTGACATAGCATTCATTTATTTTTTCCCATTCATTCAGCAAGTCCTCCTTGAGCTCTTATTATGTGCCAAGACCTGTGCCAAGTCCTTTTCATCATGTAATTCTTATCTAGAGCCTTAAGCAAATGACTCAAGTGCTGTGATTAGCTCGCCTTTTGCAGATGAAAAATTTGAAGCTCAGGGAAGTTATAGGCCTAACGTTGCCCAGCAAGTTGTTAATCATATCATCATCATCATCATCATCATCATCAGAATAGCTATTGATTATCAAGAATCTTTGTGCCAGGCACTGTACTGAAAGCTTTATACCCATGTGTCTTTAATCACTCCACTCCCGCAATAGCCCCATGAGGAAAAGTTTATTATTATTAGCCATGATTTATAGATGGAAAAGCTTAGACACAGAGAGAGAAAGTTATTCATCCAAGGCCACACAGCCATTAGGCAATAGGGAAGGATTTATATTCCACATGTCAAACTCCTGGCCTCCTATTGTTAAACCCTAAGTATGGTGCTCCCACAGCTTAGTGACTGAACTTCAGAAGTCAAGCTTGATGCCTTTAGCATGCAGTATATTTAAGACACTCATGTCAATTAAAGATGTTCATCTCAGTCTGTTTTGGCCTATTCTCAATACTTGAGATTGCTACAGCCTACAAGCCAATAATATGAGGAGCTGGAAACCTACTCCAGCCTCATTTGTTTTTTGTTGTTGTTGTGGTTGTTGTTGTTGTTAAATTCTTATTCTCTAAGTACTATTTCAAGCATATGCCCATTATCATCCAAAGAACCATGGCAGAAGAGAATTATGGGAAGCTGAAAGAGAAGGCAAGAAAAGGGCACCTGCTGGTTGCTACGGTGAAATGTTCGAAGGGAGCAGGAGGCAGCTATTAGCATTCAGTTTAATGGTGTGTTTAGCCCCATCCATAACTGGAAGTGTGTTTACTGTTTCATATTTCCTTAATGAGCAGGAGTCACAAATCTCATTCTCCATATTGAAAGCCAGTTAATGGTTCTAATTATGTGTTGGCTCACACTGTTCCTCAACCAAAGGATGGGACAAGGAGAGCTCCCCAGTTACCCCCAGCTGTGTGACCGGATCCCTCACATCCTGGCCTTACAGGATTAACCAGTTGCTGTCCAGTGGGTCCAGATGATTCAAAGTTGCTTAGGATGTGGCCCAGGCACCCCCACACTGAAAATAAAATGGGGTCACTTCAAGCCCCAATAACACTTCATCCCAGTGCTTCCCATTTAAATGACACATTACGAGCTGTTTATCCACACAGCAGTCTGCAATGTTGTCAAGCTCCATTGCCCACATCCTGCAAACGGAGATACTGAGATAAAGGTACACCACCTGGAATGTGAATTAGCCACTTCCTATGAAGGAATGGAAAAGTTCCTAACCACAAGGAATTCGCTAAATCTCTCCCCAAACCTTTTTCCTCTGCCCCATTGGTTCTCAAACGTAGAAGCCCATCAGAATCACCTGGAAAGCTCTGGCTCCATCTCAGATCAAGTGCATCAACAGTTTTGCGGGTGGGGACCGGGCATCTCTATTTCATGAATGCTCCTCAGGGGATTTAGCTGGGCAGCTGGGCTTGAGAACCATGGCTGTGACCCCTCCACCATCTCTCACAGCACCTCATTTATGAATCTGACATTTCATCCCTTCTGCCAAACAGATTCTTCACTAAGCCAGAGTTCCCATTAGATAATATGACTAAGTGGTTAGCACGGGGATGCTGAGGCCTGACTGACCTGGGTTTGAATCCCATCTCTGCTACTTCCTGGTTGTGGACTTGGGACAGGTGAGTTAAACATACCTGGCTGTAATCTCATTATCTGCAAACCAGGAGTGGCAATAGTGGCTACCTTGTAGGGCTGTCAGGAGAATGAAGTTCCTGGCATACAGTTAGTGCCTCATAATAAATGGTAGCTATCACCATATATAACCATGGCCTAAGCAATTTCTTACAGAAGATGAAGAGAAGAAAGACTGTTCTGGGTCAGTGTGTTTCATGATGGGCAAGTGTGGCAATGTCCAACTTTATATTCTCAAAACCCAGTTTTTCAACACGCATTAAGAGGGTGATTTTTCCCCTTGTTCAATTAGAGAGAGGCCTAACAGCAGCAAGAACTATAGACTGGATACTTCAAGGAGATGAACAGTTTGAAACAACCTTGCCTGTCTTCTTTCTGAGAAAAACACTAAGTCTGAGTATTCAGAACATCCAGATGCAAACAAAAAAGTAGGAAAACAAACAAAAACCAAAATACCACCAGTTATCTGGCTTGGAACAACATAGATAGATTCAGATCATTGCTCTGATTTTCCATTTTCCACGTGTGCATACAGATTCCTTACAGACAGCAATTAACATGCATTTTGTGCTTGTTGTATGCCAGGGCCATATTGTTTTCTTCTACAAACTGTCTTATGTATTTATTTATTTATTTTAATTTAATTTTAATTTTTTTTTTCCGAGACAGAGTCTCGCTCAGTCACCCAAGCTGGAGTGCAGTGGCGCAATCTCAGCTTACTGCAACCTCTACCTCTTGGGTTCAAGTGATTCTCGTGCCTCAGCCTCCCAAGTAGCTGGAATTACAGGCATGCGCGCTACCACCTCCAGCTAATTTTTGTATTTTTAGTAGAGACGGGGTTTCACCATATTGGCCAGGCTGCTCTCAAACTCCTGGCCTCAAGTGACCCACCCGCCTCGGCCTCCCAAAGTGCTGAGATTACAGGCATGAGCCACGGCACCTGGCCTCAAACTGTCTCGTTTAATTCTCATAGCAGGTCCTTGGATAGAGGCTATTTTACGTAAGAAATCAAGGCTCAAAGAGATTAAGTAACTTGTCCCAGACTACACAGTAAGCAGTAATATTGGGACTTAAACTCTACAGGCCCCACTCTTAACCAATCTACTGTCCTACTCCCAGGTTTTAGTCCGGCAGGGTAAATACATGATGATTATTCCATGGCCAACACATTGCAGTCTTAAGTGCAACAGGTTCCAATTCCCAATGTCCAGCTCTGCAGCCTATCACCTCCCCTCATTCCCTGCACCTGATTTGTTTGAAAGGTTTTTGGGAAATAATAACAGCATCTTTGCCAGAAATGTTGGAGTCCCACAGAAATATCAGGTGACCCGAAGCCCCTCAAGCATCATAAAGTCAGCTTAAGAAGCAATATCACAACCTTTGCTTCCAAGACTTTTCAAAGCTTTTTCCTACTTCTGATTGTACTCCATCCTCCAAATAAGCATGTAGATAGATGTGTTCTCATGTTAAAGAAAAGATAAGTTCAACAAGAAGGGGTGAAAACTAGGGCCAGAAAAGAAGTCAAGCATTTCTGCCTCCTAGTTTCTCTCTCTCTCTCTTTTTTTTTTCTTTGCCTCTAGTTCACATCTTTAGGAGGCAATATAATATGTGTTAAAATGAAAAACAGATGGTACATGTACCTCTAGACATTCTACTTCACCCCTTGCAGACATTACTAATTGATTTCTGCACTCTTCTCCACCAATTTGGACATTGCCTCAATATTCTTCTCAGCTAAGGGCTCCTGGCAGCAACTGCCAATTGATGCCCGCACGGCAGAAAATGCATATTTTATCCATGGTATAGTAATTAAGAACATATACTTTGGAGTCAGTCAAACCTAGATTAGAATCCCAGGTCTGACTGTGTGATCATAGACTTGTTACTTGACTTTCTGGACTTTAGTTTTCTTATCAGTAAAATAAAAATGATCATACCTTCTTCACAGAGCTATCATTAAAAGCAGATGAGAAATGCCTGTACAGCTCTGGGCTTCTTGCCTGGCACAAAGAGGGCCCTTTGTAAATGGTATTCATCCATCCATCCATCCCATTCCTTAATAAATAATTTTAGGGGCATTACCCCATGCTCCACTCTGCTGGGAACTGGCACTACAGAGGCAGGCAAATAAGATAAGGTGGCACATTCGGTGGAGAGAGCAGTTTTTGGTGAATAATTTTTTATCAAATAATTTCAGCTTGTGATAAGTGGTATGAAAGAAAAGATTTGAGTGATGAAATAAAGAACACCAGGGTGGGGTGGAAAGCAACATGGGGCCTCTTAGACACCACAGAAAGTTTCATCCCTCTCAAGTGCCAGTTCTTGAATCCCTGGCAGAGCAGAAAACAAGTAGAAATGGGACTGAGTGGTGTTTTGACCCACTGTGATGGCAAAGGAGGCAGGTTAGTCATAGTGCTTCTCCCCGCCATCCCCAGTCCTCTCTGTTTTGATTGGCTCTATCCCGAGATAAGAGAAATAGCAGAAAATTCAGCACTGGATTCATGGGCTCTGACAAGGCCCCTTTTAGGTCCCAGCTAATCTGCTGCAATCAGCCTGCAATCTTCAGAGCAGACCCAGCTACCCCAGCAAATCAGCCCTGGACCCCTGGGGACCCATCTTAACACATGTCCTCCTTCCTCTCTCATTCCCCTCCCCTCCCCCGCCCCTACTCCTGCCTCCATAAGTTCCTCCTTCCACTTTCCCCTACCCTCCTCCCTCTGCTTCCCCTTGCCTGTGGGTGCAGAGCCCACTGAGGCCTTGGGTGGAGCCCTCTATCCCCCTTGACAACTACTTGAGGCTGCACTGGATTTCATTATCTGACTATGAGCTTCACAGAGACAGAGCCAAGAATCAATGCCTGGGAAGAAAACATCTCTGAAGAGGTTATAGGTCTGGGAGCCACCAAAACATGACTTTAAGGATATGTGTGCTTTCAAAGGAGGGCGGACTCAAATAATTATAACCTGCACATATAGGATGCTTGACGAGTCATCTTCATGATGTCCATCTTCCCAGCAATGTTGAGAGGCATTAGGCAGGTGGTGACACTAGAAGCTCAGTAGTATCAGATGTCTTTCCCAGGGCTGCTTAGCTGCTTAGCCAGTCAGAGAGAGACCCAGGACTAAAACCTAGGTTTATTTCAACACCCGCCTCACTGCAATGCAGTTTTCTCCCTCTGTATCAGTCAGAGTTCTCCAGAGAAATGAATCAGTAGAATACAATAGAATATATATATCTATATATGAATATATGTATGTATATATATATATATATATATATATAGAGAGAGAGAGAGAGAGAGAGAGAGAGATTTATTTTCAGAAACTGGAAACACAATTGTGGCAGCTGGTAAGTCCCAGACCTGTAGGGCAGGCCAAGAAGTTGGAAATTCAAGTAAGAGTTGAAGTTGCAGTCTTGAACCTGAAATCCATAGGACAGGCCAGCAGGTAGGAAACTTGGGCAGGATATCTAGGCTACAGTCTTAATGCTGAATTTCTTCTCTAGAAAACTTCAGTTTTTGCTCTAAGCTTTCAACTGATTAGATGGGGTTCACCTACAATATGGAGGGTAATCTGCTTTACTTAAAGTTAACCAATTGCAGATGTTAATCACATTTACAAAATATCTTCACAGAGACATCTAGACTAGTGTTTGACTAAACCACTGGGTACTGTGGTTGAGCTAAGTCAATACATACAATAAACCTCCTTAGAACATTTTCATACATCATTGCACTTAATCCTTACAATAACCTGTGAAGGAGGTTGTTGACATTATCCCCATTTTACACATGAGAAAACCAAAGCTCAAGAGAAAAATAACCCACCTGATCCCGCATAGCTCAGGAAACTGCCTCCTATTACAGAGACTTCTCAGGGTCCTAAGGATAAAGTATTGACACCTGCATTTGGCATAAACCCATCAGAGCTTACACACACTGCAATGCTCTTCAGCCGGCATTCAAGCAGTTCTTCAGTTACTTAGAGATATCTCTCTGGGCCTTCTTCAAGTCAATTAAGGGATAGGAGTAGGCTCTTTCTGGAAGGATACACGCAAAACATGGAAGGTAAACCAGGTGGCTGGGGGGCAAGAAAAGGAAAAGGACTTTTTACCATATATTCTTTTGTGCCTTTGAAAATGTGAAACATGTGAAAGTGTTGGTTATTAAGTTAATGAAATTAAAATAAAACAATAAACGAATGAATTAATTAAAAAGAACCTACAAGGATCTCAGACTCATGAGCGCATCATTGCACTTTGCTTTGGACACAAGAAAGATGAGGCAGATGCAGCAGCCACCATGTTGATCAACACTCAGCTCTCAATGAGAGGCTTCTTTCAAAAATCAAAACCACCCCCAAAGAATGAGGATTCACCACCATTGAGGATATTCAAAGAACGTGCTTCAGGCTCTGAAAAATATTCCAAGAGGAGTTTGAAAATCCTTTTGAGCCAAAGCAGTATCACTGGAGAAAGTAAACATTACCCTCAAGGTGATGCTTTAAGGAAGAACTCACTAGACTGTATTACTTCCAGTTTCATTCTTTTTCTTTCTGTTTTTGCTTTCTCCCTTTTTTTATCCATCACATAACAACCTTCAAGTGCCTGACCAACTACTATGTGAAAGAAGAATTAGACCAGGAATTGTGAAATCACATCCCTTCCCAGTCCAGGCAGGTAACATAAACATATGAAGTTCCCAGGGAGTGAACAGCAGGAAGTTGTAGGGCTACAGAAAAATGGCTGTGCCTGCCCATCCAAAGCACCCACAGTCAACCACATTTAATTTATTGTGCTGGGTAACGAGCTTGTCTAGATTCAGATTTGGTCATAGTCTACCAGTTTACCCCCACTGAATTAGGCTTTCCCTTCATGGATAAGAGAGAACTGAAGCCAGCGGAGTTACAAGGAGAAGACTTCAGATCATTATAACTAATAAACCAACAATGGGAGATACTCAGCAATGAAGTGATTAGCTAACAGAGGCATGAGTTTCCTGTCACTGGGAGGTATTTAAGGACATAAGTTGATTGTATGCTGGCTGTGTAGCTGAAGGAGGTTCAAGCATCCAATGAATTGATGATCTTTAAATTCCTTTCCTACCTAGAGACTGATAAATGGCAGACTCAGGAATACCCACATCTAATTAGTGTCAATTCACAATGCTTCCTCTTTTCTTCCTACTTCCCCTTCCATTTCTAACAACAAAAAATTCTTCATAGTGTTATGCATTTTTTACATTTGTTAAAAGGAAATAGGAGATTTTTTTCTTCCTTTTTTCTGTGATACTTCTCTTTTTTCCCTTCTTTCTTGACTCTCTCTCTCTCTCCCTATCTCTCTCTCTCCTTCCCCTTCTGCCTCCCTCCCTATTCTGCTTAATCCTAGGGCTTATTAAAAAAAAGCCCTAGGATTTTTTTTTTTTTTTTTTTTTTTTGAGATGGAGTCTCGCTCTGTCACCCAGGTTGGAGTGCAGTGGCCGGATCTCAGCTCACTGCAAGCTCCGCCTCCCGAGTTTTTTAGGCCATTCTCCTGCCTCAGCCTCCCGAGTAGCTGGACTACAGGCACCGCCACCTCGCCCGGCTAGTTTTTTGTATTTTTTTAGTAGAGACGGGGTTTCACCGGGTTAGCCAGGATGGTCTTGATCTCCTGACCTTGTGATCCGCCCGTCTCGGCCTCCCAAAGTGCTGGGATTACAGGCTTGAGCCACCGCGCCCTAGGAAATCATTCTCAGTCATGTGGTTTGGATGGGACTATACTTCCTGCTCCAGGATTGGATTATGTGATCCAGGCCTATCCAATCTCCGTAGTTTCACCGTCTTGGCTACAGTGATTGGTTTGGGGATGAGCATATGAGATAAGATGGTACAATCAGAGTGAATACAGGGATTTATGTGGTAGCTTCAGGAAGATAACCCTCTTTTCCACTAGAATTGGACATGAAAGATGCAGACATGGAGACACTGGCAGCCCTCTTGCCGCCATGCCGAGACTGAGAATGAAGCCCAGACAACTGAAATGGAGAGAGTCTGGATTTGGAGTCTCTGGATAAAACGTTCTCTGAATTGTTTTGTCATGTAAGATAATTAATTTCCTATTTTGCTAAAGTCATCTTGAATTGAGGTTTCTGTCATTTATAACCAAAATCATTTCAATGAATACCATCTGCCAGCAGCAATGTGCACCTCATATTTGAAAGAAATCTCAGTCTTCCAAAATTCCCCATGAAAATGCAAGTACTTTTGACAGAAAGACTTATGTAAGCAGTAGAATTTAATAATTATAAACATGGCAGTAGCCTCAAGAATTTCCTTTGGGATACCACTAATGGTTTTCAAGCTTTATTGCAACAACAGAACCCTTTTTCAAAGAAAGTCATACACAGAACTCTAATATATACATACGTCTTTAGCGCCAGTTCCACTGTGTAAAACTTGTCATGGGAGTTTTGTTAGGTACATATTGTGTCCGCTGACTAGAGCGCTTTTCCTGCTCACTGCTTCCCCCAACTCACCCTAAGCCAGTTTGCTAAACAAACTCCTATTGCCCTCTGGATAATTCAAATTAAATGTCACTTTAAGATGTCTTCTCTGATGTCTAGGGTTCAGTGCCCCTGCAGTGTGCCCCCACATCACCTTGTCCTTTCCCCCATAGCACATACAACACACAGGCACAATCTCTCGTCCTGATCTGCCTGCCCACCTGGAAGTCAGCTCTGAGGGTACAAATTGGGTCTTATGCATTGTTGTGTATGACATATATCATGCCTGTAACTATACGCTGAATAGTGGCATTAATGAATAAACAAATAAACAAATGGGATTGTGTGCCCCTGATGCAGAAGTCATCTGCTTCTTCAGATCTGAGTTCATAGTTTAACCTCAACTCAGAGGCTGAGAGACAGGGAGGCAGAGTGACACGCAGTCTTCCCTACTTTCCCCACAAACTATCCTTCCCCACTGGCCTTTCTCTGTTTTTAATGATTCTGCTTTACAACTTTATATCTTTGAGTTAAGGGATAGCAGTCCCTTCTCTAAGCATGAGTACACTTTGAGTGAGTGACATCAAATCCTGCTGGAATGTAAGCTCCATGAAAGCAAGGATTTGTTTCTGTATTGTACACTGATGTATTTTTTTTGCACTGAACGGTGCCTGGCTTATCCTAGGGACTCTATAATAATTTGTTGAATAAATGAATGAATCAGAGGGTATTCAAGTCAGAAGAGTACTTGAAGAGTAGATTGTTTAATAATTTCCAAAGGACTGTGTTCTGAAAGGCTAATATGTTGACAAAATAAGAGTTTTATGTCCACAGAAGTGTCTGAACTACTGCATATAATTTCCTCATTTTAATGATTCACAATGCACATTAAATTATTAAGACTAATAATTTATGTGGTAAAATACCTATGTAAGCTTGTTTAGCCTTGAGTTTTCTAAATTTATTTGGCCAGAAAACACTTTTTTGTTTGTTTGTTTGTTTGATAGCTTTAGCATAATACCAGTTGACATCCCATAGAACTGATGTTCCAAAAGCACACTTTGGGAAATGCTACCCTAGACTAATATGCTAATTTTTCAGTGGAACCATAATGGTTTACAATGGTGTAATGTTTTATATTTCAAGTGATTGCCTTGTTACTAACTCCTTTAAGCCTCACAAAGCTCTGAGAGATCACTCAGATAACAACCCTATTTTGGAGACAAGGAAATAGAGGTCTGGAGGGGTTAAGGGATTTGCTCCAGGTCACACAGCTAGTTAGTGACAGAGATGAGAAAAGAATCCAGGTCTTCTATTTATCCAGTCATCACCAATTGACACCTTAACAGGTGTCTATCTCATCTTTTTTCCATATCAGAAAGTAAGTTGAAAGCAACTTCTTTTTCCAAGAAACCCGAATTGTTTTTGCTAGAGAAAGACAGAAATATTCAAAAACAAGAGAATTCTTGTTGAGAATTTGCATTGATTGTTCTCCTTGTCAACAACCTCAAAAGATTAAGGATAACCCCAAGCATCCTGCTTGCCCTTACTGTCAGCCACATGCATTCGTCCAGCCCAGAAGTGGCACATTCACAGCCCACATACCGTCATGGCCCCTTCTTTGATTGTAACAGGCATGGCTAATTTATTACCAACCACTGAGGCCAGGCACGAGGAAAGATTTTCTCAGTCAAGCACTTCAGGGGCCACTATCCAAAGATCAGAGCTGGCCCAGGCTGAAGCCTGTTTAGTGCCTTTGATTTCTCTTTCTACATTGTTCCACCTCTCATTTCCACCATTCCTTGGCTAATGGAGTCTATAAATTTACTCCTCACAGTGTCAAGTGTTCCTTTTTATGTTTGTCTGGAGTACACATATCTTAATTTCATAAGAACTCAATGATACATATACAAGTGAAAGTGTTTTGGAAACAAGAAGTTATATTTTGAAAGACACTATTATTGTGATTATAGCTCTTTTACTTCACCTGTCTAGACTAGAAATGGAATGATTTATCTATTTTCTATTTCAAATTTTGGTTCGTTTGTCCTAACTACTGAATTCTTCATCCCAAGTGGCCCCCTTTCAATATGTGTTTTAAAATTAAATGGGGCATCACTTAAAATAGGTCTTTGGTTAGTGTAGCTTTAGGTACTATAGTATTTACAAATGTTTCACTTAAAGGAAAGAGTACCTAAGAAAAAAGTTGAGAAGCAAACAACGCTCAGTTTAATTTCAACTATCTTTGTCTATTTGAGCTGCTACAACAAAAACTCCCTAAAGTAGGTGGCTTATGAAAAACATAATTTATTTCTCATAATTCTGGAGGCTGGGCAGTCCACAGTCGAGGCACTGGCAGATTTGGCATATGATAAGGGCCCATTTCCTTTGTTCATAGACAGCTGTCTTCTTATTGTAACCTAATTTGGAGTAAGGGGTGAAGGTCCCTCTCAGGCTTCTTTTATAGGAGGCACTAATCCCATCACCTAATCACCTCCCAAAGCCTCACCTCCTAATATCACCTTGGGGGCTAGAATTTTAATGCATGAACTTGGGAGGCACACAAACATTCAGACCATAGCACTAACTATCATTAAATTTAGTACTACCTTTAGATCCAGGCACAAGGGGCCCTGCCCAGGTTCCTGCACTTTAGAGAGGCCTGTTTGTTCCTCCTCTGACTATACTTTTCCTTATGGAGTGAGGACTCCCAGGGCCCAAGGAAACATGTTCACCCAGAGCCTGCACCCATCTTCTTCATACTAAGTACCCAGCACCCTGGAATTCCCTGACTTAATGGCCTTGAGTTCACTTTTGAGGACCAGGCAGACCTCTTCCCCAGAGCCCACCTTTCTGATGAGGTTTGGATGGAGATTGGATGTGGGGTTGGGATATCCACTTGCCTGCACTTGAGGTCCCTGTGGTATATGATGGAGTTGGGAGTGAAAAGGGAAGGAGGTGGCACCAAGTGAGACTCGTCTTACCCTTCCATGTTCCATCAGAAACATCCACCTGAGGCATCCAAGAATTCGCAATTCAAATCTGGCCTTCCAGAGAGTCATGAAGTTCTACTTGTCAAGGTAGAAGGATCAACTATATTTTAATTTAACAGTTTTCTGGCTTTATTTACACATTTTAAATATTCATACATATGTAAATAGGTCTCTCTATTAGTCTTACTCTGGGCTCCACAAATCTTAACATGGATATGATTGCATTTTTTGGTCATTTTAGTTCTCAAAGCAGCCTTATCTAACTTTCTGTTATATGATCCATGATTCAAGGTCAACCTGATGTACAATCCTAATTCTAATCTAATCCTCATGATGATTCTGTCTCCACATTGCACTCAAACCCAGAAGTTTCTTCAACTTTATGACTTTATCAGTTTAAAGTTTACTAAATGATTTATCTTCTTTCAACCACATGATATAATATAGGTAGAAGTGCTGGTAAACTGGAAAGTGCTCTTCAAATATATTTTGATTTTTATTTCAATCTTTCGAAAAATCCTTACAGAAAGGAAAGGCTGTAATTTCTCACTTCACTGTATGACTAGGTGTATGGATATTTAATTTGTGATTCTAATCAAAAGCATGAGAAATGAATGGCTTTTAAAACACCCTGGTTTACCCATGTTTTTTCAATAAATTTGGTTTTTGGGGGTTCCAATTACTGAAGACACACACTTGCTTAAAGTAAACGATTTTAATTTAACATGACTCAGGAGGATGTGCACAAAAGCCACAAATAACACTAGCAAATGCATATCCTTTGTATATTTCCACCTTTCCAAATTGTCTCCAAACATCTGGCCAGGGGCTCAACTTTCCCTGAAGCCTGGAGGCATATCAAAGCTGGGGAGAGCTCATCACTGCCAATCCAATCAATCAAAACCAACTAAGTGTCCATGTGAGTTTCCAGGGGCCAGCAGACTTTGCAGATTATAAGAAGAGACTAGGAGGAAAGGAGAAGGAAAAAACTTCCCTAAAGTGTTACTTCCTGGTTATCCAGACAGTGAAGCACAGGCACAATAGAAACCCAGAGAGGACAAAAAATGTATTCCAGTTTATGGTTCCTACCTGCTTCTCCCTCTACACCCTTTTAACACAGACATTTACAAGCAGGCCATGGACTGGAAAAAATGCCATTCTCAGAACCAGTTGATGTCTATTTATCTCTCAGGGCTCTTGCTTGGCAGAGATGTACTTAGTTTACACATTTTTGTTGAGTAGCTACTATGTGCCAGGTTCTATTCCAAGTACCTGGAATAGTGGTGAATAAGATCAATAAAGTCCTGCTCTCATGGAACTTAAATTTAGTAAGATGTTTCTACTTTGTAAAGAATATCCTCCTTGAGATTCCTTCCCCAAATCCTCACTTCTCCACCTCTAATTCTTCCTGTGAAACTCTGGACAGGTACCAGACAATAAATAAACTAACAAAGGAAAACATAAGTTTATATTGTAAGTAGTATCAAGGAAATAAACCAGGTGGTGTAATAAAGTGTGACTGCAAGGAACACTCTATTGCCCTGGTGGTCAGGGGAGGCATCTCTGAGGATGTAACATTTGAACTGACATTTGGATTAAAAAAAACCAGACAGGCAGCCCTCTGGGGTGGAGCCCTTTCAGAGAGGCTGAGCCTGACTGCCCTCCTCTGTGTCTACTCAGCCTACGGGAAAACCCATTTGTCTTGCCCCACAAATGATATAAGTGCTGTTGCTCCTCCTGCCACCCTGTCTTCCTAGCCCCACCATCACCGTCATTTCCAGCCAGCCTCCAGCTTTCAGCGTCTTCTAGGCAGAGGAATGCATTCAAATACCTCCACCATTTACTCTTGCAGCTCTTTTATTTGCCTGGAAGTAGTAGTGGTGGTTGGAGAGAATTACTCACTCCCAAGACATCCCTTCATTTAATTCTATCTTTTAAAATGTCTGTTTTTCTTTCTCTTACACAGCATGGATGTGAATGATGGACATGAGGGACCATTTTTGCTCTCTCTCTCAGAAACTTCCCAAGGATATGCCTAGCATCTACGTTTTCCAGAAAGGATGGGTGCTTAACAATCACTAACCTCTGTTCTGGGGACTCAGTGAAGCCTCTAAGAATACAATGAAAGTCAATTTGACAACCTGGTACATTAGCCCATGAGCTTAAAGACAGTCATCTCCAAGAAGCAAGATCTTTCTTCTTCAGGAAAGGCGGCTTCCCATGAAGATAAGCTTGTTGACTTCATTGGGCAGGGAGGTTCTTCTTACTAGCCTTCATTAGGTCCTTCTTGAAAGCCCCCTTTGAGGGCTACTGCCATCTCTTCAGGCAAGAATGTCATTTTACATTAGTAATATCTGCTTTGAGCTTAGGAGGAAGAGTTGAGGCACAAGTGCTGCTGTGTATTTGCTATTCCTGGACTAAGAGCTTACATGTGTAAAGACCTCATATAGAAAGAGTCTCAGTAAGTGCTAACCTCCTGTTGGACCATAATGAACTCCCTTCTAGACAAGCATGAGAATATAAACCACTACATCACTGTACATTATTCACATTAATGAGATTTGCTTAAATTAGACAAATATAAATGTGCATATATTTTCAGCCTTTCTTCAGGGCAAATGTGTTTGGGGGCATTTTATCTGCAGAATTGGACATGATCCAATTCTAGGCTTTGCCAGATATTTACTCAGGGAAAATTGAAAATTATTCTTTGGTATATACACTTTCCAATGTGATCGACATTCCTTCAAGACCAGTGAGGTTGCCTCAGTCCACCATCCCATGAACGTGCACCATTGCCTGGACCTGAGGTTGCATGGCCCCAAGAGCATCCAACCAATCAGAGCTCAGCATCAAGCTGGCTACCTGCCAAGCACAGACACCCAGAGATGTTTGTTCATACCCATGATCCAAAATCAGGCCTATCTCTAGTCTTCGTGAATGGCATATTTAATAAGCTACATAAGTCCATTTAAAAGGTTAACCCATGGTTAATGATCAACAATAAAATAATATGATTATAACTCATTGTGTAAATGTCTACAAGTGGGAGAGAACTTAACACGGGCAGAACATTAAAATCAAATTATGCAAAAAGAAAAAAAATCGGCTTTATCTGGAAAAAAACATCAGCTTGCCTTATTTGCCTTATGCCTGACTTTTACATAGGTCTTGCTAGCTCTAGAGAGGTTTCTGAGCCCCAGGGTAAGGGGAAAAGACTTGTGTTTTATTCATTCCATTATTTCTTGCCAGACAGCAAAGTGAAAGGCATGTTTTGATTACTACTGACATTAAAAATCTGGACCAGGGTGACAAATCTAAAGTAAGTAATCCTGAGATCTTATGCTATCAGAAGGGAGAATTGGTTTAAAGATCATGTGGTCCAACTCTATGGTCAAATCCAGAGAGGTGAAGTGACTTCTCCAAAGCCAAGCAGGACCAGCATTCTGGGACCCAGACTTCTAGTCAAATGCAACTTCCTGAATACACTCTACTTCTCCGTGTGTATTTTTGAAATGTTTTTTAGTTAATAGACTTCATTTTTTAGAACAGTTTTCCATTTCCCGAAAAATTGAGCAGATAGTACAGAGAGTTCCCATATACAGTCCCCTACTCCAACACAGCTTTCCCTGTTATTAACATCTTGCATGAGTGTGGTACATTTGTTACAATTAATGAATCAATATTGATACATGATTATTCAGTTCATAGTTTACATTAGAATTCACTCTGTGTGCAATATGGGTCTATGAGTTTTGACAAATGTGTGACATCATGTATCTACCATTATAGTATCACATGTAATATGATAATTCAATTGCCATATGATGTTTCACTGCCCTAAAATCCCCTGTGTTTGATTCTTCATCAATTGTCCTTCTTGGGCATCATCAGGACTCTCTTGATGGAAGCCCAGGCCCTAATATTTTTCATGCATTCCAATTTCTTGCTAGAAAGATGTTCCTCTAAGTTAATAGAAAAGTCACGAAATATTTCATCACCTCTCTGGGTTTCGTGTTCCTCCCAACTTAGGGGCCATAGGATTTGAATCACTGCTACAACTTCTGAACGGACCTGCTTCTGGAGATGAGCTCTCCCCCGTTCCCAGGAGAGATACCCTGGACAGCATCCATGAGAGCCACCTGCCGAGCCAGGGTGAGCACCTCCTAGAACCTCATTTCCAGAACTCAATCTTTCGTTATTTCAGATACACTTGCCGCTTTGTAAATGCTATCTTTCCAGAAGAGAAAAAGAAACAGCTTCTGGACAGCATATTAAAAGAAGCAGCCCCTGTATGAATCAAATTAATGAGGAAGAAAATCAATCAAAGTAATTATCACAAATAAACTTAAGAAAATAAACAACTTCTTTACTCAATTGTTCACTTTGCCACTAGGTGTTTCAACTTCAGAGAACCATAATTTAAGTGAGGTACAGGCTACACAAATGAGTACAGCCTAGAAAGGCGTGGGCGTAATGATTCCTAAAAATAATCATGCCAAAGCTGGGTAAGAAACCAGGCACACTTCATACCCACTCCAAGAGTGAGCTTGAACTGATGCAAGTTTTCAGAGAAGCAATTTGGCAGTATCTATTAAGAGACGAGAAAACATTCATACCCTTTCATCCAGAAATTCAATTTCTAGAGAATTTATCTTAGAGATAATCAGAGAGGTACTCAATAATTTTGCAGAAAAAAAAAATGTTTCATAGTTTTATAGTACAATAGAAAAGGGGAAAAAAGGAAACAGCCCAAACATCTAACAATGGGGAGGTAGTAAGATGTTCTTGGTGGTTTCCTGCTAACCACATCCTAATGCCTTTCCTGTTTGAGAGATGGACCCCAGTGGGACACTTAATGGGAGTCAGGGCCTTACTTCTCACTACAAAATCAAATGGAGCAATCCTCCCTACTCCGTGTCCCCTTGTAGGTAAAGTGGGACACATCACCTAGACTTGGTCAGCAAGAGGCCCCTATTCAGAACATTGAAACCTAAGTATAGAAAACAAAAATTCCAGGGACAGATTGTTTCTGTGGTCAGCCCTGGCTAGCGGTCCCACTGCTGAACCTATTTTGATTTCTGTCCCTTTTGTTAGCCTATTTTTCCATGCCTCCCATAGATCCTATAGCTACCTAATACGATTCCAGTAAATTCATCTTTTGCTTAATATAGCCAGTGTTGTTTTCTGTGGCTTACAAACAAAAACTCTGACAGACACAGAGAATGATCAAATATATTATGAAACATCTATTAAACATAATATTAATCTATCAAAATCTATGTTTTCAACACATGTTTAAAGACATGGAAAAACAACATCGAATCCTATATAGATCACCGTTCTATAAACCTATGTACATCTAGATAATTATGATATCTATAAATCCAATCTCTGCGTGTGTGTGTGTTTGTGTGTTTAAAATACTGAAGGAAAACACGCATATATGTTAACAGCTCTTTTATCTAAAAGGGATCAAAGGTGCTATAGGAGTTTCCTCTACCATCTAAGCCATTTTATCTTCAAAACTAGCTTATCTATTGCCTCCTCCAAAAAGCCTTCTCCAGCCTGGCTTAGGCCCCCTCCTTTGTGCTTTGAGAGCCCCTACTACATCCTTGCATTATAGCACTAAACTGTAGTTATCTCTTTAATTTACCTGTGTCCCTGACCATTGTTTGTTTGTTTGTTTTTGAGATGGAGTCTTGCTCTGTCACCCAGGCTAGAGTGCAGTGGCACAATATCGACTCACTGCAACCTTTGCCTCCCAGGTTCAAGTGATTCTCCTGCCTCAGCCTCCTGAGCAGCTGGGATTACAGGCGCCTGCTACCGCACCTGGCTAATTTTTGTATTTTTAGTAGAGACAGGGTTTCACCATCTTGGCCAGGCTGGTGTTGAATTCCTGACCTTGTGATCCACCCTCCTTAGCCTCCCAAAGTGCTGGAATTACAGGCATGAGCCACCGCGCCCGGCCAATCCCTGACCATTTTTTATTGCCCATTCTTTCCTTTGTGCCTCACATAGTGCCTGCTCATGGTAGAAATTCAATGAAAACGTGTAGAATAGATACATGCAAGAATTATTGTCATGGTAAGAAAAAAATGATGTTATTAAAAAGAAAGGGCTGGGAACAGAAGGTATTCAGGTGAGAAATGAAGACAGAAAACTATTATTTTACAATGAGTAAATTACATGTGACAGTGAGTTGACTATTTTGGACCCAGTGAAACAGACAGATATTGTGTCATCTAGTATATTAGATTGGTATAGACAGATAAACCATGGCTTTTTTCTTTGCAATAACTGCCTCCCCTCTCCTCTTTTCCTTTGCTTCCAGAGATATTGCCCGTTCATCCAACTGCTACTGTCCTGCCAGTATATCGTCTGAGATTACCATCAGCTAAATATTGCATTGTCTTTGGACAATTTTCCTACATTGTGACTCCTCACTACATTTTCAATGCTTTTCTAGTCCCAGACAAGCTACAGACTGTTAATTTACCCTTGCTTTTGCCTTGCCTGAGGAAATTGAAGATAAACTTTAATTTCCTAGTGAAGGGCTACGGCTGCTTTGTGTGGTTTGGAGGAAAAAAAATACTGTTCGATGGAATTAGGGAATATTAGGAGAGTTTCTGAAGTTAGTGAAGGTACACAGTAATTGATCACTTGCCCTCATAGTGAGAGGTCATTCCAATGAGCAGAGGTTCTGTCAATATCTGAGGTCTGTTTGATACCTGGCCTCAATCTGTCAATCACTCCCAATAACCATAGTCATAGGCTTCAGATCTGAATTTTGAATTCCATCAGAAGCTTTCCTCTGGCCTTGGAGAGGCCATTGAGACCACTCTCATAGTTAGTTACTGCTCACACTACACAAAATGGAAGAAAAAACTTCCTTTGGGGAAAATCAACAATCTCTGGTAGGAAAATAAATGTGGATGCTTTCACAATATCAGAAGCCCAAGTCTGAGCATGTAGAGGCAAAGGAAGAGCAGAGAAGTCTTTGTTGGTGTCACCACTGCTTGTAGGAATTTAAGGGAACTTGGATCTTAGGAGTTGCTTGGTTAAGTCCTAGAGAGAGCCTAAGTGGGACTGATGAGAAGCAGAACAAATTGTTATTTCTGAGAAGAAAAATCAACACGTTAACTTTTGGAGGTTTGAGTTTTTTGTTTTAGTTTTTATTCCTTTTGGGAAAAGCTATTTTTATTGCAAAAGAAAATACGTAAAGCTAGCAACACAATAGTTGAATAGTATTTATTGTGTACCTACTGTGTGATAGGAGCTGGGTTTCAAACACAAGTAAACATGAAATAAATGAGCCCTAGATGCATAAAACTACGTGTATGTGTGTGTGATATGTCATCTTTTATCTCACTGCAAATATTATGTATATAAATTTTTTCTTTTTACTCAGCTTTTTATGTCCCATATTTTCTCATGTTTTCAAATGGCCTTCATGATCAACAATTTAATTCTGACAAGTGACCATTCTCCTACTGTAGAACAAATTGCTGCTATGGTAAATAACACCGAGGAGAACACCTTTGTGGCATATAGAATTTTTTTCTTCCTTCGTAATAGTTTCCTGGGAGAAATCCTCAGGAAATAGATTCCCTGGGGATGGCACATATGATAGATACATACTACCATGTTCCATTTCTATGACACTGGCAGGTTTTGCTTTGTCATTTATAGCACTGTTCCTGGCTGAGCCCAATACCGCTTCAGAATTCTTCTTAACACAATACACCAAGCATTCTCCATCATTCAACCTCCGTAACCTGCGCCAAACAAGTTAATGAGCTTGATAGGTATCACTACATCAAAATTTTATCTTGGAGCTATGTCAGGGGAAAATGACACTTCCACTTACTTCCCTTTCCTAGGAGCTCAGCAGACTGTCCTTTCAGTCGATTCAAACTTCCCTGTGGTTTCCCTGCTCACTTCTGAGCTTCTAAAGATTCAGTGCCACTCCCCATCCACGGTGTTCCGTCAGAGCTCACCACATCATGATGTGGACTACCTTTCTAGAGGCAATGAGTATCTCCAGGACTTATACAAAAGCGGCCGATTTCCTTTGGCCAACCTGGCAATCTTCCTACCAGTTCAGTGATCTCCAGCCATGGGAAAGAAACTTCCCACTGCAGTGGGAAAGAAACTCTGACATCTTTATTCTTAAGTTAGAAAAAAGCAAACCATGAGGCCCCCCACAGGTCAGTATCTTTGTTCTTCTAGCCAGGAAGAGTACACTGACCTTCATATAGGAAGAAGTGTGACTGGCTCTTGAAGTCACTTTTCCAGTAGTGTTAAGCCCTGGCCAATGCCATTAATAGCTTCCTCCCCCATACACACTTAAAGCCTCCAGTACCCTAAAATCTTTTGAAGGTATTGCCTTCTACTTGGGAGTTTCTCCAAGTTCTGCTTTATGTTTCACTTCAAATTTCATTGCCCTCTTTTCTAGCTTTCCTAGTTTGGGGACATCCGTTTCTTTGGTTTATCAGTATTTCTCTCCTCTGGTTCTTCGGATAACAGCCTTGCTCCACACACATACCTCTGTTCATGGGATCACTGCCCCTGTGTTATGTTTCCCATGTGATCTGATGGGACTGCCAACTCCATGTCCCTGCTAATCCCTCTGAGAGAATTAGTGCATGGCCTATCCTTATCCCCCTGGCTAAGGTGATTGGTTCACAGGATAGGCAAGCGACCTAAGCCATAACAATCAGCCCTTTCCACATTTCTAAATCTTCTGAAATGGACTGGGGGAATCGTTTTTCTCCCAAGGTTGCTAGGCTTGGTTGACATGGGCTTGGAGCTGACTGTGGCCATCCCCGCTTTGCCCTCTGCCATGTGGTGGAAGCTCATTCACTGTGCAAGATAAGGAGGCCTGAGTACAGAGATGGACAGGGAGCAGCTGGTGGGTCCTGTTGGCCAATTTGAGACTCTGTATCTAGTATGACTAAATGAAGGGGGCAAATTTTAAGGGTCCCCTTTATCCCAAAGCTCCCAGAGCCTGCCCTAACAACAAAAGTGTGAGTTTAGCATGGAATACTATGCAGCCACACAAAAGAACGAGATCATGTCCTTTGCAAGAACACAGATGGAGTTGGAGGCCATCATCGTTAGCAAACTAACATATCAATAGAAAACCAAATACTGCATGCTCTCATTTATAAGTGAGAACTAAATAATGAGAACACATGGATACATAGAGGGGACAAACAGACCCTGGGGCTTATTAGAAGGTGGGGGGTGGGAGGACGGAGAGGATCAGAAAAAATAACCATTGGGTACTAGGCTTAGTACCTAGGTGATGAAATAATCTGTATAACAAATCCCCGGGATACAAGTTTACCTATATAACTACACATGGACTCGTGAACCTCAAATAAAAGTTATAAAAATATAAATAAACAAGTAAATAAATACATAAATAAATAAGTGTGAGGTTGGTATGTTGGCTAATTGTGTGAGTCAACCTGACTAGGCTAAGGGATGCCCAGATAGCTGATGAAACATTATTTCTGGGTATGTCTGTGAGGGTGTTTCTGTAGGACATTAGCATGTGGATCAGTAGACTGAGTAAATTAGATTGTCTTCACCCATGTGGGTAAGCACGATCCTATCTATTAAGGATCTGAAAAGAACAAAAAGGCAGGGGATAGGTGAACTGGCTCTTTCTGCTTGAGTTGGGACATCCATCTTCTCCTGCCCTCAGACATCAGTGTTCCTGGTTGTCAGGCCTGCAGGCTTTGGCTGGGATTTATACCACCAGCCCCTCTGGTTCTCAGGCCTTTGGGTTTCGACTGCAACTACCTCACTAGTTTTCCTGGGCCTCCAGCTTGCAGGTGTCAGATAATGAGACTTCTCAGCCTTCGTAATCCAATGAGTGAATCGGGTCCTCATAAGTCTCTTTCTATATATCTATATCATCTCCTATTGGTTCATTTTCTCTGAAGAACTCTAATACAGTGGTATGACCACTCTAAGAAAGATTTGGATCCCTTGTGCAGGTTTGTTGACCTATAAGGCCTGGGGTAAAGCCTACTGATCTACTCACTGCTTGAAATGCTGGCTTTTTTTTTTAACAGAAAAAATAGCCTGAACTGACTGGGTCAACCCTAATATTGTTTCTTAAAGGTCTACAGGGGGACATTTGTTAGAAGTTTACAAATTTGGTTACACACAAATTTTAGTAATATTCCCCAAACACCCCTACATTTCCGTCAATAACCTTCTTTCCTTAGGAAGGCAATTTCTCAGGGCTGGAGTGAAATGCTTTCTTTTGACAGAGAGGCAGATTAACGAGCAGATTAGTCAGTCAAATGGGTGTGCTCACCATCCCCTGAAAGTTTCTTGCACACTCCTTCTGCATACACAATGCTCCCACCTCAATGCCTTTCTTCCTTTCTACCATTAACTCTATGGACACCCACATTTTTTCAATTGTGCAACCTGTCATCCAAAAATCTGTGTGTGGGTGTGGGCTGGCTGCAGGGGTGACTTACTGAGAGGAGTAGTGAGTTGAAAGCCTCCATACATAGTATATAATTTTTGGATATGATTCAGTTGTTAGTCAAGTGTACCTGGAGGCTTTATTGAGATTTCCTTTCCTTTTGTCAAGTGTACCTGGAGGCTTTATTGAGATTGGCCTTCTTTCAGAAGGCCTGAGTTTTATGAGATAATTTTAGTGGAATAAAATTTAAGAACTTCTAGATCCCAGATCATATCATGATTCGTATCCAACTTCAATGACTATTACTAATTGATCCAAAAGTTCTAGCCAACACCCAACCAAAGTAATGACAGGTAGTAATACTCCATGATCATATCACTTAGTGTGAATTAACTACTTAGGAAAACATTTTAATTACTGAAGCTTCTATGGGCTGTGCCCCAGATGCAGACAGGCCACAGAAGAATGGAGGAGATGACTCTAAATGCAATCTCCTCCAAGAAGCCTTCTCTGAGTTCCTTTTCTTTTTGTGCCTCTCATTAGAATCTGATCATTTGCTGCTTCTCATTAATAAGCATTTACTATGTAGCCACCGTGTTCCAGACACTCTGTTAGATGTTGCAGGGAAGGCTTTCTTCCTTCTTTTCCTGAAAGGACATACTTCCTTCTATCCCTCCACCCTTTACCCACTCCTCCACAGACAGGGAAAAAAAAGAGGAGAAGCTAATCTGATTGATCATCCTTTGACATTTTATTATACCATGAGCTGTGTTACTCATGTGGGCTCTCCTGCCCCATCCACAGGTGAATGGTTGAGGCAAGCCTATCATCCTTGCTCACATCACTGGTGGGCAAATGAATGCAGCATCTGCTCCTTGTCTCTCACTACCTAGTAACATGCCTGAGCATGGGGGTCCCAGGATTTAGATTGAAGATAAGAAGGAAAGGCCTTATCGGTCTTGGACTTAAGCTATGTATTCTACTCCAGCTTCAGTCAGAACTTTTGCATGTAAATAATGGGTATTCATTTGGCTATTAGGACCATGATTCCCAGCTAGATACTGAGCACGTATATTGGTCCTCCATCAGATAGGCAGATGCAAGTGTTGAGTGACAGACTACCAACTGCTAATCACAGGCAGCATTGTTAACTGCATCTTTCTTGTTAGGGTGGCCAAGTGTTAGTCATAAGACTTAATTCCCCAGAGTTGAGGAAAGGTACCCATCTAAAAATCCTTTGTGATAGTCTTATCTGAGCCACAGGGTCTGACCAAAGCTTGGTGGAGAGGGTGGGGTTTCCCCTGAAGAGAAATGGTGTTCTCGCTACCGGTCATCCTAAGAAGAGGCCAGTCCTTATGCAGGTATGAGGGGAAACACTTCTTGCTCTGTTTGGGGTTTGAAATCAATACAGAAGATGACTACAGAACTTCCAGGAGAGGGAAGGGTTGAAGGCATAGTTGCTGCTGCCAGTCACATAAAGGCAGGTCATAAGCAAGATGGATGCCCTAGACCCAAAGGCGGTTCTATCCTGTGCAGTATTGTCTTTGATGCGTGTTCCTCTTCCACTGTCTCCAGTCATTGCTACTTTCTCCTTAGACACTGCAGCCAGACCTCTTGGCACTGTGGAAACGGAAGAGCTAGGTTTCTGCTCAGCCCTAAGATGGAGATGTACTAGGAGGGCAGAGACCCACCTGCAAAGCCAGAGAGGGGGTAGCAGGAACAGACAGCAATGGATGACAGCATGGACACCAGATGAGAAAAATGGGAGGAAGAGTGGGGATGCAACTGCTAACATGGCATACCACCACAAAACATGCACCTCTGTCCATTTCTGTGTTACTCTCTCAAGATCAAAGCCCTGGGCAGAAGGGTGTCAGGGCTGGAGCAGGTGCCCACGCCCTAGTTGTCTGTGGTTATAGGGAGAGAGGAAGGATTTTCATAGTGGGGGGCAGGGCACTCACAATAGGGAGTTCCCCTTCTCATAAAGGAAGCAGGGTTGGGAAAAAAAAATATATATATATACACATATAAAATGTTATATATAATATATAATTTTATAATATAATATATAATTTTATAATATATAATTTTTCTATATGAAATATACATAGAGTTTACATATATTTGATATATAATGTATATGTATGAATTATTTTTTATATATATTTAATATACATATACAGAGAGAGAGAGAGAGCGGGAGAAGATATCTAATGGATATCCTCTACCCAGAAACAATCTCTTCTACTTTCTATGAAAGTACCTGGAATTTCCTCATTAGTAGCTCATTCTTAAAGTTATAAGGTCCTTTAATCTTCGGGAGTTATCTATTAAGTCATAAACATCTCTGGGAGAAGTCATATTTTAGGCCAGTTGTGATGGCTCACACCTATAATCCCAGCACTTTGGGAGGCCAAGGCAGGTTGATTACTTGAGGTCAGGAGTCCGAGACCAGCCTGGCCAACATGGTGAAACCCCGTCTCTACTAAAAATACAAAAATTAGCTGGGTGTGGTGGTGCATGCCTGTAATCTAGGCACTCGGGAGGTTGAGGCAGAAGAATAGCTTTAACCTGGGAGGTGGAGGTTACAGTGGGCCTAGATTGCACCATTGCATTCCAGCTTGAGCAATAGAGCGAGACTCTGTCTCAAAAAAAAAAAAAAAAAAAAAAAAAGTCTATTTTATTAAGCCCTTATTGATTAACACCTGAGTAGGAGTTTGAATAAATGATACCCAAAGTTGAGCAAGCTGAAGGGAAGGCCCAAATAAATGGGGCCCCTAATTATTCTTCTACTTATAGGTACTGCTATTTCCCCAATGCAAAAAGTTGCAGTTGTGACTAGTAAAACATAACTCGTTAAAAAGTATTACTATTACCCTCTCTAAGGTGGAAAAAATATCCAAGATGCAACTGAAAAAGAGAAATGGAACATAATTTGCATAGTACTATCTAATCATGGGAAAATTAAAAATTATAGTTCTGTCATACTACACATAGCAAACAAAGTCCAAAAGAATATTCACTAGACTATTTACAATTAATATGCAGAGAGTGAGATTAGAAGATGCTTTTATTTCCCTTTGTTAAACTTAGGTTTAAATTTTTCAGAGTAATTTGGATAAAACGTCTTTTAAAAAATCAAATAGTTCCACAAGGTTTATACTGGAAAAACAAGATTTCTCATTATCTCTGTTTGTAACCCTTATCTTCTCCCTGGGGCCAATCACTTTCAGCTTTGGGATATTTCTCTTGGTAATTTCCTTCCGTATATAAAAATAATGTTTGTAAACCAGTACATTCTGATTTTTGCATTTTATACCTTATCTATTGACTGTCTACTCTGGCCTTAATATTCCCACACAGGTCCCCTTCCTACATACCCTTCCTCTCTCTCTATTCTCCTAACACATTTATATCATGCTTTTGTTAAGTATTTTTAAAAATACTTAAATTTCCAATACTAGCATTTCTAACACTGTAACTAAATTTTCAACATCACCATTCCCAATACTATAACTATGTATTATTCACAGAAGTGACCATACTATGATTTTATTTTCTTTCTTGTACAACTTTGTGGCTTTTTTCTGGAATTGTCTCTCTTTGTTTTTGCTGTCAATGGGATTAACATTATTTTTTGCTTAGTTTTCTATGTGTCTGTCACTAATTTATCCCCCAACTCTCCCATGGAGCCCTAAGAATTTCTCTCAATATACCTGAATCCATTAGTAGTCTCTCAGTTCCACTCTTCTTAGGAACATCCACCATGGAGACTTCCGCCTTTTCCTTTCAACCCGTACTGAGTTTCTAGACCTGCCAAACAGCTGTCCTTGTGGGCCATCTTTCACCATCCGCCTGGGAATTCCCTTCAGCTCTCTCCTGCATTGGATCCCCATTTCCAGTATCCCATGATTTTCTGTTTGTTGTTTTATTTTCTCAATATGGTTGAACAAAAACTGAGAAGAGTTACCACGAGATGTAACATTTTTAAAACCTTACACATTGGAAAGCGTCTTTTAATCCTAACACTTGATTCATAGTTTATCTGGAAAAGCAATTCTAGAATGGAAGTCATTTTCCCTCAGTAATATAAAGGTACTTCATTGATTTCTAGCTTCCAAGGTAGCTGTTTAAAAGTTCCATGCCATTCCGATTTCTCTTTTCTGTATATGACCTATTTCTTCTCTCTGAAAGCTTTAAAATCTCTATTTCTGGCATTCCGAAATTTAAAAATATTGTGCTTTGTGAAGGACTTTCAAATGTCATTGTTTTGAACAGTTTGGTTGATGCTTTCTAGCTAGAAACTCATGTCCATCTGTTGTTGAATATGTTTATTATTTCTTAGGCATTGTTTTTTCATTTTGGTTTTTTATTCCCTTTTTTAGAATTTTTAAGTAAATGTCGGATCTTCTACATACATCTCCTCTGTTTTCTCTTTGTCTTCTAGCTTTTCTCTCCTCTCTTCTACCTACTTTCAAGATCTCCTCTACTTTATCACACAGATCTTTTATTGAAACTTCTATTCTTGTTACCATATTTTTAACTCTCAAGAAGCTCAGTATAAGTAACATCAGCAAAATGGTGAAATAAGAGTTTTCTACCATTATCTCCCCACAGAGCATCACTTTTGACAGCCACTCATGGATCATACTACCTTTGTGGGAGTCTGAGAATCCAGCAAAGAAGTTCCAACACACTTTGCTGGAAAAAAAAAAATCTGAGAAAAGCACATTAAAGAGGGTAAGAAGAAAAATTTCACTATACCCATGTCACCCCTCCCCTAGGGTAATACAGCTCAGTACAAAGAAAGAATCTCTCAGCCCGTGATTGCTCCCATGAGAGAAAGTGAGAACATAGGAAGTGAGTACCTGGCTTCCCTGGTCATGTGGAATGCTGCCCAAGAGGGCTACACCTTTCTTTTGCCACTCAAAGTACCACGGTGGTTGGCAGAGCTCAGCAGTTAGGAGAGATTGCGAGTAGAGAAGAGAAGAGACTCATAGCAACCAAGACTCAGTATTCAGCAAAGGGCTATAGTTTTTATTAACTGCTTCATGAACTTCATCAGGAAGCTTGTCCAAAACTACTTGGGACAACTCACCTGCAGACTCCCCACTGGCCCACAGGCCTTTGCAATGTTATGCATGCCTCACATATCTCCCCTACCCCCATTCCAGCTTCCCACTTGTGGCCTCATGGACTGAAAGTGTGCATCTCAGCAGGAGGTTTACAAGTACGTGCAGACAGATGGCCTGACTTGACAAGACTGGAAAAAAGTACACAAAGTTGAGTATTTCAGGGCACCATCCTGGGAAAACAAATGAGAGGATCTCAGCACCTGGCTTGGCTCTGCAGGACCAAGAGAAGGCTGATAATCTTAATAATTCACCCCCCAAGACAGAATAAGAGGTGTGGAGGGGGCATATTCATAGAAAAGTTAGGAGAGAGGCTCAGAATCCCTAGTCAGACTGATTGGTGAAGGTGTTTCTCAAAGCTGGTCAGTAAAGACTAGAGGGGGTAATTACCTCTTCAAATGCAAAGACAGCAAGGTAACACTTCAGGGAACACAGAAAATAATTGTGACACTAACTAAGGACCATGACACCAACAAAGGAACAATTTTTCAGTAACCACTCCCAAAGGAATGGAGATCTACAAATTCCCTGAAAAAGAATTTGAAACAATTGTTTTAAGGAAGCTCAGTGAGCTAGAAGATAATAACTCTTCTCTTTGTTGAGATAGATTACTCAACATTATCAGAGAAACAACACATGAACAAAACAATGAACTCAACAAAAAGAAATCATTTTTAAAAACCAAACTAATTCCAGAGCTGAAGAATACAATGAATGAAGTGAAAAATGCAATAGAGGCCTTCAACAGCAGACTCAATCAAGCAGAAAATAAAGAATCTACGAACTCAAAGACAGATCATTTAAAATTATCCTGTCACAAAAGAAAAAAGAATGAGAAAGAGAAAAAGAGAGCCTGCAGAATTTGTGGGATGCAATTAAAAGAAGTACTAGAGATGCTCCTTGACTTAGAATGGGGTTATGTCTCAATAAACCCATCATAAGTTGAAAATATCATAAATCAAAAATGCATTTAATACACCTGACCTACCTAACATCATAGCTTAGCCAATCTATCTTAAACACGCTCAGAACACTTACAATAGCCTAAAGCTGGGCAAAATTATCTAACAAAAAGCCTATTTTATAATAAAGTGCTGAATATCTCATGTCATTTATTAAATATTGTACTAAAAGTGAAAAACAGAATGATTATATGAGTACTTGAAGTATGGTTTCTACTGAATGTATATCACTTTCATGGCATCATAAAGTTGATGAGTTTTAAGTTGGACCATTGTAAGTTGAGAGCCATGTGTATAAGTCTTATGCAAAGAGGAGGAGAGGAGAAAAGGGCAAAAAACTTATTTAAAGAAATAATGGCTGAAAACTTTCCAAATGTGGTGAGAGATATGGACGTCCAGGTACATGAAGCTCAAATGTCTTCAGACAGGTTCAACCCAAAGAGTACTTCACCAAACCCATTATAACAAAAACATCAAAAATCAAAGACAAAGAAATAATTTTGAGAGCAGCAAGAGAAACGAAACTCATCAAATACAAAAGAACATTATAAGATCATCAGAGGATTTCTCAGCAGAAACCTTACAGGCCAGGAGAGAGTAGGATGATACAGTCAAAGTGTTGGGGAAAAAAAGGCAACCAAGAACACTTTACCTAGAAAAGCTATCCTTTAGAAATGAAGAATAGATAAAGTCTTTCTCAGACAAACAAAAACTGGAGAAGTTCATTACCACTAGACCTGCCTTACAAGAAATGTTAAAGAGAGTTTTTCAAATTGAAATAAAAGGCTGCTAACTAATAAAATGAAAACATATGACAGTATAAAGCTCACTGGTAAAGGTAAGTATATAGTCAAATTCACAATATTCTAATATTGTAATATCAAGATGTATAAATTATTTTTAATTCTAGCTTAGAGGTCAAAAGACAAAAGTCTTAAAAATAACTATAGCTACAATAACTTGCTAATAGATACACAATATAAGTAGATGTAAATTATGAAGTCAAATACATAAAATGGGGGAGGGGAAAGCATAATTTTTGTAAGCATTCAAAGTTAAGTTGTTATTGGCTTAAATAGGCTCTTACACCTCAATGTAACCCTGAAGCAAAAATCTACAGTTAATACACAAAAGATACAAAGGAATTAAAGCACACTACTACAGAAAATAATCAAATTATAAAGGAAAACAGCAAGATAGTTAATATCCCAAATGTGTAAGGAACTCATAGAACACAATACCAAAACACAAATAATCCAGTTAAAAAATGAGTAAAGGACCTGAATAGGCATTTTTTCAAAGAAGACATACACATGGTCAACATGTATATGAAAAGATGCTCAACATCACCAATCATCAGGGACATGCAAATCAAAACTATAATAAAATATTACTGCATACCTGTTAGAATGGCTATTATCAAAAAGACAAAAGATAAATGTCGGCAAGTGTATGTAAGAAAGGGTACTATTGCACACTGTTGGTGGGAAAACAAATTGATACAGTCATTGTGGAAAACAGAATGGAAGTCTCTCAAAAAAATTAAAAATATTATTAACATATGATCCAGCAATTACACCTCTGAGTATACGTCCAAAGTAAGTAAAATTACTAACTTGAAGAGATATCTGCACTCCCATGTTTATCGTAGCATTATTTACAGTAGCCAAGATACGGAAATAGCCTGAGATTCTGTCAACAGATGAAAGACTAAAGAAAATGTGGTATATGTACACAATGGAATGTTATTTGGCATTTAAAAAGAAGGAAATCCTGCTATTTGTGATAACGTGGATGAACCAGGAAAAAACAAAGACAATGCAGTGAAAGAAGAAAGGTTTAAAAAATATGTCAGTATTCACTTTGGGAGGCCAAGGCGGGCAGATCACGAGGTCAGGAGATCGAGACCATCCTGGCTCACACGGTGAAACCTTGTCTCTACTAAAAATACAAAAAATTAGAACGTTAAAAAATTAATGTTATGCTGAGTAAAATAAGAAAAACAGAAATACAAACGCTGCCTGATCTCACTTATATGTGAAATCTAAAAAAAAAGTTGAACTCATGTCAACAGAAAGTAGAATGGTGACTATCAGAAACTGGAGTGTGGGGAGAAAGAGATGTTGTTCAAAGGTACAAAGTCTCAGTCATAAGATGAATAAGTTCTGAATAACTAATGTATGGCATGGTGACTATAGTTAGAAATGTAATTTGCCAAGAGAGTAGACCTCAAGTGTTCCAACCACCAAAAAGGTAACTATGTGAGGGCTGCTGATACGGTTGATTGTGGTGATCATTTTACAAAGTATATGTATATCAAAACATCATATTGTACACCTTAAATATATACAATTTTTGTTTGCCAATCACACTTCAACAAAGCTGGGAGAAAAACTCGTTCCTTTTTTTACACCATCCTCTTCTTGTTTCATAGATATAATTTTTTATTTCTATGAAGAAAATACTGTTTGTTTGTTTGTTTGTTTGTTTGTTTTGAAACAGAGTCTCACTCTGTTGCCCAGGCTGGAGTGCAGTGGTTCGATTTCGGCTCACTGCAAGCTCTGCCTCCCAGGTTCACGCCATTCTCCTGTCTCAGCCTCCCGGGTAGCTGGGACTACAGGCACCAGCCACCATGCCCAGCTAATTTTTTGTATTTTTAGTAGAGACGGGGTTTCACCGTGTTAACCAGGATGGTCTCAATCTCCTGACCTCGTGATCCGCCCGCCTTGGCCTCCCAAAGTGATGCTGACATATTTTTTAAACCTTTCTTCTTTCTCTGCATTGTCTTTGTTTTCTCAGTGTTTTATTTTCCCTGTTAATTTACTTTGCTATCTACATTTCAAGTTAGAAGCCATGACTACATCGAGGGGAGCCTCTGGCTATTCTTTGATTTAAGAGAGAAATATTGACCAGAAAGGACCCACCACTGCTCCACTGGGGATACCCAAAGGGCAGTAGCTGTGGGATTCTTTTCTTGTGTTGGTCTACTTTGCCTAAGAACAACCATCCAATCTACTTGTGTAGTGCAGCAAGCCTGGCTGCTGCATTCTGGGAGCTGAGCGGTGGAAGGCAGCTGGAGTCCTCCACATTCAATGTAGCATCTTTCACTTAATCCCCCTGCTTTTAATAAAGCACATGTGATGTTCTCTGTCTCTGTGCCCAGCTGTGTCATGAGCCCAGAATGTCTGTTTCAACCTCTCTGGAGGGGACACATTCTGTTTTCTGCTGGATCAAGGAAAGGCAGGTTGCCTAACTGCTCAGGCTGGGGAATGAACTCTGAGAATCCAATTGTTGTTTAATCAGACTTAAACCCATCCTCCTATGTTCAGACCCACCTACACCTTGGCTTGCAGAGGAGCTCTGAGCCTCCAATTCCTAAGATGCCAGAGGTTGTGTGGGGTGAGCTGACTTGCTCTTTATGATTCTCTACCCTCTTGCCTCCCAGGCTTTCCTTAGGCTTTAAGAAGACCCCTATGAGTCCTGCCCCCCAGCTTGCATTCTGTTGACTTCTCTCATTTTCCCACTTTCTTTGTCTTTGTGGGTTTTACTACCTTCATTCAATCAATGTCATTTTAGCTGAGTTTGGGGAAGAAACCAAAATTAATAGATCTGTTCACTCTGTGACATTTAAATGGAAGTTTTCAGGGCATCTTGATTTTTATATTAAAGCACCTTGATTTTGTATGTTATTTATGGTAAAATAAATATATTTTATTTATTTCCCATTATAATTAGCAAAAATAAACATTTTAAGGGCTTTTCTGAGATGTTATTAACTTTGACTATATATTTTCTCAAAAAAAAAAAAAAGCAGGTGACACTAAAAGTATTATCTCTTTCTGTGACAGCTTTTTTACGTGAAAACTCAGCTCAGGTCCTGGAAAAGGCTGGCGATTCCTTGGTTTGTTGCGTCAGTTCAGGGTTGGAGAGAGAGAGACAGCAGGAATGTGAAAAGCAGTGCAGGGAAAATGCAAAGAGAAGAAGGGCTTGGCCAGGAGAGGGTGGGGAAGGAGTCACCCCAACAAATCCCACCTTCTTCACAGACCTCTCCAGAGTGAGGCCCTGCCAAGTAGAATAAATACCATCATAATGAAACCCTTTCCAAAACAAAAAGAGTTTGAGAGTCCAGCCAATGTCAAATCTAACGGAAATCAATACCACAAAATGCCAACCAAACTCGAGAACTAGGGCAGTACCCCAAAACCCATTGCAATAGGCTCTGACCTCAGAGATACCTAATGTGGCCAGTGGGAAAGGTGGGGACACCAGGAATGGGACCAAGGAGGTATGGTTACGTTACCTCCCTCCCTGTTTCTCTGAGGAAATTTAATTTCTTTCTGGGGGTTCTTTTTCCTGCCAGAATCCCTAATTCTTGGTGAGGCCACAAAACCTTCACCTCATTTCTTTTGTTTTGGGTTCTCTGCTTTTATGTGCTTAGGCAGAAGCTGAATCTGTAATCCAGTTACTGTTATTTATTTGACTATTGTTTGAAAAGGCAAATAGATCGGTTCTCAACCCTATTATAGCCCATCCATGTCCCTCCAGCGTCGGGCCTGCTGGAGTGCACTGTAACCCCCTCACAGGATGACTCGCTATTCATATTTAGCAGGTGCCGTTTGCTGTCTAATCCTCTTACCCTCCAATGTGTTGCAGCCACTCGCTGCAGCATATAAACATGCCATGGTAACTATGTACTTAAGAGCCTCTGTTCTTGGCCCTTGATTCTGAACCAGGAAAGGAAACCAAATAATGATCAACTCATAAAATGAAATGCCCAAATTAGATTTTGTTCTTCCCATGGCCCAGCCCCCAGGATTACGGTGACTAACGCAGCAAATGGAGTGAAGCACAGAGATGTTGAACCCTGGAGGGGGAAGCACAGCTTTGGCTGCATGTCAGAGGGTTAGAAACCCAGGGAAGGAAACTGCTTGCAACAGTCCTGCCCAGTGCCAAAACAACGTGGGGATGATTGCAAAGCACCACAGTGGTTTTCTCATCCAATTCTATCTGAAATCCCCTGGAGGAAATCCACGATATGTGGTTTTCTAGCCTATAGTTGCTTTTAATAATGGTGGTCCAATTCCTAGGAGGTTGAACATGATACAGCCCTGGCTTAATACCTTACAGCTGAGTTAGCAATCAAAGTAGTGGTTACTGTGGCAGGAAGACGGCAGGGCTTGAGAAGGAACTTCTGGAGTGCTGGTATGGTTCTGATTTTTCATCTGGGTGCTGGTTCCTCAGGGGTATTCAGTTTATGCAAGTCCATCAAGCTGTACATTTATGACATGTGCACTTTTCTACATGTGTATTATTCTTCAATAAAGCATATTTTTAAACTTACATCAGTGACTTTTACCTCTCTCGAGTCACAGAGCCCTTTGAGAATCTGATAAAGGATGTGGCCCTCTCCCCAGAAAAACTCACAAAACCCCTAACTGTGCATCTAATCTTGGGAGTCTCATTGACTCCCTGAAGTCATGAACAGAGGAGAGAGGACCCATGAGCCCCAAGTGAAGATTCCCTGCCTTCCAGGATTCTCTCCTTTCTTTGTTATTTTCACTCCCATTTCTACTCAATTGCAGAGTCAGCCATGGATCCTGCAGACAGGCTACCTGCCCAGCACTTCCACATTGTCAGCCTGGCTCATCTCTGGTCTCCTTTGTCCCCAGTTCATCCTGGGCACCTGTGTGTGTGTGCATCATGATAGGCTACTGCTCAAAACCTACACTGCCTTCTCATGGCTAACAGTAATAAATGGAAACACCTCCTCCCAGATTTGCAGAAACTCCATCAGACCCCCTTTCTTACCTACCCAACCCCATCTCATACCCTTCTCCAACCACAACCTGCAATTTCAGTGAAGTTCCCAATGTGTTGATTCATTTCTGACTTTGAACATTCCACTTTTCTCAGCCCCAGATCCCTCTTTTTTTGGGTGAAGCTCATAAAATACTGTAGCTACCATCCTGCTTTCTCTGAGAACTCTTTCTTGACTACACCAACAAAAAGGTCTCCCTCTTTGGAACTCTGTAGCATTTTTCTCTCTATCCCTGATTTCATTATATGGTCCAGCATCATTCATTCGCTCATTCATTTGTTCGTTCTATAAGGACTGTCTGTTATTTTGTTTAAACTCCATTAGTTTTTTATTGCTATAACCAATTACCACAAATGTAGTGGTTTAAAACAACACAAATATATTATCTTACAATCCTGTAGGCCAGAAGTCCAACATGGGTCTCGCTGGGCTAAAGTCAAGGTGTTGACAGGGCTGTGTTTCTTTCTGGAGGCTCTGGGAGAAAATCCATTTCCTTGCCTTTTCTACCTGTGAGACGCTACCTGAATGTCTTAGTTCATGGCCTCCTTCCTCCATCTCCAAGGCCAGTAACAGAGGGTTGAGTTCCTCTCACAGGACAGCACTCCGCCCTCCTCTGGTGCCTCTGTTTCTCCTTTTTAATGACCCTTGTAATTACAGTGAGTCCATCCAAATCATCCTAGATAATCTCCTTATTTTAAGATCAGTAGATTAGCAACCTTAATTCCATCTGCAACCTAAATTCCTCTTTGCCATGTAAGGTAACATATTAACAAGTTTGGGGGTCGGGGGGGCAGCGGCGGGTATATTTTTCTGTCCTACCACAAATTCTGTAGTACTTTCTTCTCTACATCTGATTTTATCAGATGGTCCTGTATGATTCAGTCATTCATTCTATAGTGAACATCTGTTGTTTTGTGGTCTGGCATCTATTTACTCCATTTCTAATTATAATATCCCAAATCTATCCCTGGGAGTCACTACATCCCCCACTCTCAGGTAACATGTAAGGTTACCGTACATGTACTCAGTGGAGAAAAAATCCCACCTCAAGTCCAGCTTTGGTCACAGTGACTCTTTCAGTGATGGGCATGTGACCCAATGAGAATCAGATATTGGTGGATCTGGTGGGAGAGAGGCATATGTTCTTTGCCTTTGTATGTGAATTGGAAAGATGAGACTCTGGAAGTGCCAAGAACACCACAGGAAACCTGGAAATGAAACCCACACTGGAAAAGGCAGATCTGACAGAATATTAATGCCATCATTTGAGTCCCCTAAATCAAATCACGACTGAAATCAGACCAACCTCTGGGCTTTTCAGTTATGAGATTTATAAATCTCTTTTTTAATTAAATCAGGTTATATCTGTCATTTATGACAGAAAGAGTTCTAAGTGAAACACATTCCTTCATCTACTCCCTTATTCAACAGGTTCACCCTGCCTGCCTACATTTGTATCAGGCACTGTGAATAGGAGATACAGTCACGAAACAGACAGACATAGTCTCTGCCCTCAAGGAACTTCAGACATAAAGTGGGAAGACTGACAAAAGACTGACACACTTCAATATAATATTGCTATTATGATAGCAATTATGAAAGTATTCAGCAGAGACAGGTTACCTAAAATCTGGGATCAGGGAAGCAATTAAGCTGACGTAATAAGGTGAATATGAGTTCACCAGGCTAAGGTAGGAGAGAGGTGATGATAAATTTTGTTTCAGACAGAGGAAAGAGTATATGAAGAGGCTAGAAAGCAAGAGATCTCTACCTTTTTTTTTTTTTTTTTTTTGGAGACAGAGTCTTGCTCTGTCGCCCAGGCTGGAGTGCAGTGGCACAATCTCGGCTCACTGCAACCTCTGCCTCCTGGGTTCAAGCAATTCTCTGCCTCAGCCTCCCAAGTAGCTGGGACTACAGTCGCCTGCCACCAGGACTGGCTAATTTTTGTATTTTTAGTAGAGATGGGATTTCACCATCTTGGCCAGGTTGGTCTTGAACTCCTGACCTCGTGATCTACCCGTCTTGGCCTCCCAAAGTGCTGGGATTACAGGCGTGAGCCACTGCACCCAGCCGAGATCTCTACTTTTTTTTCCAAATCTCTAGTTGCCTCTACAACCAGAACATAAACTCCTCAGAGCTGTGTTTTGAATTCTTTCTACATTCAGAACAATACCTAGTATGCAGGACTTGCTCAAGAAAAAAACCTGTGGACCAATGACTATCTGTACTAATATCTAAGGCTAGTTTAAGCCCTCATTTTCCTTTTCTTCAGTGGCAGATTGAGACTTTGCCTATCTAGATATAGGGTAATATAATGATAACGACCAGTGAAAACAGGAACAGTATCAATCAATGCTAAACATTTCTTGAGCCTTTACCATATATCAGGCACTATTCTAAACACTATTCTATATATATATGCAGTTTACATATATATATAAGCAGTTTATACGTGTGTGTGTGTCTGTGTGTGTGTGTATTTAGAAATAAGGTCTTGCCTTGTTGACCAGGCTGATCTTGAACTCCTGGCCTCAAGCAATTCACCTACCTAGGCCTCCCAAAGTGCTGGAGTTACAAGCATGAGCCACTGTACTCAGCCCTATATGCATCATGTAATCCTCACTACCCTTTGAGGCAGTTGTCATTATTATTATTATTACTATTGCCATTTTACACATGAAAACACTAAAGCCAAAAAAAGATAAGCAATTTGCGGAGTATGGCAGATACTTCTGATTGACTGATAGTCATTCTCCTTGTCTTCTCCTTGCTAGAACTTCAGTTTTGTTCAGAGGATCATGTGTTGCAGGGGAGTGGAGTCCTACCCTAGGCCCAGGGGGATGTCATAATTGGCTTAAGTCAATGGTAATCCTATTCGCATTGGTCATGATTATACATGTGAGACACAATTGTAGACAAGAAGACATGAAAAGAAGTCTGCTAGGAATCCTTGCGGACTAAAAGGAGATACATGAGAGAGACTCTCTTTCTGTCTCTGGACATTGTCATCCACATGGAGTACCTAGAACTGGAGCAGTCTTCTTAGAACCATGAGAGTAAGGAAGGAGAATAGAGTCTAGAGACAGGACGCTTAAGAGCAAATCATGCTCACTTCTTAGAATTGAACCAAAAGGAAAACCCCACCTCTCCATGCCCAGGTGACAAGGTGCTGGAGGCCCCTCCCTCAGCAAAACTCCTCTCCCCTTCAGCAAACGGGAAATGCCTCTGATTGGCCACGAGCCCAGCCTTTACCTCGCCCTTTGAATGGCCACAGACAAAGCCTTCATTTGCATAGGGGCTCTAGCCTCTGATTGGTCACAGGCCAGTTCTTCATTCGCATAGGGTGTAAGCAATTGGAAGCCTCTAAAGGGTGTTATTAAGTTCTTCTAACTCATAAAAACCCCAGGGGACATTATACTCAAGGCTCTTGAGCTGCTTGCCCAAGCCCACTCACACTGTATGGAGTATATTTTCTCTTTAATATTAATAAATCTGTGCCTTCATCTTCCATTGCTTTGTTTGTGCATTTTGTTCAAGTCTTTGTTCAATGTGCCAAGAACCTGAACAACTCATAGTCAAGACTTCCCATTCGGTAACAAGACGAGTCAGGAAAGAACAAGCTGATAGAAGGAGGATGGCAGCCTGAAAGAATAAAAAGAGATTTGTCCTTAACAATGTTATTAAGCTGCCAAATTGACCAACCCCAGCACTGCCTTTTCTCTGGCCTTCTTATAATGTGATATGCCATACTTCTTCTCATTTAAGATGCCATCAATTGTAAGATGCACCATTACACTGTCTCTGACTAAAAAAAAATTGTTAATGCTGTCAAATTAACTATGATGCTGTATTATCATTTAGAAGTTTTAGAATATATTTTTAGAATATACTTTTAGAATTTTTGAATATACCTAATGAAAAAGTCCATTTAGATTTACTTATGCCTAGATTTTTTACACCACCTATCACGCCTGTGCATTTAAATTTAAATATAAATTTACTAGTTTAAAGTAAATTTAGCTGGGCACAGTGGCCCACACCTGTAATCCCAGCACTTTGGGAGGCCAAGGGGGCAGATTGCCTGAGCTCAGGAGTTCGAGACCAGCCTGGGCAACACGGTGAAATCCTGTCTCTACTAAAATACCAAAAATTAGCCAGGCATGGTGGTTTGTGCCTGTAGTTCCAGCTACCTGGGAGGCTGAGGCAGGAGAATTGCTTGAACCCAGAAGGCGGAGGGTGCAATGAGCCAAGACAGTGCCATTACACTCCAGTGTGGGTGACACACTGAGACTCTATCTCCAAAAATAAATAAATACATACATACATAAAGTAAATTAGTCAAGGTATTCCTAAATCTGCTTCACATTGAGTCAAACTCTCTTGAATCACTTGTCCAATCAGAGTTATCAGTGTTCTAGTTTTTCCACATACGCTTGTCCTCTGTACCATGAAGAACGTTGGTGATGCTGTGTTTCTTAAGAAAGTGCCCTTCTGTAATCTCTGGAGTTGTTCCCAAGAGGCCATCACCATTTTGCAGGTTCGATGCACAACGACAGGCAATGCTTAGCAACAGCAATTGCATAGCATACCTCATATCAGAGATGTTAAAAATATAAAATATATGTGTGTGTATGCACACGTGTGCATGCTTCTCAGGTTATTAAAAGGGGGATAACAATTTTTTCTTATTGTTAACACACTTTTCGTTTGGTTTCTATTATTTGCAGTAAAATGCTTCCTTTCTGATTCAATGGTCATCAGTTTACTAAGTATCAGAGCTTAGATTTGAACCCAGTCATTATAACTCTAGACTAGGCTTCTGATCACTATGTTAAACAGCTTTTGTGTTTTAGATAAAGTAGCAGATCTGATTTGTTGATAGCAATTCCCTGGAGTGTTGCATTGAGAAGATTCTGAGGCCATGGTCTACTATCTGTGATTGCCACAGAACCCTGAGTGGTGAGTCGTATTGTGCAAAACACATATTTACCTTTCTTAGATAATTGTCTCAATTCTCAACTTTCATTCAAAGCCATGGATTCCTACAGCTAGAATGGGATCAGCTTCAATCTAAACATTTCAGGGCTAATAGGCAGGATAAAAGGATATGCAAATTACATATTGCACATCTCCAGAGGGTACCATTCACATAAACTATGGTGTGAATGGCAGTCCCTGGTTACGTGCAGTAAACAACTTGTACAATTGTCCATGGCAGGCCTTCAAATAGTAATTCTCTATTTCAACATCATGGATACAAACTTCACAGCTAATTGCAATCATTTATTCTGAAATTTTATACCCAGTATGAAGGTCAAGTTATTTTTATGTCTAATTAAATTTCTCATGTTTAAATTGAATTCTCTTCCTGGATGACACAGACTTAAGAATAATACAAAGCATTTAGTCTGGCTCTGTGGAGGCTTGATATTCATCAAACATAAGTGAATCATTAAAAATCTTTCATATATTTGAAGGCAATAATTAAGTCTCCTGTTCTTATTAGCTTCTCCAGCTAAACAAACCCAATTTACTTCACAAGCTATTACTATGGGTCAGGAACTATCCATGCTAAGCACTTCGACTCATGACATCCTTCCATCCTCACTATAACACTATAAGGTAGGCATGCAGTTATCCCATCTTATGGGTGAAGATGGTGATGAGCAGAAGTGCAGATGCTGAAGTCAGACTACCTGGAACCAAAATATTCTGCTCCACATGATTTTGGGCAAGTCATTTAGTCCCTCTGTGCTCAAATTGCCTCAACAACAAAATGGAGATATTGCAGTACCTACCTCATAGGCTTGCCCCAGTGTTTCTAGGATTCAGCATAATGTTCGGCACTTAGTAAACAATCAACACTTTTTTGCTGGTATTGTGATTATAGTTCCAACATTCCACATGCAGGAAGGGACTGAGCAGGGATTTGAACTCCAGGACGCTTTTCCCCACTCTGCCTCTCTAATGCTGCCACAGATTTGAAAAGGACTTTAGAGACTCTGTCATCCAAACTCTTCGTTTCACAAACAGGGGACCAGAGGCCCACCAAGGATCATTCTTGCACACTTCGTTACCAGGGAGAACAGGGCTCTCACAATAGCCACTCTTGGCCTGGCACATTGATTCACACTTGTAATCCCAGCACATTGGGAAGCCAAAGCAGGTGGATCCCTTAAGCCCAGGGATTCGAGATCAGCCTGGGCAACATGGTGAGACCTCGTCTCTACAATAAATAACAAAAATTAGCCAGGCATGGTGGTGAGCACCTATAGTCCCAGTTGCTCAGCAGACAGAGGTGAGAGGAATGTCTGAGCCTGGGAGGTCGAGGCTGCAATGAGCTGTGATCATGCCACTGCACTGCAGCCTGGGTGACAGAGTGAGGCTCTGTCTCAAAATAAATAAATAAACAAATAAAGAAGAAAGAAAGAAGGAAGGAAGGAAGGAAGGAAGGAAGGAAGGAAGGAAGGAAGGAAGGAAGGAAGGAAGGAAGGAAGGAAGGAAGAAAAGAAAAGAAAGAAAGAAGAAAAAAGAAAGAAAGAAGGAAGAAACGAAGAAGAAAGATAAAGAAAAAGAAAGAAAGAAAAAAAGGAAGAAAGAGAGAAAGAGAGAAAGAAAGAAAGCCACTCTGTCACCTGTTTTAATGCTTCGGACCTATCTACTGGGTTAAGTTTCCCCTCCCATTGGTATGAATGGAGAGACCTTTGAGAAAAGTAAAAAAAAAAAAAAAAAAAAAAAAGCCATCTTATAAGAAATAACTTGAAGGTATGTTCTGGTTTTTGGCAAGAGCTCTTCCTCCTACAATGCCAAATTGATAGAGCTTCAGAGGAGTTCCTGGGTGTGGAACCTTCCAGCAAACCTAGGACCTCACCCAGCCCAGGAGTAAGCGCACGCTTGGAAACTCCAGAGCCCTACAGCAATTATAGGGCATTATTTGCTTGCCCCGGGGACTTCTTGTGTGAATTAATGTCTCCTATTAAATATGAAATCCAAGATAATAAATTGTCCTGAAGGGCTCAGATGTCTTTAATCATGGTTTTATCTTCTCCCCCAGGCCCGGTGACTTCTAATGAGTTCCAGTTCACATCCTGGATGAATTATCATTGGAGGAGTGTGTGCACTCAGTGAAAATAAACTAGCAGAGACTCGTGTTTACTCTTTAATTCCCTATCCAAAAATAGTTTCCTTTTTAAAGAACATTTTTCAAATAGAGGAGTGAATGCTGACTAACCCCTTGTGCTTGGTTCCCCATGCACCCAAAAAAGAGACGCATACACAGTTAGATTTACAGAGTACAGTAATATGAACTTGAAATATCTGTGACCTTCGACCAGTCTTTTCCCTATCCCAGGCCTCGGTTTATTCATCTATAAAGTGAGGAGACTAATAGCTACCTCTCATGGCTATTAGGAGGATTCGTGTAAATAAACTGTCTAGTTCAGCATATATAGTAAACGCTGAGTCTTTGGAAAGGTTAATTTTTTTTAATTTTTTAATTTTTATTTTTATTTTTTGTAGAGATGGAGTCTCACTCTATTGCTCAGGCAGAGTACAGTGGCACAATCTCAGCTCATTACAACCTCTGCTTCCCGGGTTCAAGCAATTCTCCTGCCTCAGCCTCCTGAGTAGCTGGGACTACAGGTGCATGCTGCCAGGCTTGGCTAATTTCTTTTGTATTTTAGTAGAGATGGGGTTTCACCGTGTTGCCCAGCCTGGTCTTGAACTCCTAAGCTCAGGCAATCCGCCCACCTCAGACTTCCAAAGTGCTAGGATTACAGGCGTGAGCCACTGTGCCCGGCCTATATTTTATAATGCTATAAAAAGTTCTGTATAAATTGAATTTGGGAAATCCATCCTGTTTTCCTATTGATTTATTTGACTTCAGAGATACTTCATCTTTTCTCTTTACTTCTCCCAGAATTGTAACAGATGATGGCTCCAAAATGGTTTTCTGCCTGCGTCTGCCTTCTCTAAAATAGTCATGATCTATAAGCAAATTCTTAAATACCCTGGGGAATCACTGTTTATAGGAATCCTGTGTTGAAGTAATGCAGTTGCCTATAAAATAAAGAATCGCCTCCTAAATGATCTGACTTGTAAGTTGGTATATTGAGTTTCCATAAGTTGAATCTACACCATGAGGATCTCTCCATTTCAATTTCCCCAGCTACTTCATTGGTTAAAAAAAGAAAAAGAAAAAAGAAAAAAAAAAAAGGAGTGCAACTTTTTATGCTCTGAGAAAGGGAAGGATGAAACTGCCCCCACTGCTTTCTATAGGATAGGTCACTGTTGTTGTTTAAAGCTTTAATTTTTTAGAGCAGTTTTAGGTTCACAGCAAAATCGAAAGGAAGGTACAGAACATCCCATATACCCTCTGCCCTGACACAAGCATAGCCTCCTGTATTATCAGCATCTCCACCAGAGTGGTGCATTGGTTGCAGCTGATGAACTTCCATTGACACATCATCACCCAAAGTCCATAATGTATACAGTAGTCCCCGCTTATCCCCAAGGAATAGTTCCAAGACCCCCAGTGGACACCTGAAAGCTGGGATAGTACTGAACCCCATACACACTATGTTTTTCAGACCTAACCAGTGGGTAGCATAGACAGTATGCTGGACCAAGGGAAGATTCAAGTCCCAGGTAGGACAGAGCAGGATAGCTGGAGATTTCATCCATGCCACTCAGAATGGTGTACAATTTAAAAACTTGCTAATTGTTTATTTCTGGAAGTTTTGTTTACTATTTTTGGGTCACAGTTGATCATAGGTGACTGAAACTTTGGAAAGAAAAACCTCAGAGAAGGGAGACTACCACATTAGGGTTCACCCTTGGTTTACATACTGTAGATTTGGACAAATGTATGATGACATGCATCCACCATTATAGTCGCATACAGGGTAGTTTCACTGCCCTAACAATTCTCTGCACTGTGCTTGTTTATTACTCTCTCTAGGCTAACCCCTCACAACCACTAGTCTTTTTACTGTCTCCATAGTATTGTCTTTGTTTTGTTTTGTTTTGTTTCTTTTCTATAATTCCTTCTTCTTTCAGCATCTGGAAGAGGAAAGGGCTTGCAGGCAGGGTCTCTCCCAGCCCTGGTGGTGAGGGAATAGCTTTGAGTGTGAGCATGTGAATCTGGGCGTGGGTGTCGGAGAAGGGAGCTGAACTTCTGAACTGGAGCCTGGGTCTGGGTGGAGATGGAGCCACTGACAGAAAGAGCCCTTTGTCCAAACAGCCGCCATCTCTCTTCCCAGCACCTTTCGCACCCCTCCTTCATGCATTCCTTACAGGGCTGCTGCAACCCCATGGAGAAGAAACCAAAACCCAGAGGGACTCTAGTCAAGGGCACCATGACTTCCTCTTCTGCTTTGAGGGAATGAGTCATCCTCTGGTTTCTCCATTGATTGAAAGATGAATATAAATATGTACTCCCCTAGGGGAACCATGCAGTCTAAGGATGAAACCTCAGCCATTATTCATATGTTTAAGATCTACCTTGGTCCTGGCAGGCACTTCAGGTTATGAGGAGGTGCTCTGAGAAGGAAGCCAAGAGCAAAAGATTAGAAAAGAAAATAGTTGAGGATATTTTCACCTAAACTCCTGTTGTGGATATAAAATTCATAGTCACAATTCTGGAAACACTGTTTCTATGAATGACACAAAAAGATCAAATCAATCTTTTTACATCAAGATAACACCATTCAAAAGAGATTATAGCTCATCTCTTTTGAGTAATTTATTCACTTGAATTGAAAGTTCTCTCTCTCACCTTTCTCCTTCTTGTCTTCCCAGGAGCGAAGTTAAGTTCCCAGAAGACTTGTTATACCCTCCTGACTTGTTCTCCCCTTCCTTGGGAAGGGTGTCTGTTCTAGGTAACACCTGTCATCCTGGCTGGTCTAGGTAACACCCAACGTCATGGCTGGACGTCGGCTTTTCTCCTTATCACACATACTTCTAAAGTGTCCACAGCTGATACGCCAGTGGTACAGTAAATGTAGGTTGTCCTCCCTGTGACTTAGCCTCCACTTGGCTCTGTTGATCCTGTTGTGCTCTCTCTCTGAGCCCCAACTTTTGGCTCATCCACACTAAGACTCTGCCACAGTGTCCCCTCAAACCACATCACAATGATCCCATGCAAATAACTGCAAATAAGAAGTAATGATCTTACTTCTTAACTACCTTCCTCTCTTCTACCACAGGGCATTGAACATTTTCAGATCTCATGTACATGCATTGGACCTGAGGGAAACTCAGAGACAGAGTACAGGGGAATATCTCGGATCCTTTCCACTCAAAATGCCAGCATACTGCTTAACAGAGGCCACCTCATGTTGGCATGGGACACCTCAACAGACAAGTGGTCTCTTCCCAGGATTTAGATCCTGTTTTTAGATCTCCAATGCTCTCCACACCTTGATGGGTTCTACACAAAGCAGGAGGGAAGGGGCAGGTAGAGGATAATCATTCTATCTTCGACCTGTTCAGAGTGTTGACGTGAATCCTTAGAGGATCCAAGGAGAAAATGTACATAAGACATTCAGCATGGGGCCTGGCACACAGAGACTGCTCTATCAGTCTTACAAAGATTAAAGTATCCTCATCAGCTAGCGCAGTCTAATACTTAATCAGTTACTTGATTGATTTGTTAATATAGCTGTGTTCTTGTCATCCACGCCGGCACAGTACCTTACATATAAGACCTCAGAAATTCTTTGCTGAATTCATTCATTTTGAGGCACAAAATCCAATCTTCCTGACGATAAGTTCTTTCCTTTCCACAGAACTGGTGGGGTGTGGCGAGAGGGGGTGATGGTACTTCATCTGGGGACCCTGAAGGGACCAGGATATGAGCTGGCTAGAAAAGGGGCAGGTAAGTATGGGGCTTTCCCACCCACAATAGTCCTGCTTCATGTTCTTCTTTCACAATTATTTGACAGGGCGCCCCATGAAATCAAGTGGCTAAGTCAGATTTAGGAAATGGTTTTGAAATTGATAGGTGCAGGGAAGTACCCTTGAGTCAAAATCAGAAGAAAGTGAGTATTGCTGATTAAAGGCACTCCTCTAACCTTGAGATGGGAAGCAGCCATGGGAGGTGACACAGCAGCAGGAGGGCCACACTCAGAACTGTGCCTCACATACATCGGGCACATAGTTGGTGAATGAGTGAATGAATGAAAGAATGAATGCTTCCAGATGGGCATTCTGCACTTCATGTTTTTTGTTTGTTTTGTTTTGTTTTGTTTTGTTTTGAGATGGGGTCTTGCTCTGTCACCCAGGCTGGAGTACAGTGGCGCAATCTCGGCTCACTGCAACCTCTGCCTCCCAGGTTCAAGCAATTCTCCCTGCCTCAGCCTCCTGAGTAGATGAGATTACAGATGCCCACCACCACGCCTGGCTAATTTTTGTATTTTTAGCAAAGATGGGGTTTTGCCATGTTGGCCAGGCTGGTCTTGAACTCCTGACCTCAGGTGATGTGCCTGCCTTGGTCTCCCAGTGCTGAGATTACAAGTGTGAGCCACCGTGCCTGGCCTAAACCTCACGTTTGATTCCCCTTTGTTCTGAGGGTCACCCTGGTGTATGTTACTGGACAACACCTTGGCTATCTGAGCTTCCAAAATGGATGCAGATAGAACAGCAAATGCCCTTGGTGCTCCTGTCGCCCAAGCAGTAGTCTTTGCCCACTATGTAGTATTTCATCCCTCACCCCCCTCCCTCCCTTCCCCCTGAGTCTCCGAAGTCCATTATATCATTATGCTTTTGCATCCTCATAGCTTAGCTCTCACTTATAAGTGAGAACATACGGTATTTGGTTTTCCATTCCTGAGTTACAGCAAGTTCTGTTTTACAGCAGAGTAGAGTAACTATAATTAACAACAATGTATTATATATTTCAAAATAGCTAGAAGAGAGGAATTAAAATGCTCCCAATATACAGGAATGACAAATACTCAAGGTGATGGAAACCCTAAATACCCTGACTCGATTATTACACATTCAATGCATGAAACAAAATATCACATGTCCCCCATTATATATCAATAAAAAATTCAAAAAATATTTTTAAAAAAACAGCAAATGCCCAAAAGAGCATTATTCATTATTGCACATACATGAACAAATCCCTGGCACACCACACTTCAGCCCAACAGCAAATTAAACAAAAGCTAGCCACCTCAGGATGTCTTATAGTCTACTCAGTGTGGGCATCTGAGATGTGTAAGAACCAGTAATCAGAGCTTTGTGGCAGGGATGTAGGAATAAAATGTAATTCCTGCCATCAAGATACTTGTAACCTAGTAGGGAGAAAAAATAAACACAGAGATATAGATCTATTCATACTAGGAAATATGTTTTGAAATTACATTTGGTTGATATACTCATTTCATGCTACAGGTTCCCAAAATAGAAGGTGATATCTTTGAGGATCACAGAGGTGAGGAGAGACTTTCTGGAAGAGATGAGATGGGCTGAGTCATGAGCATGACTCAGATTCAGACAGGAGGTAGCTGGTGGCAGGGGGAGTCCCTGAACACTGAGGAGGCTGCGTTTACATTTGTCACCTTGCTGGAGGATCCTCTGAGAAGACAATGGGGAGAGTCCCAACTAATAATAATAGTTACCACATGTCAGGCATTGGGCCAAGAGTTTGGCATGAATTATCTCAGGGAATCTCTTCAACAACTCTGCCAGTATCATGTGGCAGATACTGCTGGAGTCTCTTCTTCCTCCTTTGTGACAGGACTTCAATTTTGTTTAAGGCAGCTATATGTTCAGGTAAAATATTTGATATCCCAGCTTTTCTTTTTTTTTTTTTTTTTTTGCAAGTAGTGTTGGTCATCTTGGCATAGTGTGTCCAAAAAGTATAAGATGCAGTCAGTGAGTGGGGCTTTCCAGAAAGCTCTCCAAAGGGGAACAGATGTGGCTGGCTCATGTCTTCAGCTTCCTGCCATTTCGTCCATTCCCCTTTATCTTGCCTGCAACCAGGGCAGCCACCCTGTGGCTCTGGAAGATTTTGGGAGCCTGTGTCCTTGATGAGTCCCTGGAACAATGGTACCAACCCTGGCTTGCCCACTTTTGAACTATTTATTACATGAGAAAAACAAACTCCTATTTGGTTAAGTCACTGCCATCTGACCTCTGCGATTTCCAGCAGATGCAATCTTAACACATACAGATAGGTGATGTTCGTACCTTGTTCACAGACTAGGAAACCAAGGCTCAGTAAGTGTCACCACTCATAAGCAGCAAATCCAGTCTTTAAATCCAGACCAATGCGGAACAAGGCTGGTTGGCTCCAAAGCTAGACTGAGAACATGTGAAACTACTCCAGAGTCACATTAAACATGAAAGAAAGAAAGCAAAGCAACCTGTAGCAACTTTCTAACCTCTCACATAACCTTTTCACAACACACCTTTTATTAGATACTGGTAGGTGTCTCTCACCCCCGAAACACTGTTTTAGAATCTCCTAGAAGGCAGGACCAGGACTACAGCTTTAATCATGCTTATAGCACCAACTTCTTCCCCATTTCCCCATGCCCAGCTCTGGCAATGTGGGTACCCAAAAATACTAGATAGGTTTAGTTTTTTAAAAAATCACTCGGGATAACACTCAGGTAAAAAAATCACTCAGGATAACCATCTCTAGGAAAGCCATCCCTTTAGGTATGGGTGTGTGTGGTTGTGCAGGTATGTGCCTGAGGGAGTGTGTCACATTGTGCACATGTGTGTAAATGTGTATCCAAGTGTCTGAGACCAGAGAATTTTTTATTGCTGTCAAATTCAATCCTTCCACTCAGCTCCTGCAGACCTACAGTGACAGCACCAATGATTATATTAGCGATAACTAAACTTTTGTGCAGGACCTGAAAATTTAATTTCCTTGTGGGAAGCGGTAGAGAACTAAGCTTATTTGGGGCCAAGAACTCATGAACTTTCCCAGAAAAGAAAGAGAGAACAGCACATAGAGCCTCTGATTTTTTTTGAAAAATATAAAGGCACAAGCTCATTTTTAAATGCCCCCTTTAGAAACAGCTCCAGATTCTTTTTTCTCTGTACATACCCCACATCAGAGTGGGTAGAAAGACATAGCAGTCCTTGAAAACTCATTGAATTCATTCCAATTTATTCAGTGATTTGTGATTTTTTTTCTTTTTTGTTTAAAGAAGTATAATTCCATCATATTTTTTTCTTCTCAAGTTGCTTGGATGGTCAAGACCCTGTGATATATACTGCATGTTTACCATGTACTAGAAACTGTTTTAAGAGTATTTGCATGCTTTATCTCAGCTAATGTTTCCACTTTGAAGATCATAAATCTGAGGCACAGAGAACATAAGTAACTTGCCTAGGGTCACACAGCCAAAAAATGGCAGAACTGGGATTCAAGCCCAAGCAATGTAGCTGCAATGCCCAAGACCTTAACCATGCCACTGTATAGGCTGATAAGTCTGGAACTCTCCTCCTAGTGTCTGAGTAGATGAGTTCTTTGAATACAAGCAACAAATGCCACCTCTGCTTAACTTAAGCCACAAAAAAAAAAAAGAAAGAAAGAAAGAAAGAAAGAAAGAAAGAAAGAAAGAAAGAAAGAAAGAAAGAAAGAAAGAAAGAAAGAAAGAAAGAAAGTGGAAGGAGAGGAGAGGAACATGATCCATGGTTTGAGAGGCAAAATCCCAGGAGAGCCTCCTTGTCCCCATCTTAGTTGAAGCTCTGGCTGGGCTGGGGACCTAAGCTAACCATCCCAGGTTGCATGTGAAGAAATGGAAGGTGTGCCACCAGACCAAGAGGATATGGATATAAGGCAGGAGAAAATGAGGCATGTATATGCTGCCATGTCACCGAGAAAGGAACAGATCTGGAATGGAAGTTAGTTAATTTGAGGTTGAGTTCTGATATAAACTTTGTGCCATGAGATTGACATTCAGGTATTTTAAAAGTGATCCACCCTTAGAATTCATCCATTCACTCAATCGTGAATGTTCTTTCACTAAATAGTCCTTACTGTTTCCAAGTAAAGTGCTGGGAGATTCACTGTCCCCAAAGGGCTCCCAAAGAATGGTCACGTGGAGACATCAGACATATGTGCCCATTCACGTTCCCAGCTCCATTACACATCATTGATAATCAGATGCAGGGATAGGTTCTGGGCATACAGCAATAACAAGTCAGATACAGTCCTTAACTTCCATGAGGCATATGCTCTGCATGCCTAGTCTTTCAGCAGATAGGACACACTAGGATGAGCATTGTGATAGTGCAATACAGTGGTGTGGGAAGGCCTATAGCAGAGGAAGGCAATTTGGAACATCCTGGACATTTTCCATTTAGCCACTCCCAGATCCACTTTCCACCTATTTCTATCCTTTTTTGTACCCCAGGAGGATCACATTTATGGATCCCAAACAGGATCTTTTTTCCACTGCCTCCCAGCTAGGTTCAACTTGTGGAGGCACTGGCAGGAGACTGGAGAGAAGAAGGAGGAGAACAAGGTGGAGGCATTTATTTGCCCAGCTCCCTCCCTGATAGGTGGCTACAGATTGGCTGCCTCCCTCTGCATGAGGCCACAGATCCCGTGAGGTGCCCTGTCCTACATCCCTACAGCTACCACCACCTTCTCCTGCCCCCCATAACTGCTCCCTTCCTGCCTGTTCTAGCTTAGCAGGGGAATGGCTGCCAGACCTTTTTAGCTCCTACTTTTCTTGTCGGATTCCCTTAAATCTGCCCACACCTTCAGGAAAGCCCCTTTATTTACTTTGTTTGAGTGAACCATGTTTCCTACAGGGGGAAGTAAGGTTTACCTTGGAAGTGACATAAAAGCGGATACATACAATTCAAGCAACAACAGCAGATGATAATGCATTAGGCAACCTGCAGAGCAGTTAGTCCCAAAAGCAACTACCACATGTGTTCTGTCAAAGAACTTTTATTCCTAGTCTTATTAATTCAATATTGTAAATGATATGTTAAAAATAGTGGGGGAATGCCAAAGAAATACCCAGAGTTAATGCAATGAATCCCCCTACATGAGCATTGTGGGATGTCTGCCCAACCCACACAGCCAAGATACGCTCCTTCGGGCATGTCCTGCCCCCGACCACAGCTGACTGAACCACAGGTAGGCAGACACTGGGCCTAAGCTGGGCCAATGTGTTTCTCCTTCTTTGGGGACTGAGACTCAAGCACGTTCCTCCTCCTCTGCTGCCCGCTTCTGAGGATAAGCAGAGGCCAGAGTTCTGGGTCCCACTTGCCATCACTGCACACAAACGTGCAGCAGCAGTCCATTGAGCATGTACAGTCCTCGCTTATTTGTGTGTTTTTAACTCAGTCTCCTGGCAGATGGCAATTACAATATTTCTTGAAGGGGCAGTTTTTCTAATTGGTACAATTGGGCTATGGGCAATTGGGCCATGGGCAAGCCTGGGTATCCTCATGTCATACATCCACCAATGCAGTGAAAGCCAGCCCAGAGAGAGAAGAGACGAGGTAGACATTCAGAGGAGCCAGAGATGAGAGACTGTAGCACCCGAAGAAGTAAGAACCTGTGACAGCACGTCCCCCAGGTGCCTGTGCCACTTCTGGTTCAATCAGCCATTTCCACCCCGGCTTCCCTAAGCTGCCGCTTACAATCAGTTCCCATAATTTGCTGAGGCGAGCTTGAGCAACTTTCTATTACTTATCTAGGGGCATAACGTTTCTAAGCTATTAACCAATGTGCTCTTTATTCTAGAATTTCCTTATACCCCTGGGCTGCTCCCCTTTTTGTGTTCAGCCTGGAAGTCTGCCTTCATTCCCTCAAGGAAGAGCTCACATAAAAGAAAGCAAAGGAGGACCAAAAAAAAGAAGTTAATGATCAACTTTGAGCTTCAAGAGCTTAAGCATAGGCAAATAGGAAGGCTTCATGCACAGACAACATATTTGAGAGAATATGAGTGGAGTAAAGGTAAGGCATCCTATTCCCAGACTAGAAAGATGTCTCTAGGCTGGAGAGTAAGGGGGCAGGAAGAATAGAGATCAATTAGGACCTAATTTGTAGGACTCAAGGACAAGGTGGAAAAGTGTCTAGAGATGGCTCAGGCTCTGCTTGAGTCAGCACTGTCCTTCCATATAGCCCAGGAGCTATGCAGAGAACTGGAGACATACCAGGGTCCATTCTACTGAGCACCATATGTTTCCTGAGCTAAGGCACCTGGGAAAATCCCCCTCCCGTGGGAGCCAGCACCTCACCACTGACTGCAGAAGTGATGTCCATCAGACTCTGGTACTTTCTTTAATCCACTCTGAGCCACCCACCTTCTGTGGCACCTACCGACCAGTGACCAGTTCAGCAAGCACCATGCATAGCATCACCGTACATAGTAGCAGGATCAAGTGATGTGGCCACTTAGAGAACTTGTAGTTCAGCAAGAAATGAGACTTGATAAAAATGTTATTTTATCTTTGTGGGCAAGCTGAGAAAATGAGGGTGAGATGGCAGCACATTTTGGGGAATTGGGAACCATCCAAACAACCAATGTGCTTGAAGCCTGATTCATTACGCCAGGGTCCACTTTGAAAGCAGTCTCTGTCCTCAGCTCTGTCCTCTGTCCTCAGTTCTGTCCTGTTCAGGTGGCAGCTAATCAAAGTAGAGGCCATTTCCTGACTCAGCAGAAAAGAGAGTCACGATCAACGGCAAGGTCTGCCACAGCTCAGACGTGGCACCTGGCACACGCTCCTGCCATTTGCTTTCTCTGCCCTCTACCACAGCACCCTGCCACACCTCTTTTCCTCCTGCACATGGACCACCCAGAAGTCACTCTATGGCTTACTTTTTGTGTTGCGAGTACCAGTAAAGCCACTCAAATGGACTTCAGAAAAAAAGGAAAGGTATATTAAAAGGATACAGGGTATCTCCGAGAAGCCTGGAGATGAGTTCATCTGGATTCTTTCCTAGGCACGCTACCACGCTGAGAAAAATCTAATAAACTAGACAATTCTGTAGTTGGATTTTTAAAAACTCCAACTGCACCAATCCTAGATGGGAAGGAATGCAGCTTGATGCTAGCACATGTGATAAAAACACTTAGGATTTTGACTGCCAGCTCAGAATGAGTCAACAATGTGATGTGACTGCCAAAAAAGCCAGTGTAATCTCAGGCTGCACTGAACAGAGAGCAGTGATGGTGCGACCTTCAGTTCAGAGAATCATGTATCAATGCCCAATGAACAGAGAAGGGCGGCCAAGGAGGACTCAGAATCATGCCCTATGGGGGAAAAATGGGAGTACCTGGGATATTGCTGTCTGGCCTCCTTTTTGGGGATTGGTGGGCATGTTCCGGACCTGAGCTTAGCGGTAAAGAGTCTAGGGTTAGACCACCTGAATTGAAACCCCAACCCAGCTACTTATTAGCTTTTTCCTACATGCCAAGAATGAAATATTTATTCCTCATCACTACCTTCTGAAGAAATGCCATCTTCATCTCTATCATACAGGTGAGAAAACTGAGGCACAGAGAGGTTTAGTAGCTTGCCAAAGGTCACACTGCAAGCAAACTGAAGAACTAGACTTCGAATGCAAGGAGAGTGTGCTTTCTTTGTTCTTCCCCTAGGCAGCAATACAACCTTGAATTTTGTCACTTCTCACTATACTTCAGTTAACCGTAGGGCTACATGACCAAGTACCCCAAAGCATAGAGGCTTCCAGTAAAAACTTATTTGTTCACAAATCTGCCATCTGGGCAGGACTTGGTGGGGACAGCTCATCTCTGCTCTAGTGGCATCAGCTGGGGTGGCTCAAAGGTGGGGTTGGAAGCCTCACTCATGCTCCATTTGGTACCAAACATCTGGAGGCTGGAACAGCAGAGGATCCCTGGACATCACTCTCTATGGAGTCTCTCCACATGCTGTCTCCAGCACAGCACCTGCAGGGTAACCAGACATTTCACATGTTGGCTTGTGGTTCCCTGGCATACATCCTGAGACAGACTGAGAGAGCCAGGTAGATGCTTTCATGTCCTAGCCTCAGAAGTCACATCGTGTGACTTCTATCATATCCTTAATACGATTGGAATAACCACAGTGCTTGCCTATGAGGATGAATTGAGACAATGCAGGTAAAATGCTTAGCACATTGTCTGGAAGCTGGAGAGGATTCTATAAATGTCAGCTGTTGTTATTTAAAAAGTGGCTCAAAAAAGACATCTTAAAAAGACAAATCTGCCACTACTACCAAAAATACACATCACGCACACTTAAGTCCGGCAAATACCTTTTGTCCACTGGTGTCTTTCCTTGCCCTGTGTAGTCAGACACTGCAGCTCGCTGCTCTGGGAGGTCACACCCCACCCTCTCATCCCATCCCTCTGATAAACAAGGCCGGTAAGTGGAACTGCCTGGGTTGGTGCTTCCCAGGAGGTGTACCTTGGCTGACTCAGCTGTGAAGGCATTCAGTGACTCATCAAGTATCAAAAATTGATTAAATGTCCTCATGTCTTGGGAAGGGAGCAAATGCCCAGGAGACCCAAGATCCTCTCTTACCCCAGGACCCCAGTGGTTCCTCCGAGACGAAAACATGGGCTTGAAGATTAACTGGGCCTTCATATGAGTGGAGGTGTTAGTCATTCTGGGCACACACACATCTCCAGCATTAGTAAGAAGTGTTGCCAGCTCCCTTCTGAATATTCAAACTCATGGCTAGTCCCCCTCCCACATCCATTCCCATGGCTTCAATTACCATCTTGAATGAGTCCTAAATCCATATCTCCAATCCAGAATTATTTCCAGAGCTTGAGACCTGCCCTACTCAGATATCCCAAAGGGCCCTGAAACTCAGCATGCCCCCCTAATGTTGGACTCATCTCCTTTCCCTCACCCAGACCACGACTGTCAATGAAGATTTCCATGGTGCACCCAGTGGCCCAAACCAGAAATCCAGCTCACCTTGACACTCCGCTGACCTGTCCCCCATCACAGGTCCTGCAGTTTCCACCTCCTAATCTCCCTCTGCCAAGAGTTTTCTTAGACAACATCCTTGTAGCTTCTGAACCCAACACTATCCTTCTGCAATTTTCCCCTCGCTGCTGTAAGATCTCTGCCAAGTGCAAACATGAGCATTGCCCCTCTGTGTAAGACTCTTCAGTGACTCCCCTTTGCCTTCCAGATAAAGTCCATCTTTTTTAACATGGTTCCAGGGCCTTGCTTGATCCAGCGACTATGCACCCATTACAGGCTGAATTGTGTCCCACAAAATTCATACACTGAAGCCCCAGCCTCCAGTAATTTAGAACATGACTGTATTTGGAGATAGAATCTTTAACGAGGTAATTAAGTTAAAATGAGGTCATGTTTGGGGGCCCTTAATTCAATATGCCTGACGTCTTTATACAAAAAGGAGATAAGGACACAGACATGCACAGAGGGACGCCCGTGTGAAGACAAGGAGGAAAATGGCCATTACCACCCAAGGAGAGAGGCCTCAGGAGAAACCAACCCAGCCAACACCTGGATCTCAAACTGCCTGCCTCTAGAATGATGAGAACATAAATTTCTGTTGTTTTAACCACCCAGTCGGTGATACTTTGCTCTGGCAGCCCTAGCAGAGATGCTAGAGAGAGACTCCTTCACCTCCCTAAACCACTCTCTCCAGGTTATGACACTCTGCGTGCTCAATGCCCTCTCCACTCCAGGCTGGCCCCACTCTCATCTGGGCATCTATGCTGTTCCCATGACTCCTCATCCAGCCAACTCCTTCCTCCATGAAGCCATCCCTGACCTTGATATTTAAGAATCTTCTAAGATACCCGCTTCCTTCCCCTCTCAGAGCCCCGTGTTATGACTATCCATTTACTCTGTGTCAACACCAGACTGTGTGCTACATGAGGACAGGGACCATGTGTATCTTGCTCACACCTGTGCCTAGAACAGTGTCTGGTGCCTAAAAGGTGCTCAGTAAATTCTTTTGGATGACTGGCAATTAATGAAAATAAATCAAATAATTCAAAGTTGATCATATTTACTATTTCTTTTTAAAAATGAAGTTCATAAATATCTTAATAGAGATTCCCCAAATTCCCTTTTCAGGGCTTAAGTTTACAAAGCAAAGCCACTCTCTCATAAATTTGTGTTTCTTTGGCCACCAGAGACTTTGAAAGGAGAGGATGTTTATAAGCCCTAAACAGAAGGCAGCTGATTCAAATTTAGTTCAGGCGCCAAGACCACGCTTTAACATGTAACAACATGGTGAGCTGAAGTCACACTCTGGGTCCTTATCTTTGTTTCAGGAAAACTGAGCCTCAGAAGGCCCAGCTGCTTCCACAACAGACAGCAAGAAGCCCTGCACCTCTACAGGCAACCCGTGGCACAGGGACACATATTCATTTCGGTCTGTTTAAAAAGTTGATGCATAATGATTGTGCACATTTATGGGGTACCATGTGATGTTTTGATACATGTATGCATGTGTAATAATCAGCTCAGGGTAAATAGTATACCCATCCCTGCCAGCATCTATCGCTTCTTTGTAGCGAGAACATTCAAAATTTTCACTTCTAACTATTTTGACATATAAAACACCTTACTGTTGACGTAGTCACCCTACTGTGTGATAGGGCACTATAACATTCTGGTCTTCACCGACACCTGCTCCTGGAAGTGCTGCTCCCATCCCCACCTGGAGAATGGGTCCAGGCTTCTGGGTACAAACCACCTCCCTTACCCCATCAGCTGAGAGAGCACTGATGCTGTGAGTAGCCGAGAGAAACTTCACTCTCATGTCATTTTGGCTCCAAGCATTCCCCTCTGAGGTGTTGGAGCTTTGCCTGCAGTTTACCCCTGAGGAGTGAATCTGGATTCTCTAAATTAAGACCCATTCATTTACAAGAAAAAGAACCAAATTCTAGCTCCTTTTGGAGTGAGAATGATGGTCCATTCCAAACAAATCCTACCCACCTGACCTCCCAGCCCCTTCCCTGGTTTGTTTCCATCCATGTCACTTTCCCCCATCACGTAACTTAGGTATTTGATTTATGTGCTCATCGATTGTTCCCCTTCCCCAATGCCCGTCACCACCAGTCCAGCGAGGGGGCTCTATGAGGGTAAGGATTTACTCTGTTCTGTACCCTGCCATTTCTCTGATGCCTAGCACATTCCTTGGTACATAATAGGTTCCCCACGTGTGTCTGTTGAGTGAATAATATGAATAAATGAATGAATGAATAAAGACACATACTCCCTTCCTCCAAAAACACAAGCAGATGAGTCTCCACTCTCATCACTACCTTGGTGATTTCCCTTCATTCCATGGCAGGGGATCCCCTCTGGGGCACTTTATACCTTACCTTTCTCCAAACAGGACTTCTGTGTGTGTGCCAACATCAGCATCTGGTCCATCTGTGGATATTGCCTGGGGCCCTATAAATGTCTCTCTAGGGTCAAGGCAGTTTCTGGCCATAGAATGAAACCAGTCATGACTCCATTGATTCTAAAACCCACATAAATAGAACTACCAGTGGCCTGGGGTCCTTGTCCCCTGCAGGCAGAAGTTCTCAGGTAACAAGAGCCTGAGGCCAGGACCTTGGCTGTGGTGGTGTTGGGGACACCAGGGGTCCACAAGCAACCGAGGCCTTAGGACAGACTGGAGGAGAGGTGGTGGCCTGGAGACTTCAAGGGCAGCTGCGTGTGGGGCAGCAGGGAGGGTCAGGATCTGGCCTCCTGTTTTGGCTCCACCATCCCTGGTAAACCATTCAGAGCTCCTGAGCCTCACCTATGACCAGCTGCTTTGTGGAGCCATTAGGAGAAACAGTATGGGCTTCCCAAGAGCCCAGCTCTTCATCTGTTCCCCACTCTTTGCCCCAAGAGAGGGAAACAGCACTGCAGTGAGCAGCCCAGGCTGAGACTGAATCCTCCATCTACCACTTGCTCACTACGTGACCTCCCACAGGTTTCTAAACCAACCTCATGCCTCAATATTGTTTAAGGGTCTGGCACATGGTTAATGAACAGTTATTATGAAATATAAAAGAATGCAAGAGATTAATCTGATCCCAAAGTGGGAGTGAGAAGAAAGCTGGGTGTTGTGCAAAGGTAGATTCTTACTGTTGGTGTCTTAGAACTTGAACATTGTCCTGTCCTCACTATCCTTCCCCCTACATTTCCAGGTGGGGAGCATATTGGTGTGCGAACCTCTGGCATGGCTGGGCTGCTGACCCTGGGATCCCCCCAGAAGCCGCAGGTACTAAAGCCTTTCTCTTAGTTGTGACTGAGTTGAGATCCGTATGTGCTCTCTACACTATGGAAGTGGAGTCAGAGAGATGGCAGTTTAAATTACAGCCCTGCCACTTGGCTGTGTGACCTTGGCCAAATCAGTTACCCTCTCTGTGCCTCATTTTCCTAATGTGTAAAATGCAAATAATGATAGGTAGCACCCACCTCATATGGTGGCACATTACTGGATACATCCCCATCCCCAAAGCAAACCCCATGCTCTCCAGTCTCCTTGTCTTTGCATTTGGTGGTTCCTCTAATATTCTCTTCCCTCCTCCTCTCTGCCTGCCAGAACCCAGACTAATCCTCAGAGCCCTGCTCAAATGACCCCGCTTCCAGGAAGTGTTTCCAAGTGTTTCTATCATGTGGGGCCTCCTCTTCCTTCCAGTATCCTGGACAGACAACCTTTCTATGGAAGTCACCCTGGCACGGGGTGAATGATACACATACGTTATTTCTAGCCCCCTTCTTGACTATAAGCATTGGGATCAGATCTGGGTTTGACTCCAGCTTTGCCACTTAATAGCTGTGTGACCTCAGCTAGGTTACTTAGGTTCTCTGATCCTCAGTTTCCCCATCTGTAAAAAAGATGTAACAAAACACCTACCTCATAAGGTTTGTGGCAAAGATTAAGGGAGGTAATGCCTATAAAACCTTCAGCACAATGCTTAGCACATCATATGTGCTCAATAGGAGTTATTATCATTGTAATGATTAGTAGCACAGGTAGGTGTTGAGTCTGAAAGGCTTTCACTTGAAATTCATTCCTTAGGGGCCCCTCCAATTCAGAGAGCTTCTAAAATGCACATCTTGGGGTCAGTGATAGTTGCCAGGGAGGGGCAACTGGTGAATTCTCAGTGAAGACTTAACTGCTCTTTTGACATCAGAACTTTTGGTGCTTAATGGAAGAGCAGAGAAGAGAAGACAAAGAAACAGGAGCCTGAAAGGAGTTCCAAGGAGACCCACATGTTCTGTGTTTAAACCTCAGGACAAACTTTCTATGTCACCATCGATGACTCGAGATTCAGAAGAATTAAGTGACTTACTCAAGGCCACACAACCAGTGGAGGCATACCCAGATCGCTTTTACTCTAGGGGTCACGGAGAGAAGAGGCGGTAGGTGGAGGAAGAGGAGAGAATGCTCATCCACCAAGAGGATGCACTCCCATGACACAGCAGGTAAAGCAATCTGTGGAAATGTGTGGTCTTATTTATGGAAAATTAATTCAGCATACAACTTTATCATAATACCATTTCTCGAAACATTAACTCCCATCAATGTTGTAAAAATCTGGGAAGTTACAAAATGTCTTTTTCTAAAACCTCCTATTATCTATAAACACCCACATTTCAGGCCAAACAAGATTTCCCTCCTCTCCCCTTTGCCCTGTTGGTTTTAAGTCTACAAAGGTCTGGAGTGGCCCCATGTGTTAATGGGGCTTGAGAAAGGTTCTCATCAGCCTGCAAGCCCAGGGGAAAGCAAAGCTCACTTTAACTGCTCTGTAAATTAGAGTCTCCCTTTTTGGTTTAAATCCACGGCCACAGATGTCTTATCTTCACCAGTCCTAGAAACGGTGGTGAAGAATTCTTCTTTCTCTTGTCCGATATCGCCCTCTAGTGATCCAACTCTACTTGAAAACTAGAATGAATCCATGAAATAGCCAAAAGACTCCTTCACTCCCTCACTGGTTCACCCACTCACCTAGCCAGCCTTCCCACCACTCATTTCTCATCATCGGTTATGGGCCTATTAGGCACCAATCAACATGGATTCCGGGATGCCCTAGGTGTTGAATGATTCACTTGCAAAACCTGAGAGTCTGGAGAAAATGGCCCTCATCTGGAATCCCAGCTCTGCCTCTTAAAGCCCCAAAGACCCTGGGAGTGGGAGTTAGTTCACCAAGCTGGACCTGTTTCCTCACCATAGAATGGAAATATCAACTTCTCCATCTTCAAAATACACAATATTACATGTATATCCTCTTAATCTTATCTTTTTTATTATTTGATGGGGGTGGGGTCTTACTAGGTTATGATGCCCAGGCTGGTCTCAAACTCCTGAGCTTAAGCGATCCTCCCACCTTGGTCTCCTAAAGTGCTGGGATTACAGGCATGAACCACTGCACCTAACCTTATCTTTATTTTATTTTCACCACCAGCTCCTGGAGCACTTAGATTTTTTTGTCACAAAGAAAAAGCAGAGAAGCGCCAGGTGCAGTGGCTCACGTCTGTAATCCCAGCACTTTGGGAGGCCAAGGAGGCCAGATCATGAGGTAAGGAGTTAGAGACCAGCCTGAACAACATGGTGAAACACTATTGCTACTAAAAATACAAAAATTAACTGGGTGTGGTGGCATGCCTCTGTAATCCCAGCTACTCAGGAGGCTGAGGTAGGAGAATCGCTTGAACCCAGGAGGCGGAGGTTGCAGTGAGCTGAGATCGCACCACTGCACTCCAGCCTGGGCCACAGAGTGAGGCTCCATCTTAAAAAAACAAAAACAAAAAGAAAAAGCAGAGACGCTATTAGGTAAGCTCAGAAGCCTTAGGTTCAAATCCTGGTTCTGCCAGTTACCTACTTTGTTACCTTGGCAAACTACTTAACCTCTCTCTGTCTCTTTTTTCCTGTCTGTAAAATGAATAGGATTGAGAATAGTTTAGGTTTGCAAACTTTGGCATAAGCAAAATTCCCTGGGGAACTTACTAACAGGCCAGACCCTCCTTCCCAAATTTAACAATCTGGAAAATCTGAAAATGGCCCTGGGCCTTCTGAGCAGTTAACAAGCTGCCTAACAACGTGCAACAGCCACTGAGAGCAAGTGTGAATGAGCCAGTGCACTGGTCCTCAAACTTGGCTGCACACTGAAATCAGCTGGGGAGCTTGAAAATGCTGCTGGCCCCTCACACACCCCCACTAGATCCTGACATAACTGGTCCAAAGTAAAGCCTGGCAGTGAGATTTTTAAGAATTGCTGGGGCAATTCCCCTGTGCAGCCAGGGCTGAAACCCCATTTCCTTAGCCCAATGCCAAAAAACCGTAATAAATGTTGAAGGAAGTCCTACCAATACATCTACATCATGACTCAAATACTATGCTTTTATTCAACATCAACAACAAAATAGTAAGCCTGTATCAGGTGCCAGGCACTGAAGATAGAGCCATCATCAAGCCAAAACAAAAAGACAGAAATCTCTGTGCTCAGGGAGATGGCAATAATGCTGCAGGCCAATTTGTCATTTTGCACTGGGCCCCCAAAATTATGTAGCCAACCCAGTGAGTTGGGGCTGATATCACAGATGGCCTTCCAGCTCACAGCGAGAACTCTTTCTCTCTTTGAGATGGGAAGGATTACAACTCCCACAGTTTTCTGTCTTGGAAAAGAAGAGATTTAGAGATGTCACTGCAGCTTTCAGAAAAGTTACTGCCTGATGATAAGATTTCAGGCAGAGAGACCTGGGTGAGAGAAGACATATGTGAGGCAGTGGGACCGGTCCTGACTCACCGCATCCCTTATGTCTGTCAAGTCCCCTCTGAGTAAGACTGAGCAGGAGATGAACAATCACGGCCAGAAGCTGGTGGCTCCTGCTTCCTCCCCTCCCCCACCTGCTGTCCTTCAGCGTGCAGCCTCCTCCCATCCCAGACTCAGCGGCCAGCTGCTTCCAGCTGTAGAGGCGAAAATACTTACTCACAATCAGGATTTGGGCTTTGCACCTGCTCCCTTTGCTGGGGCTGAGGCTAATTCCAAGGCCAGGGATGTAGAGGGTAGAAGGGAAACCCTTTTGGATTACTGTAGCTACTCAGTCAACCCCCAGCTCTCATTAGCACCTATGAACGAGGCCCAGGAAACCTGGTGAAATCTTGTTAAGCTGCTGAGAGCACGGAAGGAGGGAGGATACAGAGACCTCTCCTGGTCGTTCAATCAAAAATAAATGCCTCCATCACTCTCTCTCCCCTTGACCCTGCATTATCTTTATTCATAGCACCTACTGCGAGCTGACATTTTACTCTGTTTGTTCACTTCTGGTGGTCTTCTTCAAGATGAAAGATGGGTTAGCTGAGCTTACAGGACCCTTTCCCACAGAGTCAAATGGTCTTCTCCATCCCCACCCCAGAAGGGGAAGGGCAGGGACCTGTCTGGAGCCCCCAGATGGGGCATCAAATAAGACCACAAAAGAGCAGCCCAGGCCCAGTCATCAGACCTGTCCTGTTTGGCCTGCAGAGGTGGTGGTGTTGTTTGGTTGGTTGGTTTTTGTTTTTCTGCAAATGGCATGATTCCACGTTTAAAACCCAGGACGAACAACCTCTCTGGAAAAGCTGGATAGCGACGGTGGGTGCCACATCCTCACACAGCACCAGCTGCTTGTTTCTGAGGTGCTTCTGCCCTTTTAACTGGGCTAGGATCTTCGAGACCCCATCCCCTCTGCCCAGTTCTTTCCATTTCCTGCCCAGCCCCGAAGGCCTGGATTGCACACCCCTCCCCTCCCTGTCGTGCTGGGTTTGCCCCTTCTCCCAGGCCTGGGGGCGTCTTTGTCCCCTCTTAGTGGTGGAGCTCAGGTTGAGCTGGGCAGCATAATTTGCCTGGTGGACCAAGCACCAGCTTCACCGTCCCCACCAGTAGCTGCCAGCCTCCCCGACCTCAGAGCCACAGCCCTGATCAGCCAAGGTCACCTGGGAGTTGCCCAGCATCTCTCTTATGCCACCACATGGTGAGCCAAGGAGTTTATTCCTTTCTCTCCTTCCCTGTGCGGTTTCTAAGAATTTGGCCATGAGAGTGATTTTATTCAGGTCACCAACAGCCCCACCTTTTGCTCAGCCTGATAGATATAAACCCCCAGCCATTACTGTCTCTGGTCCCCTCCACCCTTCATTTCCCAACTCTCCCCTTAAATATTTCTCAACCAATCTCATTTCTTTTCATTTTTCTCTGTGGCCTCAATCCTCCAGCCCTGCAAATCTACTCAACTATCTCTGGCACGCAGCCTGTTCCTTCTTATTATTAATAAGACTGAGAATAATGGAGAATAAATAAGACCTTGCTATCAAAGACTCTCATGCCATCGACCCAGAGCCTCACAATTGGTGACATGCAGAGTGTAAGTGACTTGTCTATGATCAGCAGCTAGTTAGTGGCTGAGCCAAGTCAGGAATCTATTTTAAGTGGTATTACTTATGGCTTATCAGGAAATTATCATTTTTAAAAATAAGCCAGTGAAAAAGACAGCTGAGATTTTAAAGTATGCTTTTATTACATTTCAAGGGCAAGATTTATTCCACTCCTTAGTATTGTAATTAAAGTAAATGAAGTAGGATTTGGTATTATATTTGCCTTTCCAACAACCTTTTGGAGACACCTGCATTGCTCTACAAAAGGAAAGCCATCTGCTCATGTATTCATTGCATTAAATACCCACTCACTCACTCAGTCCACAATTATGTGTTGCCTTCCTACTGTGTGCCAGGCCCTGGGCTCAATACAAGACACACACTGGTGAGCAAAACAGGTTTGCCCCTGCCCCCGTGTGCTTAGAGTCTAGTGATAAAGTCAGGTGTTAAACTAAGATGTGCACCAAGAATGTATGACCAGAAACATGCTAAGTGCCAGGAAGGAGAGGCACAGGGGCTCTGGTAGCCTCTAAGAAAGGAATCGACCTGGTCCAGAAGTTCAGGAAAGACTTTCTGGGGAAGTAGCCACTGCCCCAGGAGACAAGAAGAAATGAACACAGGGAAGAGGACAGGGAAGGGAGTGTGTAGGGGAGGTAACAGAATGTGCAGCGCCCCACAGCGCATGGACCAAGCACAGTGCCATCGGGGAACTGAGAGTCATTGGGGAAGTATGGTGTGTGACCAGGCAGCACAGGTAGGTGGAACCAGACTACCCAGTCTTGTGAGCCCGGGTCATTTTATATTGCTTCCCAGGGAGCAACATAAAACTGCTCAGAACAGGGATTGACCTGACTGGATTAAATCTACTTAGGTGCTGGACATTTGGGGTGGCACAGGGAAAAGAATGTCTCAACCCTCAAAGAATTTTCCACCAGATTCCCAGGCATTAATAAAGCTCTGCTCAAAATTAGATCATTGATTTTTCTCAGAAATATGGGTATCACTCTTACACTAATAATGGTTTTAAAAATATATAAACATTAAAATAATAAGCCAGGCATTGACTCATGCCTGTAATCTCAGCACTTTGGTAGGCCAAGGCAGGAGGATCACTTGAGGCCAGGAGATCAAGACCAGCCTGGGCAACATGGTGAGACCCCCATCTCTACTAAAAACAAAAAAGTCTCCAGGCGTGGTGGTTCATGCCTGTAGTTCCAGCTACTCAGGTGGCTGAGGCAGGAGGATCACTTGAGCCCAGGAGGTCAAGGCTGCAGTGAACTATGATCATATCACTGCATTCTGGCCTGGATGATAGAGTGAGATCCTGTCTTTATTCTTAAAATAAAAATAATAAAAATATCTAGTACCTCCTAAGCATTTGCTGCTTTATGTTTTACTTATTATTTCATTCAATCCTTGCCTCAAGTTGTAAGCATTATCACTCCCATTCCATAGATGAGGAAAATGAAGTTCAAGAAGGGATAGTAACTGCCCAAGGTCACACAGCTACTGGCAGATCCGAGGTTCAAACCTGGAACTGTCTGAATGTTGACTCTGCCATCTCTAGGCTTCATAATCTTGGGAATTCCTGCCCAGAAATTCAAGGACAGCCAACATGACAGGTCTAAAGCATTCGTTCCTCCTGAAATGTCAAAGTCAACAATGGGCTATACTTTGCCAAAGCCACTGGCCAACTCTCTCCTTGTCTTACTTGACCTTCAGTGTCAGTGAGCAGATGACCACTGCTCCTTCTTAAAACATGGTTCCTCTTTGATCAGGACCTGGTTGTCCTCCTACCTGCTGCTATTCCTTCTCAGTCTCCCCTGCCTGCTACCCCTCCTCAACTTGACCTTTAATTGTTAGGCTCTACAAAGCTCTGCCCATGGCTATTTTTCTATTTATAATCCTCCATTTGATTATCTCATCCACCCCAGGACTTTAAATTGGATCCGTAAACTGGCGACAAATCCACACCTCCTTCCTCCACCTCTCCCCTGATCATGTCTCCACACGGTTGTCTAATTGACCCACCAAGTTAACTCTGGACACCCACCACCAAACTCTCTCCTGCCCTTAGCAACTCCATCTCACTAAATGGCACCTCCTTGTACTTTGTTGCTGAGGCCAAAAGTCTAGGTCTTATCCTTGATTCATCTCTTTCCCATATGGCTCACCTCCGCTCCATTGACAAGCCCTGTTGTTTTGCCTTTCTTTCAACTATATTCTGAATTCAACCACTTCTTACTACTTCCACAGTGCTATCTTAGTCCAAGCAACTGTTTTGTCTTACCAGGACTATTGCAGTTGCCTCCCAACTGGTCTCTCTGTATCCACTTTTGCTCTCCTACATTCTATGTTTCACACAGTAGTCAGAGATACAAGTGTTCAATTTGTACACTTGAGTCTGACCTGGATCCAAATCTTGCCTCAGCCAGGGGCAAGTCACTTAGCCGCTCGGTTTCCCCATCTCTCAACCAGGGGTAATGAAATCTGTGACAGCGCTGTTTGAGTACTAAGTGAGATGGTGTGTATATCATGCTTAATATAGTTCCTGGCTTGTAATGAGTGCTCAGATGTGTTATTACTACACGCTGCTCAGATTTCCTCAAGGGCAGCCTTGCTAGATGAGCATCAGTTGAAGGTGATGCTGATCAGAAAATGAAGCAGTGCCTAATTCATTATATGTCAGCTTCCCAGTTCCTATCTGACCTATGGTGGCCACGGAGCATCACTTCCCGCCCCATCCCTGGATGCCTGTTGACAATCACGGATGCGCACACACACTGGCCTATGAGCAGAGTTTTGAAATGTGAAGTGAGATGGGATTTGAATAGCACTTTTCTTTGCTCATAAAGAAACCACTCCCTGAAACCACTATCTTCCAGACCCAGATGGGAGCCCTGACATTTACAAGCTCCAGCTCTGAGACAGGGTTTTGCTGTCACAACTTGAAAGAGCCAAAGGCCTGGCCAAGAGAAGAGGTGGATGTGGCCAAGGGTAGAGTCATGATGTTTGTGCCCTACTGTGGAATTTCCAAATTATGAAAACAAAAAATCTCATTCTTATGGAGACACGAGACCCAAACATCATAGGCTGGAGGATGCTTGCCCTCTGGTGAGGAATCACAAGGCAGGCCCCTGCATTCACCTTCTCTCCTCTTTCCTCACCCCTTCCTGGAAAACAGGAGTGAGGCTACAAAGTCAGACAGACCTTGGTTCAAGTTCTAGCTCAGCCACTTTCTGGCTGTGTAACCTGGGATAACTATGAATACTATGAATCCTCTTTGAACCTTGGTTTATTCATCTATAAACTGAAAAGTAATGGTATTACCTATTTCATAAGGAGCTGTGATTGTTGTAGAAATAATAAGTATCATATCTAAAAAGGGAGAGGCAATATAAGATAGCAGTTAAGACTGTGGGCTCTGGAGTTTGAATCCAGCTCTTCCACTCACTGGCTGTGTGAACTTCAGTGAGTTACTTAACCTATCTGATTGTCTAACCTATAAAATGGGGATAACAATTGCTCCTCCCTCCAAGACACATTGTGGGAATTAAAGTTGTTAACCCATTTCAAGAGCCTTGAACAGTGGCTGACACTTAGCAGGTGCCCACTTGCTGTTATTTCTGCCTGCTTCCTAGGGCCCACAAATGACTTGCTGTACAAGAGCTTGGGTGGAAGGGAAGTCCTAAGATCAGGTGGAAGATAATTCCATTACATGCTCCATTATATGTAGACTCATTGTAATTTTGCATGATTCCCAGAAAGCATTGCACCTATTAGCGAACTAACTCCTGAAAATGAGGCTTCTGGGACCTACATGGGACAAGTCTTTCCATGGAGCTGTAAGGGAAGACATGCAGACAGACATAGTTCTTTTGCCATCTACTCCTAATGCTCACTTACCATAAGCACACAAAATGAACTGGCTTCAAACAGCATCTGGCCTCCTGCTTCCAACTGGTTCTCCACTAAACAGCCAAAACAGACTTGGCAGCATTCAGCAATGCCCATCATATCCCTGCTCCTCAGGGACCCCAGAGAGAGTCCAAGCCCCTTACCTGGCCTTCAGATTTTCATACAGTCTGCCTCCAGCCCCCTTCCCTGATGCTTTCTCTCCATAAGATGTTCCCTCCGTCCGCCCACCTCAAACACACATGCCACTGCCACTCTGGACTACTTACTGCCCCAAATGTAAACCATGGGTTTACATCTTTGTGCATTTTTCCATTTGGTTTGCTCAGTCTGGATTGCCCGTTGTATCAGTCCATTCTCTCTATGCTATAAAGAAATGCCTAAGACTGGGTAATTTATAAAGAAAAGAGCTTTAATTGGCTCATGGTTCTGCAGGCTGTACAGGAAACATAGTTGCTTCTACTGCTGGGGAGGTCTCAGGAAGCTTCCAATCATGGTGGAAGGCAAAGGGGGCGTGAGGCATCTCACATGGTGGGAGTGGGAACAAGAGAGAGGGAGGAGTTGCTACACACTTTCAAACAACCAGATCTCAGGAGAACTCACTCACTATCGTGATGACAGTACAAGGGAGATGGTGCTAAACCATTTGTAAAGGACCACCCCCATGATTCAATCATGCCCACCAGGCCACTCCTCCAACACAGGGAATGCTCACTCACCTGTGCACTCATTGCCACATCATAGGTACAGAGGGTGGTCCCGCCACCTGATGAAGGAGATGCACGGGCAAGATATGGCTGGATGCATGGGCAGGACATGTCTAGATGCACAGACAATATGTGGCCAAATGCTCCATGGTACTAGACACAGACAATGAGTTTTCCAAATCCTGGAGGGCTGGGGCCACCTGCTTTTAGGAACTGGGGCCTCAGAATCGAAGGGACCTGGTTTAGTGTCACCCTGTGTTGGCAGGACCCCCAGTCCCCTTTTCTCTGTGTTCTGTGATGGTGGTGAAGAGCACAAGTGTCATGTCAGACAGAACTGGGAAAAAAAACAGCTCTGTAACCCTGGGGGCATAATTTTATCTGTCTGAGCTTTAATTTCCTCTATCTGTCAAATAGAGTTAATGGTGGGACTGATGTCATAGGTTGTTAGAATTAAATGAATCACTCCATATAATGTGCTTAGAATGATGCCAGGCACAACATGTGAATCCAATAAGTGGTCACTGCCATTGTGGTTGGAAATACTTTGGCCATTTTTATTCTCCAGATTCCACCACACATCCAGCCTCTCCATCAGCTGGCATGTGTGGCATGCATTCTCTCGGTGAGCCTCAGAGTCACTGAATAACTGCCCAGAGAGACAAGGCAAGGTGAAAATTACATCCAATCTTATGTTCACAGGGACCAGATGAGCAGATTCAGGGTTGGATTGGATTTGGTCATTCGTTTATTCACTCATTTAATTATCCACAATTATGTGTTGAGAAATTCTTGCGTATCAGGCCCTGCTCTGGCTCTTGGACCCACAGTCAACAGCACAGAGACGGTGGTCCCTACCTTCAAAGAACTCACATTCCAGAGCAGTGCTGTTCAATAGAAATCCCACGGGCACATATGTGACTATAATTTTCTTGTGGCCGCTTTTTTAAAAAGGTGCAAGGAAGCTTAATGATATATTTTATTTAGCCCAGTGTATCCAAAATATAATCATTCTGATATGTCATCAATATTAAAAATTAGTAATTGGATACTTTACATTCTTTTCTGTGCTAGGTCTTCTAAACCCAGTATGTATTTTTCACACACAGCCCCTTCCAGTGTAGACCGGCCACAGTTCAGGCACTCAGTAGCCACAAGGTCTCTGTATTGGACAGAGCTGCTCTCTTGTGTGTGTGAGGGAGCACTATCTAGTTTATTAAATTTTTCATTTTAATCAGTATAGTGAAGAGATACTTTCACTTCTATGCTTCTTGCAGCACACTATGCATAATAGCCAAGATTTAGAAGCAACCTAAGTGTCCAATAACAGACGAATGGATAAAGAAAATGTGGTACATATACACAGAGGCAGCTATTCAGCCATAAAAAAGAACGAGGTCCCGTCATTTCCAACAACATGGAAGGAACCAGAGGTCATCATGTTAACCGAAACAAGCCAGATACGGAAAGACACACATCACATGTTCTCACTTATCTGTGGGAGCTAAGAAAGAAAACAATTGAACTCATGGAGATAGAGGTAGAAGGATGATTACCAGAGGCTGGGAAGGGTAGTCAGCGGAGATGGTTAATGGGTACAAAAAAATAGAAAGAATAAATAAGACCTAGTATTTGCTAGCACGACAGAGTGACTATAGTAAAATAATAATAATAATAATAATTGTTCATTTTTAAATAACTATAGAGTAGAATTGGATTATTTCAACACAAAGGATAAATGTTTGAGGTGATGGATACCCCATTTACCCTGATGTGATTGTTATGCATTGCATGCCTGTATCAAAACATCTCATGTACCTCATAAATATATACACCTACAATTTACCCACAGACATGAACACGCTTTGGTCTCCCCAATCCCACCCCTGCAAAGCTTTCACTGTTTTTCGAATCAAATCTAGGCAAGAGGCAAACCTGGCTTCAGACCCCAGCTCTTCTAATTATTAGCTGTGAAAAAGTGAGCAAGAGCCTTGTTTCATTTGATTTCCTAGGGCTGCTGTTACAAAGTACCATAAAGGGTGGGGGTGCTTAAAATAACAGAAATGTATTCTCTGACACTTCTAAAACCAAAAGTCCAAAATCAAGGTGTTGGCAGGGCCATGCTCTCTCTAGAGGCTTGCAGAGAGAACCCATTTCACACCGTTCTCTTAGCTTCTGGTGTTGACAGAGGTCCTTGGCATTCCTTGGCTTGTACATGCGCCCCTGCGGTCTCTGTCTCCATCATCACAGAGCATTCACCTGTGCGTCTGTGTCCTCCTGTGGCATTCTCCTCTCTATGTGCACTGTCTCTGTATCTCTTCTCTTCTTAAAGGATAACATTCATATCAGATTAAAGGCCTGCCCTACTCCAGTATGACCTCATCTTAAATCACATCTTGATTACATCTGCAAAGACTCTATTTCTAAACGGGGTCACATTCACAGGTACCAGGGGTTAGGACTTCAACCTATCTTTTCGGGGTGCACAATTCAATGAACAACACAGGGTCATTGTGAGAATTCGACAATCCACTGTGTACAAATGCTCTGACATCTCAAAGAGGCTCCTTTTATAGGCTACCTTGGATTTTCTCAGCTGGCATCTTGGCCGCTAGATCTGTGCTTGCCCTTACGGCTGACACCAGCCACCTCTGGCAGCTCCCATCACCCCCAGACTTGCCAGCTGCAGGGCATGTGACTCAAACTAGAAATGCACAAGAGATGACTCCCCATGGAGCAAGCTTAGCTATTGGGGGACTCAAAATGGGAAAGAAGCAGAAGAGGTGTTTGCCCTCCTGTAGAGCCCTGCTCAGGGGGCAGAGGTCCGTAAGACCTCTTTGGGACTGTCCAGCAGGATGGAGCAACCTACAGGGCTGCTGCAGAACTGTGGTCACAACAAGAATGCATTCCTTCACATTACTCTTCTCCGTCACCACCGCACGCCCTTTCCCTAGCGCCTTCCTCCCTGAGGTCACAATGCCACCCTGGCTTGAGCACACGATCCCTCAGGTTTGCTTGTCGAGAGTACCTGGACTAAGATATTCAATAAAGGGAAATTCTATTACCTTTCCAGATTCCGTCAAATGACATCACCTCCACCCCCATTCTGACCCCAGTTCCTTCATGCTCCCAGGGCACCCTGAACACTTACATCTATAGTAGCACTTAGCAGATCATAATTACTTGCTTCCTTGCCTGTCTCCCCCACCAGTCTGTGGCCCCTGCCATGAACTGCACTCTCTTCATGCTGTATCCCAGCACCTGGATGGACTGTATTTTATTCATCACTCTGTCCCAGGCATCTAGCACTCAGATATTTGATAATGACTTGCTGTGATTCAAGTAGCTGGGATCTGCTGACACAAGAGGAGGATGTCTATAAAATCTCTCCCATTCATTCCCACCCTGCCCCTGAGATAACGCTTTTCTATCAGCTTACTGATGCCAGAAACCATTTTTTCCTGGAGACAAAAATCATAATAAGAGATAAGATTTAAATGCAAATATTGCTAAGAGAGAAAGCATAACTCCTTAAATTCTAAAGAAGGTGTAAATGACTGATAGAATGGTTCTTTTCCGATAGGTAATGGGGAGTCATGGGGTGGTAGAGGTAGGGGGACAAAGGTGGGGCAGAGGTGGCCAGCCCAGGACATTTTATTCTCACATAGAATCAACACCATGCTGCCAGTCAAAGAGACAGCTACCTTCTGGGGGCAATCTCAGGGGTGAAAAGTGCCTCTCCCCCAAGTTAGCTCTGCCACTGATCTGCTGTGTGTCCCAAACTCCCACTCCTCCATGGATCAAGTATGCAATGCAATGAAAGAAAACTCACGAAGCCAGAATACTTGTTTTCCCGCTGGCATTTCCACCTGCTACTGTGTGACCTTGGGTGAAGCCTTTATTCACCCTCTCAGTTTCTTTAAACATAACATTAAGATGATGATGACGACGACACATTCTTTGGCTTATTTACAGGGTCACTGGAAAAATAAAAAAAAGTCACATGTACGAACCTGCCTCCCAGTATGTGAAGTGATTTACACATATAAGGCATGTATGTATGTGTTGAATGTATGTATTTGAGACATGGTCGCTCTCTGTTGCCCCGGCTGAAGGGCAGTTGTGTGGTCATAGCTCACTGTAACCTTCAACTCCTGGGCTCAAGCAATCATCCTGCCTCAGCCTTCTGAGTAGCTGGGACTACAGGTGGGAGCCACCACGCTTGGCTAAGTTTTTTGTATTTTTTGTAGAGACAGGATCTCACTGTGTTTCCCAGGCTGGTCTCCAACTCCTGGGCTCAAGCAAACCTCCCACCTCAGCCTCCCAAAGTGCTGGGATTACAGGTGTGAGCCGCTGTGCCCAGCCAAGATAGTTATTATTTTTAGAACTGTGGTGAGGACCTTCTTTCTTAGAAACCTGGAACTCTCAGGGAGGGGAAAGTCAAGGGGCAGAAATCCAGATCTGTCTGTGTGCCTCTCGACCACTCACCCCCATGGGCACCATTCTGCCTCTAGGGTTCTGGGCGCTAGGAGTCCATCTGCCCCTCAGGCGAAGGGAAGCTGTCACTATTCCCCTATGTACTGTCACTCAAAGCTCCTGTTCCCAGCCCCCACAACCCCAGGAGAATCTGAGCTCCAGGCCTTTCTCCCAGAGTCAACAGGCTCCCTCAAAATGACTAAAATTCTGCCTGAATTGGAAGCTATGGAGCACTCAGTTCTCACCTCAGCTTTAACTTGTCAGGGTGTTTGCTAGACACAGGCTTTCCTCTTTGGGGGCAAGTTTTAATGAAGAAATCTGAAAAGTGAATAGGGCCACAGTGTAAAACCAGAAAAGTAAAAGCCACGGCAGTGTCTCCTCCCAGGGAGGGTTTCTGTTCTCTACAGGAAACACCCCAAAACCTAGACTTTTCCTGTCTAACTCTGCATTCCTCCTTGCACACTGACATTTCTGGACTTTCAGTGAGTCGAGGCAGTTACAAAAGCCTGCCCAGGTTCAAGGGGAGGGAACACAGACCCCCGCTTCAACGCAGGTGTGTCTCATAAAAATGTCCCCAGTGTAAGAGCAGCATGGAGGATGGGCTATATGTTGATGTGGCTATCTCTGGAAAATACTAACTGCCACACTAGCTCTTTAATGAGGGGGAAGAAATGTTCATTAAAAACTATTAACTCAGGCTAAAATATAAAACAGAAAATAGTGAATTATTATAAACATTCATACTGCAAGAAAACAGCATGTTTGCCCAAGCATCCCCTTAGAATACATCTTGATAATGACAATAACAATTTGCTAAGAGCTTCCCAGCTATCAAATGTCTCCCCATCATTACCTCCTTCCATCCAGCAATGCTGTGAAGCAAGTACATCCACTTCCCTGTTAGGGAGATGGCAGTCCACAGCAGTACCTCACCCTGACTCACACATTTGTTAGTGTGAGTTTTGGAGACTGAACCCAAGGCTTCTGACTCTAATTATGGTTTTCTGTCCACATCTGACTAGCAACCAGTTTGAGTGATATTTAGGATCCGTTTCATAGAGTTTAAAAGTCAATACGAAATGTCCAGTCTAGTGATCTGGCTGTGGCTTTACCACAGTTTGAGTCTGAGCAAATCACTTTCCTCTCTGAGTGTCAGTTTCACCATCTGTAAATGCAGAAGATTGCACTAAAGGAATTGAAACTTTTTCCATTTAAAGAAAAATGTAAGCAATCACACCCTTTCTCCAGGCGAAATCTTATATGAGGATTCCTACTGTATGAAACATCTGTTCAAAAATAGAGCTTCCCTACCCACCAAAGCTAAACATGCAGCCACCCAGGAACCTTGCAATACCACCCTGGGTATACACCCAACAGAAATATGTTCATTTTTCCCCAAAAAGCCTTTGCAAGAGTGTTCATAGCAGCTATGTTCACAACACCAAAATGTGGAAACAACCCGAATGCCTGTCGAAAGCAGAAAAGCTAAATAAATTCTGGTATAGTCACACAACAGAATACTACACAGCAATGAAAAAGGGTGGACTGCTCCTACAGGCAAGAAAATGGATGAATCTCCCAGACATCATTTTGAACAAAAGAAGTTAGACACAATGAATGCATGCTCTATGATTCCATTTATATGAGTTCAAAAATAGATAATATGAAAATGGTGGTTCTCTTTCATGAGAGCACTGATGGGAAAGAACCAGAGAGAGCTTACTGAGACTTTGGAAAGATTCTTGATCTGTGGTTACATGGATGCATAAGTTTACAGAAACTCATCAGGCTTTATTTTATCTCATGTATCTTTTGAGACAGGGCCTCACTCTGTCACCCAGGCTGGAGTGCAGTGACACAATCAAAGCTCACTGCAGCCTCAACCTCATGGGCTCAAGCAATCCACCCACCTCAGCCTCCTGAGTAGCTGAGACTACAGGCATGAGCCAGCATGCCCAACTAATTTTTGTATTTCTTGTAGAGATGGGTTTTCACCATGTTGCCCAGACTGGTCTTGAACTCCTGAGCTCAAGCTATCTGCCCACCTCAGCTTCCCAAAGTGCTGGGATTACAGGCATGCACCACCATGTCTAGCCTCATCACATGAATTGAGATTCACGTGCTTTATTATACATAAGTTGTACCTCAACAACAACAACAACAAAATGGGTAAAAAGAGAAATGGAAAGACTTTGGTTGATGCAAACCAGAAGGTCTTGAAGACCCCTTTGCTCAGCCTCCCTCCCACTGCCTCTATCCATTCACACCCTTGAAGGACTCTACTAAGCTTCCATGGGTACAGTTTAAAAGGCCATCAGACTAGACCATGTCCAAGGAACTCCCAGCCCTGACAGTCTGTGATTCACCTTTGGGATTCAGATCCAAATGCCTTTCCCTAGAAACCATCTGATATGGTTTGGATCTGTGTCCCCACAAATCTCAGGTTGAATTGTCATCTCCAATGTTGAAGGTGGGGCCTGATGGGAGGTGATTGGATCACGGGAGCAGTTTCTCATGAATGGTTTAGCACCATCCCCGTGGTGATGTTCTCATGAGAGTAAGTGAGCTTTCACAAGATCTGTTTGTTTAAAAGCATGCAGCACCTCCTCCCCTCACTCTATTTTGCTCCTGCTCCTGCTCCATGAAACATCTCGCTCCCCCTTTGCCCTCTGCCATGATTGAAAGCTTCCAAAGGCCTCCCCAGAAGCAGAAGCTGCTTTGCTTCCTGTACAGCCTGCAGAACTGTGAGCCAATTAAACTTCTTTTCTTTATAAATAACCCAGTCTCAGGTGTGCCTTTATACCAGTGCAAGAACGGACTAAGACATTGTCCTATAGGTGACAACTGTTTCAAATGTCCAAATCCCCACTCCATGGTTACCTTATCTCACCCTGTTCTTGTCACCTTCTTCCCTACCCTCCAATGCCCAAAACCCACACACTGACCCCAGGACCACAGCCTCCTACTCAACCCTCCTTAAGCATCACCATCTGCTCCCAAAGTCCCACAGGGGCCCTGCAAGCTTACCTCCTGGTGTGAGCACAGGCTCCAGAGTTCACCCACCTAGATCCAGATCCTGGCTCCTCTACTTGTAGCTGGATGTGCTTTTTATTTACACATTGAGGTTGACTAATGGTACACATCGTTGAACTGTTAGGAAGATTAAGATAGTACCATGGAAAGCACTTCGCACAGTGTCTGATGCATCCTAAGTACTCAAGAAGTGTTAGCTAGTGTTTTGATCATTGTTATCTGTCCCCCTCCTGTTCTATTATCACACACGCATGGCTCGAAGACAGACAACAGCTTTTTAAAAATTAACAACAGGCCAGACGTGGTGGCTCACACTTGTAATCTCAGGACTTTAGGAGGCTTAGGTGAGAGCATCGCTTCTTGAGCCCAGGAATTTGAGACCAGCCTGGGCAACATAGTGAAACTCTATCTCTATTAAAAAAAAAAAAATTAGCCAGGCATGGTGGCATGCACCTGTCATCCCAGCTACTTGGGAAGCTGAGGTAGGAGAATGGCTTGAGCCCAGGAGGTTGAGGCTGCAGTGAACCAAGTTCATGTCACTGCACTCCAGCTTGGGCAACAGAGAGAGTCCCTGTCTAAAAATAATAATAATAACAATAACAATAATCTAGTAGAGTGTTTACCACAGTTTCGCTGGACATCCTCCTCACAGCTTTTTTGAGTAGACTTTGAGTTGTGTGCCCAAAGTCACACAAATGATCAAGGCTGGAGTCAAAATTTAAATTCAAGCCCTATTGACTCCAAAGCCCTAGTCTGAGCCTCCATGCTATTTGCTTAAGAAACTGTGTAACGCAGTTGATGGAGAGGGTACTTAATCTAAAGGAGTGAACATCTGCTGGGGCCTCTGGTGTGATAGAAAGAATTTAGAATCAGACAGATCTAGGTCCAAATCCTGGGCTGTGTGCTTCACCATCTGCGTGGACTTGCACTAACTGCCTTAACTGCTCCAAGCCTCAGTTAGCTCACCTGTAAATTGAGATGCCATTGTGGAAGGCATTAAATGAACTTCATAATGTAGCCAAAAAATTTAAAAAGCTAACCCTGGGGATTTCCAGCATCAGGTGATGCAGATGGAGAGTGATTTGAGGAAGGGAATATATACTTCATCCATGCTTCACCCAGATCTCCCTCCAGTTCAAAACAGAACCCTTCACCCAAGGACAGCCCCTCCTAAGATTGGGGACTTTTTTTAAAAATCAAAAGATGCCTAAGTTGCAAATGCTAACTTTGTGGTTCTGGTCTCTCTTCCTCTGTTGCCAGTTTTAAACAGTTGCTAAAAACTAACATCCCCTCTCACCCTATCTTCCTCTTCTTGTTTGCAAGACAGAGCCTATTAGAGAATTCAAGGCAGTTTTGCTTTCAAATGGTCCATCTTTCTGATTCCCTCTTCTCTCTCAGTCTGAGCTCAGCATGACTTTCCCTCCCTACCTCTTTCTGCTCTACACACACAGCTATGCTGTATGTGAGAGCAATTCGGATGACACCCTAGACTCCACTCCCAGTTTGCAGCAAGAAGCAGGTAGCAGAAGCGGATTCTCAAAGGGAATCAGAAGGGGAAAAGAATTTGGCCGTCAATATGGGTAAAAAAACCCAGACACTTATATACACCCCATCTAAACATAATCCTTCGCCACCCCCAATAGGTAAGTGAGGCAGTCCTGTTCTCTTGCTCACTTCCACATAACTTGCTACAAAGTCTTTTGGCAACACTCCCTTTGTTGTCTTTAATGTGTTTCCTTTAATGACCCACATAATGAGATTGTACCTCTCCAGGCCTGAATAAATGTCATCCTGTGAAGTGGGCATCCTCAAGGAGCTGGGAAGAGCACAGCCTTTCTGGAAGGGCATTTTGGCTAAGAATTAAGTCTTTAAAAGGCTGATACCCAATAACTACAATTGTACCTAGTTTATCAAGGACTCTCAGCTTACCACTGTTTCAAACACAAAATTGCCACCAACTGTGTGTTCTCAAATCCTCTTTAATGGTGCTTGACATCATCTTAGTGCAATTCCATTTATTTCCAGTTATTAAGGGTTATTCAGTGACGTTTTTGTTTCTGTAGGACTCAGTTCCATGCATTTAGAAACTTGAAACTTGTTTTCACATAATGACTCTCTTTTCCTCACCACGCCTAAACACATACACAAACCTAGACTTGAGTTTCTAAGCTGCTTAAAGGTTGTAGGGGAAAGAGTATGGTCTCTTCTCACCATGCCATCTCCTATGCACATACCCTCTGATGTTAGGGCAGGATGGAAAGAAGGAAGGACAGAGATGTCTCCTCATTTAACTGCTTATGATGAGGAGCTGATCCTTTTTATTTCAGTGGTTACTGGTTCCTAGATAATGCAGACTGGGCTTTGACTCCTGCTGTGTGGCTCCTTCATGGGGCTTATCCATTGGGTTCTTTGGAGAACGTTGTAGGGCCGTCCCCTGCATGTTCACCTAAATGGATGGCCTGGATAGGGCTCCAGCTGCTTCCTTTCCTTTTCCTCCCCAACCAGTCTTCCCCATACTTTCCTTCTGCTAGGGGTATCTCATCCAGTGGGCAACCCACTTGGGGAATAATGGCAGAACAGCTCAAGTCTCACTTTCCAAGGTGTTCCCTCGACCCAGGGGAAATGTATGTGTCCTTGACACACCTGAGAAGCCACAGACCCCTATATCCATGTCCTGAGCAGCATCAGGTGCTCCTGCTGGTACAAGACTCAAAAGCCATCAAAGGAAAGATAACAGACCCCAAATTAATGGAGTCGACACTGGAGGAATAGGAATCCCACTTGCCAAATAATTCTCTTTGGGCCTCTCTTGGTTTTAGGGAAGGAAAATGCCCATACCTCCTTCTTCTCTCTTATGGAGAAGTGATGAGAAAAGTCCTATACTAAGGAATTAGTAAATGAATAAGTTCTACGGATGTATTCACAGAGTTGATGGATTATTTTAATGGTATGATATGTTAAACAAAAAGACCAGTGTAGCAGATTGCATTTTCCAACATGGCAGAAACATGGCTACCCATCACACAGGCTCTCATTATAATGTGACCTTGACAATTCTCCTACGAAATGATGGGGTCTTTGTCACCTCCCCTTGAAGCTGGGCAGATCTTAGTGTCTGCCTCAACCAAGAATAGTGCAGAACTAACATTATGTGACTTTCAAGGCTGACTCATTAAAATGCCATAAACTTTCATCTTGCTCTCTTGAGATGCTCACTCTTGGGACCCAGGCACCATGCTGTGACGAGGCCCAAGGCACCAAGTAGACAGGCCATGAGTAGGTGTTTCAGAGGATGTCCCCAGCTGACATCTCAGCTGATGACTTACATCAGCTGCCAGGCGTGTAAGTGATAACCCTCTTAATAATTCTAGCCCTCACCCACGAAGCCATCCCCAACCTCTGTATCTCCCCATTTGAGGCCCCAGACATCATGGAACAGAAACAAGTGATTATACCATGATCCTCTCAAATCCCTGATCTGCAGAACCTGTGGCCATAATAAATTGTTGTTGATTAACCTGTAAGTTTGGAATGATTTGTTATGCAGCAATAGTAACGGAAACAAACAAGATACCAAATTGTCCACAGAACATAATCCATGTATTTCATATAATATATATGGTAGGGTGGGAAATATTTGACACCAACTGCAGATGCCTCTGTCTTCTAAGAGGAGAAGCATAGTTAATATCAATGAGAAAATAAATCTCTATCAGACTCTATTTCACTTGCAGACTGGTGGAGAGACATGAAGAAAATATGGGAATTTCAAAGCCTCCACTTTCTCTCCTTCATTAACAACGGTTGAAACTCAGAGTAGGTGACCCTTGGTGTGAATGGTACTTAATAGTAGATATAGAAAAGAGGTCTAGGACTGTGTAGGGGCTGTAGATCTAAATTGCCTTCTAGGATAAATGAGAGAATTTGAATGTTTTATGGACAGAGAAGGCAAACAACAAGGTAGAAGGCTGGAATCTTCCAAGAAAAGTGGTTGGTGAGAAAAACATTCCCTACAGCAAGGTTGTTAAGGGACTTTTCAGGAGAGAGATATATAAGATCTAATTTTATCTCTTCTTTTAATTTTTAAACTTTTTTCTTCCTTCTAAGGAAAGCAACACTAATACGATCTAATTTTAAACTCGGCATTTTTATGATTTTTAAAAAATCCCTCCTGAGTCCCCACACTGAGTAAAGTTTGCCACGTGTACCTTTCTTGGGAGAAGGGCCTGGTGGGAACAAAACACAAACTTCATGCCAAGTTTGACATGAAGCTCACTCAGTGCCTTGCATAGGGAGAGCATGGTGCCGTCCCTTCATGTGAGACCATGAATTCAGAGCTCCTTGGGGGTGGACATCCAGAACAAACCACGGGACTGTCAGCCCCAGAGACGGCGGGACTCTCAGTGAGCATGCTGGACTTCCCACAGAAAACAGGAGAAAGAGCTTAAGTCACTATTGTTTAAACCTCAAAGTACAGGGCCACCTCAACTGCTGTCTTAATTATAAACAACAGAGTGGCTTCTTGAGTGGCATCTTGCCCAGGGGTTAGCTCGCCAAGTCAGCACACCAGGTAAAAAAGTCAAAAGTCAAAATGCCCTTGAAATCCCTTAGCAGAATGCTACATGGGAGGTGGCCATTTCTCAGTAAGTTTTGCCATGGCTACTGTGTCCCTAACTGTTCAGTTAATCCTTGACTCTTAGTCTGACCATCAGCTGAAGCAGCTAGTTTCAGTGACAGATTATGTCAAACCAAAAATACATCTTTTTAAATCGAAACCCAGAATGTCCATGGTAAGACATTTACACACTGAAAAGTTCACTGGAACTGAGGTCCAAGGGAAGAACAGAAGATTCCTCCCACTCCCTTCTCACACTCACTCCCAGGCAGCCACTTACTCTGTGGGATGGTAAACAGAATCACACACTTTAGATTCTCTCCTCTCCTTCCTCTTCTCTCTCTTGCTTGCAGAGTTGAACTTTATTGGATGTACGACATGGCACTCTAGAAAAATATTAAAAATGCTTATGTTAGGCAAAAATACTGGAAGGGAATACACCACCATCTTAGCAGTGGCAGTCTTTAGATACTCTGTTATTCACATTTTTTACAATATGCACATAAAATTTCTATCATGGTGAGTACCCCATTGGGTAGTTATAGGGATTAGTAGTACTTAAAACAGCGCATGCACAAACAGCAGGCCCTCAATATACTTTATCTTATTATTATTATCAGGAAAGAACAAAGTTTACCTCACTCCTGTGAGTAAGAAAGTGAGGTGGAGGAGATGGCGGTCTACCTGCCAGGGAGTCCCCTCCCCACCCTATAAACCTGTGGGAGGCTTTCATTACCCGCCCCACTCCTGACTGGGATGTTTTGTTGAGTGAAAATCCTGCAGGGTTATATTGGCCAGGTGTCAAGAAGGAGAAAACCCCAACAAAGACTGAGAAAATTAGGAGAAAATGGGAAGGTAGAAAGTGGAGACTAGGAAGTAACACAAATTTCCAGGAGTCTTATCAATGCTGTCACACAGGGCCAGGAAGAGTTCTGGGTAGGACTCCTCCTTGGAGCAACAGAAGGAAGCCTGGCTGGGATTGGATTTGACAGACCTGGGATCTGAATTCCAGCTCTGCCCCTTGAACAAATGACTTAATTTTCCTTTGCCTCAGTTTCCACATCTGGAAAATGAAGGCTGATCGTAACATCCACCCTATCAGAATGCTGTAATAATAGGTACTACATCTGCAGAGTGCTTTAGCACAGTGCCCGGCACATAACGAGATCTCAACGAATGTTAACGGTTGTTATTATCTGCACCCTGAAATTCCCAAATAATTGCATGTGGTTTCTGGGCACTTGAATTGATTCTGTGTGTTTCTATTTACAGACATAGACTACTCCGCTGTTTAGGAGCATATCTTTGCAATGCAAATTGAGATATGCTACCATCTATCTAACTGGCTAATAATGGTGCCTGAAATTGGTTAAAATGTGGCCAAATGGACACATCCTGCTCTGCTAACAGGAATGCAAATGGCTTAATCTCTGGGAAGACTGGTATGACAACATGTGTCAGTCCCTTAAAGATGACCACGTGGGGCCAAGTAGGTGGGCAGAGGGAACCAGGTAGTGGCAAGGGGTTGAGCAGAGGTGGGGACAGGATGGCTGGGAGAGGTGAAATGCAGAAACTAGGATGGACCCCATGGAATCAATATATCTCCAAGGAGTCCCAGAAATTCCGGGGGTTGAGGGGATATTATAAAACACGTGGTCAAACAAATCAAGGCTGGAATTATTATATGAGTGTTAGAGAGATGCTAATTCTTTAAGACTGGAGACACCAAAGAAAAGTACTTCCACATGTTGACTGCATATCCTTACCTGGAGTCTCAGAGGCATCTCCAATCTAGCACACCCACGATAGACCTACCAACTTACCACACCTCCCACTCAAACTGTTCATCTCTCAACATTCCGCTCAAAAAAAAAAAAAAAAAAAAAAAAAAAAAAAAAAAAAAAAGGCACCACCGTCAACCTGGTTGCTCAAGCTCCAACTTAAGAAGCCACCCTTGATTTCTGCTTTCATTTTACCACCACTACCAAGGACATCACATCCAGTCCCTCAACAGGTCCTGTTTCTTCTGCTTCCAGAACAGATCCCGAATCCAGCCACTTCTCTCAGTCTCCATTCTGTCACCCAGGCAGGGGTGCAGTGGTGTGATCATAGCTCAATGAAGCCTTGAACTCCTAGGCTCAAGCGATCCTCCCACCTCAGTTTCCTGAGTAGCTGGGATGAAAGGCACGTGCCACCACATTTGGCTATTTTTGTGTGTGTTTTTTTAGAGACAAGAGTCTTGCTGTTTTGCTCAGGCTCATCTTGAACTCCTGGCAAAAAGTGATCCTCCTGCCTCGACCTCCCAAGTAGCTGGGATTATATTCACAAGCCACTGTGCCTGACAATTTTGCCTATCATTTTACCTGTTGTACTCTTATCCCTTTCAAACCATTCTACAGGTAACAGCTTGAATGCTCTTTTAAAAATAGAAACTATATTGAGTCACTCAATTGACCAGATTAAAACTCATCGATTTCTTCATGTTGTCTACCTCTTTCTCTTTGCCTACCATGCATTTCCCCTTGACTACTAACCCACAGTCAAGTCAACAGGTCTTCTCTCTGTATCCCCAACACAGCATACTCAGGGTTCTCTAGCTGGAGTACTTCTTCTTTGGCTCTTCTCCAGGTCTCTCCTCAAAGAGGTCTTCCTTCACTAGAATAGCCACAGACACCCCTCTAGTCACTATCACGATAATTTGTTATACTTTGTTCGTAGCACTTATCTCCATCTGAAATTCTTTCATTTGTTTACTTATATATTGTTTACATTTCCCCCACCAACACACATATGCAGGACTAGAATATGAGCTTTGTGAGGGCAGAAGCCTGCTTGCCTTGCTCACTTTATCCTCAGCACTTGTTACATGGCAAATGCTCACTAATTAATTGAGAAAAAAATTAATAAATGAATACCTGGGTCATACAAGTTTCTGGACCTCACACTCCAGCTCCCTCTAGTCTTTTATGACTTCAGTGTTGGCGGAGAACAAAAGCAGAGAAGGGAGAGAGGAGCAGGCCACTGGTTCTGATGGAGAGATGAAGATAAATGTTTCTTGTTTAAGCAAAGAGAAAGCCAGAGGGAAGTTCAGGGTTTGGTCTGGGCTTGCAGAGCAAGTTGTTGGCAGATTGAGATGCTAAGGCTTCTAATACTTGGTACTTGTCTAGTTGCCTACTCCAGATGTGTCTTGTCACCATCACTACAGTGCTACGTCACAATGGTGCACAAAGAACTAACTTCATCCCAAAGGAACTCCTCTTGTGACATCTGATCACATGGCATACAGGAAGTTGGTTAATTAATAAGCATTCAAATGATGAAGTGTTCAAATATTACGAGGCTGCCCAACAAAGCTGAAACTTCCTTAACATAGTATCTGCTATAGTTTGAATGTGTCCCTGAAAAAGCATGTGTTGGAAATTTAATACCCAGCTCAACAGTGTTAGGAGGTGGAGCTTAACGAGAGGTGAGTAGGCCATGACAGCAATACCCTCATGAATGAATTAATGCCTTTATTGCAGGAGCGGGTTCTTTATAAAAGAGTACCTTTGGTCCCCTTTTCTCTCTCTTTCTCTCTCTTGCTCTCTCTCTCTGCCCTTCTGCCATAGGAAAACGCAGCAAGACCCTCACCACGTGCAGCCCCTTGATCTTGGACTTTCCAGCCTCCAGAACCATGAGCTGACTGATTTATGTTTATTATAAATTACCCAGTTTGTGGTATTCTGTTGCAGCACCACAAAACAGACTAAGAAAGAAAATTGGCAATAAGAAGTGGAACTGTTACTGTAACAAACACCTGAAAATGTGGAAGCAGCTTCAGAATTATGCAATTGAACAGAAGCTGAAAGACTTTGGAGGAGCAGGCTACAAAATGCCAAAATTACTATAAATGGACCTTGAGGATGATGCTGGTAAAGGCTCAAAAGAAGAGGAGAGCTATAGAAGAAGTCTGAAACTTTACTTAAGTGATCATAATCAGAATGTTCATAAATATATGAGCAGTAAAGGCCATACTGATTGGGCCTCAGATGGAAATTGAAGAATACTTTATTGAAAACTGAAGTCATGGCCATCCTTGTTGTGAAGTGGCAAAGAACTTGGCTAAATTATGTGCATGGTCAAGAGCTTTACGGAAGGCAGAATTTAAGAGCAATGAACTAGGGTGTCTGGTGGAAGAAATATCTAAGCAAAATACTGAAGGAGCAGCATGGCTTCTCTTAACTGCATAAAGTAAAATGCAAGAAAAAGAAATCATTTAAAGACAGAATTTAAAATTAAAAGAGAAATAGAGATTTGGAGGACTCTCAGACTGGCGATATAGTAGAGAATAAAAGAAGCTTTTTTTTTTTTAAGAGAAAAAAATGTTTTAGGAAACCAAGGGTGTGGCCAAGGGACTATTTGACAAGGAGATTAGCATGGATAGAATAAAGCTGGAGGTTATTCATCAGGACAAGGGGAGAAGGACCCCAACGGCACATAAGAGATTACTGATGCAGACCTTCCTATTCCAGGCTCAGAATGACAAGGTCGGGGAAAAGAAAATACATTAAAAGAGAGGCCTGGGGCATCCACGGGGCCTTGGCTCCAGGCCAGGTCAAGTCTCTGCTCTCTGAATTCTGGCACAGCACCCCAAGTGGCAAATCTTAGCAGTATCCATGTGGTGTTGAGTCTGCAGGTACACAGAATGCAAGAGTTGTGGGGACATGGCTTCTTCTACCTAGATTTCAAAAGATGTCTCAGATAGCCTGGAAGCCCAGGTGGAACTTTTCTCTTGGGCAGAGTCACTGCAGACAGCCCCCACTGGGGCAATGGGATCAGAGCTGCTGCATAAAGTCCCTACTAGTCCTTGTGGAGCCATAAGGGTAAGGCCACTCCCAAGACCCCAGAACTGTAGAGCCACCACCACGAGGTAACAGCCTGGGGGAGCTGCAGGCATGAAATTTCAACTCCTGAGAGCTGCTGTACAGGCCTAGCTCTCCCTAACCACCCATAAAGCCATAGGGGCAGGGTTGCCCAAGGCATTGAGGGACCAACTCCCATCCCACTATACCCAAAGGTAGGACACTGAGTCCAAAAATACTATTCTTAAGCCTTAGGATTCAGTATTATTCACCTTATTGGGTTTTGAACTTGCCTGGGACTTGTTTCTCCATTCTTCTTTCCTATTTCTTCCATTTGGAAACGGGATGTCTATCTTATGATTGTTCAACTAATATATTTTGGAAGTAATCTGTTTGATTTCACAGGCTGACAGTTGGTGCGGTTTTAACTCAGGATAAATTGTGCTTTGAGTCTCACCCATGTCTAATTTAAATGAGACTCTAAACTTTGAACTTTTAAATTGGTGCTGAAACAGTTAAAACGTTGGGCCTATTGGAATGGAATGAATGTAGTTTGCATGTGAAAAGGACATGAGTTTTGGGGGCCAGGTACAGAATGCCATGGTCTAAATGTGCCCTCCAAAATTATTTGTTGGAAAATTAATCTCCAATGCGACAGTATTTGGAGGCGGGGCCTAACGAGAGATGATTGGGCCATGAGGGATCCACCTTTCATGAACAGATTAATGCCATTATCACAAGAATGTGTTTGCCATAAAAGGGTAAGTTTGGTCCACTTTTCTCTCTCTCCCTTCCTCTCTTTGCCCTTCCACCTTGGGATGATGCAGCAAAAAGGCCGTTGCCAGATGTTGCCCCTCAAACAGGGACTTCCTGACCTCCAGAAAAGAGTCAACACATTTCTGTTCATTATAAGTACCCATCTCGGGCACGCTGTTATAGCAGCACAAAATGAACTAAGGCAGTATTCGAGGCATGCCACTTTTTATTCTCTTTCCAGATCTGAAATAGCCCACATTAATTTCCCCATCTGTACAATGAAAAGCAAATAATCAGCAAAGTCTCGTCTAGCCCTGATGATTTAGAATGTTTCTCTTTGACATAAGTTCCTTCCTTCAGTCAAACTGATCTACTTACTGTCCTCCCTGTCCCCCAGTCCCATCTACAAATAAGCCTCAAGACATCTGCCTTTGCTTATACTGGTTCTCTACCGATAATGCTGACATTTCCTCTCTGCTGTTTGAAATACTATGCGGCCTTCAATAACCAATAGAATTTCCACTTCCACACTTCTTATTTTTTCCAGCTGAAAAAAACTTGCCTTTTTTAAAATTATTATTAGTTTTAGATGGAGTCTCGCTCTGTCGCCAGGCTGGAGTGTAGTGGTGTGATCTCAGCTCACTGCAATCTCTGCCTCCCGTGTTCAAGCCATTCTCCTGACTCAGGCTCCCAAGTAGCTGGGATTACTGGCGTGTGCCCCCACATCTAGCTAACTTTTGTATTTTTGGTAGAGACAGGGTTTCACCATGTTGGCCAGGATGGTCTCGATCTGCTGACCTCAAGATCTTCCCGCCTCAGCCTCCCAAAGTGCTGGGATTACAGGCATGAGCCACCACACCTGGCCAAAAACTTCCCTTTTATAAACTCCTGGGGCATTTTCTAATCCAGGGATTGGTAAACTACAGCCTACAGGCCAAATGCAGGCCGTTGGCCAAATCTGTTTGTTTTTATAAGCAAAGTTTACTGGAACACACTCATGCCAACTCACATATTATCTCTGGCCGTTTTTTTGCTATGATGGCTGGGTTGAGGGCATGTAACAGAAATAGTGTTGTGTCAGGCCAGGTCTCCATTAGCCACCAGAGCAGTCAGCCTTCACCAATACCTTATTGTCATTCTGATGAACATATACGTAAAACATTAAAGAACTGGAGAAACTGGTGCCTTAGTACAAAGGTTAGAATGTAAAAACAAGTTCATTAAGACTCCACCTGGGCTTTCTCAGACCTTAGAGTTTAATTAAAATAATGGAGGTGCTCTTGCACACCTTGTGCCATGACCTACTTTAGATTAAGTAATTGTTCCAAGCCTCTGAAGTAATTTTCCAGACCCCAGGCCCCACATGTAGGCGTATCAGAGGCATTTAAGCCAGAGCAACTCCATCTTGAATAGGGACTAGATAAAATAAGTTGAAGGCCTGCTGTGCTGCACTCCCAGGAGGTTAAGGCATTCTTAGTCACAGGATAAGATAGGAGATCCACAGAAGATATAGGTCATCAAGACCTTGCCGATAAAACAGGCTGCAGTAAAGAAGCCAGCCCAAACCCACCAAAACCAAGATGGCAATGTGAGTGACCTCTGGTCGTCCTCACTGCTACACTCCCACCAGCACCAGGACAGTTTTCAAACATCATGACAACGTCAGGACATTACCCTACATGGTCTAAAATGGGGAGGCATGAATAATCCATCCCTTGTTTAGCAAGTCATCAAGAAATAACTATAAAAATGGGCAACCAGTCGCCCTCAGGGCTGCTCTACTTATGGAGTAGCCATTCTTTATTCCTTTACTTTCTTAATAAACTTGCTTTTACTTTACCCTATGGATTCGCCTCAAATTCTTTCTTCTATGAAATCCAAGAACCCTCTCTTGGGGTCTGGATTGGGACCTCCTTCCAGTAACATAAGCACTGGAGATAAACCTCTAATTTTGAGTTGGTCTGGTGAGTTACTCTGACCTTCTCTCTGTAACCAGTTGCAGAAATAAACTCCCTTCTTTCCCAGTCTGTCAGTATCTCGTTACTGGACCACAAGAACAGGCAGCAGGACCTCGTTCTGTCCGGGAACAGTGTGGCTCATATACTGTTTAAATATTTACTATCTGGCCCTTACAAAAAAGTTTACCAACCTGTAGCTAATCTATGCTTCTCAAACAAGATCCAGGCTGAGATCCAAGCAGGAGACATCTGAATCCACATGGTCAACATTGTGTATCTTCTTGGAGCATCAATTTTACTAGAAGACTAGGAAGAAAAAAATAGTTAATAGACTATACATGTAAGACATTTAATAGACATTAAAGCAAACACATTTATATTATGGAGTAGAATCCAATATTTTGAATGAAATGATGAGTTAAAATTCCAAATGTGATCAAAATTTCAAGCATGGGGGCGGTCTCTACACATTGTTTCTGTTCCTTTACTGTTATAAATATTTTTGTTAGCCGGGCACGGTGGCTCACACCTGTAATCCCAGCACTTTGGGAGGCCAAGGCAGGCATGGATCACCTGAGGTCAGGAGTTTCAGACCAGCTTGGCCAACATGATGAAACCCCGTCTCTACTAAAAATACAAAAATTAGCCAGTTGTATTGGCGGGCGCCTGTAATCCCAGCTACTGGGGAGGCTGAGGCAGGAGAATCGAACCTGGGAGGCAGAGGTTGCAATGAGCTGAGATTGCGTCATTGCACTCCAGCCTGGCGTACAAAAGGAAGACTTCTGTCTCAAAAATAATAATAATAATCATCATCATCATCATCATCATCATAAAGTAAATGAAATATTTTTGTATAAAATTTTAGAAAACACCCATGTATGTATGCTATTTAATTTGTGATGGAAGTGTTGCAGAATTTTGCTTCTTAATTCAACTAACACCAGGTTCTTGTCACACAACCAGGAAGGATGAGGCGCGCAGACACACTGAAGAGTGCTTAGAGAGGAATTTATTGGGCAAAAAGGAAAAAAAAAAAAAAAGAAACTCTCAGCAAAGCAAGAAGGGATCCTGCCAGTGGGCTCCCATCTCACGGACTGAACACGAGGCCACCACACAGAAACTGAATAGGCCAGGTTCCTCCCTCCTGCAAACGGTGTGAACTTCCCCTGGCTCCACCCCGTTTTCCCAGTGCGCAGGCCAGTCGGAGATTCTCCGGGGACCCCTTTTTCTCTGCCTAGGAACTTGGCCATCTCAGAAGTGCATTTCTTCTGAGTCTTTGTATTCTTGCCACTCTGGCACAGTGCTTGACTATGAGAACTCCAGAAGGGCTGGCATTTATTAACATAAATCCTAAAAGGTCTTTACCTGTTAGAACGGCTTAGAGGAGTTCTGCATGTAGGTGGAGGGATACACCAGATGACTCTGCCTGCAGAGGTCTCATACACTGTGGCTTATGAGTGCCTGTACTGTCACTATGGCAACAAAAAGTCTAATAAGATCTAGTTACATTGATAATATTCACAGCAATGTCATCACTAATATAAAATTCAAATTAGTTCTTCCTGAGTTGAAAACAGAAACAATCTTTATATGAATGAGCTAGTGATAACCTCGTTGTTTTGTTTTTTATTTGCCTTTTTCTTTTCCTTTAAATGATTTATGTATTTTGTAGGGGAATGGAGGTATTAGAAGGTTTTCCGTGTCCCTGACTACCGGCCCAAGCACTATTACCATCCCACTCCATATTCCTCATCCCAAAGCATCTCCCTGACTTCTGAGGTCTGAACAATCACTATTGCATAAAACAGTGACCGCTGGGTTTTGTTGTCTGTTGTTATCTTTGTTTTGTTTTTGAATGCAAATGTGCCTAGGAAAGGATAACATGTAAAGATACCAATCTCTTCTGAAGACTCCGCAGATGGCTTTGGCACTGGTTGGGGGTAGGGTGAAGAAAGGCAGTCCCAGCCTCTGAATCAGAGTCAGATCTGAGGCCAAACCCCAATTCTGCCATTGACTTGCAAAGCTACTCTCAGTAATTACTCGCCACTGATGCACCTTCATTTTTCTTTCCTGTAATATGAAAGCTGGAAACTGGGTGTTCTCCAAGAGCTTTTCCAGCTGTAAAATTCTACAGTTCAAGGCAGCATAATTAATGGAAAAATCAAGGGCACAACCACACGGATAGAAATTAAAAAAGATAAACCTTTGGGAGGGTGAGGCAGGTGAATCATGAGGTCAAGAGATGGAGATCATCCCGGCTAACACAGTGAAACCCCGTCTCTACAAAAATACAAAAAATTAGCGGGGCGTGGTGGCGAGTGCCTGTAGTCCCAGCTACCTGGGAGGCTGAGGCAGGAGAATGGTGTGAACCTGGGAGGCAGAGCTTGCAGTGAGCCGAGATGATGCCACTGCCCCCTAGCCTGGGCGACAGAGCAAGACTCTGTCTCAAAAAAAAAAAAAAAAAGATAAACATGATTGGAAAAGGTTAATTACAGAATGACTTGTATTGCATAAAACCACTTTAACTTTTTAATTTAATTTTTGGAATAGGTAACATAGTCCATCCACATTGGCTACCTCAAAAAAAAAAATAAGAAATATATTTAAAAGTCTTCTCGCATACCTCATCCCACCCCTCTTTCCACATCCCACATGCAAAACTGCTATTAGGTTTTGCATGTAAACTTTCAGTTTCTTTGTGCACATGCAAACAAAAATTAATACATAGGCTTATTTTCCCCTTCATTAGCACAAAAGATAGCATGCTATATATATCCTTCTGCACCTTGCTTTTCTTTCCACTTGATATGTATTTGAAAACTTTCCATATTAGTACAGATAGTGCCTTCATACGATTCCATTACAAGGATGCACCATACTTACTTAATCACTCCCTGTTAATGAATATGTGGACTGTTTCTGGTCTTCTTATTACAAGCAATACTGCAATGAATAACCTTGAACACATGCACTTTTCAACATGTGTAAACATATACTTATCTATAGATAAATTATAAGAAATGGGATTTCTTTTATAATTTTGTGCATTTGCTTTATTTTTAGAGGCAGGTTCTCACTCTGTTGCCAAGGCTAGAGTGCGGTGGATCAATCATAGGTCATTGCAGGCTCAAATTCCTGGATTCAATCAATCCTCCCATCTCAGCCTCCCAAAAGTGCTAGGACTATAGGCATAAGCCACCACACCTAGACTTGTGTATTTGCATTTTTCATATATATTGTCAAATTGCCCTCTACAGAGATTATACCAGTTTACTTACCCACAATCAAAGTTTAAGTGCCTCTTTTCCCTCAGCCTCTTCTATACACTGTTATCAAATCTTGGGTATGGACCTATTTGACAGATTTTTGAAATGCTATCTCAATGTGAAGGGGGTTTTTTAGTGATTAAAAAAAAAATTTTTTTTATTGTAGAGATGGAGTCTCACTATGTTGCCCAGGCTGGCCTCTAACTCCTGGGCTCAAGTCATCCTCCCACCTCAGCCTCCTAAGTAGCTACGGCTACAGGAATGCACCACTGCACCCACCTTCAATGTGGTTTGAATTTTTATTACTCTTTTTTTAATGAATGAGGTGGTGAATCTTTTCTGATGGTTAATAGCCATTTGCATTTTTTTCTCTGTAAATTAATACTTTAAGCTCTTTCTCATCTATATAAATTTTTAAAACATGCATACTTAGTGTTTATAGCCATGAACGTGCATGATGAAGGGTGGGAGGGAAACTCTAACCTCAATTGAGAGGCTGCTGCTGGCAAGGATGGCAGGCGGGTGGGACATGGCAGACAGCAGAGACACAAAAGGATTATCGATGAGGGGGTAACATTTTATTTCTTAAAAAAAAAGAAATCACATGAAGCAAGAAAGAAAATTGAAAAAAAAAAAAGGAAGCAAGGTAGGGAAAGAGAAGACAAGCTTTAAAATCAGTAAAGCTGGGCTTGAATCTCAGCCACAACACATGCTCTGTAGCCTTTCAAAGCTCTCATAACCTCTCTCGTTCTCAATTTGCGCATCTCTAGAATGTAGAGAATTTAATGACTAAAGATAATCCATGTAAAATCATGATTAGCACATCATTGTTGCTCAACAGTCATATTACATTGTTAATTTGATTATTATTCAAATGTATATGATGCCTCAAGCCAAGAGAAAGGGTCTGGTGGCTTTTCCTGGCTCAACTATCTTTTTCCTGTTAGGTTTCCCCAGGTTGTAGACTCTTGTTGGTGACATCAGGCCAGGGGTTTCATCCTCTCTTGACTATTTTCCAAATGTCCTCCCCAGAGCTGCCCCTGTTGGTGTAACTGGCGTGACTGAGAGAAGCAAGGATGTGCTTGAGGTAGGGCTGGGAGGGGGAGTTTCCCCTGTGTCGCAACCACTGTTTCCAAAAGCTGTGACCTCTGTTAGCTGTGAGATTTTGGCTTCCCCTTGTGGCAACATCTGTGGAACCACATCCATAGTTTACCTGCAGCCTGAAACGCCCTGACCTCAGAGGAAGCCAACGCCTCTTTCTCCTTAGTTTGCATTACCTCAACAAGCAGTAGGCTGCCCCACCACACCCTCCACAACCCCCCAGGCTTCTTGATGCCTTGTTTTTCCAAAGCCTAAGAGACCCAGAAAAGTTATTTCTTTGCTATAAACTCCTTTTATCAGAACAGAAATGATTAGAGCAGTGAACTTGGTATACACCTTTTTCCATCTTTGGATTATTTTCTGAGTTGAAACGGTTTCTATTCTTTTTCATTGTTTTGATCCTAAAACATCACAACACTAGAAAGGAGAGAAGAGAAAAAGGAAGAAAAAGAGAAAAAGAAGATTGCCAAGGCAGAAAGAAGAAAAAAAAATAGGGTTGAAACAGATGGCGTCCTGGCAGGGTCACTTCTTAGGCCCTGGAGAGAAGCTCCAGAAGTGATCTAAAGGCCCTACGTTGGACACCACCACGTCCTTCCCTAGTGGCTGAACTTTTGCTCTCATAGGCCAAATAGCTCTTGTATAGCTAATGCCCAGCTATAAGTGAGAGAATGCTGGGTGAGCTTAAAGGAACACCCCCTCTGATAACATCTGGAAGCTTCACCAAACCAGCAAAGACAATGTCCTTCAATTATAATTGCAGCAATGAACCATTAACCCATCAACCAAATCATGAAAATCATGGAGAAAGGAATTACTATTTTTCACAGCAGATGAAGATCGCTTTATCTTTGGCAGAACTGATCTGAAGGGAAATTGTAAGACACATGAAATTTAACTTTTCTGGCATTTGTGAATATTTCTTCTTTTAATGACCTGGATTCCATGAAACCAGGAACCTCTTTCTGTAGCACCCCTCACAGGCCTGCCAGCACATTTACTGCCAGTACCTCACCTCTCTTGCCTTCATCCAAATTTCCCTTTCATTGGCCTAGTTTTCTGGAGCTCTTTGCTGGAAGACAGACAACTGTCTGTTCTGAGAAACCATTCCATTCTAAAGTGATAATGGATGCTGCAATAGGTAGAACAATAACCCCTCCGAATATATCCACGACCTAATCCCCAGAATCTTTGAATATGTTACGACATAGCAAAGGAGACTGTGCAAATGAGATTAAGGTTAAGTACCTTGAGATTATCCCGCATTACCCAGGACAGCCTAAACCAATCATATGAATCCTTAAAAACAGGGTCACTTTTCTTAAAAATGAGTCAGAGAGGTGACAGGAAATAAGAGCTTCTGACTTTGAAGATGGAAGAATTGAGCATGAGTCAAAGAATTCGAGTGGCTTCTAGAAGCTGGGAATGTCCCTCAGTGATAGCCAGCAAGGAAACATCATCTCAGTCCTACAACCAGAGGAACTGAATTTTGCCAGAGACCTGAATGCGCAAGAAAGAGATCCTCCCCTAGAGCCTTCAGTAAGGCACATACCCCTGCTGACACTTTGATTTTAGCCCAGCGAGACCACATCAGACCCAAAGAACTGTAAGAGAATAACTTTGCTTTGTTTAAACTACAATATTTGTGGAAATCTGTTGCGTGTGTGTGTGTGTGTGTGTTTTTTTTTCTAGCAACAGTACTAACATGTGACTCAGTCAGTAGGGATTTCAGCTGGTTTTCTAAAGCAACCATGAAACATGAGGTTTCATGGAAACATGAGGTACAACATGAGGGGAAATAATGTGTGCATTTTGGAGCAAGCAAGTTGTTTTGCCACAATTTGTGGGCAGGTGTGTATACATTCACCTGTTCCATAAATATTGATGGAATGCCTACTATGTACCAGGCACACAGCTCCCTATACATGCTTCCTTTTAGATCATGTCTACATAAGTGGATTCAGTCAGCCAGCAAGTCAACAAATGTTCACTGAGCATCTACTATGTACTAGGTACAAGGACAACTTAATTGGGATTCATTGAAAGGTTCTTTAAGCTGTGTGCCTGGGAAGCCTGAGATTCCAAATTATGCAAAGGAAGACTGGAACCAGACAGCATTGAAGTCTGTTTTCACAACAGCTATGAGATATTGTTGTCTTCCTTTTATAAACAAGAAAACTCATGCATAGAAGGACTAATTGACCAAGTCACACCACCAGTAAGTGATGGAGATGTAATTTTTAAATTAAAAATGAGTAACAGGGCCTGGTGCAGTGGCTCACACCTGTAATCCCAGCATTTTTGAAGGCTCGAGTCCAGGAGTTCGAGACCAGCCTAGGCAACATGGTAAAACCCGGTCTCTACAAAAAGTACAAAAATTAGCTGGGCATAACATAAACGCGTAACACAAAATGTACCATCTTAACCACTAACCACTTTAAGCACACATTTAACTAATGTAAAGTACGTTCACATTATTGTGCAACCAATCTCCAGAACTCTTCTTATCTGGCAAAACTGAAAGTCTATACTCATTAAACAACTACTCTTTCCTCCCTCCCCACAGCCCCTTCTAACCGCCGTTCTACTTTTGGTCTCTATGAATTTGACTTTTCTAGGTACCTCATATAAGTGAAATCATACAGTATTTGTCTTTTAGGGACTGGCATATTTCACTTAACATGTCCATGTTGTAGCAGGTCAGAATTTCCCTTGTTTTTAAGGCTGAAAAATATTCCATTTTGTACATATACCATTTTCTTTTTTTTAGACAGGGTCTTACTATGTCACCCGGATAGAGTGCAATGGCACCATCTTTTTTTTTTTTTTTTTGATTTTTCAAATTATGTATTAAATACTATACCAATTTAAATATGATTTGATAATATTAAATATCACACATATATGACAAATTTTATTTTATTTTTTCTATTCTAACCTACTTCCTTTTTTTTAACTATACTTTATGTTCTAGGGTATATGTGCACAACATGCAGGTTTGTTACATATGTATACATGAATGGCACCATCTTGGCTCACTACAGCCTCAACCTCCTGGCTCAAGTGATCCTCTCATCCAGCCTCCCAGGTAGCTGGGACTATAGGTATGCATTACCATACCCTAATTTTTGTGTGCTTATGCTAATTTTTGTGTTTTTTGTAGAGACAAGGTTTCACCATGTTGTCCAGGCTGGTCTCAAGCTCCTGAGCTCAAGCAACTCACCTGCCTTGGCCTCAACTGGGATTATGAGCATAAGCTACCATGCCCATCCTATATACCACATTTGTTTATCATTCTTCTGTCAATGAACACTTGGACTGCTTCCATTTGGGGGTTCCATTTTGTCAACAGTGCTGCTATGAACATGGTGTACAAATATGAGACTCTGCTTTCAATTATTTGGGGTGTATACCAATGGAGCTGGCATTTGAAAGCAGATCTCTCTGGCTCCGACACCCATTCTCTTTCCAGGGTACCACACAGCCTACAGGGAAATTATGGATTTCCATGCTGCAGCTAACCAGAAACAAAGCATTTTTTGCTCATATTCCATTCTACATGGATCAGATCAAGCTAGTTTTACTCTATGATTATCCAGTGATAAAAATACAACCTGATATACTGTACTAAGAATAAAATTCAAACTCCTTGGTCCTAGTGATCGGGCCCATGCCACCTTTTCCAACCCCATTTCACACCACTTGCTATACTTGCCATGCTGTGTGTATTTCTATCCCTCAACACACCAAGCTCATGCTATCCATTCTCCTTAGGACTTTGCTTAACTGACCCCTTCTCTTCATTCAGGTCTCAGATCAAATATCACCACCTTGAAGTAGAGGCCTTCCAGATGATCATTTGTAAAGTAGTCCCTCCTATCACCATCTATCAAATTATTCAATTTTATTTTCTTAATAACTAGCTAAAAACAATTTATTTGCTTTTGATGTTTTCTAGTTCATTATCTGACTCCCTCAGAAGAATGTACTTTCCACACAAATGTTACCTGTCTTATTTTCCTAATATCCCCAAGCATAGAACCATGGCTGGCACACAGTGGTGCTTATTAGAATATTTGTTAAGTAAAGGAATGTAAAAGAATCTTCATTGTGATGTTGTTTATCATATCCCAAAAAAACCCAAAATAGTATGAATGTCCACCAGTGAGGAATGGTTAAATAAATGAAGGTACATAATGTGGAAATTTCTACAGTCATTCAAAAGTTGAGATGGGCTGGGCACGGTGGCTCAAGCCTGTAATCCCAGCACTTTGGGAGGCCGAGGCGGGCGGATCACGAGGTCAGGAGATCGAGACCATCCTGGCTAACACGGTGAAACCCCGTCTCTACTAAAAAATGCAAAAAAGCTAGCCAGGTGAGGTGGTGGGCGCCTGTAGTCCCAGCTACTCGGGAGGCTGAGGCAGGAGAATGGTGTGAACCCAGGGGGCGGAACTTGCAGTAAGCCGAGATCATGCCACTGCACTCCAGCCTGGGTGACAGAGCAAGATTCCATCTCAAAAAAAAAAAAAAAAAAAAAAAAAAACCACACACACACACACAAAGTTGAGATAACCCATTATTATTAAGAAGCAAGAATGTTTTCAAGGTATGGTTGATTTTCTAAAAGGAAGGTGCGGAACAATAAGTATGCTATAATTCAAGTTTTGTAAGATATCAAAAATACAGGTGTACATTAATGTTTTGGACTATCCCATGTAACGGTGAAAGGGAGGGCTCCCCTTGGCCCTCTGAGGATTTGCTGAAATACCAACTCGCAAAAGGCAGGTTAATTGGAGAAAAGGCATACAAATTTATTTAATGTGCATACACAGGGGACTTCAGGATGAAGAACAAGGATACAGGGGAAATTGTCCATTTTTATGCTTAGGTTCAACAAAGTATGAACAGCCATGTAGAAATAGGATTAGACAAAAAAGAAAAGAAAAGAAAAGAAAAAAAGTCTAATCTAATGCTAATAGACTGAGCAGAGAAACCCAGCGAGACCTGTTGGTTGAAGTTCTTCTTGGCCTCTCTGAGCAGCATTCCTTCCTCCTGGGAATGGGGTGGGACCCCTTTCTGGAATGGAGGTCAAACAAGGTAGATCAGATAATTTCCTCATGGCCAGTTTTTACACAGAAAAGCAGAGGGGTAAGTTGGAGTAATAATTCTAGATTTTATGTCTGTCTTTGGGGAAAAGGGGTTCTGGTTCCTATGACCTACCTTGGGAAAAAGGGATTCTAGTTTCTCTGGATAGCCTTGGGGGAGAAAGGGGCTGAAAGACAGGAGAGCAGAGGTCAGAGAAAAACTTTTTGACTTCTGAGGCCTTTATTTTGGAATATTGTTTTCTGAGTACCAACACCCACCAGCAGTTGTGCCTGGGGAATGAGATTAGAGAAAGTAGAGAAGAGAGATATTTTCCATTTTTCACTTCATACACCTTGTATTGTCAGTATGTTTCACTATTAGCTTCAATTGATTTTGTAATGAAAACAATTCTATTATATTTGCTGAAGTGTTTAGAGAAGGAATATACTGATGTTTGCAATTAACTTTGAAATACAATATATAAACAATAGGATGGGTTGAGAGATGGATAGAGGATTAGGTAGATGAATATGTGATAAAGCAAGCACAGAAAAGTATTCATTGGAGAGTTGAGATGACAAATAGATGGGTGTTCATGGTGTAAGTCTTTCAACTTTCTGATTGTTCAAAAATGTTCATAATAAAATCTGGGGGTGGAAATCTTACTATTCTCGAATGCCTACCATGCATCAGACATGCACCGTAAGTTTCTTGAGTTCATGTCCATGTCGCTGCAATGGCACCTAAATGGCATCACAGGCCACTGTCATGACCCCCCCACCAATTCATGCTGCCAGTTATGCCACAGGCCCCTTGCATCCTACAAAACCAAGACTCAGCAGCACAGCTGCCTACATTTGGATGTGGTGTCCCTGTATTGGACAGCCCAGTGCCTCAAGGGAAGATTGGGTCAGAGGGTAAAAGAATCTGTATTTGTCCAAGTTCTAGCAGAAAACAAGGAGCATCCTCAAAACAGTCAACTGGAGACAGTTTGTTGAAAGTACTAAATTCAGAGGTGTGGCAGAACTAGGGAGTGGCTGGGGATGGAAACGCATGCCGGGAAGCCATTACTACCCCTAGGCCTAAAGGGCTGGGAAAGTGTAAGGTTTCTAGAGCTCAGCCAATGGAAGCCATGGGCACAGGAAACAGATACTTTCCAGGATGCAGTAAAGGGGGCACTGAGGGATTAATGACCCCGCTTCTTTCTTTTCCCACACTCCTTTCTTCTGCTAGTGCTTTCCATCACCAAACCTCACAAGAATCCAGAGAGTGGGAGTGGCCTAGTGACAGTGGCTTTGGTGGTCAGCATTCCAGAGAGCAAGCTGGACAGAGCATGAATCTGGGGACAGAGTAGGAGCAGGGATGGGCAGTCAGAAAAAAACAATAATAATAATAAGGACAATAATATTACAACTGGCAGAGACTTGCATCAAACTAATCTTACAATTCATCATCCAATACAAGTCATTTAGAGAAATGAGCTGGGCACAGTGGCTTACACATGTAATCCCAGCACTTTGGAAGGTCAAGGTGGGCAGATCACTTGAGGTCAGAAGTTCGACACCAGCCTGGCCAGTATGGCAAAACCCCATCTCTGCTAAAAATGCAAAAATTAGCCTGGTGTGGTGGTGCACGCTGTAATCCCACCTACTCGGGAGGCTGAGGCAGGAGAATCTCTTGAACCAGGGAGGCGGAGGTTGCAGTGAGCTGAGATCACACCACTACACTCCAGCCTGGGCTACAGAACAAGACTCCATCTCAAAAAAAGAAAAGAAGAATGAAAGAGGTTGTTATTAATCATTACACCAAGTCTACAGGCAAAGCCAGAACTGCATGGCTACTCTACTTTCGTCATCTATTTCAATCCCTCAGTTTGCAGATAGGGTCACTGAAGAGACCCAGACAGGTAAGGTGACTTGAAAAAGGTTGCACAGCAGGTCAGGGGCAGAGGTGGAAAAAGTCTCAACCGCTGACACGCAGGCTGGGCCCCTTGATTTTTCACCACTTGGTCACAATGATCATGCTCAGCAAAACACCCCTCAGGCTACTACAATATGCTCACATGACTCCAGGGAAAGGACAGCTCATCTGTCTGTCCCAAGAAGCATGTGGTTTGAAGCTTCTTTTTTTCTCATATTTTTTCTTCCCCCTTTTTGTGGTCAAATACTGGGCTGGCTAGAGGGGAAGCACTCAGGTATCAGTGGGGTTTCACTGCTATTTCATTACATAAGTGAAAGCCTGCAACCAGGAGAATGAAATGCAAAACAGGGCCATCTGACAAGCTCCCTGGCTCTTCCCCGAGGGTCTGCAGGGCTGCCTCAGTCACTCCTCATGGTGTCTTCTTGTCTCTGGGGACAGGCTGTTGAGACTTCTGGGAAATACCCGTTCAGTGAATTCCTCATCCAACAACTATGACTTGAGCATTTTTTAAGTCTCTGACACTGTGCTATACAAGGATGATGAGAAAGACATGGTCACTGACCTCATTAAGATCCCATTATGGAAGATAATAGGATATTATGGGTGTTGGTTAATAGACATATATACAAATAAATTAATTACAGATCACAGCGCTAGAAGAGAGTGTTCTGAAAAACAGTAATAATGGCCAATTGTTAATGTCATCCTTTCTCCACAACTGCTCCGTAAGGTACAAACAATTATTACTTCCATCTTATGGAAGTGGGAACTGAGGCAGAGAAGTCAGGTGATTGCCCAAGGTCAATTCACTGGTATGTATCAGAGCCAAACTTGAACCTGTGAGTGGTGTTTCAGAGTCTGGGTCTTAACCACTGTCTACGTTGGGGAGCATATACTTAGAAGGCATGGAAGGCCCTTCCAAGGAGGGGGCAGAAGAATGTTCTAGGCAGAAAAAGGAGCAATGGTCAATGTACAAAGTGGAAAAAGAGCCTGGGGTGCTCTGTAGTTTGTCAGAAGGCCTGGGAGATTGGGGTGGGGGTGGGGTGCACTCTAGGTGCACTTTACAAAGTGTCTTTGCAGACATACATTTTCCTAGGTTACCATCAGAGAGCCTGGTAATCCCAAGTGGGTATGTATTATCCATGTTTTACAGAACAGCGTACATTGTTTTTGGCAACTCAAGGCAAAGGTGAGACTGGCCCCTGTGACTTTGGACTCAAGTCTAGTGCTCTATGTGACCTCTGCTCAGGAACAAGCTGCCCCTATGGTTCCTTAAGTACAACGCACCATGGTAATGCCAGCTCCTCTTGTTCCCTTCTCTGCCTTCTCCCACTCCAGAATTCACCTCTCCAGCTGCCTCAACAACCTAATTTCTAGGGGAATCTGATAAACAAATCTGTGCTCATTTGCTAATAGGTAATAAAAAAAAAAAACCCTGTTGGAAACCTGGAGACAACTTGTCTTTACATCCCTGTGAGAACTTACAACAGCCTTTCCATTTTTCCAGTCATAAGATCAGCCTCAAGCTATTAGACATTTCCTTCTCTGCCAAAGAGGAAGTCATTTGTTGATTAATAGCCTATTCCCAGAGGAATCTAGCCAGAGTTTGAGCCCAGGCTTCTGGTTAACAGGTGGCAGTTTGCAGATGCCAATAAAATAAGCATTGTTCAAAGTAGTTAATCTCTTGTCTGTGAATATGATCTCCTCAGTCTCAGAAACCTCAGTCCCAGGAGATCAGAGCAGCAGGCTCCACACCCCCAGGGCTCTCAGCCCCTCAGCATGGCCCCAAACACTGCCTTCCTCTCTGCCTCAACTTGTACCAAGTCCTACCTTGAACTTGGGGCCCAGATGCCCCAGACCCTTCACAGCTCCCAGAGCACAATATGTGACAGCCTTCCCCAACTCCTTCCCAGGCTGTCTCCTTTACACCTGTGAAACACAACCCAGAGATGCCTCATCCAGGAAGCCTTCCCTGACCGTCCCACCTCTTCTCGGTGCTTCCATAATCATAATTCTCTGAGTGCCTACGATGTGCTGCACACTCTGTTACACACACCCCAGGGATTATCTCAATCTGATAGCAATTTAGAGACACAGAATCTCCCATCCTACTGTTTTATCATCGAAGAAACAGAATCACAAGGCTGTGCCCATGGCCGGGCAGGGAGTGCTGGAGGGGGAATACAAACCCAGGATCATCACCCTCTGCCATGTCACCATCATGACTAACATTTATTGGGCACTTACAGAATACCTCCCATAGCCCTAAGCCCTTGACATACATTTTCCTCATCAAATCTTCACAGTAATCCTACACAGTTTAGTCACTATGTGTTATTAATATATCCATTTTGAAGATGAGAGAGGTTTAATTATTTAGCTAAATCACACATTCAGCAGAGTACACCACAATGCACTGAAATAGCCCAGATTAGCTGACACTGCTAGTAATTTACCCAACATCCCTTCTTCTCCTCTTTCATAAAACAAAGACTATATTGTTAGAGATGACAATGTGCCCAGCTTAAAAAAGAAAAAAATAAAGACTAAACAAATGATCTCCTATCCTCCTTTGCAGATAGGGTTAGGCAATGAAATGTCAGTCAACATCATGGGATAGGGGGCCCTAGGAAAGTGATTTAAAGAGGGTGTACTCTGGCCAGGCACCATGGCTCATGCCTGTAATCCCAACACTTTGGGAGGCCAAGGCGGGTGGATCACCTGAGGTCAGGAGTTTGAGACCAGCCTGGCCAACATGGGGAAACCCTGTCTCTACTAGAAATACAAGATTAGCTGGGCGTGGTGGTGGGCGCCTGTAACCCCAGCTACTCGGGAGACTGAGGCAGGAGAATCGCTTGGACCTGGGAGGTGGAGGTTGCAGTGAGCTGAGATGGCGTCATTGCACTCTAGCCTGGGTGACAGGGCAACACTCTGTCTCAAAATAAATAAATAAATAAATAAACAAATAAATAAATAAAGAGGCTGTACTTGGCTAATACCACTTTGCATTTCTGCCTTTCACCCTCCTCCTGCTTGAGACATGCAGTGTGGATTTCCAGCAGCTGTCTTATGACCACGAAGCAATCCTACTAAACATTGCCACGCAGAAGAATCAAAGGATCTTGGGTTCCTGGTGACATCACAGAGCTCCCAAACCAGCCCTGGGCCACCCAGCTCCAAATTTCAAGGAATTTGGAAAAAAAAGAGACTCTTATTTAAATCTCTGTTGTTTTGATTCTCTATTACTTGAAGCTAAATGCAATTCCTCACTCATTTACTTTGCTATGTGTCTGACGACCTGTCCCCCGAGCTGTGAGGTCCTCAAGACTGAATATGCTGCCCTCTTAGTCTCGGTACCAGTGTCCCTAGCATAGCACCTGCTCATTGTAGTCTCTCAAATCAACCCCTTCTTACCATTCTACTCCCCCTACCCCTGCCTTGGCAAAAGAGGTCATGTTAGGAAAACAGACAACTCCCCTTACATGAGAGGTACCACCACCAAATTAAGGGAAGGATGAAGAAAAGCATGAAGGGAAAGAAGGTGAGTCCCATGTGTGAAGCAGGGGACTGGGAAGGGCCCAGGCTGGCTGAGTGCCAGAGCTCCACTTGGTCTTCTGTCTCAAGCCATGGTGATGTCATTTCCATGCCTGGGAAACCCAGGGCCAGGAGCCAAATCAAATCTGGAGAGTGGAGTCAGCAGAGTACCTAAGCCAGAGCTCAATGTCAGCTTATGCAAAACAGCCAGTATCCCAAGTGTTGCAATTTGAGGCGCTCTGGGGATGGCTTCATGCCCACTGTCTCCACCAAACCTGAAGTCCCTCTACAAGCAGCTGATGCCAGTGGGATGAAAGGCTTCCCATGCTGTGGCCCCGGGACGAGTGCACTGGCTGTTGGGGAAGTCAGCTTCTCAGAGGCTCAGTTGTCTCATCTGCACAGTGGAAGTAATACTGACTTCCTCTGATTCCATACAGGAGCCAGGAAGAGGGTCAAGTATAAAAATGGACAGGAAAGCCCTCTTATAAACACTGAACTTTTACACAAACCCAAGGTAATGGGTGTATATTTGTTTTTCTGAGGTGGCCTCTGCATCCACAATTATAAAAGGCTCCTTCCAGATTCCAAATACTACGTTCATTATAATCTTTTTCTACACTCAAATGTAAGCTGCTGATAAAAGGTTTTCTCTGAAAAAGACATCTTCTGAAATCGAAAAGATGGACATAAGGTGGAGTTCCGTAGCAGTGAAAAGAGAAAGCCAAGAGAATGGAAGACAGATGCATGAGGAGACAACGCTGTTCGCATAATTTGTAGCCCTGGGATGGTGGAAGGAGGGAACTAAGATGGATTGGTTGGTTTGCTTGTTTCTGGCTCCTCTGGAGGTGGAATATTCAAGCTATAGGTGATCTTCCTTAGCTTAGAGATTTACAAGACATTAAGTTAATTTCTTTAGGGGAACAGGCCTGGGAGTTTGAGCAGATGGGAGGAAAAATGACTTTTAAACTTTATGTCTTTCCAAATATTTTTGTTTTTACTACAATGCATTTTTTTTTAACGAAGCACACTGATCATGAAGTCAAGAGATCGAGACCATCCTGGCCAACACAGTGAAACCCTGTCCCTACTAAAAATACAAAAATTAGCTGGACGTGGTGGTACACGCCTGTAGTCCCAACTACTCAGGAGGCTTAGACAGGAGATTCGCTTGAACTGGGAGGCAGGGGTTGCAGACAGCTGTGATCGCATCACTGCACTCCACCCTGGTGACAGAGCAAGACTCCGTCTGAAAAAAAAAAAAAAGTATTTATAGGCAGAGTGTATTGGCTCACACCTGTAATCCCAGCACTTTGGGAGGCCAAGGTGGTAGGATCTTTTGAGCCCAAGAGTCCAAGACCAGCCTAGGCAACTGAGCAAAACCCTATCTCTACAAAACAGTTTTTTAAAAACCAGCTGGGCGTGTAGTCCTAGCTACTCGGAAGGCTGAGGTGAAAGGATCACTTAAGCCCAGGGACTGAGGATACGGTGAGCCATGATCGTGCCACTGCACTCCAGCTTGGGTGTCAGAGTAAGACCCCTCTTAAAAAAACAAACAAACACACAAAAACAAATGAAAACTAAATAAAAATATTTGTGTTTATTCAGAGTTTAGAATGTGATTAACCAAAATATTCATAAATGACTTTAAGATTGCCTAGGTTTTCACATCCCCACCCCCTTCATGGGTCTACCACATGATACAGAAATCCATAGTGTTTAGCCAAGTAATTAGGCTCTGGCCATTGTATTGATGCTACTATTAAAAGGAATTGAGGCTGGCTCACTTGCCAGTTCTGTCCAGCCCTGTCCCTGGCATTGAGAAGACCAAGAAACTGCCTGCTAGGGTGTAGTTGCAGGGATGCTGAATTCCCATCATTTGTCAATCCTGTGGGTCCAAGATCAGAAGGGATATGCTTTAACCCAATGATAGCATTAAGTCATGAGAGGAATTGCCCATTAGCTAATTTACCCATTAGCAGAGGTTAGCTTATCTGATGAGCTCATTGCCACCATCGCCTACTCCTGCCAATAGAAAGCAGAAACTGAAGATAAGCAAGGGATGTGCTCATTTTTACGTATGGCAAAAAAAATTTAAAAATTAAACATTAGCGCTCAAAAAGACCTGAAGGATGATCTAGCCAGGAGGCTGTAAACAGGAAAGCTCTGGCTTTACGTATTCTGTCTACCAATGTAGTGGTGTTTTCTTTGAATCTGAAAGTCTTTATATGCACTTTCCCTCTAATCATACTCCTCATCCAGTTATTCTATACCTGACTGCCTCTAATAGTTATGTTATCTGCTTGGTTTCCAAAGTGACCCTGCCAGGCCTCGAGTCTAGCCTTTGGTACCTATCCTGGTACCCTTTGGTTAGGGCTAAGAATCTAAAGGGATTAAGAATAGATGAACTAAAGAGGTATAGGGCACCTAAAGGAGAAGGAGATACAAAAATAAATAAACAAAAATAAAAGTTGGACAGACAGCATAATGTCTCTGAATCTCAGAAATCTCTGAATATCTCCTGTAGAATGGGGTTAATACTGCCTAGCCTACAGCTAGGGAGAATCTGACCAGAGAAAGCATGTGAATTGCCTTCTCTTATTTTTAAAGAATATTCCTGTCCTTTAAAGAGTGGTCTTTAAAGAATGTCTCTGTCCTTTCCCTCCCAGAAGACTCAGCATGCTCTCCAACACTCTTGCCTCATGATTCCACATCCCTTACCTAAAAACACTAGGTAAGGAGCAAATATGATCGGGGTGTTCCAGAGAGGTGAGCCAAGGCAGAGGATGAGAAAGTGACCTGTCCTTCATTACTTGAGCAGGTGCCTCCATCCAGCAGGCACCCACTTAGCCCATAGCAGCAGTTGGAGCTATGTCACCAATTCCACCCAAAACTTGTGCAGTGGAAGTGCATGGTCTTGATACCACTCATCTTGGTAATTGATTCCACACAAATGGGCTAACAGAGACCAGTCATCACACATATGCCAACAGCTTGCTTACTGGTTGTTTTTCCCTGATTTTTTTCTTTTGGCAAACGAAACATCCCTCAGACAGATTCTTGGCTTCTAGGTTGTCCCTTGGATCTGATAACTGTTGGTTCATGGACTCCAACCTGGCCTGTCATTTTAGCAACCTAGCTAAAACTTCAGTCAATGGAGGGAAAATGATCATTTGATGGCATAAAAAGCCACCATCCGGGGGCAGGCCACGGTGTGGCCTTGTGAGCTGGGTTCCCTAAAAGACTGTCCAGTTTCAGTAAACTGCAGAACTCCTGTGTCCTGACCCCATCTGTTGTTGCTGAACATTAACTTGACTTTAAATGACTAAGTAATCACATCAAAATAGAAACCAGGGCAGGGGCCCCCCATTGAAATCTTGGCATTTTGGTGTCTAGTAAGCAGTGACCTTCCATCTGAGCCCACCTCTTCCTTCTTTTCTTTCTTCATGATATTATCTTTCTTTGGATTTTCCATGGAGTTTCCTTTCTTAGCATTTGGTTCCTTGGGTTTTTATCACTTTACACTAATTTCCTCTTTGTCACTAGCTTAAGACCAACTCTTCCCTCTGCCTCTGCCTCCTCCACATTACCCTTTCTTCCTCCTTTTTCTCCTCCCTGTCTCATTTCGGTAAGCATTCCTTAAAACCCTTCTACTTTTGATAAGAATTGAAGACCCTGTCAAAGAGAGAGAGAAAGTAGACTTTATTAGTTCAAAGCAAGAACTTTGGTGGCGGCTCTGAGTGTGACACCAAGATTTGCCCTTAGCAATTGTGTAGCTTTGGGCACACGATCTAGCCACCCGGTGCCTCAGTTTCCTCATCTGGACAACAGGTATAACAACACCCATTTCATGGGATCAAACATAACGCTGTGTATGTAAATGGCTTTGTTAGCTAAAAGCCCTACCATATGATATATTCTAAATAAAATTTAGCTTAGGGAAAAAAGGATTCACACAATCTTTGCTCTCTGTCATGGTTTAAATCAGTAGGGTCCCAGCTATGTTCCTTAAAGAGCTAAAGCTCCAAGACTTACCTGGGATGGGCGGAATGACAACAAGATGAGCCCTAATTACCCTCCTTTTTTTTTTTTTTTTTTTTTTTTTTTTTTTTAGATGAAGTTTCATTCTTGTTGCCCAGGCTGGGGTGCAATGGCACGATCTCAGCTCACTACAACCTCCACCTCCCAGGTTCAAGCCATTCTCCTCCCTCAGCCTCCTGAGTAGCTGGGATTACAGACACCCACCACTACACCCAGCTAATTTTTGTATTTTTAGTAGAGACGGGGTTTCACCATGTTAGTCAGGCTGGCCTTGAACTCCCGATCTCAGGTGATCCACCCGCCTCAGCCTCCCTAAGTGGTGGGATTACAGGCATGAATCGCCACGCCCGTCCCACCCTCCCACTTTTAAAACAGTTTCTATTTTCTCTCTTTTGCATATTGGATCTCTGAATAATATACTGAAAAAACGGATTCCATTGCAATGAAAATTTTTTCTGAAATTGATTTAAGCTGATTTTTTCACTTGTTCCTTTGCCAGAATTCTTCTATCTTTGTTCACTCCAAATGAGAGGTACTTGACACATAGAACCTGCAAAGTCATTGTTCCACTCCTCGTTACTTCCTTGCAGTTTGAAGCCCTTCTCTCTATTTTAAAAAGTATGACTGACATTTCTTTTCTGTAAAGGAGCGGTAGAGGAATTTAGCCCTCCTGTCAGACTCTCTTGGAAGATCTTTTCACCAGCCTCCGACTGTCAGATAGTGAAAGACGGTTATTAGGTAGTTGGTTTCATTTGAAGAAAACGGAGTGCCTGTTTTCTTTACTATTTGAGAAATTTTGTTACACCCAGGATTTCACGCAAGAACCTGTGGTAATGAATTGAATCTGACAAAGCATTCTCTATACTAAGTAATATTGTTTCACTACCTTAAAAAAATATATATCTTAAAAAAAAAAAAAAAAAAAAAAGGCAGGGCGCTGTGGCTCACATCTGTAAGCCCAGCACTTTGGGAGGCCGAGGCGGGTGGATCACCCGAGGTCGGGAGTTTGAGAGCAGCCTGACCAACATGGAGAAACCCTGTCTCTACTAAAAACACAAAATTAGCCGGGCCTGGCGACGCATGCCTGTAATCCCAGCTACTCGGGAGGCTGAGGCAGGAGACTCGCTTGAACCCAGGAGGCGGAGGTTGCAATGAGCCGAGATCGTGCCACTGCACTCCAGCCTGGGCAACAAGAGTAAGACTCCATCTCAAAAAAAAAAAAAAAAGTCTGACCTTCCTGAAAACAGATCAGAAGTAAATGTTGCCTTTATTCTCTCAAGGGTCGCTTAGAGGTAGACTCAGCCCCAGTCTCCCACACATCCACCCCCTCCCCTGTAGCTGATGTTCACAAATGTGTACACAGAGTTCAGTGAGATTCTGTGCTTTTGGCAGGGACGTTTGGGTGCCTCCTTCCCGCTCTATATCCATTTTGCATTCCCCACTTACATCTCTAATATTTTACTGAGGAAGGTGGGGAGTTATAGGGAAGGTGCCCAGGACGAAGACAGAAAAGAGAACGACAACTAAGATGGAGGCTCCTCGACCCCTCCATCGCCCCGGTTGTGAGCCCAAGTGAAAGTGAGTGTGGTTGGGGTAAGCCGCTATGGGATAAATGTTCATGAAAGATGATGTACAGACAGAGCTACCTCAGGACCCAGGAAACCAAGAGGGACATTTGATTGAAAGCTCAAAGACAGCAGAGCTCAGAGCTCATGACAACGTCATGGGTGAGTGTATTCCCAGTGCCCAACATATTGCTGACACATCGTGAATCGAATCTGATAAAGCATTCTCCATACTAGGCACACAATAAGACACAAAAGAAAGAGCTGTTGGATGAATAAATCAATGAATGAAAAAATAATTTGGAGAAGAGCCATTCTCCCTCCCTCCCCCACTACCTGTTCCACAGTAGTCCACATTGGAGCTGATGGCCTCTCTGCTTCCCCTCCTGTTGGCAAATCCATCCTCCACTGTAGCAAGAGTGATCAATTCAAAATATAAATGTAAATATAAAATGTAAATCAGGTCTTCTCCTTCCCCTGCTTCAAATCTTCAACTTAGGACTTAAGATGTAACCAAAGCCTTTGCCTGGGTGATGTGGCCCCAGCTAGCTCAGTGGCCCCTCCCTGGCCCTCATCCCTTCATTCTCTGTACTCCAACCACTGTAATCTTTTGCTTGTTTCCTGAACAAGCCAAGCTCATTCCTGCCTCATGGCCTTTGCACTTGCTGTTCCATTAGCCTGGAACACTCTTCCCCCAGATCTTTAAATGAAAAGATAATTTCCTATCATTCAAACCTTTAGTCAAATGACAACTCTTCACAGAAGCCTTTCTTGAGCACCTAAAGTCACTGTCTATTCATTTGTGATCACACCACCATTTTCTTTTTCTTCATAGCATTAAGCTCTCAGGAATGATTTTGTTCATTTATGTGGCTTCATTATCATTGTCAGTCTTGCACATTCTAATATAAACTTTTTCTCTATGTTGTTTGCAGCTGATGAGTCCCCAATGCCTAGAACAAAATCTGGCACACAGTGAGCCCTCGATAAATATTTTCTGAATGAATATTATTAATATTATGAAATTATGAATATGTATTATGCAGCCTTGGCATCCTGAGGGCTCTGGGCAACACCAAGTGAATTTTCTCAGGAGTTAATGCATCAGAGGCACCAGATAGATGCTTCAAATCGATGCATCAGGAAGAAAGAAAGAAGTGTGAATGATGGCAGCTGACATTTGTAGAACATTTATTATATGCAGAGATTTTTTTCCAAGTCCTCAATGTTTATTATCTTTTATAATTCTTGCAGCCGCCCCTGAAACGAGGTCAAATTATTATTTCTATTTTATGGATAAATAACTGGAACAGAGAAGGGAAGCAACACCCCCTAGGTCACAAGGGTAGTAAATGGAAGATCAAAGATGTAAATCCAGACTATTCACCACTACACTACACTGCTTCTCTCAAACTGACTTACTGAGAAGCACACCTTCCCTGGGTGGAGGCTAGTGGAGGCAGGAAGAAGTATGAAGCAAGTCAGGTATTGACATCAGTGTGAACACAGAGGTAGCTCCAGAATGGTGAAGCCTGAAGCCCAGGGCATACATAATGAATGGTCTCACACTGAAAGGAAAATGCTCTGGAGTCTGCCACTTAGCCCTCCAGCAAAAAACACGTCTGGTTAAATTCCAGGTCCACAGCTGCAGCAGTGCCTCAGGCAGTCCCTCTGTCTCCATTTCCGCCCCTGAAGCTCAGAGCCTGAGAGCCAGACCCAATCTACAGACACAGTTTGCTTCATACTCACAATGTGGCCTGTATCATATATATTTTTAATTATAATTGTGGCCAGCCTTTAAAATAGCTACTTCACATTTAAATTCAGTTTTCCAGCTCCTCTCTAAACATCACAAGAACTGTGATGCCTGTCTTGCTTTCACATCTGGCACAGTAAGCTGGATCTGAGGAGCGACCTCCCTCTGGGAAAGAGCACGCGCCACGGGTTCACTGTGGTCCCCACCACTCCCTAGCTTGTCCTCAGTCCTGAGCCTTGCCTCCCTGTCTATGTGTATTCGTTTACACATGCTGTGTCAAGCCTAAGCACTTGAATTAGTGATGTCTGGTGGGCATTCATTGCTACACCCCTGCACCCCTGGGACAGCTCTGCTGGACCTCCTGCCTCGAGTCTCACACGGCTACAGCACCATCCTTCATAATGCCATCAGATTCCAGCATGATCCCAGCCACGTCACCAGAACTCAAACTTGAGCTCATCCCTGGCACTGCCACTTGCTATGTGGCTTGTCCTCTCCACCTCAGTTTCCTCACCTGTAAAATGGGGAGAATAATCATAATAATAATATCCACTGTCTTTGTTTGTCCCTGCTACTATAACAAATTACTATATACCAAGTGGTTTATAAATAGCAGAAATGTATTATTTACAGTTCCAGAGTCTGGAAAGTACAAGATCAAGGCTCTGACAGATTCCATGTCTAGTAAGCCTCTGTTTCCCCATAAACAGTGGCTTCTTGCTGTGTCCTTACATAGTGGAAGGAATAAGCCAGCTCTCTGGAGTCTATGTTATCAGGCCACTAATCCAAACCAGGAGACTAAAAGGCTCTACCTCCCAACATTATCACCTTGGGGGTTAGGAGTTCAACACATGAATTATGGGGAGACACAAATGTTCAGACCATAGCATCTACCTTGGAGGGCTAATGAAGATTTTAAAGACTTACAAATTTCTTGGAATGTGTGTGACACAAGACCTAAAATTAAAAGCCCATATTATATGTTGCCTTGACATCTGGGAGAAGCTGGGAGGACCTCAAATGGCATAACCACAAGTTCCCCTCCCTACCCTGCTATAGCAGATAAGGACTCCCTGCCAAAGAACCCTTTCCAAAGGGAACAGGTGTAGTGCCTGCTTATCTCTTAGTAGCGGGTTTTCATTCTGTGTCAGTCCACAAAATTGGCTCAAACGAGCCAATCACATCCTCCCACAGGAACCAAGGAGCACCACAGCCTTGTGATACTACAAAGCCTGCCTTCTACATACAATCCCTGCTAGTTTACTCTGTTCCACAGCATAAGTGCTACCTACCACGTGGTGTCCTCCTTCCCTGGATGTGGGTGCAGTACGTGTGACTGACAAGCTGCTGTCAATCTCATCTGTTCAGTGTCAAGTGTCACATGTCGGCCATCCCTGTAATCCTAGAGCAGGAATTCCTGCTTCAATAATCGGGTGAGTATGAGCTAAATAAAATAGCATAATGAAGTGCTTAATTAATGGTGGCTGCCAATAACCCTTGAATAACGACTTTTGTAAGAAGAAAAAAATAACATTTCATTTCACATTCTAGAAAGTTTTTCATATACATCATGTCATTTAAATTGCTCAATGGCTCAATGAAATGTGTTACCATCCCATTTTACACACAAGGAAAAAGGCTCAGAGAGGATGATTGGAATCATCCCAATGTCAATTATTTATGCAGCTCTAATGATGAATGCCAAGCATTATGGAAATATATGATCTTATATTCTCTCCAGAGTGCTGCAAGATAGGCATAATTACGCCATTTAGCTAATAAGTAAGCTACAGCTCTTAAGGCTTATATAACCCAAAGTCACAAAATCTTAGTTGACAAAACCAAAGATTTATACTCAGTCTTTTCTGGACCTAAAGTTAGCTCTTTTCACCTCATTGTGTTTTGTATCAGTAAAATCAGAACTAAAATCCAGGTCACATGGATTTGAGATCTCAATAGTCGTTTCTTTATATCACATTTCTCTGTATCATGTTATTCCCTTAATAGGAAATCAGTCAATCCATCAATCAATAAAAACTGTTCATGTCCAAACCTCTCAGTTTGGCTTTCAGGCCCTTCCACTTGGTATCTATCTTGTGAATCACTACTACTTCTGCTTTCTCATCATTCCCAGGACATTTAACCAGTATTGTCATATTACTTGGTGTATTAGTTCATTCTCACATTGCTACAAAGAAATACCTGAGACTGGGTAATTGGTAAAAAGGGGTTTAAAGTTGGCTTACAGTTCTGCAGGCTGTACAGGAAGTACTGTGGCATCAGCTTTGGGGGAGGCCTCAGGGGACTTACAATCGGTGTAAGGCAAAGGTAGAGCTGGCACTTCACATGGCAGGAGCAAGAGGAAGAGAGAGAACAGGGAGGTGCCACATGCTTTTAAACAACCAGATCTCTTGAGAACTCTATCATGAGAACAGCACCAAAGAGACGGTGCTAAACCATTCATTAAGGTTCCACCTCTATGATCCAATCACCTCCCACCAGGCCCTGCCTCTGACATGGCAGATTACAACTGAACATGAGATTTGGGTGGGGATAGAGATCCAAACCATATCACTTGGCATCCATGGAGACACAGACATAAGATCATTAAGCTTACAAATGCAACTTTAGAGGCATTTGTGGAATCTTTCCACAAGGAAAGATTTAACTCATAGGGTTGTGATGCATTCAATTCAATTGACCTCATGGTTTCCAGTCCTAAAGAGCTTGTTCTCATATTAGTGGAGGATAATTACAGTTAGAATTCCAGATAAAGTTTACTTTAATATAGGATTTAAAAATATAAAAGTGGCCAGGCACAGTGGCTCATGCCTATAATCCTGGCATTTTGGGAGGCCAAGGCAGATGGATCATGAGGTCAAGAGATCGAGACTATCCTGGCCAATATGGTGAAACCTCGTCTCTATTAAAAATACAAAAATTAGCTGGGTGTGGTGGCGCATGCCTGCAATCGCAGCTACTCGGGAGGCTGAGGTAGGAGAATCACTTGAACCCAGGAGGCAGAGGTTGCAATGAGCCAAGCTTGTGCCACTGCACTCCAGCCTGGTGACAGAGCGAGACTCTGTCTCAAAAAAAAAAAAAAAAAAAAAATCCAATTAGACTTTGATTATCTACTAAATTCACTGAGCAATAATTGCCTTCAAATGTCCAGCCCATTAAATATTAAAACAGTCACTAAAAGTTTTGGTGGGAGAATACCATAGCAAGTTTTAAATACCTGATTCATTTGAAATGTGCTTTATATAGTGCTTACATGATGTATACTATGTTTCTGAGTACAACAACTTTGGCCCTGACTGATTTCATATCACCACATTTTGATTCTGACAATGTCAATAAATGAAATGACTTCAAGCATCCACTTAGAATATACAAAGAAAAAAAAGGAAGCTGAGGCCACTCAAACTAAATATAGATATAGATAAAGATATATAGATTAGATAGAGATATAGATATAAAAATACACTTCACCCATGAAAGGTGAGGGGGTTAGGAATATTGACCCTACTGTGCAGTAGAAAATTTATGTATCACTTTTGACTCAGCCAGAACTTAACTACTAACAGCAGTCTATTGACTGGAAGCCTTATGAATAGTATAGCCAATTAACAGATATCTTCTGTGTTATATGTATTATATACTGTATTCTTACAATAAAGTAGCTACAGAAAAGAAAATGTTATTAAGAAAATCATAAAGAAGAGAAATATATTTACTATTTATTAAGTGGAAGTGGATCATCGTAAAGGTCTTTATCTTCACCATCTTCATATTGAGTAGTGATATGGTTTGGCTGTGTCCCCACTCAAATCTCATCTTGAATTGTAATTCCCATAATCCGCATATGTTGTGGGAGTGACCTGATAGGAGGTAACTGAATCATGGGGGTGGGTTTTTCCCATGCTGTTCTCGTGATAGTGAATAAGTCTCACAAGATCTGATGGTTTTATAAAGGTTCCCCTGCACACGCTCTCTTGCCTGCCTCCATGTAAGACATGCCTTTGCTCCTCCTTCACCTTCCACCATGATGGCGAGCTCTCTCCAGTCATGTGGAAATGTCAGTCCATTAAACCTCTTTTTCTTTATAAATCATCCAGTCTTGGGTATTTCTTCATAGCAGTATGAAAATGGACTGATACAAGTAGGCTGAGAAGGAGGAAGAGGAGGCATTGGTCTTGCTTGTCTCAGGGGTAATGGAGGCAGAAGAAAATCCAAGTCTAAGTGCCCTCATGCAGTTCAAACCCACACTGTTCAAGAGTTAACTGTAATCTAAAAACTGATTTTTTAAAAAGTCTTATCAGAGTGATGAGGTCATTAGACAACTAGTTGAACTGAGGGACTAATGAATAATTTTAATTGTGGCAGAGCATGAGAAAAAGAGGTGGAAGCTATAAAGGCAGGTAAAAAGAAAAGAACTGAAACATTCATGAATTCTTAAAGGTTAAATGTCTGCTGGCATGAAGTGTTGAATCCCTAGGAGACACAGACATGAAAGAAGGCCACACCCACTTCACAGTTCTTCTCCATGAGCCTCTACTGGGTACTCATGAGAAACACTGGGGACAGGTAGAAGACCTGAGAGACACTCCTTAGTGGTGTGGGAGTTCTGAGCCTGCCAAGGTTTGAGAAAATAGCAGGAGCATCCAGAGAAACTCATTCATTTCTGGGCACTCTATGAGTACAAGGTAATAATTAGCCTAGAGGATAAGCATGAAACCCACTTACACCCCAGAGTCTTCTCTGATATGGAACAAAAGCTGCCTACTGGCAGGGTAAGGGTAAGAAGAAACTTAGTCGTGCCTCTGTTTTGACACAAAGCAAAAGCTGCCAGGGGAGAGACTGGAAATTCACTCATACCCAATATCCCCTGCTGATACAAGGTAGAGTTAATCTGCCACAGGAGAAAAAGTTATTATATTAGTTTTCTGGGCTGCCATTACAAAACACCACAGACTGGGTGGCATAAACAACTGGAATTTATTTTCTCACAGTCCTGAATGCTGGAAGTCCAAGATCAAGGTCCTAGTAGGGTTGCTTTCCTCTGAAGCCTCCCTCTTTGGCTCACAAATGGCTGCCCTCCTGCTGTGACTTCAAATGGTTGTCCCTCTGTGCATGTCTGTGTCCCAATCTCTTCTTATAAGGATACTAGTCATATTGAATTAGGGCCCAAACATTAATGGCCTCGTTTTAGCTTAACCACCTCTTTAAAGACAATATAGCCAAACACAGCTATATTCTGAGATACCAGGGTTGAGACCTCAACATATGAATTAGGGGAGTGGAGAGTGACACAGCCTATAACAGTCAGTAAATGCACTGCACTCAATCCTGAACTGAGTAGGTGCCAGAGACTGCCTGCAACTAGAAGGAGGAGGAATACTGAGAAAGCCCAACTCCTGAGGCTTAGGTGCACAAAGTCTGCCTAAGAATGAAGCTGGAGCAAGAGATTCAAAAAATGTCTACCATAAGCCTTGCACTGAGTACCATAAGCTTTGCACTGAGTAATAAGCAGTGACAATCTTTCATTGGAAGAGGGCGAAAGAGGGGAAAGGGTGTGGTGAAAGTTGAGGATGGGGCAAAAGACATGAGAAAAACTCTACAGGACTTCAGAATTTATACTAAACATTTGTAGTGCACTAAAGGTAATAATAGCAACAACAGTAAAAGAAACTCAGCTCAACAACTGAGTCAATTGACTCAACTCCCCATACTAAAGATTTGACAGAAGAAGAGATATGCCCATTCTGGACATTAGTTACTATTTCACTTAGTCTCTAATGTTATTTTACCCATAATGTTCAGCATTCCATTAAAAAGAACAAGACGCACAAAGCAGTTGAGAAAAAAAAAATCCTCTTGTCAAGAAATAAAGTAGGCAAAAGAACAAAACTCAGGATGACCAGTCATAGCAAAGTTTCAGGATACAAGGTTAATCTTGTATGAAAGTCTATTGCTTTCTAATACACCACCAATGAACAAGTAGAATTTGAAATTAAAAACATAATACATTATTTACACTATCATCCAAGAAATGAAATCCTTAGATATAAGTATTTGTACAAGATCTAGATGAGGAAAACCACAAAACTCTGATGAAATAAATAAAAAACGAACTAAATAAGTGGAGAGATATTCTGTGTTCATGGATGGGAATACTCACTATTGTCAAGATGTGAGTTCTTCCCAACTTGATCTATAGATTCAGTATAACCCCAATCGAAATCACAGCAAGTTACTTTGTGGATATTGACAATTGGGTTCTAAGGTTTACACGGAGAGGCAAAAGACCCAGAATATCCAACACATTGAATGAGAAGAACGAAGTTGGAGGACTGACACTACCCAACTTTATAACTTAATATAAAGCTACAGTAATGAAGACAGTGTGGTATTGGTGAAAGAATAGATCAATGAAACAGACTAGGAAGCAAGAAATAGAGCCACATAAATATAGATCAACTAATGTTTGACAAAGGAGCAAAGGTGAAGAATGTCTTTTCAACAAATGATATTAGAAAACTGAACATCAACTAGACACAGACCTTACAGTTTTCACAAAAACTAATTCACAGACCTAAATATAAAATGTGAACCTACAAAACTCCTAGATCATAACATACAATAAAATTTAGATGATTTAGAGTTTGGTGATGACTTTTTAGATATAACACCAAAGATACAATCCATGAAATGAAGAATTAATAAGATAGACTTTATTAAAATTAAACTTTTCTGTTCTGCAAAAGCACTGTCAAGAGAATTAAAAGACAATCCACAAACTGGGAAAATATATCTGCAAAGGTCATATTTGATAAAGGACTGTTATCTAAAATATTAAAATAACCTTTCAAACTCAGAAAACATAAGGAAACAACCCAACTACAAAATGGGCTGAAGCCCTCAACAGGCACAAGATATACAGATGGCAAATAAGAAAACATACAGATGGCAAATAAGCATATGAAAAGATGCTTCACATCATATATCATCAGGGAAATGCAAACTGAAACAATAATGAGAGTAGTGTGATCAAGACCACTGACTAGACATAGGTCTTTGTCCATAAAGTGGAACCAGGATAGTAAAGTAGATACTCATATTTCAAATAGATCATCTAGGAGAGAATACTAGGATTCACCAGAGAAGTGATGGGAATCACCAGAAGTGAGTGAGGAGAGGATTCAAGGCAGCTTGCCAAACAAGGGACTAGCTGAGAGCTGAGAGAGGCTCCTGGATGTGGGGAAACAGTACGAGAGTAACCCCCAGGGCTTCACACTCCAAAACAGGCTATTACAATCTTGGCTATGGGAGAATCCTCCAACCCACCAGGGCCTCAGGCCTGACATAGACAGCTGCCTAGAGATTGCACAGAGGCATTGCACCAGGAAGGGAACACACACAGAATTCCACAGACAACTAAGCCTAGAGCAGCTTCAGCTGGACACCATTTTGAGAAGCTAAATACCACAGATCTACAGACATGGCTGCTGATCCTGCACTTCTTCAAGGAGGGAGAGGCGAGATCAGGCACTCCCACGCATCCCATGGGAAAATGCCTACCACTCTGCGCAGCCTGATGTTGAGATTGAGACATGAACAGACTGCACCGCCCACAGCTTGTTGTTCATGCTGCTTGCCTGGGAGGGGCCCCAACCTCTCTACTCTCAAGGCCAAAGCATCAATTTGAGAGTTTAATGCTGGGTTGTGCCTGACCTCAGGCCAAGTTGAAGGTGACACAGCTGCCGCTGCCACCCAGTCAGAAGAGAGACAAGATGGACCAAGCTCTCCTAAGCATACTTAGGACAATACCCACTACCCTGCTACAGGCAGCTGTGGGACTGAGAACTATCCCAACCAATCCATGGCAGCCACCAGCAACACCAACATAGACTAACTGGGTCTAAGTGGGTTGGTTGCTCCACCACTGCTACTGCCATAAAGCACACCACACAAGCTGCCCAGGGGTCTGAGAACCTGCTTACACACCCAGCCCACTGTTCCCACTACTAACTTCTAAATAAGCCACCTGGAAGCCAAAGAATCAACCCTCCAGGGCCCACGAACACAAGAGCCAAGGTAAGCTGCTCTGGGGTTTAAAAACAAGCACACTCAGGCAACTGCTGCCACTGCTGGAGCCCGAAGACTGACTCAGTTGGTGTCCAGGTGCCCAGCAAAACATTACCACAAACTCAACTAATAACTACTCTAAGATACCAAGAAAATCACAGGTACTATTGACCCTTTTTCCTGCCAAGAAGTCAAACAAAGATCAAACCACCACAGGCATCTAAAATCAAAGCCAAAGTATCCTACTCAACCAACGACATATATACATCTAAAAAAAAAAAAAAAAAAAAAAAAAAAAAAAAAAAAAAATCCTCCCCTGCAAAAGCAATTTCAAAATATTGGAACAGGCAACTACTACAACAGATGTTCAGATATTAGTGGAAGGACACATGAAACATGAAAAAGTAAAGACCACAACAATTGTACAGTCATAGATCCCAATCAAAAAGGATTCCTTGAAAAGCCAGATAAATCATTCAAAATATTAATTTTAAAGAAGTTCTATGAGATGCAAGAGAAATCTGAAAATTCAGATTTCTTTGCATTTCAGAAATCTGAAATGCAAATAAATCAGAGAATCAATTGAGCATATGAATGAGAAATTTACCAAGGAGATAGATACAATATTTTTAAAATTCTGAAAATAAAAAATTTATTGAGAGAAATACGAAGTACATTAGAAAGCTCTGACAATACAATAAATCAAGCAGGAGAAAGACTTTCAGAACTTAAAGACATGCCTTTTGAAATAATCCAGTCAGGCAAAAGTAAGGAAAAAGAATAAAAGAGAATGAGCAAAGCCTTTGAGAGAGTGGGGCTACATAAAGTGACCCAAAGTTATGAATTATCAGTATTCCAAAGGGAGAAGAGAGATTAAAAAAAAAAAAGTTTAGAAAACCTATTTAAGGAAGTAATTGATGAGAACTTCCCAAGTTGAGCAAGAGAGTCACACATCCAGATACAGAAGACTCAGCAATCCCCAGGCAAATCCCCTTTGAAAAAAGGACTTTACCTCAGCATATTATATTCAGAATATCTAAAGTGAAAGTGAAAGTGAAAGAAAGAATTTAAAATTAGTGAGAGAAAAGTGGCTAATTACCTATAAAAGGGAATCACATTAGACTAACAACAGACTTTTCAGTAAAATCTTTACAGGCTAGAAGAGAATGAGATGGTATTTTCAAAGTGCTAGGGGAAAAAATAAAAATACCTATTAGTCAAGAATGTTACATCCTGCCAGAATAAGCTTCATAAATTAAGGAAAAATAAAGTCTTTCACAGACAAGCAAATGCTAAGGAAATTTGTGACCACTAGACTGGTCCCATATAAAATGCTGAAAGGGGTCTTAAGCATAAAAACAAAAGGTCAATATTCACCATCATGAAAACACATGGAAATATAAAACTCATAGATCTTATAAAACAATCACACAAAGGAGGAAGAGAAAGGAATTAGGCCAGGCACAGTGGTGCACTCATGTAATTTCAGCACTTGGGGAGGCCAAGGTGGGTGAATCACTTGAGCTCAGGAGTTTGAGACCAGCTCAGACAATGTGACAAATATAAAAAATTAGCCTGGCATAGTGATGCACACCTGTAGTCCCAGCTACTTGGGAGGCTGAGGTGGAAGGATGGCTTGAGCCTGGGAGGTTGAGGCTACAGTGAGCCATGATCATACCACTGCACTCCAGCCTGGGTGATAGCATGAGACCCTATCTCAAAAAAAAAAAAAAAAAAAAAAAAAAAAGGCCAGCCATGGTGGTTCACACCTGTAATCCCAGCACTTTGGGAGGCTGAGTGGGGCAGATCACTTGAGGTCAGGAGTTTGAGATAAGCCTGGCCAACATGGCAATACCCCGTCTCTAATAAACACACACACACACACACACACACACACACACACAAATTGGCTAGGCATGGTGATGCACATCTGTAATCCCAGCTACATGGGAGACAGAGACAGGAGAATTGCTTGAACCCAGGAGACAGAGTTTGTAGTGAGCCAAGATCACGCCACTGTACTCCAGCCTGGGTGACACAGTGAGACTCCATCTCAAAAACCAAAAAAAGAAAAGAAGAAGAAGAAGGATTTAAATGGCAACACAATAGAATTTCATCAAATCACAAAGACAAAAACAGAAATAGAAGAATTTATAAAACAACTTGAAAACAATAAACAATGTAATAGAAAAAACTTCCCATATCAAGACTAACCTTGAGTGTAAATGGATTAAATAATACTCTACTTAGAAGATACAGATTGGCAGAATCATTTGTTGTTGTTTATTTCAATAGTTCTGGGGGTACAGGTGGTTTTTACTTACATAAATAAGTTCTTTAGCGATGATTTACAAGATTCTGGTGCATCCATCATGCAAACAGTGTACACTGTACCCAATATGTAGTCTTTTATCCCACACCCCTCTCCTAATCTTATCCCATGAATCCCCACAGTCCATTATATCATTCTTATGCCTTTGCATCCTTATAGCTTAGCTCCCACTGATAAGTGAGAACATGCAATATTTGATTTTCCATTCCCAAGATACCTTATTTAGAATAGTGGTTTCCAGCTCCAATCACGTTGCTGCAAAAGACATTATTTCATTCCTTTTTATGACTGAATAATATTCCATGGTACATATGTACCACATGTTCTTTATCCACTCATTGGTTGATGGGCACATAGGTTGGTTTTATATCCTTGCAATTGCAAATTGTGCTGCTATAAACATGCACATGCATGTGTCTTTTTCATACAATAACTTCTTTTCCTTTAGGTAGATACCTAGTAGTAGGACATCTGGATCAAATGGTAGTTCTACTTTTAGTTTTTTAAGGAATCTTCATACTGTTTTCCATAGTGGTTGTACTAGTTTACATTACCACCAGCAGTGTAAAGGTGTTCCCTTTTCACCACATCCACTCCAACATCTATTATTTTTGACTTTTTAATTATGGTCATTCTTGCAGGAGTAAGGTGGCATCTCATTGTGGTTTTAATTTGCAGTTTCATGATAGTTAGTGAAGTTGATCATTTTTTCATATGTTTGGTAGCTGTTTGTGTATCTTCTTTTAAGAATTGTCTATTCGTGTCCCTTACCCACTTTTTGATGCAATTATTTGTTTTTTTTCTTGCTAATTTGTTTGAATTCCTTGTAGATTCTGAATATTAGTCCTTTGTCAGATGCAAAGGAAAATTTTCTTCCATGCTGTGGGTGGTCTGTTTACTCTGTTGATTATTTCTTTTGCCGTGCAGAAGCTTTTCAGTTTAATTAGGACCCATTTATTTATTTCTGTTTTCATTGCATTTGCTTTTTTGGGTCTTAGTCATGAATTCTTAGCCTAAGCCAATATCTAGAACAGTTTTTCTGATGTTATCTTCTAGAATTTTTATGGTCTCATGTCTTAGATTTAAGTCTTTGATCCAATTTTTTTTTTTTGAGATGGAGTCCCACTCTGTCTCGCTGGAGTGCAATGGCGTGATCTTGGCTCACTGCAGCCTCTGCCTCCCACACAGAACTCAGACCTGACCCAAGCCATAAGCTTCCCCACAGAGACAGCAATACCAGCTTTAAGGCCATTCCCTTCCCCATCTGCCCACAAGGCAGGCACCCAGCTTCTGTGTTTGTGTCTGTAGCACATTTCCTGCTCACTCCTGGATTCTGTTCAAGAGAGTTTGTCCCCACTCAAAATTATATCACAAAATTCAGTTGGGAGCTTCTTTCATCCTGTGATGCCTCCCTGGGTTCATTGGCTAACTTCCCCAAGGGCGCCTGTGGGAAATAATCAGGAATGGCTTCCCTGGGCTCATGCTGCAGATTGTGAATGCCTACAAGACACTTCCCACTGCTGCTTCTACTTTAATATTTCACGTTTCTCCCTAAATTCGTTCCAGCTCTCAGTAGGGTTAAGTCCTTCTCCCATGATCTGGGTTTCCAGATTCCCCAGTAGGGATGTGTGTTTGGATGCAGGTTCCCACCGTCACACTCTGGGAACTTATAATTTTTCACCTATCTCATGGAGTAGGCTACAGCCTGCTGCTTCTGGCAAAGGCTCTGTGAATTCTTTCGGTTTTCCTGACAAGTTCCTGTGGTAATTCATGGAAAAAAAATCAACAGTGTGAATCTCCACCCACTATTCTGTCCTTTCAAGTGGGAGAAGGACACTAACACTACCTCCTATCCACCATCTTGAAAAAAAACAGAATGGGTTTTTTTAATGAACCAAGAAAATGCTGTCTACAAGAAAGTCATCTTATCCATAAAGACACACATAGACTGATAAAAGTAAAGGTGTGGAAAAAGATATTCTAAACAAACAGAAACCAAAAGTGAACAGAAGTAACTATACTTATATCAGATAAAACAAGCTTTAAATAAAAAATGGTAATAAAAGACAAAGAAGGTAATTATATAAAGATAAAGGGATCAAATCAGCAGGAGGATATAACAAACCTAAATATATAGGCACCCAACATCAGAGCACCCAAATTCACAAAACAAATATTACTAGACCTAAAGAAATAGATAACACTATAATAACAATGGGAGACTTTAGCACTCCACTTATAGCACTAGACAGGTAATTGAGACATAAAATTCACAAAGAAACATTGAAGTTAAATTGGACTTTAGACAAAATGAACTTATCAATTATTTATATGACATGCTACCCAACAACTACAAAATGTACATTCTTTTTATCAGCACATGGAATATTCTTCAAGACAGACCATGTTTAGGCCACAAAGCAAGTCTTAATAATTTTTTAAAAATAAAAATCATACCAAGTATCTTCTCAGACCACAGTAGAATAAACCTAGAAATCAATACCAAGAGGAACTTCAGAAACTACACAAATACATTAAAATTGAACAGTATGCTCCTGAATGATTACTGGGTCAATAAAGAAATTTAAATGGAAAATTTAAAAAAAATGAAACTAATGAAAATGAAAAGACAACATACCAAAACCCATGGGACACTACAAAAGCAATGCTGAGTACATTTTACCATCTTAAATGCCTACACCAAAAAAGCAGAAAGGTCACAAATTAGCAACCTAATGGCACACCTCACAGAACTAGAAAAACAAGAACAAACCAAATCCAAAGTGAGCTGAAGAAAACAAATGACAAAGATCAGAGCAGAACTAAATAAAATGAGACCAGAAAAAAAAGATCAATGAAATAAAAAGGTAGTTGTTCAAAAAGATAAATAAAACTGATGAACCCACTATCTAAATTAATCGAAAAGAGAGAGGATCCAAATAAACACAATCAGAAATGTAAAAGGAGACATCACAATTGATACCACAGAAATACAAAAGATCATCAGAGTCTATTATGGACAACTATATGTTAACAAACTAGAAAACCTAGAGGAAATGGATAAATTCCTGGAAACATATACCCTTCCAAGATTGATCCAGGAAGAAATAGAACTCCTAAACAGACCAATAATGAACAGTAAAATTTAGTCAATAATTTAAAAAATCTCCCAACAAAAAAGCCCAGAACCAGATGGATTCACATTCAAATTCTACCAACTATACAAAGAAGAATTAATGTCAATCTTCCTGAAACTATTCAAAAAAATTGAGGAGGAAGGAATTATCCCTAATTCATGCTATGAGATCAATATCACCCTAATACCAAAACCAGACAAGGATACAGCAAAACAACAACAACAAAAAACTAAAGATCAATATTCCTGATGAATATAGATACAAAAATCCTCAACAAAATACTAGCAAATCAAATTCAATAGCATATTACAAAGATAATAGTCACCAGGCATTGCAGCTTACACATGTAATCCCAGCACTTCGGGAGGCTAAAGCAGGAGAAGTGCTTGGGGCCAGGAGTTTGAGACCAGCCTGGGCAACATAGTGAGACCTTGTCTTTACTAAAAGTTTAAAAAGTAGTTGGGTATGGCAGTGCACACCTATAGTCCCAGCTACTCGGGAGGCTGAGGCAGAAAGATTGCTTCATTGCAGGACAAGCCACAGACAAAACCCCTCAGACACCGAGTTAAAGAAGGAAGGGCTTTATTCGGCCAGGAGCTTTGGCAAAACTCAAGTCTCCAAAAACCAAGCTCCCTGAGTGAGCAATTCCTGCCCCTTTTAAAGGCTCACAACTCTAAGGGGGTCCACTTGAGAGGATCACAATCTACTGAGCAAGCAGCGGGTACATGACTAGGGGCTGCATGCACCGGTAATTAGAACAGAACAGGACAGGGATTTTCACAACACTTTTCCATACAGTGTCTGGAATTTATAGATAACGTAACCAGTTAGGTCAGGGGTCCATCTTTAACCAGGCCGAGGGTGCGGCGCCAGGCTGTCTGCCTGTGGATTTCATCTCTACCTTTTAGTTTTTACTTCTTTCTTTGGAGGCAGAAATTGGGCATAAGACAATATGAGGAGTAGTCTCCTCCCTTATTCCCCTGCTTTGAGAATCTCACTCAATAGTGGGAGTTCTCACTTTCATTTTCACTATCTATGTCTTCTTGCAAGACAGATCAATAGTGATTCATATAATACACTTGTGCTGAAGCATTTTGGTGAAGTAAGCTAGCAATGAAGCTTTTTATCATTTGAAGAAGTACAGGTAGCAAACAAGGGAGCAGTAAGCAGGGTTTTTATTACTATTATAACTCTTTTAAGAGTTTTAAATCTTTTTAGTGCTGGGAACCATTTTCCAAACATGGCCTTAAGGTCAAATCCATGCCACACTTGCACGCCAGTTTTGTCATATTTCTAACTATGTCTTCAACTACTTGCCTTTGATCACCTATGTGTAGACAGCAATTAGTAAGGTTAAATTTTCTATAGACCCCTCTTTCAGGTGCTAGCAAGTAGTCGAGAGCTAATCTATTTTGATAGATAGCATTTCTCATCTGAGTTTCTTGCCAGGCCAGAATAGTCAAGGCTCTGCCAGTCTTATTAGTGATTATTTCTAAGACAGCTTGTAACCGTATGATTCAGCTGAGCATGTAAATGGGGGTTGGGTAATCTCACGAGCCATCTTGTGCCCAAGTGCCAGGAGTATAATATGGTATGATTCTCTCAGGGGGCCATTTATCATCTTTTTAATTTTTTATAGCTATGCTTCTCTTTTTGTGGGAAGCACAAACAGGGAAGCCCAGCAGTTCACCTGTCTTTATGGGCAGTAGGAAGAAACATGGTTTAATAGTGCCAATAACACAACCACCTGCCCACTGGTTGGATAATCTGGTGTAAACTCTAGGCCCATATATCCAGTAAAATCCAGTGGGAGCTGTCCAGTCCTGGTGGGACTCTGGGTGGGTTCACGCAGTTTGCAACTTTGGGAATTTACTAAATGGATTTTTCTTAGTGTGGTTTGAACTCCACTAGGTGGCTGTTTTTGTAGTAGTATCATACAGTTTTTGCCCAAGGCAGCTGAGTCTTCCTACAGCAAGGGTGAAGTCCTTCCTCAGTTTTGCTATACAGTATTGTCTAATGATTGAGGCTTTTACGACCCAGAAGTTATCAGGGTGATTCTTCTGAGCTGGGAATTCATCAGGAACTGGGTCTGTGGGTAATAATTCTCGGGCTTCCTGTGGCCATTGATCTCCTATTACAGTTCTTCTACATACATAACATAAAGCAACATTGAGAGACTGGGATACATGCTCAGGTAATTGCAAAAACAAATTTCTTGTTTTTCCTGGAATTTCTGGTACTGGCACATTCAGTTTATCACAGAAGGTTTGAAATACTGGCTCAGGAGAGCATTTATAAACTTCTCCTCAAACCACAATATTTACACGAGGATCTAGTCCAGCCCTATTGATTCCTAGGATTACACACTTCCCTTTCTTCCAGCGAGGATCAAGGGGTTGGTTATTACTAGTTCTAAGGGGTTACACTGACCACTGGTACAGGAAGGGCCACTTTTTTTTTTTCTGAGGGTGGACAGGTTTCTTTTTATTTTTTATCTAAGTAGCCTAAATGACACAAGACCAGTATCCACATTAATTTTTACACAGTCCTAGTTCATTGCAAATGTACTTACTTTCTGCCACATAGCCTCTTTTTTAATTAAGAGAACCACATCTTATTTCTAACTTATTACTATATTAATGACAGCACAGGCATCAAACTTCAAGGTGACTTGTTAGGGCACCCCTTTTGCTTTTGTTTTGGCTAACACTTTACTCGTATCATTTATGAGCCCTTACCAGTCCTCAGTCCTTAATCTTATTTCCAAAACTGTGGTCATGGGAGGCTCAGATGGGTCATAACATACGTCAGGTTGGTCATTTCCTGGGCTACATACCTTGCATAGAATAGCATTATACAAACAAGTTTTTTTTTTTTTTTTTTTTTTTTTTTTAGAGTCGCGGTACACTTATAATAATCATAAAATAATAGAATTGTAGCAACTTTTTGTCCTACCTCAGTGACTTGATATATACACTGCGAACAGTCCTCAGTCTGAGGAAGATCAGTTGAAGTCCTTACTGTACAAGTCCAAATTTTAAGGAAAATGTGTCCCGCAATGAGTTTCCTCATGTTTTGGCCGTGCATGGACCAGTCAGCTTCCAGGTGTGACTGGAGCAGGGCTTGTCATCTTCTCCAGAGTTACTTTGCATGGGTTGGCGAAGCTGCTCCCGTCCACATACCGCTCACAGTCTACTGATGTTCAAGGATGGTTTCAGAGGTTGGGGCCTGCTAGAATAAACTGAGTCCAACACATCTACACAGTTATGTTCAACTGGGCTCTCTGACACTGGGAGCAAGGTGGCGGGGTTTAGGGTGTTGCAAACTTCAGTGGTTATGCGGGGATTTTCACATAGCGATCTTTGATATTTGGTTAATCTATCATTTGTTAACCAATGATGTCCTTTGGTAGTCATTAAAGTTACCACAGCATGAGGGGCCTTTATATTCAGGGTTTTGCCTAAGGGTTAGTTTATCTGCTTCTTGTACTAACAGGGCAGTTGCTGCCAGGGCCCTTAGACATGGAGGCCAGCCTTTGGAAACCCCGTCTAGTTGTTTTGAGAGATAGGCCACTGGCCTTGGCCAGGGCCCCACAATCTGGGTTAAAACTCCAACTGCCATTTTTCTTCTTTCTGACGCATAGGGTATAAAGTTTTGTCAGGTCAGGTAGCCCCAGGGCTGGGGCCGACTTGAGTTTTTCTTTTAACTCATGAAAAGCTCATTGCTGTTAGTTGTAATAGATGTAGTTTATCCAATTTATATTTTATTAACTGTCACCCACCAAAATACTGACTGAAATCTTGCAGCTATTTGATTTCAAGCTTTAAATTGATCTGGTATTCCCCGTGGGACTCTAATTGTGTCTAAACGGATGTGAGAGTCAAAAGACCAATAAGGGGCTTTTCTTGCTTTACAACACCTCATTTTTCCTCCCTCTGGTTGATGAAATGCGAGGGTGAAAGGGATAGCCAACTGGACTGAAGTACAAGTGCCACTCCAGTTATTTGGCAGAGTGCCCAGTCAAGGTCCACCACAATACCACCACACATCCGCTTGGGGATGAACAAGGGCTGACTGATTGATAAGCTCTTGAAAATTTTTAAGCTCACCATATCCCCTCAGGTCTCCAAGGAATGTTATGTTTCCTCCCTGTCGTGAGAGACATGAAGTGAACTTAGTGTTGGGAGACAGAGGCTGGACGGCCCTTGGGGGCTGACTCGCAGGGTGCCGGACTTTGGGATATAGCAGAGAGAAGTTGGCACAACTTATTACTCCAGGCTGTAGAATCTTGGAAAAGAGCTACCATGCAACCCACGCCTGGTCGACTGGAGGACCACCTTAGTGGAAAGGGGACAATCTGGGCCTAATTTTTAAATCTCTTTAAGGATGTTATCATTAGGATAAATTGAATAAAAGGCACAAAGGAATTTTCTGTGGCATTTTATACAAATGTATGTGAATTTACAGTGATTTCAAAATAAAAAGTTTTGAAGAAATAAATATTTTAATTATGAGATTTTAAAAATCTCCTTAAGAGATGCACAAAGAAGAAAAAATGAGAAGAAAAAGGCTTACACTAAAAATCTGAACTTGGGAGGAGTGTGGATCACAACCATGAGTTCAGATTTCGAGATGATTTACCCAAAGTCATATTCATGTGAGAGATGAATACAGCTTCTTCATTCTGAGGTTGCTCAAGTTGTCAACAGAAACCTGCTGCCAGTGATGACTCAAAACGTTCCCCAAGATTTGAAGGAATCCCACAATCCTCAGCAACAAACCACAGCTTGAGGTCTTTCCCCAAAAGCTCATGGTGGCAGTTCCTGCCGAGAGTCAAGTCAATCTGCAACCATTCCAAATCTCCCAGCCGTACTTTCCACCAATGAAGAAGACCAATCCAGGACAAGTGGCCTTGCCAAATGAGAGACTGGTGAACCACAAAAACACTTCCCAAAAAATCCACAGGGTCACAAAGTGGCAGAGCTGTCCATGACAGTTGATGAAGTTCCTCTTTTGGGTTCCACATATGCCTGACAGACTTCCTCCCTTTGGTTCAGCAGCCTCAGCTCCATTAACCACAGGTGGGTACCACTATGGACTAAGTGGGGTGGGGTATTCTGGCAGGAAGCAAATGGGTAAACAGTCAAAGAGAGTTTGAACTTCAGTTTGGGAAAAAGGCCTCTGGACACCCATCTAAAAGCCAGAACTTGATTTTCATCAGAAGACTTGAGTTTCATCTCTGCTCAGTTATTGGAGAACCTTACAAAAAGTTCTTTAACCTGTTTCCCCATCTCTGTTGGTGATAATAATACCTCTCAATAAATATTAAGATGACACCTCTCAAGAAATATTAAAATGCAGTGAGTTCATGGATATTCAAAAACTGGATTTTTCCTTTTCCTTAAGTCAGTGTTTCCCAAGGTATAGCCTACAAACTATTAATGGTATATAAGAAAATTGTAGATTAAAATAGACTTTTTAATTTTAATCCTTATGAACTTGACTTAAAGGATATTAGAAAAAAAAATATAACTAGCTTATCTACCTTGCTAAGATTAGGTTAAGTTTAAAACTGAGTCAAAATAAAATCTACATTAAAAAAAACATTAGGTTAATAATTTCTAGCCAGGCACAGTGGCTCATGCCTGTAACCCCAGCACTTTGGGAGGCCAAGGCGGTCAGATCACTTGAGGTCAGGAGATCAGGACCAGCCTGGCCAACATGGTGAAACCACGTCTCTACCAAAAAAATATAAAAAATTAGCTGGGTGTGGTGGCGCCCACCTGTAATCCCAGCTACTTGGGAGGCTGAGGCAGAAGAATCACTTGAACCCAGGAGGTAGAAGTTGCAGGGAGTTGAAATCATGCCTCTGCACTCCAGCCTGGGTGACAGAGTGAGACTCTCTCTCAAAAAATAATAATAATGATAATAATACTAATTTCTAAAATTTAGTAAGTATATATGGCAGAAATAATAAAGACAATTGAAATTTGAGAAATAATGCTTCCACCTATAAGAACTAGGCCTGTGAACCTCATCCTTGGGTCTCCTGGAAGGAGGATCTTCAGGCATTTTGTATTTTATAATACAGTGAGCTCTTTATAAGAACCCAGGGACACATTATTTCTGGACATAGTATTAGATGCAGTTGTACTTTTCCTAAACATTTGTCTTGTGGACATTGTAAAACTGTGTAATTGGTTGAGTTTCTCTATTTGCATCGACAACAAGAAAGCTTAAAGTCCAACTCAACTTGGGGCTAGTTGTCAAATACATATAGGACTGTGTCACATTCATTCATTTTTTAATTTTTTTTTATTTCAATAGTTTTGGGGGTACAGGTAGTTTTTGATTACATGGATCCATTCTTTACTGGGGATTTCTGAGATTTTGATGCACCCATCACCTGAGCAGTATTCACTATACCCAATATATGTAGTCTTTTATTCCTCACCTCCCTCCCACTCTTCCCTCTAAGTCCCCAAAGTATTCTTATGCCTTTGCATCCTCATAGCTTAGCTCCCACTTACAAGTGAGAACATACAATATTTGGTTTTCCATTTGTGAATTATTTCACTTAAGATAATGGCTTCCAGCTCCATCCGAGTTGCTGCAAAGTCCATTATTTTGTTCTGTTTTATGGCTGAGTAGTATTCCATGGTGTAGCATATTCATTATTTATTAGCCTTATTTCTAACTCCATTTAATGTCCCTATCTTATCATTTTTGGGTTTTTTTTCTACTTTATTTTATTTATTTTTGAAACAGAGTCTCACTCTGTCACCCAGGCTGGAGTGTAGTGGCACAATCTTGACTCACTGCAACCTCCATCTCCCGGGCTAAAGCGATTCACCTGCCACAGTCACCCAAGTAGCTGAGACTACAGGCATGTGCCACCATGCCCGGCTTTTGTATTTTTAGTGGAGATGGGGTTTCACCGTGTTGGCCAGGCTGGTCTCAAATGAACTCCTCGCCTCAAGTGATCCGCCCAACTCGGTCTCCCAAAGCCCTGGGATTACAGGCATGAGTCACCACACCCAGCCTCTCTTCCACTTTTAACTTAAATTGTCTTCTTATATGTTTATATTCTTTTAAGCTATCTTAAATCTTATTTGAAATATGGCAAAATGTAAAGTTTTATATGTCCTAAGTTCATTTTCTTTTTTTGTTTATTAAGGATATATTTCTCTAAGTTTGTCCCAAAATTCAAAGGATTGTTCTTTCTGAATCTTCTGCATCCCTAGGTTAGTACGGATTTGAGTATGCTTTGATAAGAGTGGAACAATCAATCATTTGGTATAATTTTCAAATTATTTAATCCTTATCAAAAACCCATTCTTTTCAGAGTTACATCACTACAGTATAAAAGAGATAGTTATTAACTTGTTTCAGACCTGGGCAACCCCATGGACCTAAAGTAAAAAGGGAAGTGGGTTCTGTGGTGGAATTGGACTTCCTCCTTTTTCCTCAAAAGCCAGGATTTTACTGACAAAAACAACAACAACAAAAAAACCCAACCTAAAATGATACCAAAATCTGGTGTCAGAACATTCAGAATACCCTAAGAGATGGGAAGCTATTTTATTCATAGTTCATATACTGAGTCTTCTAAGTCAGTAGACTTTTCATGACCTAGCTCCTTGTACCTACCAATGTTTTCTCCAGTGAGAAAAGATCTGATGTTTGTTTTGGATTAACTCCTACACCTTTTTAGTATCTTGGTTACATATATTTTCTGAGCCTCATTTTCTCCCTGTAAAATAAAGATAATTTTTATTCTTCCTACTTCAATATAAAGTCACAGTGAAATACTAGTCAGGACTCTCAGTTGCATGTGACAAAAATTCAACTCAAATTAACCAAGAGCATAGCTAGATGGCGGTGGTAGTGGAGTTATTAGAAGTTATTTAGATGAAGATTGAACAGCCAAAACAGTGCATAAAGGTGGAGCTCAGAGACCAGAAATGGAAATGCCCCCTTTCTTTCCTTGTGTCTCTCATTTCTATTTCAACCCCACAGGGCACCTCATTTTTTCTTAGAATAGACCAACCAGGAACGTGGCCACCCAGAGCTCTAGTACGTTAAATCTTACAACACAAAAGCAAAACCCATAGAAGTATTGAGATTCACTTTTTCTAGTCTCAAACTCAAATATCCTACCAATTGATAGAATTGACCAATCCTGGGTCAGGTACTTATCACTGAACTCACCAACTGTGGACATAAGTTTGAGTCTTCTGATTAGCCTGGACTAAATCAAGTGCCTGGCTCTGAGCCAATCAACACTGTCTAGGAGAAAGAGCTCTAAAAAGATGGCAGCTCCCATTCAAGTCACATGATTAGAGTGAAAAGCAGCAGCATTTTTGCAGAGAAACAGAAGACGGAAACAGGTGGACCCTTATGGGCAGAAAAAAGAGACGTATAGGTTTTTAAAATCAGGATTATTAGACACATATAGTACCTGGTTTCCAAGTGACTCGAGACTCATACAAGTGCCAAGTACTCCAAGAATCCTTTCCTGGTAACTATTTTCAGTTATAAAACCCTTCCCTCACTGGCCTACCCATTATAGTTATGCAAAATATAACTTCCACTCAGTTGTATTTAAGTTCTCATTTGATTATATATTATGTTAAATTGCTTTCCAACAAACTATTTTAAATTCATCTTCTTCATTTGGTTATTCCCTGATGATAGAAATCAGCTATTTCTTGCTGGTCATAGTGATCGTGTTAATTTATTTTCGCTCCCAGGAAGGATATTTGTATTTTACCTGGGTCTATCACAGGCAAAGTCTTAACCCAAAGGAGTGACTGTGACGCTGAGAATGTTAAACATATACAACAGAACATCTTTGGGATTCTACACTCAGGTCCAAATGCTGTGAGATCATTAATATAACCCTACTATATTAATATATTCATTGTCATCATCTATTGTGGGCTGCTGATAGACCTAAGGCTATTATACGTGCAGAATATATGATCTGGGAAGAGGTAGGTAGCATTGTGCTGTGGTAAAGGCCACAAGCTCTGAAGTCAAACAGACCTGAATTTGGCCTGAGTTCTTCCACTTACTTGTGTGACTGGAGACAAATTACTCCACATCTCTGAACATCAGTTTCCTCACTATAAGGTGAATGTAGTAATAGTATCTCCCTCAGGAAGCTGTTTTGAAAATCAAATGAGATAAGGTATTCAAAGCTTTTACTGTGCTACTTGGAATACAATAATTGCTCAATAAATGGCGGCATTCTTTTAAAGGTTCTAATTCAAATAATAAGTCCCATTTCCCCAAAAAACATACATATCCATCAAAACACATGATACAACTTGCAGTTAGAAAATGTGCTAATTGTACCTAAACTCTATGTCAAAGGGGCTACAAAATAATAATAGTATCGTCAAGCATATTCCTATGTAAACTGTAAAATCTTTTGCCAAGATAGATTTGTACTGTGGTAGTCTAATAAAACTTTATTAAATTTATCAAAGTTGTTTAACTAAGACTCCCTAAAAAGTCCCCACATAGGCATGTGAAATAATAACAATTATCTCCTCCCAACCCCTGGAGAGTACTATGGAACCACAGAAGACTATTTGGATAAGAAATTAACGTTTCCTGATATGCTTCTGAGAATTTGAGGTTGTTTTGTGCTGCAGTGTAACATAGCCTAACCTGGTTAATAAAGAACTTTTTAATTTTTTTCCCGGGCACCCACTTAGAATGACCTTTCCAGCACTCCCCTCCCCCTAGTGCTCTAGATATTTGCTCCACCAAAACCTACCCACCCATATCCCATGTCATCAGTGACAATGAGTTCATATATTAATTACTGCTCACATACTAATGGCAACAGAAGTTTAAAAATGTTATCCTTTCTAGGAACAAATGCTCATGTTTTAGCTAGAGCCAAACACAACAAAATGTCCAAAATGTTCCCAACAAAAATTCTCCCGAGAATTTTTATCACCAAGGAAGTCCAAATAGAAAGAAATTTGGGATAAGCAGTACATTTTCTGACTATAATATCAAAAATGTCTATGATGGGTTTGTATACTTCATAAAGTACTTTTACACCCAGTATCTCAGGGGCAATAATTATTATTCCACTATACCATTAAAGGAATCTAGGCTTAGAAAGTTTCATTTGGTTGCCCATGGTCACATGGCTAGTAAGTGGCAGATTCAGAACTATTTAATCCAGATCTTCTAATGCCAAGTACAGAATCCATCACTCAAGTATTTATAAATCATCTACCATGTACGACACATTTTGTGGGCTTTGGAGATACAGAAGTAAATAAAACAGAAATAAAAATCCTTATCCTCATGAAGTTTATATTCTAGAGAGAAAAGAAAACTTGGTAGCCAAACAATAAACAAACATGTAAATTAATTTTGTGTCAGTTGGGAAGTATCATTATGAAGAAAAATAAAGTCAAAGTATGGGTGATAGTGCTAGAGAATGCCATTTTATACTGCGTAGTCATGGAAGGTCTTTCCAAAAAAGGTGCATTTCAGCTCAAACCTGAATGAAGGAAGAGGAAAAGCCTTTTGGCTATTTAAAGTATAAACCTTCCAGATGGGGCAACAGCAAGGGCAAAGGCTGTGAGACAGGAGTGTGTTTGATGTTGTTGAGGAACAGTAAGGAGGCCAGTGTGGTTGGAGCAAGGTGGATAAGGGGACAAATTGTAGGAGTTGACAGCAATTAGGGAATAGGGGCAGATCATGGAGAAATGAGTGTGCCAAAGTAAAGATTTTGGGTGTTATCGTGAATGGAATGAGAGCACTTTGCGCATGAGGAAGACTGGGTAGTCTGAGAGGAGCTAGCAGTGTGACAATCAATCAGTCAACAAATTGATTAACTAACTAATTATTTTGGGGAATCCAACTAAAGTCATGCTCATAGGGCAACTTGTAACCTTAAAATGAATATGTTAAGAAAGAAGAAAGGCTGGGGAAGAAACAATGATCTATGCTTTCATCTCAAGAAGTCAGGAATAGACTAATAAATTAAACATATGGTAGATTACATGTATTGATTTGTAAATACCAAATATAATAAATTTATGATATTGGGTATCATCCATGTGCCAGTTCTGTTCAAATTGATCTACTGATACAATGTAATCCTAATAAAATGTCAATAGGATTTATATGAAAATTGACAGGCTGACTCTAAAATTGATATGGAAATGTGAAGGATCAACGATAATCAAGACACTCTGAAAGAGAAAAAATAAGACAGAATGACTGCTTCTACTCATTAAAAGATTTTTTTTAGTCCAGGTGCGGTGGCTCACCCCTATAACCCCAGGACTTTGGGAGGCTGAGGCAGGCAGATCATCTGAGGTCAGGAGTTCGAGGCCAGTCTGGCCAACATAGTGAAACCCCATCTCTATTAAAAACACAAAAATTAGCCCAGTGAGCTAATCTGGAGGCTGAGGGAGAAGAATTGCTTGAACCCAGGAGGTGGAGTTTGCAGTGAGCCGAGATCGCGCCACTGCACTCCAGCCTGGGTGACAAAGTGAGACTCCATCTCCAAAAAAAAAAAAAAAAGATTTATTTTAAGATAATATAGTATTGGCACAAAAGTAGACGAGTAGATCAATGGAGAAGAAGAGATGACTCATGAATGTATAGATACTTGTCTAATGATGAGTCACTGCAAACTAGTGGACAAAAAATATCTTTTCAATAAGTGGTACTCAGTTAACTGCATATCCACATAAGAAAAATGAAACTTGACCTTTACTTCACATTACACATAAAAATCAATTATATATCTAAATTATATATCTAAATCTGAATTATATGTGAATTATATATCTAAATTACATATCTAATTATATATATTTAGAATTATATATCTAAATCTGAAAGACAAACCAATAATGCTTTAGAAAGGAAGCATTACCCTATGGTAATAGGAGAATATCTTCATAATTTTGTAGTGTGGAAATAGTTTTTATTTTTTATTATTTTGTATATTTTGAGACAGGATCTTGCTCTGTTGGCCAGGCTGGAGTGCAGTAGTGCCATCATGGCTCACTGTAGCTTCAACTTCTTGGGCTCAAGAAGATCCCCCCACCTCAGTCTCCCGAGTAGCTAGGACTACAGGCACGAGCCACCACGCCTGGTTAATTTTTAAATTTTTTATAGAGATGGGGTCTCCCTATGTTGTCCAGGCTGGTCTCGAGCTCCTGGGCTCAAGCAATCCTCCTGCCTCAGCCTCCAAATGTGCTGGGATGTGAGCCAGCCCAGGAAACAGTTTTTAAATGAAACAATACTAACCTGAAACAAAAGGATTAATAAATTAGCCTAGATTAAATGTGAGAACTTCTAGTCATCAAAACCTACCATGAAGAGAGTGAAACAGCAAGTCCCTGAGTGGGAGAAAATATTTGCCACACATGTAACTGATAAAAAGCTCATGTCAAAACTAAGGGCTTCTACAAATCAATAAGGTAAGACAGCCAATGTACAAATGGATTAGAAACTTAGCATAACTGATAGACTGACAAGGTGCCTGGCTTCAAAAATAATCAGGGATATACAAATTTAAATGAGAATGAAATAACATTACAACCTCATCAGAATTACTGAAATGTAAAAACTACTCATTCTTTTAATTTATTTCTGGCAAAGATGTAAAGCAAAGGAAACCCTCATGTGCTTACTTGTAGGAACATGTGTTTATACGCACTTTGGAAACCAGTTTGGTATGTCTACCAAAGTTGAACATACAAATGACCCTATGAGCTGGTTGTTTCATTCCTAGAGAGGTATATCAAAAAGAAATGCATAGCCTGTAACCCCAGCATTTGGGGAGGCCAAGGCAGGAGAATCATTTGAGCCCAGGAGTTCAAGAAAAGCCTGGGCAATAGAGTGATACCTCCGTCTCTATAAAAAATTTAAAAATTAACTGAGTGTGGTTGCACATACCTGTAGTCCCAGCTACTCAGAAAGCTGAGGTGGGAGGGTTACTTGAACCTAGGAGTTTGAGGCTGCAGTGAGTCATGATCGTATCACTGCATTCCAGCCTGGGCAACAGAGTGAGATCCTGTCTCAAAAAAAAAAAAAAGAAAAAAAGAAAGAAAAGGAAAAAGAAATATGTACGTATATTTGCCAAAAGAAATGTACAAAAATGATATGTCAGTATAATTTGTTATAACCAAAAACTCAAAATAAACCCAATGTTCATCAGCAGGAGAATATATAAATAAACTATGATATATAATCCTACATTAACTTAACTGTTTGAATATGGAAGTGACTTGGAGCCACATAAATAAATCTTGCTGACCTCAATAAAATATATCCTCAACTCCCCTACCCTCAGAGTCTAAGGCTTGGACAAATCCCAAAAAACATCAATAGCTATTTCATTACCACTTAACAAAAGGCAAAATGTGAGGGCAGGAAAGTCAGAGTAGAAAGCACCACCACCTTAAGTGGTTATGGTCAAAATATTCTCCTTATATAAAATTTACAAAAACACATAAAAATGATGACAAATGACCATAGGAACACTTGACTGGGCACTCCATCCCACCTTAGGGCTTTGGAAGAGGTCTGTGTAAATAAGGGCCCCTATAGCTTAGGCCGTATTGTCTTAATGGTAAATCCAACTCTGGTTAGAAGTGAGATGATCACTTTCAGAGGAAGAGAAGGATACAGATTGGGCAGTGGCACAGATGGGACATCTGGAGTACTTGGCAACATTCCATTTCTTGAACTGAGTAGTGAATGCATACGTGTTTGTTTTGTGATAATTTATTGAGCTATACATTTATACTTTGTGCATTTTTCTATATGCGTGCTACGTTTAAAATTTTTTTAAAGCTTAAAAGGTAATTATAAAAGGTGATAGATATGTTAATTTATTTGACTGTAGTAATCATTTCACCATGTATAAGGATATTAAAATATTATGTTGTATGCCTAAAGTATATACAAAAAAAATTGTTCAATAATTTAAAAAGTAAAACGTTTAAAATTACTTTCCCAAAATAAAGTAATTAAACTTCCTAAAGTGGCTAATTAGCAAGGCTTGCTACTTTACACATTTAACATATTGGAGAGACAGTTTGCAAGCATTATTTCTTTGGAATCAGATAAACCAGGTTCAACTCCCAACTTGTATCACTGAATAACTCTATAACGTTGCACCGTTTCAATAGGGTAACCACCAGCCATAGTGGCTATTAGGCACTTGAAATGTAATTATTTCAATTTAAGAGGTGCTAAACACCATGCTCCTAAATAACCAATTGGTCAAAGAAACAATCAAAAGAGAAATTAGAAATACTTTGAGATAGAAGATAATAAAGATATGGCATACCAAAACCTAAGAAATGTAGCTGAATCACTGCTCAGAGGACAATTTAGAGCTGTAAATGCATATATTAAAAAAAGAAGAAAGACCTCTAAGCAATAACCTAACCTTAAAACACTGGAAGAAGAAAAGCAAATGAAACTGAAAGCAAGCATAAGGATGGACATTATAAAGATTAGAGTGGAAAATGATAAAATAGAGGATAAAGAAACCATTACAAAAATTGATGAAATCAAAAAGTGGTTCTTTATAATGATCAACAAAATTGACAAATCTTTAATTAGACTGCTGAGAAGAAAAGAGAGAAAACTCAAATTACTAGAACCAGAAACAAAAGACGGAACATTACTACCAACCTTATAGAAATAAAAAGGATTATAAAGGATTCAAAATAATTATAATATTCTTATGAACAATTACATGTCAATAAATTAAATAACTTCAACCACTTTAGACCAACAATCTCAGTAGACCTCTAACAAATAAAGAAATTGAATTTGTGATCAAAAAATTACCCACAAAGAAAAGCTCAAGACCAAATGGCTTCACTGCTGAATTGTACCAAACGTTTAAAGAAGAACTAATGTCAATTTTTCACAAGCTTTTCCAAGAAAATAAAAGAGGAGGAAACACTTCTTAACTTATTCTATGAAATTAGTATTACCCTGATACCAAAACCAGACAAACACATCTCAAAAAAAAAACTACTGACCAAAATCTCTTAAGAACATGGAGGCACAAATTCTGAACAAAGTACTAGCAAACTAAATCCAGCAACATACAAAAAGACTGCATTTCATGACCAACTGAGACTCATCCCTGGAATGAAAGATTGGTTGGTTTAACATCGAGAAATCAATCAATATAATACACCATATTAATAGAATAAAAAACAAAAGACACATAATCTTCTCAATAGATGCTTTAAAAAGATTTTACAAAACCCAAAACTCTCCTATAATATTAAAAAGAATAAGAACTCAAAAAACCTAGGAATGGAAGGGAATTTCCTCAACCTAATAAAGAGAATCTGTGGAAAAACTCACAGCTAACATCATACTTAGTGACGAAAAATTGGATGTTTTCCCCTAAGATCAGAAACAAGACAAGAATAGCTATTCTCACCACTTCTATTTAACATTATACTGAAAGTATTGGCCAGTGCAATTAGACAGTAAAAAAAAAAAAAAAAAAAAAAAAAAAAAGGAATTTAAAGGTATTCAGATTGGGGAAAAGAGAAGTAAAATTATCTCTATTCAAACATGACATAATCTTGAATATAAAACATTCTAAGACCAGCAAGCAATTATTTGAGTCAACAAGTATAATTTATTAGGGTTTCCAGAGAAACAGAACTGAGAGAATGTATATATATTACACACATACACACACATACACACACACACACACACACACACACAGAGAAAGATTTATTATAAGAAATTCACTCATGTGACTATGGAAGCTGACTAGTCCTAAAATCTGAAGCCTACAAGCTGGGGACCAAGGGGAGACAATGGCTTAGTTCTAGTCCTAGTCCAAATGTCTGAGAACCAGGAAAGTTAATTTTTTTTTTGACTTACAAAAGAATTCTGTGGCATATATATATATATATATATACATACATACATACATACATACATACATACACTTTAATTTCTAAGGTACATGTGCACAACATGCAGGTTTGTTACATATGTATACATGTCCCATGTTGGTGTGCTGCACCCATTAACTCATCATTTACACTAGGTGTATTTCCTAATGCTATCCCTCCCCTCGCCCCCCATCCCACGACAGGCCCCGGTGTGTGATGTTCCCCATCCTGTGTCCAAGTGTTCTCATTGTTCAATTCCCACCTATGAGTGAGAACATGTGGTGTTTAGTTTTCTGTCCTTGCGATAGTTTGCTCAGAATAACGGTTTCCAGCTTCATCCACATCCCTACAAAGGACATGAACTCATCCTTTTTATGGCTGCATAGTATTCCATGGCGTATATGTGCCACATTTTCTTAATCCAGTCTATCATTGATGGACATTTGGGTTGGTTCCAAGTCTTTGCTATTGTGAATAGTGTCGCAATAAACATATGTGTGCATGTGTCTTTATAGCAGCATGATTTATAATCCTCTGGGTACATACCCAGTAATGGGATGGCTGGGACAAATGGTATTTCTAGTTCTAGATCCTTGAGGAATCGCCACACTGTCTTCCACAATGGTTGAACTAATTTACAGTCCCACCAACAGTGTAAAAGTGTTTCTATTTCTCCACATCCTCTCCAGCACCTGATGTTTCCTGACTTTTTAATGATCACCATTCTAACTGGTGTGAGATGGTATCTCATTGTGGTTTTGATTTGTATTCAGGAAAGCTAATGTTGTAGTTCTAGTTTGAACGCCAGCAGACTCAAGACCCAGAAAGAGCTAATGTTTCAATTCAAGTCCAAAGGCAAGAAAAAACAGATGTTACAGCTCAAAGGTAGTCAGACAGAAGAAATTCCTTTTTATTTGTGGGGAGAGTCAGCCTTTTTTTCTCTTCAGACTTTTAACTGATTAAATGAGGCTCAGCTACATTACGAAGGGAAATCTACTTTACTCAGTCTATCAATTTAAATGTCAAACTAATCCAAAACATCCTCCCAGAAGCACATAGAATAATGTTTGACCAAATATGTGGGCACCTCATATCCCAGTGAAGCTGACACAAAAAATTGACCATCACAGCAAGTTTGCATGAAACCAGATCAATATACAAAAATTAATTGTATTTTTATACAATTGCAATGATCAATATGAAAATTAACAGGAAAATTCATTTGCAATAGCATCAAAAAGTATTAAATACTTAGGAATAAATTGAACAAAAGAAATGCAAAAGTTACATCCTGAGAACTGCAAAACATTGTTGAGAAAATAAAAAAGGTCTAAATAAATGGAGAAAACCCTATAATCATGGATTTTCCAATCCTTGACATTGTTATACTCCCCAAACTGATGTGTAAATTCAACACATTCCCTATCAGAATCCTAACTGACTTCTTTGTACAAATTAACAAGTTGATTTAGAAACTTATATGGAATTAAAAGAGACCTGGAATAGCCATAATCATCCTTAAAAAGAAGAATAAAATATGAGGACTTAAACTTCTCTACTTCAAAACTTACTACAAAACAACAATAATCAAGACAGTGTGGTACTGGCACAAGGATAGGCATACAAATCAATAGAAGAGAACATTGAGAGCACAGAATTAAACCCGTATGTCTACGGTCAACTGATTTTGGCAAGGATGCCAAGACCCTTCAGTGGGGGAAAAATGGTCTTTCCAATAAATGGTGCTGGGATAACTTAATAGTCACATGAAAAAGAATAGGGACATCTATAGAGATTTAAATTAGATTAGGGGTAGTTTATGGCTGAGGACGGGGCCAGGGTGGTAGGTGAGTGCTAGTCAAACGATATGAGATTTCATCTCAAAGGGATGAAAAGTTTCTAAAATTACAGTGGCTCACACCTATAATCCCAACATTTTGGGAGGCTGAGGTGGAGGATCACTTGAGCCCAGGAATTTAAGACCAGCCTGGGAAACAGAGTGAGACCCTGTCTCTACAAAAAATTTAAAACTTAGCCGAGTGTGGTGGTAGATGCCTGTAGTCCCATCTACTCAGGAGGCTGAGGCAGGAGGATTGCTTGAGCCAGGAGGTCCAGGCTTCAGTGAGTTATGATTGCAACACTGCACTCCAACCTGGACAACAGAGCAAGACCCTGTCTCAAATAAATAATATTTATATATCAAATAAATAAATAATATACATTTGCATAAAATTTACACAATTGTGTATACACAATTACACATAATTGTGTATATTATATGTGTAACCATATGTGACTATACTAAATTTTATACAGTTTTAAAATTGTGACACATATATGAATATATTAAAAGCCATTGAATTGTATACTTTAAATGGGCAAACTGTATAGTATGTGAATTATATCTCAATAAGGCTATTTGTTTAAAAAAAGAAGAAACTCTAAATTTTAAAGACAGTATGAAAAATACACAAGGTATCTCATTAATTTTTACATTGATTACATATTAAGATAATATTTTCTATATATTGGTTTACATAACATATATCATTAAAATGAATGTAATGTTTGTTTTTATTTTTTAATATGGCTACTAAAAAAATTCAAAATTACATACATGGTTCACTTTATATTTCTATTGGACAGTGCTGCTGTAGAGATTTTACACAAATGACTTAAACACTCTGAATCCCAACTTCCTTATATGTTATAAGGCTGTAATTGTAGTACTGGCTTCATACAGTTATGGTGAGGATTAAATGGTTTTTAAAGAACTTAGCAGGCCGGGCGCGGTGGCTCAAGCCTGTAATCCCAGCACTTTGGGAGGCCGAGACGGGTGGATCACGAGGTCAGGAAATCGAGACCATCCTGGTCTACACGGTGAAACCCCGTCTCTACTAAAAAAATAACAAAAAACTAGCCGGGCGAGATGGCGGGCGCCTGTAGTCCCAGCTACTCCGGAGGCTGAGGCAGGAGAATGGCGTAAACCTGGGAGGCGGAGCTTGCAGTGAGCCGAGATCGCGCCACTGCACTCCAGCCTGGGCGACAGAGCTAGACTCCGTCTCAAAAAAAAGAACTTAGCATTCGGATGTTAGCTTTTATTCTAAGTGTTAGTTCTGATTATCAGGGAAGCCCCTGGGTACCACTGAGTACAGCAGTCACATAAAAAACTTCCAGTAGACTCCTTGGATTTATTTTACTATTATAAAATTATTTTTAGAAATGAATCTTAGAAACCATCACATCCAGGAATCACCAACTGTCACCCTGCCAAACTGTTGTTTAATAACCCCATGGTTTTCAAAACTTGAATCTGAGTATCTTTATTGTGGGACTGTGCTCTCTACTTTGCTGTAGGCCTGACCACTCCCTATTCCCTTAGCAGAGCCTCACACCTGAGTTACCTCCTTGGTATTGGAGGTATTTGCGTTTATATCTGATCCTACACTAGTCCAAGCCCCTTACTTTACTGATGAAGAAACTGGGGCACATGGGAGGGACACTAATTCAGCCTGCAGAGGACCAGGCCAGTCCTCACACCTGCAATGCATTGTCCAGAAGACCCTGACTAGCAGGGACTGCAATACAGGCTGTGCAGCTTGTATACTAACACGCTATCCTTGGGAGTCTTGGTGGGACTTTCAAAGTTCTTTAGTTTATTGCCACTGGAGAAATAAATCATTACTGGCACTCATGATACCTTTAATGGAGACCAGTGGCTCTTTCTGATGCGGAGGGAGAGAAGATGGTTTTTGGAACTCAGAAATTCCAAATAGCCTGGTTTAACATACCCGAAAAATCCAGTTCTGTGTAAATCTGCCAATTAGCCATCTCTGCAACACTGATCTTCTCCCTTTTATTTCCTTCCTCATATTTGTTTATCAAATAACACTTACCAAAACTCAATCATTTGATTCCCAGGGTAAGCCCAGAGAGAAATGCGACCTGGGATAATTATTCCCATTTCATTGTTGAGGAATCTGGGCCTAAAGAATACAGGAATGGAGGCTGGGCGCGGTGGCTCACGCCTATAATCCCAGCACTTTGGGAGGCCGAGACGGGTGGATCACGAGGTCAGGAGATTGAGACCATCCTGGCTAACACGGTGAAACCCCGTCTCTACTAAAAATACAAAAAATTAGCTGGGCGCGGTGGCGGGCGCCTGTAGTCCCAGCTACTCGGGAGGCTGAGGCAGGAGAATGGCGTAAACCCGGGAGGCGGAGCTTGCAGTGAGCTGAGATCCAGCCACCGCACTCCAGCCTGGGCGACAAAGCGACACTCCGTCTCAAAAAAAAAAAAAAAAAAAGAATACAGGAATGGGACTGCTAAGCAAGAACCAGAAGAGAGTTTGGCAAAGTTCACTGAATGCATATTTTGTTTTTGCCATATCCAAATACCACCTGCATTATTTCGTTATTATCTTTCTTTTTCTTCTTTTTTTTTTTTTTTTTTTTTTGCTCTGTCACACCAATGCAATGGTATGATCATAGGTCACGGCAGCCTCGAACACCCTGTCTCAAGTGATTTTCCCATTCCTCCCACCTCAGCCTCCTCAGCAGCTGGGACTACAAGTATGTACCACTATGCCTGGCTTTTATTTTTAAGAGACGGGGTCTCACTACGTTGCCCAGACTGGTCTCATACTCCTGGCTTCAAGTGATCCTCCTGCCTTTAGTTTTTATTTTCCTTTAACAGGCACTTACTGTTTTTATGTAAGTCAACTGATGTCGAAAGGAAATTTTACTTCAATGCCTTCAGTAGAAAACTAGTATCACGTGCCATTAATAGAAAGTTAATAAATATAATACAAAACAATTCTAATTAGAAACTGTTGTCTGGAGAGCTTCTAAAAATCCTAATGCCCAAGCCAGACCTTAGAGCTATTAAACTGGAATTCCTCTGGGGAGGAAGCAATCAGGCATAAGTAATTTGTAAAGCTCTCCCCAGGAAATAGCATCATGCAGCCAAGGATGAGACCCTCTAGAATAGATGCTATTGACTGCTAATGCCTCTGAGGCTGAAGAATGCTTGTCCTCCTTAAGAAGAGAGATCAACAAGTGATAGAGAGGTATTAAAGAGGCACTAGCCTAAAACCGACACTTTCTCCTTAGCATCAGAAGAACTCAAAAGTAACTTTGAAATGGGAAAAGTTCTCATTGGTGATTTGTAACTGTTGGAGGGGTTGCTCCTTTGCAGTCTAAAACCAGTTCACATGGCACTTGTCCTTTGGAAAACACTGGATCAGAAGACCCCAAGTGGTGTGGTTTCTATTCCTGTGCCCTTTCAGCTCCAGCAGCTAGTTTCCCAGCCAGAGACTCCCACAAGGTCACTGGAGAACCCCTACTCACCTCTGTGTGTTCTCCAGCAGGGATTCCAAAATGCCTGCATTTACATCACACTGTCAGACACATATTTCTATTTCAAAATGAATCTTCTCAGTGGTTCACATTAAAAAACCTTAAGACAAAACCGCATCTCTGTCTCCTTTCATTTCCTCTAAAGAAGCCCCTTGTTTTCATCTAGGAATGTCTGGCCCTAGTGAAGGCTTTAAGTCAGCCCTGCCCTTTTGGATCTTAAAAAGAGGTATCGCTAGGGAAGAGGGAGAAACACGAGACTTGGTGCAGATCCCCACATGACTCTGAGAAGGTCTTCTGCTGTGAAGTTTCTCTTTCATCCCACACCTCTGAACACACACAAGACTGTTCTGATGGAAGGATGCATGAGAATGAAAGCTAGACTTTGGGGTGGGGATTCCAGATCTCCATAACATCATTTTCTTATCTGGCTTGGGGCATCACTGCAAGAACTGGGTACCTGCCTGTGTGGACTCGGGTTTGAAGAGCTGCCCCAGAAGGACTAAGTGGCCTCAAGAGCAAGCAGTTTGGCTCACTAGGCAGGTTGTTGAGCAAACCTCTGATCTGCTCACTTCCCACATTTACAACCTAGAATGCTGACAGTGCCTACCACCAGACGAGCAGGCTGCTTTACTGTCTTGTCAGCAGAATCCTTCTCTCTTGTTTCCCTTAGAGCCTAAGGTCCTGCTTTGAGGTCTCCTCCCTATTCTCCATCTCAGAGTTACACAGTCCCACCCCCTAGCCTTAGCTCTTTTTGTGCCCATAGTCCAGAATGTTCTTCCGCCCCATCCCTGTCTGTCCAAAGCCTACCCACCCTCAAAGCTGATTGTAAATGTCACCTCCTCCATAAAGCTTAAGATGATTCCCCTGGTCAAATAATAACAGTAATGGAATTAACAAAAAATAACAGTAATAATAAAAGCCTAGCATTTACTGAGTGCTGCTGTGGGCAGGCAATGGGCTAAGATCTCATATGCATAATCTCAACCAAATTGTATACTAGACATATCACATTATCCCTGCCCTGCCATTTTTGATACCAGCTTACTTGTTCTCTCTGTGCCTCATTTTTCTCAGATGTCAATGGGGATTATAATATGTCTTCCTTGTGAGATTGTTCTAGGTATAAAATAAGCTAGTGTATATAAAACATCAGCATAGTACCTGACACCATGGTTTTGGCTTAGTGAGTATTATTACTTCTTGTAACAACTTAAAGGTCTGTGTTTGTACTGATAAGGACAGGAGGAAGGGAAATACTGGGTAGAAGAGGGCAAGGTCCCTAGCAAGGACTCCACCCTCAAGCCTGGACCCGCAGCCCTAGATGAGAACTTCACATCCCTGTTTTCCCGCTAAAACCACCTGGCCCACCACACCCCCCCTCCCCACCCTGTACCCATAAAAACTCCAAGTTCCACTGGCAGAGGAGCAGAGCAGTGCAGCAGAGAAGGACAGAAGGGAAGAACTGTCTGAACATCAAGAGGAGAAGAGGCAGCTGGACATTGGAAGCTATGGTTGGAGAGGACTTTGGCCAGGAATGGCTGAACTCCAGAGGAAGAGTATCTTCCCACTCCATCCGCTTTCCAGCTCCCCATCCCACTGAGAGCCACCTCCACCACTCAATAAAGTCTCTGCATTCACCATCCTTCAAGTCCGTGTGACCTGATTCTTCCTGGACATAGGACAAGAACCCGGGTATCAAGAGGGCAGGATGTAAAAGGCTGTCACCCCGACCCTCCACTGAGCTGGTAAACACTTAGCTGTCAGTGGACAGCAAATGCTAAAAGAGCATTGTTTGTAACACATGCCCTCTTGGGCTCCAGAGGTCACAGACAACCCCTAGATGCTGCCACGGGCTGATACAGGTTTTGTCCCTAATGGTGTCCAAAGGCAATCACCCCGGCTCCTGCTCCTGCTCTCCTGTGTGCTCCCCCTCCTGCAAGGGGTTTGAGTGAAGTGGCCAAGTAAACAAGCCACCAATGTCACAAGTCCCATGAGGAGGTCAAGGGAACTCTCCCATCTCAGTATTATTCTCATCTTACAGATGAGAAAACTAAGCAATAGAGAGAGGTTGAGTAAACAGTCCAAGTTCAGTGAGAAGCAAGAATTTTACTTCCCTCTGGTCTTCACTGAACTTTGCTCATCACAAAGATGATGTAAGGATAATCTATCAGTTGCCATGGGAACTCATTTCATCAGCATCTCAGCCATCCTGGAAAATTTGCATACATGACTTTATGCAGAAAGAGAAAGTTAAACTGACTTGAAGTCAACTGGCTCTACTGGCTACTGTCCTTTAAGATACTGTGATATTTGCATTGCATCATGGTTCTAGGGTATTCCAAAGACAGGTCTGCTCATTAATCCTCATGCTTTCTCTCATTCACCAAGAATGTGATCCAGCTGAGGAAACGGATGAGAGCAACCAAGGAATGTGCTGGTGGAGCAGGTGTTGAATTCCTTCTCTGCATTTCTGCTCTTCCACTCTTTTTTTTTTTGTTGTTGTTGTTGTTGTTGTTATCCAAAATGTGTTTATTGAGATGGTTTCCCACTCATCTTGATTCAGAGTGCCTTTAGTGCTGCTTCCTCCTAAAGGAACATCCTTCTGTAAGCCTTGCTTTTCCTCCTGTAGGTTGGCAGAGGACAGTGGAGCAGCCAACACACAAAACTACCGTTTGTGCATGGCGAAAGATCATGGTGATTTTATAGCATCCTGGGCATTTCACATCCATGAAGTAGGAACGAGAACATGCCTCTCGCAAAGGATCTTCTTCCACTCTTTAATTGCCTTCTGGCAGGATGTTCCTGAGGCAACACCTAAAGCTTAGCCAGCTTAACTGCAGGTCTGCACAATAACAAACCCTTCAGAATTTCAGCACTCATTTCTTCATCAAGGTCCGCAAAATTATGGTTGCGTATCACCTACTCATTTCCTCTTGGTTCAACCTCACATGCTTTCATACTACTGCTGACCATCTGTACATGTTACTCACCCCTTTCCTCCTTTCCTCTATTCAAATAAGCCAGGCTGGGTTAGCACTCCAGAGGTATCCCTATTGATGGTTGGACAAATAGGATACAGGTTCCAGAAAGAGTGACAACTTTCCTTCCTGGAATCCCTGCACAAAATGCAGGGTCACATATGGCCCTGAGGAGGTATTTCGTGGCAAAGAGATAACTGAGTTTAGTAGTTTGAAAGTACTATGGCTAGCTGTGGTTCCAAACTCTCTACCAGGTCACCCTAGGGTAGCATAATAAATTCACAGGACTGTTGTGAGGTATTCTAAATTTTCCAAGGAAAAGACAGGATCCTCCATATCTGCTGAACACTGCACAAACTCGGGGTTGTTCATGGTTTCAACATTAGATTACATCATATTCCTTTCAATGATGGCATATTTTGGTGAAGCCATGTTTTTGGCAGTTACTGTGACAAAAAGCAAGTGTCACAAGGAAATCAGTGTGGAAGAGGAAATGAAGGTGGCAGGGTCCACTCTGATTCCAAAGTTTAAGGAGCTGTACAGTGTCCAACAGGCCATCCATCCCATGAGTAAGTAATTGTGATGATTTGAGAATACAAAAAATATATATATTTTTTCAATGTATCATTTTTTTTTAAATGGCCAATAAAAAGTTGTTAGCACATAAAGACTTTTAAGTGATTTGACCCTAACTACTTAATCAATGAATCTGTTTGGTATTTCTTTTGGCCAACAGATGCCATGAAAAAATTACTGAAGCCCTAAGCGTTCTGCGACCAAGGAAGATTTGGAAACTTCAGGTCTGGTCAAGTCAGCCATGTTTCACAGCTCCCAAGAACTTCACTGGTACCTGATCCTATGACAAAGCATACTTGGGTCTTGGTTTTGGTTGTCGTGGCTGTTTCATCTTAGAGGCTTTTCCATATTTTCGGTGCTAAATGTGCCCACTACATGGGGCCTGTGCAGCCACGTGCCTCGGCCAGCACCTGCCTCAGCCTCCCTGGGCATCTTTCCCTTTCCTCTGTGCTTAAGTCACACCAACCTCCTTTCCGTTCCTCCAATCCACCAAGCCCTGTCCCACTATAGGGGCTTCTTACTGATTCTCATCCTGGTTCACCTGTAGGTCCCATCTTAAATGCCATCTCATCAGAGAGCCTCCCCACCCTGTGATTCTCTGTCTCACCACCCATTCATTTCCTTCATAGCATTTTGTCCTTTGCACATACCTATTTAGCTCTAGGAGGACAGAGTCCAGGTCTGATCTGCTTACTACATTAACAGAATTTAGCTGGGTGCCTGATATGTAATTGTCACTCAATAAATAACTGCAAGGTTAACAAGTGTCAGTTTAAATCATGCACAGGTATTTTAACTGTGGCCCTGTAGAGCCCAAAGCATTTCAGAAGGCTTTTCTGGCAAACAGCCCCTCAGATGGACACGTGGGACAACTGCATCACTAGCCACAGGCAGAGACAGTCAAGGGCGGTGTTTGTGATCAAGAATTCCAGCTCTGCCACCTCCTTGCTGGCAGAGATTGGGGAAGTTACTCATTCTGCCTCTACCAGTCATGACTTTGCCTAGAAAAAGGTTGTTAAAAGGACTAACTATAAAGCTCTTAAGTAAAATCTGTCAAGAAACAAGCACTCTAAATAAAAGTTAGCTGCTTTTGTTAGGACAAGGACAGTGTTCAAGGACTATCCCATGAATGCCCACACACTATTCTGAGGGGAAGGTTCTGCCTCAGAAACTGACAGGTCCGATGCCTCTTGCTTGTTTTAGAATAAAAGCCTCAATTCAAAATATGATACATGGACAATTAATTCTCAGCCCCATTGGCATCCCCCACACAATTCATAATTAAAACCAAAAAGAATCTGTTATGGAACTTTGATTATCCAGTTGGACAACAGAAATGGAGAATGTCAGGCAGTGATTGCCAATTTGTCTAGACTCGAACAGCTCTATGGCACCAAGCACATGGTGGAGTGTGTGTGCCCAATCCTTCCAATCTTTTGCTTGTCCCCCTCTAACCAGCTCTCTTCATGTTCTAGGCTTAAAAGTAAGCCCAGTGTACCCTGGTGTTGTTCCGGTTGTACCTGGGAAGCTCCAGGGGCCAGGGACCGCTCACAATCGCGGACAGGAAATGCCACATGGCTCCTCTCCTTGCAGCAGGAAGAAGCATGAGTACCAGCCTTCATCTGTCCACACCTTAGTTACTGTTGCTCTCTTTCCTGGATCTCCTTCCCCCAGCCTCTCCCCTACCTGATCCTCATGCCTGGATGCCTCATTTTCACAACCCCCTGGAATCACATCACTCTTCTCCCCAAGAGCTATCTACACTTCCTATTTCACGCATACCCACATCTTAGAAATCCATTTCTCCCACTGGCTTCCTATAGATGTCCTAGCTAAGGGCAATGTCTTTTCTGCTAACCAGAGTTGCTGTCACTTTATAAACATTATATAGGATGGTCTTACAAGACAGATGGTACTGATGAACTCAAATACGTGATGTGTTTCAATCCCAGATTCTCCATCTACTAGCTACGTTTTTCATGGCAAGTTAACTTTACATCTCTGAGCCTCAGTCTCCTCACCTGTAAAGTGGGCAGAATAGTTTCCACCTCATAGCTTTGTTGTGAGTACGAGACGAGAAAACTCACACGAAACACACACCACAGTACCTGGTCCATAAGAAACATACCCAAAACAGTCTACTATTGTGGTTTCTCAGGTCAACCCCTCATTTGGCAGGTCTCAGCTTAGACATCGTCTCTTCTGGAAAGCCTTCCCTCACCGCCACCCCAAAGATGTGTGTGCATCTAAAGCACCCGTGCCATGATTGTCATTGCAAGGTGTGTCACACTGCCGTGTCATTGCCGCTTAGCATTTTTTTCTTTTTTTTCTTTTCCCCCTAGAATACTGTGAGCATATTAACTGGTGGGGTCAGTGTTCCTTCTACTGTGGCAGAGCACCTGGCACAAAGTAAGAGCTCAGGACATATTCTGGTCATACTAAAAATAGCTATTTAAACAAGCAATCTAATAAAGATGAAGTTTTGCTATGTTTTACACTTATTACTGCTACTTTGTAAGACTAGACTCCCTTGGCAACCAAACACATTTCTTTTTTATATTATTTAATTTTAATAAGAGTTACCATATATTGATCCATCTTCTATGCCAAATGTAACTTAATCCTTCTATCAATTCTCTGAGGTAGATATTATCAGTAGTCCCATCTTACAGATAAGGAAAATGAGGCTCAGAGAATTGAAGTAATTTGCCCAAGATCATCTAGCTAGGAGAACAGAGCTGCGACCCAAACCCAAGACCGTTCATCTCCAGTGTCTGTTTCCTTTGCTGTCCCCAACAAGACTAAGGATGCCACTTTCCTTTATGTTAAATTTTCCGGCCTCCCAAGTACTGTAGAGTGGCATTTCATCATTATTGGCACCTACGTAACAAACATGGTAATGCCTTTGATGTAAATTCCTTTGGTGACTAATCAACCCCACCTTGCCATATTTTTGTCTTTGGCATTATTTAACTTTCGTGCCTCGTCAAGTCTCCTCAGCTGGAGCATAACCAGTTGGTGATGGTGCCCAGGTCTTAAGATTCTTTCTGTCTCCCCAGGTCTAAAAGGAACATCTCTCACCTACTAAAAAACATAAACGAAATTGAGTTTCTGTCTATTTGGCTGTTTCATGTTTAAGTAAAATGACTAGAAGATCATCACCAAGTCTGATGGGTATTGGGGACAGCTTGATTTGGATCTGTGGTATACACAACTTTCACACTGGGGGACCAGAGAGGCACCTCAAAAAGACAGATACACTTAGTAACCTTTGTACTATTTGATTTTTTTTTTTTTTTTTTTTTTTTTGAGACAGGGTCTCTCTCTGTGACCCAGGCTGAAGTGCAGTGGTCCAATCACACCGCACTGTAACCTCAGCCATCTGGGCTCAAGTGATCCTCCTGCCTCAGCCTCCTAAGTAGCTGGGACCACAGGCATGTGCCACCACACCCAGCTAATTTTTTAATTTTTTTTTTTTTTGTAGAGGTGGAGTTTCCCCATGTTGCCCAGGCTGATCTCAAACTCCTGGCCTCAAACAATCCTCCCTCCTCAGCCTTCCAAAGCACTGGGATTACAGGTGTGAGCCACCATGCCCAGCATGGTTTATTTTAAACTAGAGGCATGAGTTACTTTTTTAAAGTACTATCAAGAATAAAGGTAGGTAGGTAGGTAGGTAGGTAGATAGATAGATAGATAGATAGATAGATAGATAGATAGATAGATAGATAGATAATTTTCGAAGCCAAAAATTAGAGAGAAAATGACAGGGCAGAAGACCAGGGGTCATAGTTATTTTCCAGAGCAGATTTCCAGCACAAGATACAATAAAAGCCTGATGAATATTAATATAAATTTTCTCTGAATGGAGAAACAAATGCAGCCTTAAATGTGAGTCCCAAATCAACTGTCGCAATGGAGGATGCTCCAAATTGCAGGCTCCAATTTTTGGTCAATCTATTTCTCTCCAGGAGAATTCTATGTGCTCTCGGGTGAGTAGCAGCAGGAATGTATTTGTTGGATGGTACTTTAACAATTCATCCTATAAATGCAGGGGGTGCTGGTTAATATTCAATAATTGTTGGTTGGAGTTGATGTTGATAGGGGACCCTCAGACAATAGATGACACAAACATATGCCCACTCCATGTTGTTCCCACCTTGCCTTGTTCTACCTGTCTCTACTAACAGCAAGACTAGACCAACTGTTCTCATAACTTTCTAGCATAAAGCATTTCTACTTCTCAGCAATCCTACAACCTAGGACACACCCACTTCCTTCCAGTTGCCCACACACCCATTTGTTTCACTGGGATTACCAAAGAGCTGCATTTAGAGAGGGAAAAAAAAAAGGTTTCCATATGCAAATGGTAACATCAAGGTCAAAGTGGAACACTTGCTCTGCAGTCAGTCCAGTTGAGCAGGCCAAAAATGCCCACTGGGATAATGAAATTCAGTAGTGACTGCATCTACCACCCTCTGTCCTTATCATGGGCCAAGGGTGGAAGGACGATATTATGAACATGTGATGAGAGTCATCTTTGAAGGGGAAGAAATTAGTGAGGACATTGTAGGCCTTTTGAAAGTGAAGCTGATTCTAACTGCCCAGTAGGTTCTCCTTGAATCCCTGCTGAGACAGAACTGATTTATCCAGACAGGGGAGTTGCAACAGAGAAAAAGTTTAATTCATGCAGAGCTGGCTGTACAGGAGACTGAAGTTTTATTATCACTCACATCAGTCTCACTAAAGGCTCAGGGGTTAATGGTTTTTCAAAGATAGCTCAGTGAGTAGGGAGCCAGGGAGTAGGGAATGTTGGTTGATTGAGTTGGAGATGAAATCATAGGGAGTGGAAACTGTCTTCTTGTGTTAAGTCGGTTCCTGGGTGGGGCCCATCCGGTTGTCAGAAATGCAAAAACCTGAAAAGACATCTCCAAAGGCCAGTCTTAGATTCTAAAATGGTGATGTTATCTGCTGGAGTAATTGGGGAAGGTGCAAATCTTTATACCACCTAAGTAATGGCTGGCTAGGCATACTTCCTAATAGAATTCAGACCCTCTCATCCTCCTAACTTGGTGGCCTTTCATTAGTTTTAAAAGGGCAATTTAGTATCTGGGAAGGGCCATTATCATTTAATTAAATTTCTCCCAAAGTTAGGTTGGCCCACACCCAGGAATGAGCAAAGATACCCAGAAGCAAGATGGGGACGGATAGGTCAGATCCCTTTCACTGTCATGATTTTCTCACAGTTATAATTTTTGCAAAGGCAATTTCCACTCTAGGAATCTTTTGCAAAACATTAAAACAAAACAAAACAAAACAAAACATGTATTCGAAGGGCCACTGAAAAACTGAAAGAGCTAACTCAAGCAGTTTTCTGCCTCCAGGAAATACCACACCTAAAACAGATACTTCCTTATCACCATCCATAAAAGTACAACATTTCAGCAGTGACCCAGTAACTTGCACCCATCCCAGAAGAAGGTTCTCAGCTATGAGCACATGGAATTATATTTGAAATATGAACTATGGTCTAACTAGGTCTGTCAGATTATAAAACACAAATTCTTGATCCACTACATATTCTGCCTTCTGTATGTGCTTCACTTATCTCTTCTTTCAGTAACTTTTTTTTTTTTTTTTCTGATTAGAAAAGTAATACAAGGTCATTGTAGACATTCTGGAAAATTTAAGAGATCACTAAAAAGAAAACAAAAATCATTTGCCCCCATACCATTCATATGTTAAATTTTGTGCTCTAGAACCTTCTGTTACCACTAGGGAACGTATCCAAGTCACGTGGCACCAAAATCACATGGCACCAAACTATGTTAGTGGTGGTGAACTAACCTCAATTCTTGCCTCCTCATGAAACATGAGGTTTTTCTTGACCCCTTCGTAGTCCTTGTGACAGGAGTGCCTCGCTTACTCGGCCCACAGCTCTCAACCCCTCATGGGACGGGGAGCATACAGGTGAGCAGGAGCCAGAGCTGGTGCTTTCAGGCACCAGCAGGACCAAAACTCTGTGCAGGCCCCACAGCAGCATCTAGGGTGGAGTACCCATGACCCCTGGAGCCCCAGAGGGCATATGTTACAGCGCACTTTTTTAGCTTTGCTGTCCATGGATGGATGAAGTGTTTAACAACTCAGTGAACCCTCTGCCTTTTTGCAAGGCCAGAGGGTCAGTGTGACAGCCTTTAGCGTCCTCACCCATGGTACCTGAGATCTCGTTCAGGAAAAATCAGGTTGCATGAACGAATGAATGGAAGGGTGGTGAATGTGGAGAATTTTATTGCTGATGGAAGTGGCTCTCCGCAGGAAGGGGAGCCGGAAAGGGGAGGGACCAGGAAGGTATTCTTCCCCTGAAGTCCTGCCGTCAAGTCATCCCTCTGAAGTCAAACTGCTTGTTTCCAGCATTCAGCTGCTTCTCTCCTCCCCTTCTCTGCTCTCAGCCAGTGGAGCCTGGGGTTTTTATGGGTGCAGGATGTGGGGGCGGGGTGGGTCACAGGTGGTTTGGGAAACGGCAACATTGGAGTGGGAAAACAGCAACACATGTTCTCACTTTGGGCGGCGGCACCAGGCTTGAGGGTGGGTCTTTGCGAAAGACCCCCACCCTTTTCTGCCTAGAATTTCTCTGTCTCCTGTCCCTATTACTCGGAAGAAAGAATTTGACCAAAGGGCTTAAGACAAAGTGAGATACCCAGGCAAGTTTTAGAGCAGGAGTGAAAGTTTATTTAGAAAGTTTTAGAGCAGGAGGCCGGACACAACAGCTCACGCCTATAATCCCAGCACTTTGAAGGAGGCCAAGGCAAGTGGATCACTTGAGGTCAGGAGTTCGAGAACACCCTGGCCAACCTGGTGAGACCTCATTTCTACTAAAAATACAAAAATTAGCCAGGCGTGGTGACTGTAATCTCAGCTACTCAGGAGGCTAAGGCAGGAGAATGGCTTGAACTCAGGAGGCGGAGGTTGCAGTGAGCTGAGATCACGCCACTGCACTCCAGCCTGGGTGACAGAGCGCAACTCCGTCTCAAAAAAAAGTTTTAGAGCAGGAACAGAAAGAAGTACACTTGGAAGAGGGAGGGTGACTTGAGAGATTCAAGTGTGTGGTTTAACCCTTGATTTGGGGTTGCATATGCTGGCATGCTTCTGGGGTGAAGCTTCCCTTCTCCCCTGATTCTTCTCTTGGGGTGGGCTGCGCACATGCACAGTGGCCTGCCAGCACTTGGGAGGGGCCACATACACAGTATGTTTACTGAAATTGTACACATGTTCACTTGAGGCATTCTTCCCTTACCAGTTGAGTGTTCTTAGAAGCTCATACACCAGTTAAATGCAACCATTTTCCCTCCTAGTGCGCATGCTTGAGCTCATTCGCCCAACTCCTAAGATCTTATCGGGAAGCTGCTGATCACCAACTTCAGGTGTTCTATCTATTGGGAGACTGCCTTTCCCCGGTACCAGCTGTGACCAATTACTCTTTTAGCGAGACAGTTTAATAACCATCTAACCCTCACCTGATGGTTGCCTGACATTCCTGGTGGTGGTGGGTGAGGGGGGGGGGGGACCCTCTTCTGCCCTGCTCATGTCTGACTAGCTATCTGCTGTAACACTTACACTCTTTTTTTGGTAAGAGCATGTATCTATGAGGCAGGAGGTAGAAGCTACTTCCCATACCCCTAGGCTAGAAGTATCCTTTTCAAAAGCAACTGACCATTTGAGGGAAGATGCCTTAGTTTTCATTATCCACACAATTGTCCTATTTCTGCACTTCACTGGCCACACAAATCACTTGGGCTCACCTAACAGACACATATGACTGTATCCATAATAGGTTCATTGCCCATTGCACACTGCAAGTCAATACGCCGAGAGGCCAGGTTGCAGCAAGAAAGAGGTTTCATTGTAGGGTCACTGAATGAGGAGACAGGAAAAAACCTTAAATCTATCTCCTTGTGGCATTTGGTGATAGGGTTTTCAAGAGTTTGGGAGTGGGCTGATGTGTTGGAGATGGTTGATTGGTTGAAGAGTGCAGGGTGAAGTCATGGGACAGGGTGAAGCTGTATTTTCATGCTGATCTCCTTTCTTTGTGGGGGTTTTCAAACTGAAATGGGGTAGAATTGGGGACCTGAAAAACAGCTTAAGTGATTCTTAAACAAAAACGTTATGATTGTAATGTCAGAGATCCCATCTAAAGGAACAATAAGGATACAAATCAATTCCTACAAAATCTTATTACCCTAATGTCAGAAATCCTATCTATAGGAATCATGCGGATGCAAATGGTCAGGATCTAGTGCTACGTGACTTTGAGCAACAAGGAAGTGGGCCAACGTGCAGCCTAATTAATGCTTAATTATAACTATATTTCTGTCCAGAACCCAGCATGCAATTCTTGTCAACCCTGTGAGGGTGGTTTCATGACTCTCAATGGCCTACCACTTTCCACCTAGTAGGGCAAACCTGCCTTGTCTATCATTTTCCTTGTAATAAGCCCATTCTCCTTGTCAGGGAATGGTATACAGGTGATAAGCAAGACTTCATGAAAAGGCTATGGGAGCTTGTAGGGCAAATTATTTGCTCCTAAGAGACATAAACAGGAAAAGATAGACCTTTCTTATTCCAGATGTCATCAATCCTTAGTGGATTGATGCCTGGAACTGCAGAGCTCCTTGGAAAACTACACCCAGGGCAACCTAATTGACGCAGATGTGAAATCTGTTCAAGTGACCTCTAGCAAGTCACCGCAAGTGACTGAATACAAAATAGACTGTTGCAAGAAAAGAGCAATTTGCCGAACAATATGTACAGTATGATCCCATTTATACAGCCAGATAGATATAAATACATAGAGAAGCATTGAGAAGCTCTGCAGGAATGCTGGCAATGGTAACCTCTGGAAGCCACAGGAATCAGGGCTTCGACGTTGTATTCTATGTATATTTGTATTGTTTGAAGTTTTTACAGTAGGATGCATGCAAGTATTGCTTATGTAATCTTCTAAACATTTTAATTGTTATAAGTACACATAGCTTCTCCTTTATTTGAAATGTGTACTAGATGATCAAAGCATTCTTCTAGGAGAAAATACGTTTTTGTGGCCAAAAAAATTCTTGAAGTTATTTTTGGTTTTTAGGGGGTTTCCTCCATCTCACAGCTTAATCATCAGTCACATTAACCTTGCAGCTCAGCATGCCCTCTGTCAGCAGACCTTCCTCGTCCATAGGGTAAGCCATAGAAAGCGTATGGGTATTGGTTCATTTTGCCTGGGGTCAGGGTCTGGATTGTGAAGTGGGACATGTTGATAAACCTCTTCTCCAAAATCAGGTCAATGGGCATTCAGCTGTTATTACCAGAACGCTGGCTGGCCGTGCAGGGTGTCCAGAGATGAGTGAAGCATAGGTTGTATCTGGGCTGTGGCCTCCACATTAGAACAACCTGCCAGTAACCACATTAGAACCTCCACTGTTAAAATGCAGGTTCCTGAGCCCAATCCCATATCTGAATCACGATCCCCGAGCATCAGCCCCAAGAGCCTGAATTTTGTTGTTATATGCAGAGAAAGTACGAGAACTACTTCCTCTGTGGGTGAACTGGACTTACCAAAGTAGTCAGTCCCGAGGGGCAGAGATGGCATAGATGCCAGTTCTTCTTTTTCATCCTAGATGCTCAGAGTCAAATTCGTGGCTCAGCTCTAGCCAAGTGATTTCATTGTGGGAGGACAATTCAGAGCCCTGTTCCAGGCTCCTCACATTGATTCTCTCTGTCTTCTTCCACTCCTCTTTGTCATCTTTGATGTCCCCTTGTGAGCTACCAAAAGACCTTCTGGGACACGATAGGATAACAAAATAAATAAGTGCAAGCAGCCATTCATTAAACATCCAGCCAGGATGTTACTTTAACTGCATCCCATCGTATCTCATTAATCTTCACACCAGTCCTAAGATCAGGCACTATAATTAACCCGATTTTACAGATGTGAGGAACTCAGGCTTAACGAAGGTAAGTAACTTGCAGGTGTGAATATCCAGCTCTCTAACTCCAGAGCCTATCCTCTTAAAACCCTATTACTTGTCCCTGGTGGAGGTGAACACTGGGGGCCCTTTCATATCGGACTAGCTTTTGGGCTGCAATCTGAACAGAAAAGGGAGGATCACGGCACACTTTGAAGCTTCTTTTGCATAACTGGTGCTGGATTTTTACTGAGACTTTACGTTACGGTTTTGTTTGTTTGTTTTTTAATTTTGAAGGTGCTTTTATGAACACATGAATAAAATATTTGTGTCATTTTGAACCTTATTTGTCTTATACATGTATTTATTTATGGGGGGGCACAAGGACTCATCTGTAGTGGTGCAGCCACTGTAAATAAATTAGTGAAACTACTTCACATCAATTTCATATAAAGTTTTCTGTTCAGTACACTTCAGTGACGGATGGGAGGAAATTAATACATGTTTACAAAAAGCCCCTCCCTCAGTTGTTACATATGCCACAGAGATACCAGTTGTGAAAAGTGCAGGTGCACTTACACATATACACACACACTCACACCCCACAAATGGTGTCATACAAACAACATACCTGCAATCTGCTTTGTCCACTTAATTGTATATCTTGGATACAGAACTTGTTTCACTGGAAGGCTAAAAGGCAAAGTCTGGGGAGGCCTAGAGGACACAGGGGATGGGAGGAGGCACTCTGAGCTGGAGGTAAGGTCTCCACCCCCCGCCAGAGCACAGGGTCGGATAACCAGTGGGACTGCCGGCTTGGCTGCCAGGGCCCTCCCCGGCCGGGACAAACGGCTGGAGGGAGGAAGTGTGCGGCTGGGAAGCTCCCCTGCTCTCGCCCGGGTTTCCTATTTCCCCCTCCCCGCGCTGAGACGGCGAGGAAAGTTAGCCCGGAAATCTGCACCCGCCTAAAACCCGGCCTGGTCCCAGCCACCGCCCCAGGAACTTCCCCCGCTGCAGGGGCCGGGGTCGAAAGCAGAGATGGAGAAGTGGACCCGCGCGGGTGGACTCCGGGGCGCGGTGGGACTCCGGGGTGCGGGTGGACTCCAGGACGCGGGTACCGTCTCGCAGCGACCTCTGTCGGCGGCTCTGGGGATGGCCCGCATCTGTCTGCTTGTACCTGGTATACGTGCAGGTACGTGTTCCTGTTCACGTGCAGACTGGGCGGGGGATGGGGGGGTCCACACCAGTGTACACTTTTGCATACCTCTTGGCACCTTGAAATTCCACCACGAGAGATATCTTTATTCCGCTATTCCTGTGCATCTGCGTGGAGGCCCTAGGGCCATAGATTTGTGTGCAAATGAAATGAGGATGGAGTCTGGGTGCCCAAGAGGGGTGTCTTGAGTGTGGTTGTCTGTATGCCTCCTTGAGGGTATTTCACTTTCTGCTCCCATCCGCCCCTATGAGCGAGTACCTATGAGCACAGGATGTGCACATATTTGAGTCTTGTTAGTGGTACACCCAGTTTTATCATCTCCCCGGGGTTGTGTCTGTATGAATGTGCATGGGTGTGTGTGTGCACGCGTGTGTTCCCACTCGGGGAATGTGGGCAGAGGTGCATGGAGCCAAGATGGGTGGTAAATAATATGTTTCTGAAATTAAAGGACTAATGTGGAGGAAGGTGCCCCAGATGTACTAAACCCTTTGCCCTTCATCTCATCCTCTCCGACTTGGGAAGAACCAGGATTTTGCTTTTAAGCCCTTGGGCATACAGTTGCTCCATCCTGACAAGAACTTAGCCTCCCATCTGACCGCCCCTTGGCCTTCCTTCTTCCTCGATCTGTGGAACCCAGGGAGGCTGCCTAGTGCTGTCTCTAAGCACCTTGGCCATGATGTAAACCCAAAGAAATTAGCATCTCCATCTCCTTCCTTTTTCCCCACCCAAAAGTCATTTCCTCTTAGTTCATTACCTGGGATTTTGATGTCTACGTTCCCTCCTCGTTATTGATACACACACAGAGAGACAGACAAAAAAGGAACTTCTTGAAATTCCCCCAGAAGGTTTTGAGAGTTGTTTATAATGTTGCAACAAGTCAGTTTCTAGTTTAAGTTTCCATCAGAAAGGAGTAGAGTATATAAGCTCCAGTAACAGCAACAGCAGCAGAAGAAACAACATCTGTTTCACGGCCATTGGACTCTACATCCTGCCCAGAGCAAGGTAAGCACTTCCCAAGCCCCTTCCTCCCTGCCCTCCCTGTGGGCCTGCAGCTGTCCAGGTGTAGAAACCGTTAGTGTGCTACCCCAGCACCTGGCAGCAGGGAGTTGGTGGATTCCTGGAAGCATCCCTGGTGAGTCACATGCTGGAACATTAGTGAAAACTTAGTACTTTGGGGACTGATGTACAGTGTCCATTTTAAAAACCAACTAATAATAACTGTATAGCAAGATCTGTGTGTATGCATATTTTATGGAAATGTTTGTTTTATTTTGAAATGGTATGTATTGATGTATAAAAGTATATTCCTAAATATTAATGCCCGTCAGTGAAAGGATTGTACAGAGCTAAAGTGAGTGGTGCCTGCCTTACTATCGAAACTCTTAAAAAAGCCTTTCATGCATTCCTTAAAGTAATTGAATTCGTAATTATATCTTATAACAATGTTCCAAATCAGACTTGCTCCCATATTTGTGATGGTCTTGATCGTCAGTTGTGATATCAACCAAATTGATAGCTGGGTTCCCCATTCTTGTGGATTAACTAACTTTGGCCCCACTTAAAACATGAAAAGCTGTTATTACTTCCTGAAAAGTTTTTAAATCTGTGAGAAGGGGGGAAAAAAATAACCTTTACTGTACTGGTATCTGATACTTGCCCAGGTAAAATTGTGTGCAACAACAATGCCATTTTAACAAAGGCATTACTAACCCCCAGGTGATGACCCACTTTTTCAAACAAGGAATTTCAAGATACTAGATGGAATGTGGGTAACCTCTTAGAGTTTGTTTTACTGGAGTCTGAAATTGTACGATTTCCGTACATTCCTTCATTCTACTAATAAGTCAGGGAATCCCTCTATGCTGGACTCTGGGGATAAAGTGTGAAACAAGATAGACATGATCCATGGCATAAGAGAGTTCACTCAGTGTGGCAGAGAAGACAAACAGTAAAAAAGAGACTGTATTGTGGCCATTGTAGTAAATGCTATGGGAGGAGGGGAGCAAACAGTGGGTCCTGACTTCATCTAGGCACCATGACACTTTACATGAATTATGTTGCTAACTCCTTACTACAGTAGCATGCCCATTTTACAGATCAAGAGTGTGGGGCTTAAAGAGACCAAGTGACTCACCCAGAGTCACATAGCTAATAAGTGGAAGAGCTGGGATGACAGTTCTAGAAGTCTGCCTGGCCCTCAAACTGGGGCTCTTTGCATGTGCCACCCATGCCATCTGTGACTATATCTTTTTATTTTTTAATAATAACTCCCTTTTCTAATTAATGGTAACAAACAAAATAAAACTTGAAAAAGAGATGCCCACCCAAGTGTCATTGGCATGCTGATGTTGGCACCAGTGTTGGGAAGCCCTTAGCATACCCCAGGAAGTAGGAGTGTGTAACGTGGGGTCCCTTTGTCCTTCATGCAAGGGTTTCAAGAATTTAGAAAACCTATGAAACTGCACACACAAAAATTTGTTTTAATCCTCAAGACTCTCAAACTTACCATGCTGAGGAAATGTGGGCTGAGGGATGGCGCTGCCTAGTATCAGCTGATCGCCAGAGCCAAAGGAGGTGATCCGCCACCATCACCTCTCCTGGACAGTGCTCTGTGGTTTCAAATGTAGGTGATACTAAAATGGGAGTTGTTTCTTAGAACCATGGCCAGGGTTCCCTTGACCCTGAAATGCAGTTCACCTGAGATTGTCAAATGCATCTGAGCCATGCAGAGGAAGGGCTGGGCACACAGCTAGTGGGAAAACCTCAGCGTAAGTGGGTATAAAGGAATCACCAGGAGATACCAGGAATCTCCACTGTTTCCCTTCCAGTGTGCCAGCCTCTGGGTTTTACAGGCCCATGTAATTGCAGTACCTCTGTGTGCATTTCCCTACTGCCTGGAATGACTTTTTTTTTTTTTACTATCCATGATATATAAAACACAGAAATACCAAATTGTTCCCTCACCTCTTCCTCTAGGTTCAAGCTAATATGTTATTGGTTGCCTTCTATAATATGTTGTCTTATTGCCTTTCCCAACAAGCCTTTGAGATAAGTATTATGTCCTTTTTATAGATGAAGAGACTGAGGCCCAGAGAGTAACTTGGCCAAAATTCAAGCCTGTGTCTGTTTAACTTCAAGCCTGTGAATGTACTCACTGGTGCCCTGTGCCAGCTAGTACTTTGCTACAGTCATAACCTAGACTGAAGTGATAGCCATGCCCCTAAAACTTCATGCTGCGGTGACAGCACTGAGCAGTGTCTAAGAAGACTTGACTTCTAGTCCTGTCTCTGCCACTCACAAACTTTATAAGAAAAAAAGTACATAGCAAGGTCCCCCTAGGGTGAGCAGCAGTTCTGACAAAGCTGTGATTTGTCAATGTTCAGTCACCTAACCCAGGAATGCTCATTTTTAAGGTATTTGGCTGTAACAGTTGAGCATTGCCCTTCATATAATTTAAAACAGTGGTTTCAGAACCTGTGTTCCTCCAGACCATGGGTGCTCTGCAAGGTGAATGGAGTTGTTTCAGAATGTTTCAATAATCATCTCTACCTCATTTGTAAGTGGCATGTCATTGTTGCAATCTGAAGATTTTCATAAATTCTGGATACTAACCTAGACTGGTTTCTATATCAGATGGTGGCTGATTTAACACAAAATTATGCATTTCATTATTTCATGGTGGATATATCAATCTGTTGTGGTCTTTTCCCAATGAACACTTTGATTTGCAGGGGTTCTGAACCCTGAACATGGGTTAAACCAGTGGTTCTCAAGGTGTGGTCTCAGCGCCAGCAGCATCTGCTTCACCTGGAAACTTTCTAGAAATGCATATTCTCAGGCCCTCATCCCTGCTGAATGAGACACTCTTGGGGTGGGACTCAGCTGTCTGTTGTAGCAATGCTTCCAGGTTATCCTGACAGTCACTCAAATTTTAGAACCACTAGGTAGGTTCTCTATGTGGGAGAGAGTAATCTTTGAACTTGGAGAACAAGAGAAGCTAAACCCCTACAGCAAGGGCTGGTGACCAGGTCGTTGCCAGAACTTGAAGGTTTGCCTCTGTGTTACCTTTCCTGTCCCTAACCCAAGTCCTTCAGCTCTGGGTGTCCCAGCACACACTGCCTTGTGCTGCCGTGATGCAGATGTGTGGCTCATCTCCCCAGCTGGCGGGGAGGCATCTAACACACTGACTTAATAAATATTTATTGAGTAAAAGTATTTGCTCCTAGGAAGCGGGATCCAGGTAAGCCCTTTTTTTCTCTCTCAACTGCTTCTAGCCCAGTGCTCTTTATGTAGTAAGCACTAAATAAACAACTGCTAGATGTTGATCCAGAAAGCCACATTCCTTCTATAAGCTTTAAGTTTCTCATCTTAAAAATAAGAGGATTGTATCAGACGGCTTGCCTTAGGTCTCTTTCAGCTCCAGAGCCCCAAATACCCTATGGTTCTCTATTTGGAGATGTTCTTCCCCAGAGACTGCCATAGAACTCCTGTAATTTACTTAGTATTTGCTTGACAGTATGGAGAAGAAAGGGGAGAATCAAGATTTTATTTTTTAAGAAAAAGTAGCTAGAATGTGTATATGGTTCACAAAGGTAACAAGAATTATTGACATTCTTTCTTCTCTTTTTCCTTCCTCTTCCTTCTCTTTTCCTCCTTCTCTTCCCCCTGCTTCTCTCCCTTCTTATAGATGTGTCACCAGCAGCTGGTCATCTCTTGGTTTTCCCTGGTTTTTCTGGCATCTCCCCTCATGGCCATATGGGAACTGAAGAAAGACGGTAACCAGCCTCTCATTATTCTCCGTGGAGGCCCCACTTCTAAGCCAGGACTCCTGGGCAGCCACTGGTGGGAAATCAAACTGAAATAGGCAACCATGCACTGGGTCCTCTAGAGAAAGCCATCACTCTGGGAAAATGCAATGCCGTATCTCTCTTTTCCACCTTGATGGTATCTATATTGTTTGGTTTTCACATTGGATGACATTGGTACACTATGGTAGGAAAAGACATATGATATTTTCTAGTATTACTAAAAACCAGCTGTTTCACACAATTAAAATTCCAAAGTGGAGGATTTGCAAAGTATAACAACTGTGTTCATTTCTCATTCCACCACATGATACTGCCCCCTCAGTTGGCACTGTGATGACTTACCTCTGACCAAACACTTTGGGGGGAGCATAGGATTCAGACTCACATTGACTTGAGTTCAAGCCCTAGGTCTGTCAATGATTGGTTATGTGACTTTGAGCTGGGTCACCTCTAATCCTGAATTTCCTCAACTGTAAACTGGATGTTACAAAGCGGATGCCTACCACATGGTTTATTCAATGGGTTAATGAATGCAAAATACAACTCAACAGATAGAAAAATGAAAGTAAATGTCAGCTAGTGTTACTATTTTGGTTGTTTAAAATATCTCTCATAATTCAAGAGATACTTTTTATTATCCCAATGATCAGTAAAAATTATTAGTTGACTAATAGAATAGTTAATGGTAAAATAAAGGTTTCTGCCCATCCTTCTAGGATCTCACACTCAGTAAATGTGCATTCTGGTCGTTGGCTGTACCTGAAAGACCCTCAGATGTTTATCACTGAAGCCAACATCATGATGTTGGCAATTACTATCTTTAATTGTATAAAATAATAGTTCGTGTTTATTGAGGGCAGTGTCTCACTTAATTCTCACAAGACCCATATGAAGTAGAGACTGTCTGTATCCCATTTTATAAGATGCTGGAAACTCAGGCCAGAGAGATTGAGTAACTTGCCCAATGTCACAAACCTGGTAAGGGTAGAACAGGGACTTGATCCCATTTCTGTCTTGCTTCAAAGCTGGTGCACTTAAATTTGTGAAAAAGTTTTTACAAGGACATGAAGTAATTTTTTCCTGGGTCTTTGGAGAGCTGAATAAGAGGAAATGGACATAAATTCAGGATGAAAAGGTTTCAGCTGATGATCAGAAATAATCTTTTGATATTCTGGAGAGTACCATCTTGAAATGGGTACCTGAAAGAAATTTGGGACCACTCCTCTCTTCTCAAGAATTTTGGGAAGACAGCAATCCAGCCACCCCTTCTACATGAGGGTTTCAGAGATTTAGACACTCTCTTAAGTAAAGCCAAAGGCCTGAGCCAGGGGTATATGGCAGATCCCTTCCAACCCTGGGATTGTTAGTGAGCTCAGGAACCTTGGCCCTGGCATATTTGACCCCTTAGTGACTTCTGATTTGGTAAACCACAGAAATTCCAGAAAATCAATGCAAGAAACACTCCGAGGTGTGACAGGAGGGCAGACGATGCAGTGAGGCTAAGTGCCAGGTTCTTGATGCTCCTCTTCAGCTTTCCTCCTGCAGCTGTTTACCCTGCTGTTGAGCAAATGTCTTCTAGGGCTTCCGAGCCTCAGTTGGCACAGGAAAGTAACCATGCTGTTCAGGTGTCAGGGGGACAAAAAAAACTAGAAAAAGTCAAACGTGCCACATGGTTTTACATCAGCACAGCTAATCATTTCCCCAGAGTTGGACCCCAAATGCTTTTGACCTCTTATTTTTGTGATCCATTCAGTTCTTATAATCTAATTGATGTAAAGTGAAAACTTTATATATTCTACAATGCTTTACATCCGGAGGCCAATAACAAGAACCACCATTTATAAAGCATGTAAGAGCACTGTGTTAAACTCTTATGTCAATAAGCTTATAGAATCCACATATCGACCTTCTAAAGCAAGGGTTAATATTTTTCTTATTTTAAAGATGATGACACTGAGGCTTAGAGTAGTTGAATGTCTTGCCAAATGCCACAAGACTGGAGTAAGGGCTAGAGCTGCTTCTAAATCCAGGCCTCTGTCACTCCAAAATCCAGGCTGTCAACCACTGTGACTCATAAACTTGAGCAGGCATCAACATCATCTGGAGAGCTTAAAAACCAAATGACTGAATCCATCCCAAAGATTCTGATTCAGCAGCTGAGAATTTGCATTTCTGATCCATTCCTAGGTGGTGCTGCTGATGGTGTTTCATCGATCATGCTTTGGGAACTACTACATTAAACAATTCTATTCAGTTAATAATTTATGCATGGATAAAAACATGAATGAAGCTTTGCTATAACACACTCTGAAATACTATGCTAAGTCATTCCTCAAAGGCCAGTTTAGACACCAGCATTAGGCATCCCTTGCAAAGCCAAGAGACAAAAGGTCTGTGATGTAGCCCTTGTACTTCTGACTTGATGTGACCACACTTAGATCCTTGGCCTCAGTACCCTTCTTCATTAAATGGGAAGACTAAGATCTACTGGATTGCTTCATAAGAGTGTAAGATAGCTAAAAACAATAATACTAATACAGAGAGAATGAAAATCTCCATTGGTAATTTAAAACAGAGGAAACTAAATCCTTAAATATCCATGGAAAATTGTTAAGAGAGTTTCTCTGTACAGCTGGCTGACTCTTCAGTCTATAAATAACAATAACTAACACAGAATTTACTGTGTGGCAGACACTGTGCTAAGTACTTTACATGCTTTTTTTTTTTTTTTTTTCATTTAATCCTCAGTCAAATGTATGGCAGATACTGTTATTATTATCATTTTACAGGTGAGGAAACTGAGGCTCATGATAATTAAGTACCTTGTTCCAAATCCCCCAGCTGGTTAGTGGAGACAGGATTACAGTCTTGGTTAGTTGTTCTCGACACTCTGAGCTTTTAACCACTATGTTATTCTGCTAAATATTGTACTCTGCCGTATTCTTTATGAAACTGAAATTGTGCTGGAAGTTTCTCTCCCCTAGACCTTTGGCAAACAGTCTTGTGCTGTTTGCAGTTTTTGGTATATTAAGGTGTTTCCAATTTGCTGAATAACAAAAGGTTACTATTAAAGGCAGCCTTCCAGTCAATGAGTTGATGGCAGCTATAAAACTCTTTGTTTCTCTTTTCCATGACCTTGAGCCCAAGCAGGGTCTAATGCCTTGAGATCATCTCAGCAAGCATTTGTCAAATACTTGTTGTGAAAAAGGTTGTGTTTAGGCAGTGGGGATGCCCAAAGGGTTAATGAAACACAGTCCCCAGAGTTCCTGGAGCTTACAGCCTGGTTCTTTACTTCCTGTGCATTCCAGTTTATGTTGTAGAATTGGATTGGTACCCGGATGCCCCTGGAGAAATGGTGGTCCTCACCTGTGACACCCCTGAAGAAGATGGTATCACCTGGACCTTGGACCAGAGTGGTGAGGTCTTAGGCTCTGGCAAAACCCTGACCATCCAAGTCAAAGAGTTTGGAGATGCTGGCCAGTACACCTGTCACAAAGGAGGCGAGGCTCTAAGCCATTCGCTCCTGCTGCTTCACAAAAAGGAAGATGGAATTTGGTCCACTGATATTTTAAAGGACCAGAAAGGTAATTCTATGCCCTTGGATAGTATCAATTTTCTCTTTCGCCCATAAGAGATAACAACAACAACAACAACAACAACAACAAATTGAAAAGCCAAGTCATGATAAGTGTAGTTAATGAATTAATATCAAGTCTCTTATTGATGTTAACCTCCATTTTCCTTTGCTTTCCTGGACCCTTTGGGTTATTAACCATCAAAATCTCATATTAAGGGAGTTTCATGGTCAGTCTGAATGCTTAGCCTAATGTTTTCTTTAAATAATGGTGGTATTATTTAATGGCTAATGGAAATTAACCAATAGTGTATCGCTCTGCACTGGGGTGATAGCCTTCAAAAAATGAATGCCTCTGCTGGGCATGTTAGGTGTGTAGTGTACTCTGCAGAATCAACACCCTACTAGGAGACCCTCCCAATCCTGATGGAGCTACCCAAGAGGGAACGCGTGGAAGAACTTCACCCTGTACCATCTGGTGACCTGTAATTCATCACAATCAAAACCTTTCTGCAAAAAACTCCTAAATATTGAATTTTTGTTCTTTTCAAATCCAGAACCCAAAAATAAGACCTTTCTAAGATGTGAAGCCAAAAATTATTCTGGACGTTTCACCTGCTGGTGGCTGACGACAATCAGTACTGATCTGACATTCAGTATCAAAAGCAGCAGAGGGTGAGTGAAACTGCTCTGGTTTCTCAGCATTTTGCTAGAACTATTTCATTAAGAAATTAAGGGCAATCTCTCAGTGACCCATCAGTTAATGAAAAAGTGAAAAACAAAGTCAAACCCATATTTTTTCAACCGCCCTTCCTTGTCTACACTGAAGAAAGAACATGGAGATTTTAGCCAATCGCTTGAATAATATATGTGTTAGGGCAGGATATTATTGGGAACTGAGAATAGTCTCTGCTGTGTTTAAACCCACTCATCCAAATTGCCTGGCCATGCTTTCTGATGGCTCATAGCACCAAAGAAAGGGATAAAAGGAGAATTCAAAGCTACAAATGACTTGCTGAAATTGCACCTGGAGTCAAAAATAAAAACAAGAGCTCCAGGGTGTAGATCTTAGGGGCCCTGAAGCAGACTCCAGAACTCGATGAGGCCTCTCGAAATTTTCCCAGGGCCACCTCAACTCCTTTTACTTCTGCTGACACCACTAATCTGAAGTTCGCTGTTGCTCCAATGCACTTGGACTTTCCCTAAGAAAGCAATTTCTTAGGGAATAAATAAAATAAATACAAGACCTATGCGTTAACCCCCATGTGACTTACTTTAATCATCACCTAAGCAAACCCCAGGTGACCATCCTGAATTTACTATTATTTCACTGAGTAAATTAAGCATTGGGGTCTCACTTTTTCATCTTTAAAAGGAAAATGCTTACTAAAGAAATGTTTCTCCAAGTGCATAAAGACATAATCAGCAGAGGAATGGTTAAATAAAACATGGTACACTATACTCTGGTTTAATGTGCAGTCATTGAAATGGATAACCCAACCTATATGTTTTGTCATGGAGAGCTCCCCATAATATGTTCAGAGGGGAAAAGGGTAGTTACATAATCATATGTATACAATTTGATCCTAGTTCATAAAAATAAAATCCATATGAATATTTATAGGTAAAATATATATAGTGGATATATATAATGTGGAGATATATATTACATGGATTATATATATAATGTATTTTATATATATATATATATATAATGTGGATATACAATTATCTTGAATATTCATTGAAAAAGTTCTGGACAGGCACAGTGGCTCACACCTGTAATCCTAACTCTTTGGAAGGCTGAGGCAGAATGATTACTTGAGGCCAGGAGTTCAAGACCAGCCTAGCCAACATAGTGAGACCCCCGTCTCAGCATACTAAAAATAAAAAAATTAGGTGGGTGTGGTGGCACACACCTGTAGTCCCAGCTACTTGGGAGGCAGAGGGAGGGGATCACTTGAGCCTAGGAGTTTGAGGCTGCAGCGAGGTCTCATCCCACCACCGCACTCCAGCCTGGGTGACAGAGCAAGACCTTGTCTCTTTAAAAAAAAAAGAGAGAGAGAGAGAAAGAAAGAAAAAGAAAAAGGAAGGTCTGGAAGGATACAACAAGCTATTATTAGTACTTATACCTGTGGAGAGCAGTTAAGGCTGAAAGAGGCATATATTTCTTTCCTTTATATGGATCTTTATCATCTTTACTTTTATAATTAGTGTGTATTGATTCGTGTATTGATTTTATAATTAAAATGGGAAAAATGAATTTAAGTTTTTAACAAAGGGGTTTAATAATCAGGGATTCTAGATCTAAAACAAACAAACAAACAAACACACAAAAACTTCCATATTCATTTAGTCCAGAGACATGTAAGTGCTCTTGAAGCTAACCTTTTTCTCCTGGGGAGGGTGGTTTCTTACCTTCTGGGTAGAAATCAGCCCAGTTGGAGAAACTGTGTCCTTGGACAACAGTTGAGGCCTTACCTGCCTTACTGGCTACAATCACTCTCCCTAATGTGTAACACAGGCTAATTTCTGTCTTTGACTTCAGCTCTTCTAACCCCCAAGGGGTGACGTGCGGAGCCCCTACACTCTCTGCAGAGAGGGTCAGAGGGGACAACAAGGAGTATGAGTACTCAGTGGAGTGCCAGGAGGACAGTGCCTGCCCAGCCGCTGAGGAGAGGCTGCCTATTGAGGTCATGGTGGATGCCATTCACAAGCTCAAGTATGAAAACTACACCAGCAGCTTCTTCATCAGGGACATCAGTGAGTGCTGGATGATTATATGTGCTCCATAAAGAAAGATACCATTTGTCACATGTTCACAATGCCCCATGCACTGGGGTAGGTGGTTGACAAGCATTATCTCTTTTATTCTGCATCCAAAAACAAAATACAATGTAGATACTATTATCTCCATTTTAAGGAGGAGGAAATTGAGTCTTAGAAAAGGTAAGCAACTTGCCCCAGATCTCAGATCTTACAGCTAGCAGTTCTAATCCAGATCCGCTCCACTAGAGCTGCTCTTTGCTGCACTTTGATTCAGCTGCCAGATAGTTTCCATGATGAATCCCAGAGCCTAATCAAGCCTAATATTCATATTCAGAACCAGGGCTTCCCTACTAGTGGCAATTATTCCCAACCAATCTTTCCTTAGCATTTGAAAAGGGACTTCTTTCTTAGAATTTAAACCCTTCCAAAATGGACATCTATTTGTCTTAATTGGCAGATAGGGATTTCACTGTAAGTCATTTCCTTTACTATTTATTCATGGACCAGGCAGCATGATAAAGTGTAACAGAATCAGAGAACTTGCTTCAAAACTTATGGAGGGTTTGTACTTGGTGGGTGGGGTCTAGTTCACATAGGGTGGCCAAGGAAGGCCTCTATGAGGAAGTGACATTTAGCTGACACCAAAAGGAAAGATGTCAGTTGTGTTAAGAGCAGAGGGAAGCATATTTGCGAAGGACCTACTAGGAGCTGTGATCTTTGTGTGGAGCAGCGCCAGGCCTACAGAGCCCAACCACATACCCTAGCATATCTCCCCCTCCTCTTATCTAGAAGACCTAATTGAGGAAGGAGTCTTTGTGAAACTCACTGCTGTATCCTTCATGCATAGTCCAGTGGCTGGAACATAATGGGTGCTCGGTATTTATGGAATAAACAAGCACATTGAGCATAGAGACAATTGACTATAACTGCTCCCAGACATGTCAGCACCAAAAGCTATGAAAAGACAAAAAAAAAAAGGGCAGTAAATAGAAAATCTATCTTCTCATCCCCAGGGAGAGGCTCGCCTCAGTTCCATGTTCAGTGCAAAGTGAGGGATTAGCACAGGGTGGTCCTTCAGTGCATGGCCCATAACCATTAAAGCAGAGGTCTTCTCACTGTGCAGTCCCATCTGATTGTTCAGTGATGAGGATTCTGAGCATCTCTCAGATCCTGCAACAAATGTGGATCTGAGATGTGGCCATTGAGAGTGACTGCCTTCCATAGTCAGCGGCGTGAGCACCTGCAGCAGAGGTGCCGCACACGTGCCAGCCAGGTGCTCACAGAAGTTAAGTAACTATCCAGCGGACTCAGAGCTGATCAAAGGTGCAAAGGAGATCATAAGCTGAAACCACTGAACTCCGAAGCCTTATTAGTAGAATAAAGCATGTTTATCCTCTTCCACAGTCAAACCCGACCCACCCAAGAACTTGCAGCTGAAGCCATTAAAGAATTCTCGGCAGGTGGAGGTCAGCTGGGAGTACCCTGACACCTGGAGTACTCCACATTCCTACTTCTCCCTGACATTCTGCATTCAGGTCCAGGGCAAGAGCAAGAGAGAAAAGGTAAGAAGTGATTCAGGTGCAGTATATTCCTTGGTCAGTTTTATGGAGACCCACCATAAAGTGAGAAGATGAATGATGATAATAACAACTACATCCATGTATCACTTAACAACAGGGATACATTCTGTGAAATTCATCGTTAGGCAGTTGTATCATTGTGCAAACATATATGGTATACCCACACAAACCTAGATGCTATAGCCTACCACACATCTGGGCTTTATGATCTAGCCTGTTGCTCCTAGGCTGCAAACCTGTACAGCGTGTTCCTGTACTGAATACTGTAGGCAATTACAACACAATGGTTTGTATATCTAAATAGAAAAGATACAGCAAAAATGCAATATTATAACAATATAGGACCACTGATCATATATGTGATCCTTCTTTGACTGAAATGTTATTATGTGATGCATAATTACTTTTTTTTAGCACTTTTCTATGTGTCTAGAACTGTGCCAAGGGTTTTCCATGTTTATTTCACTTAATCTACAAAATTAACCCAACAAAGGCAGCTGGTGTTATTCTTGCTTTTTTACCCCCTTTTTCTGTGAAAAAGAGGTTTTCCTTTTGTCCAGAAACTGTGGCAAGGTAAAGCAACGCTGTAGCTGATGCAGGAATTTTGTGTAGGTGTTAGCAGCACTGCCCTCACTATGTGCTCATTGAACAGTAGCCCAACCCCAAGAAAAGGGTGGTTGGTAGCCAGTAGTATTATCATCATTTCACAAGTGATTGAAGACTCAGAGAGGTTAAGTGACTTTCCCAAGGTCACCCAGCTCGGAAATGACAAAACCAGGACACAAACTCAATCTGCCAGACAGAAAGGCCATGCACCTAACCACCCCACCACCTCTGATATTGGTCATTGATCTTGGCACTCAGAATCAGTCCTGATAGAGGAGACCTGGGCTTCAGAAGTCTAAAATTGCTGTTTTAACTGAGTCCATGTAGTGAATGATAGGACAGGCAAGAGATATTACCCCCAAAATAGATAGCTCCTGGCTGTTCCAGATATTATAAAATTATTTTATTAAACAGAATATCTACATTTACAGAGGCTAAGATATTGGCTTCTCAGTTTCCTCGCCTTACGGCAGAATTCCTTTGCCTACTGCAAGGTTCCAGAGGCCCTTTTGTACAGCCCCAGACTCTTTTGACCCCACTTTTAAAATCAATGGACAAAGCCCTAATTCAGCCTAACATTTAGCATGTGGTAGAAATTCAGTGAGCTAGTTACTCTCTGGGAAAAAAATTAGGTGGGGAGGCTATTCTGGAATAGATATTTATCTAAATATTATTTTATGTCTTGGCAAGTACTTTCCCTATTTAAGATCTGTATGATTAATAGGTGATATTGAGTGCTTCCTATGTGCTAAAGACTTGCTAACAGTTTGACATGATTTTTACCTTGAACTTCTACAATTCTATGAAGTAGGCATTATTGTCATCCCTATTTATAAGTGAGGAAACAGACACAGAGAACCTAAGATATTTTCCTGAAGTTACACAGCTATTAAGTAGCAGTGAAAGGATTTGAAGGCAAGTTTTCTGATGAAATGATCAGGATATGGTATTTCTGAATATCTCAGGGATGGATAGAGCAAATCTGTCTCTCTCTCACCATCAGCTCAGGACTGGGTGACTGGCCATGGGGCCTTGAGGCAAGGCAACTGTGCTAGAAAGATGAAAGCTGGGTCAAACGATTTCTCTCTCAAGGGCTTACAAAGTACAAAAGCTGCACCTATATGTGGAGTGTCTGCCAGTAGGTGGTGCAAGTTCTACGCACTCCTCTGTGAATTGCAAGCGTAGTGTCTTAAGACCAAGATGGACTTGTTTTGGGGGAGTATGCGTTGCAGAAAGAGGCTTGGCTTACCCTGTGACTATGTTGCCAAGGGGCCTTCACAGCTTTCCTTCTCTTTTGCAGAAAGATAGAATCTTCACAGACAAGACCTCAGCCACGGTCATCTGCCGCAAAAATGCCAGCTTTAGCGTGCAGGCCCAGGACCGCTACTACAGCTCATCTTGGAGCGAATGGGCATCTGTGCCCTGCAGTTAGGTGAGCAGGCCCTCAAAGCCCAGTCCAGACCTGCACTCTCAGTACACCTGGGTGCAGGGATATGATTGGGGGCTGCGTTGGAGAGGGAAGGGGGATGGGGTGGCCGGCACCCAGTTGCCAGAATCAGAAACATACATTTATTCACTAACAGATATTTATTTGGTGCCTGTGTTATGTAAGACACTGTGCTGGCCACAGGGATATTGCAGGAAAGAAAACAGACCTGGGTTCTGGCCTCCTAAAGAGAAAGGCAAAGAAGAGAGAGAGGTAGCCAGGAGGCAGAGCATGGAGGACTTGCAAGCTTGCAGGACTCAGAACCTTGTTCTGGGAGCCCTGGGCCCTGAAACCCACTGAAGGGTTTTCAGCAAGGAAGTAACACAATCAGATATTCTTTTAAGAAAACTCTCAAGAAAGCCTCTGGCAAGTGTGGTACCAGCCAAATTCCAGGCCACAGAAGGAAGGCCTAGGCCTTCTGGCATGAAATCCCCAAAACCCGCTTGTCCAGGATGATGTGTTGTGAGAAATAAGAAGAGTTTGCTGTTGCAATGTCACCCCACATAGACTTTTGGCATTCTTTTCCAGGTTGTGATCCCAGGATGAAAAATTGGAGGAAAAGTGGAAGATATTAAGCAAAACGTTTAAAGACACAATGGAATAGACCCAAAAAGATATTTTCTATCTGATTTGCTTTAAAAAGTTTTTTTTAGGATCACAATGATATCTTTGCTTTATTCGTATAGGTAGATGCTAAATGCTCATTGAAACAATCAGCTAATTTATGTATAGATTTTCTAGCTCTCAAGTTGCCATGGGCCTTCATGCTATTTAAATATTTAAGTAATTTATGTATTTATTAATGTATTACTGTTATTTTAACATTTGTGTGCCAGGATGTATTGAATGTTTCATACTCTCATGACCCAGTCCATCAGGATCAGTCCCTACTACGCAAAATGTGAATTTAATTTTATTTATACTGACAACTTTTCAAGCAAGCCTGCAAGTACATCAGTTTTATGACAATCGGGAAGAAGGCAGTGTTCTGATACCAGTGCCATCATATACTTGTGATGGATGGGAACACAAGAGATACTTAAATGGAAACCTGACAATGCAAACCTGTTGAGAAGATCCTGGAGAACAAGATGCTAGTTCCCATGTCTGTGAAGACTTCCTGGAGATGGTGTTGATAAAGCAATTTAGGGCCACTTGCACTTCTAAGCAAGTTTAATCTTTGGATGCCTAAATTTTAAAAGGGCTAGAAGAAAATGATTGACCAGCCTGGGAAACATAACAAGACCCCCGTCTCTACAAAAAAATTAACAATTAGCCAGGCATGGTGGCCCATGCTTGTGGTCCCAGCTATTCAAGAGGATGAGGCAGGAGGATCCCTTGAGCCCAGGAGGTCAAGGCTACTGTGAGCCGTGATTGTGCCACTGCATACCAGCCTAGGTGACAGAATGAGACCCTGTCTAAAAAAAATAATAATAATAAGATTGAAATTAAAATTCAGGTTTAGCTTCAATGGCAGTCCTCACCCCCACCTCTCTAAAATACACAGGAGGATGGCACAGAAACACCGTAAGTGTCTGGAAGGCAAAAAGATCTTAAGATTCAAGAGAGAGAGGACAAGTAGTTATGGCTAAGGACATAAAATTGTCAGAATTGCAGATGGCTTCTTCACAGCCATGTGAGAAGCAGACAGATGCACAGAAAATCTGGAATCCCTTTCTCATTAGCATGAGTGAGCCTGATACACAATTATGACCAGAAAGTATGACTCCATGAAGGTGCTACTTTTAACTAATGTATGTGCTTTCTGTAAAGTGATTACATTTGTTTTCTGTTTTTTTATTTATTTATTTATTTTTGCATTCTGAGGCTGAACTAATAAAAACTTCTTTGTAACCATATTTTGGGCATTCTCAGCTGATTTGAGTACTCTGCTTGCAAGTCTACCAGGGGTGCATTTCTTCCCCTGTCATTTAAGAATTGCCCTTTCTTGAAGTGATCCCATTCCAAATTTTGCAGAGTCACTCTTTCCCCTTATAGTATTTCCAAAGTCAGTGTCTTCCTGACTTTGGGGGATGTCCCTGTAATCTGACCAGGAAGGATCCTTAGCAAGGGCACCGAGCTGCATTGTGCCTTTTTTAGGGGTGGATGCTCTCACTTCTTCCACCCTCTATCCTGGAATCGACTCTACTGGTTTCCCCAGAATCATGAAATAAAACTCTAACCTGGTGCAGCCATGGACATCTCAGCTCTTAGGTCCAGCTCTAGTATTTATTGAGGGTTTGCCCTATATATGGACATGTGCTCACCCTCGGGGTTGGGAAGTTTCAAAAAGCCTTGCATTGTGTCTCCCAAACAGTGCCCACTCCTGACACTGCTTATAAGACAAGGATGAAAAGTTAACTTCACTACCATTAAACGCTGAAATGTTCAGGGTATATGGTATCCTGGGGTGAGAATGAAAAAGAAGGATCTGTGTAACCCAGCACCATCCAGGAAGACTCGTCAGAGAAGAAAGGGTGCCAGCTTTGGGCTAAAGAATGGACAGGGCCTGCCAATTCCCCTTGGTGCTTCCCACGGAAGGAGCAGATGGTGGGATCTTAGGGAATGCACTCCAATTTCCTGCTATCCCAAAAATCCAAGTGTGCACATTCAGGCTTCCTTGCAATGGCAGGGTAATTACAAAAGGGGTGTTTGTTTACATTCCTGATTTTCAGCATCCCCTGGAGCCCTATGCCCCTATGCTCCTGGCCTAGAGGAATGCTGGGTGGCTTCTGTCATTCTACTCCAACCTTTGGAGCATATGGTCCCGTGTCATAAGCCCACACTTGACAGCATACGGTTGTTAATAACAAGTGTTCATCCCCCTACAGAGTCTTTCATCTACAGTTACCAAAGTATTTAATGGACATTTAATGAACAACACTAACCAGATTTTAAAAAATAAATAATCACTTTTCATAAGCACTGAGAACTGGGGACCTTTCCCCAAATTTCTGGCCAGTCTGGGGCAGAGCTGAGATGTTCTGGCTCCCATGATGCCCAGTGCTTTTGCGACATGACCTCTTGCAGTCGATAAATTTCAATGCATGCAATGCAGTTTTTCTTCTTTAAAGATAGTCTCCAGGACTGTCCTTTTTATTGTAAATCTAGCCACTACACAATGTATTAGATGTCTAAGCCAAAGATCTCAGGACTGGGAATCAGAGGAGCAGACTCTAGTCCCAACTATGGTTATGTAACAAGTCTGTTACATAACCATGTGACTTTGAGCAGAGTGTTGGACACAGCCTGCTGATTTTCCAATCAATACTCATTCCCAACTGTTTTCTCCCCTGATGCCCTCTTCAGCTGTAAATGTTTGTAAGTTTAGCGACCACTTTTTCAGCCACCTTTGTTGCCCAGTAAAGCCAAAACACCCAGTCCTGGCCAATGAAATATAAGAAAATTCTGCTGGGAGAGTTGCTGAGAAGCTTTGGCTTTTCTGATGAAAAACAGAGCCATGGCTAGCATCACGCTTTCCCTCCTTCCTCCTCTCTTGAGCAGAAAAAAATCTCAAGAAGCATCAGAGGACACTTGTGCCCAGCATGAAAGCCATCATCCAAAAACTCAAGCTAGAGACTCCAGGCCAGACGCTGTGGCTCATGCCTGTAATCCCAGCATTTTGGGAGGCCGAGGTGGGCAGATCACCTGAGGTCAGGAGTTTGTCACCAGCCTGGTCAACATGGTGAAACCCCGTCTCTACCAAAAGAAATACAAAAACTAGCTGGGCAGGGTGGTACACTCCTATAATCCCAGCTACTCCGGAGGCTGAGGCAGGAGAATCACTTGAACCCAGGAGGCAGAGGTTGCAGTAAGCAGAGATCACACAATTGCACTCCAGCCTGGGCAACAGAGTGAGACAAGAAAGAAAGAAAGAGAGAGAGAGAGAGAGAGAGAGAGAGAAGGAAAGAAAGAAAGGAGAGAGAGAGAGAGAGAAAGAAAGAAAGAAAGAAAGAGAGAGAAACAGAGAAAGAGAGAGAGAGAGAAAGAGAGAGAGAAAGAGAGAAAGAGGGGGGAGGGGGAGGGAGGGAGGGAGGAAGGAAGGAAGGAAGGAAGGAAGGAAGGAAGGAAGGAAGGAAGGAAGGAAGGAAGGAAGAAAGGAAGGAAGGAAAGAAAGAAAGAAAAGAAAAGAAAGAAAAGCAAAAAGCGAGACTCCAGACCCTCATGGCATCATGGAGCAGCTGAACCAACCACTGTATCTACCCACCCCAGATTTCTTGACTTCTTGACATGTGAGAAAGACAGACCCATATTTGTTTCTTTTTTTATTGTGGTGAAATATTCATAACATAAAATGTAGCATTTTAACCATTCTCAGGTGTACAGTTCAGTGGCATTAAATACATTCATATTGTTGTGCGACCATCACCCCACCCATCACCAGAACTATTTAATCAGTCCCCCATCTATGAGAGACTGCTGGGCAAGTCAGAAAAAGGACCCATGCCAGCACAGAAAGAAACCTGGGGTTTGGTGTCAGAAAACCTAGTTCTGCCCCTCACAGCTGGCATGGGCCTGGTGAAGACATGGAGCACTCTTTCCAGTGACATCAGGTGGGACTTTGGTGATACCCTGCTTCGCCGACCTCTGTGAGGTGTAAAACAAGTGAGGACATAAACCTGCAGGCCCCCCTTTGAAATCTTCAAGTGTCATACCCTTAGGAGTCCACCTCCTCACTCCCATGCTCAAGAAGAAAGTGAGAAAACTAAGGGCCAAATGCAGCCATAGAAGCTGCCTCACTAGGTCCCTAACAACCCTGCGCATTATTACAGATAAGGAAACTGGCTAAAGTCCCTGTTCCAAAGGCAGCCGGAGCATCAGCAGGACTCACCTGAAGGCGGGAAGAGGTTGGAAGATCCCACAGGAAAGCACCTCTACTGTCCTTTCATTCAGTATTTTTGGAGTCCCTGGTAACATCTGTGTCCCTGGCACCATCCTCAATTTTTTGGATACAGGGGTGAATAAGCCCCTGCCTTCCCATGGTTTCTTATCTCCAAAGGACCAAATGCTTGGGATTCTAAGCACTGGAGGCCACTTCTTAAGGATCAAGGGCACTATTAAATGAAATAAATAATTGGTTTAATGTGATGGTCACTGTGCCTGGCTCACAGGAAGCACTCAGTGAATGGCAGCTATGTCCACTGACTGGCTGTGGTCTTGAACAAGTTATTTAACATCTTCAAGCCTCAGTTTTCTCATCCTTCAAATGGAATGATAGTACCTACCTCATAGTGTGGTTGTGAGGATTAAATGAAATCATGTTCAAACATTGCTTTAAAGGGAACCTGATCCAATAAGTAAAAGCTTGTTGTAAAGTAAAATATACCTGATCCAATAACTAGAAAGCTTATTGTTATTAGTTTTTTTGTGCTATTTAGACCCTGAAAGAAGCATAATTCTGGACCCTGTGCTTCTTGCAAGGTTTAGGGGACGAAGGGGTGGTTTTTACCCGGACTTGGTGTCTCTGAGAACCGGGTTGGCATGGAGGAATCATTAATCAGCCAGTGGGGATGAGAAAGCTGGTCCAGTCTGTTAGTAGATGTAAAAGCCTCTCCGGTGTAAAATCCCTTTCTTATAAATAAAATCGCCAAAACGTCCCCATATGGGGGTATCAAGATGCCATGAACCCCGTTCTTGCTTTCAGGGCTTGTACAGTCTGGCGAGAAACAGAAAAGGGAATTGGTGGTGAATATAATAAAATGTAACCTGGCTGCTGGCTGGGTTAAATGTATGTGCAACATAAATATTTCTTTTCACAAAGGTTTTCATCTCCCGGGAGGAGCCCTTTCATTCCCTTTCACCTTCTCTGGATGTAATAATTTGGCATAAACCTACCAATTCACCTTACCTATAAATCAGACTTCAATCATCTCTGTTTCGTTTCAGTATAGCCCTTCTTGTAGGACGGTGTTTGGGAGCAAAATGTATTTGGACAAGACTTTCTCCAGAGGGTCATATTATACCAAGGAAATGAATTCCCTCTCTCAAGTTCATAAACCGCAAAAATAAAATCAGCATTCTGGCTGAAGGAGGAGGAAACCAGGCGCGCATACAGAAAACCCTCCTTCTGCGGGAAGCGCTGGGCGGAGCTGATTTGCATTTACCTTCACGCAGGCCTGGGTTCCGCAGGAGGCGCAGAGCGTTCTGGCAGCGCGCCCGCCCGCCGCGGTCGTGCGCAGCCGCTCCACCCGGTGGATGCTAGCGTGTGACAGGCCGCAGGGCCCTGCAGCTGCTTACTAAGTTCCCCAGTCTCCTTTCATAAGGAGCACCATCCCTTCATTTCTATCTATGGGGCTGCTTGCAAAAAGAACTAACCAGGGCTTGGGGGATTCCAAGGAACTGAATATTCCGCCAGTGGCTCTGGGGTTTGGTGAAGAGGGAAAGTCGAGGGACAAATTTTGGGTAAGCCACAGTGTTCAGTGAGCTTCCACCTTCCCACGACCACCATACAGATAGGTGTAATGAAGCTAAAATGACAGCAAGAGCAACATCTGGAAGGAGTCCAGAGCGCATGAGTGTAAACTTGATCCTGAAGCAAGGAGACTGGGCTCACACCTGGGCTCACCACTTACCAGTTCTGTGCTCTGAGGCGATTCCTTATCTCTTTGTGTGTGTTCTTACCTCTAAAACAAGTATGCTAATAGTGCCACCATCTACTGGGTGCTGTGGGGGTTAAATGAGTCAAGGCTCACAGGACCCAGTGCTCCATCGCCCAGGCTGCAGTGCGGTGGCACAATCATAGTTCACTGCAGCTTCTAACCTGCAGCCTCAAACTCCTGGGCTCAGTCGATTCTCCCGCCTCACCCTCCCGCGATTGTTTTTCTCAGAGCGGGCCAACAAGGAGAGGCAATCCTAAAGCCCACTTCTTGCCTCCCCATGAATATGAAGGTTGACTTTGGACATGTACAGAAGCCTCCCAGTCCTAACTCAGAAAGCTATGTCCTTCCAGTCACCAGCCCTTTGCTGGGCATATAGCCAGCACACAGCAGTGACATCTCCCTGGAATCACAGCACCCAGAGCAATGCCCTATTTTACCAAATTATTGTATGGGTTTCTGCTCAACCTTGTCAAACATCCTCCAGCCATGGCTTGTCCATTTCCCTGAAACTCCTCTTCATTGAGTGTTTGGGGTGTTGAAGGGTTAACCAGCCCAATGGTCCCCCAACTTATTTGAGCTAGGGTCCCTTTGTTCAAACGGAAATCTTAAATGCAATTCCAAGATACACAGGAATTGGGGAGTATGGTGACCAAAGGGGCTTTAGTTACATCTGCAACGTTCTAATTTCTTACAAGGAAAATATATTAGTATATTTTTTGCATAATTAAAAATTAATTTTTTATAAAGTTCTATATATAAAGTAGGCAAAAGCAGAGCTGCTCTGGCTGAAGCCTCACATCCACTCATTCCCTGTCCCCTATTCACCACTGAGAGCCCTAAGGCCTCTTCTCAACAGTCCTAAAGTCTGCAGGACACAGTTTTATAGATGATGAAACTGAAGGACAGAGTTTGGTGCCATGTCAAAACACCCGGAGTCTGATTAATGCCAGGGATGAAACTTGAGCCTGGGTCTCCTGACTCCCATTTTGGCTGTTCCTGTTTGTAATTCCCAGAAGATTGCCAACTAAAGATACTTTTGTTTGGACGAATGGAGGCAAGATGGCGCACTTTCCGGTTCTTCTTCACCAACTTTTCCCACGTGCGCGAAAATGCAGCCCGCGACCTGGGAAGGTGCAGACCAACCCGGCATGCGCCAGGTGACGTCAATCCGAAGAGACCAAGATTTACCTGGTTGCACCTGCGGAACGCCCCCTGACACGCCCGTGCCCCGCCTATTGCCCTCCCACTCCTAGAAAAGCTGCTCGGGACAGACGCCACGCGCGGACTTCCCAGCCCCACTCCTGTGGGGATGTCGGGACTGCAGGAACTCCTTCCTAGAGCTCTACGGGGCGACTCTGCCGGCCTCCTTTGCTGGAGGCTGACAGACCTCTCCCCCACACCTTAAGTGACCAAAAATAAATTTGCAGTTTTGCTCCTACCCTTGCCTACTCGCTGGTTCTTTTGTGCCCGCTCTGCTGGTCTTAGAAAAACAAATCAACTTTCTTTTCAACTTTTCATTCTGAATTCATTTCAGACTTAGAAAAATATGGCCAAAATAGTTCACAGAAGTCCCATATTACTATCACCCGGTTTCTCTAATGTTAACATAAACATGGTATAATTATCCAAAACAGGAAATTAACATTGGTCAATACTACTGCCTAATAGATAGATCTTATTCGAATTTTGCGAATTTTTCCACCAATGTGCTTTTCCTGGTCCAGGATACAATCTAAGACCCAACATTAAATTTAGTTTCACGCCCTATAATCACCTCAAGTCTGGGGCAGTGCCTCGGTCTTCCTTAATCATGCATTACCTCGACACATTTGAAGAGCTGGGAGCAGTTATTTTGGAAAATGTCCCTCAAGTGAGATTTGCCTCATGTTTCTTCATGATTAAATTTGGGTTCTACATTTTTGTCAAGAATCCTCCACCAGTATACTGTGCCCTTCTCAGTGTATCTCATCAGGAGGGGCATGAAATCAATGTCTCTCAGTACTGGTGAAATTAACTTTGATCACTTTGTTTAGGTGGTGTCTGACCACCAGTATTCTCCCCTGTAGTACTCTTCCTTCTTTTGGAATTAACATATCTTGTGGAGAGACACTTTAAGACTATGTCAATACTGTTTTTCTCATCATACATCTACCAACAGATTTTGTCATACTTAGATGATACTTGCTTGCAAGCATCAGTAATTTCGCCTAATGGTGATTTTCTATTTCCATCCTTCTTTCTACATTCATTAGTTTGAATTCTACTGTAAACAAGAATTCTTTGTTCTTCCTATATTCTTTTTAGTAAAACATTCCTAACTTTTGATGTTATCAGAGACCATCATGTTGACTCCATAGAACCCTTGGTATCTGACTCTTGGGTCTGCCCAGTTTTGAGGTATTCACTTCTGTGCCACCATAAGGAAAAATGCCTTCTTTATTTTGCATTTAAACCTTATTATTTTAGTTGCCATTAATAGAATTTTTGAGAGAGGAGTGTGCTACATGCTTTGCAGGGTGAAGAGGATGTTTTAATTATTCAAGAAAACTGCTTTTATGCAATTCGGATGTACCCATTTACACATAAAAATTAATGCTAAATAGATATAATTTCCATCTATTCATTAAAACAAATACCAAAGCAGTCCAGAAATCCTTAGTAGCCTAATGTTATTCTTAGCACTTGGAAACAAAACTACTTTTCTTAAAGAAGGAAAACCATAACCTGTGTTTTATAAAACACTTATTCCCACTAATGGTGGCCTTCTTGCTCCTTTTTTCCAAGTACCTTCCCTGTTTCCAAGCAACCATTCACTCAACAGTATTTTACTGAGAACCTACTGTGTGCCAGCCCCTTTTCTAAATTCTGGGGCCAAATCAGTGGACAAAACAGACCTGAACTCCCTGCTTTTGAGCTTCCAGTTTATTCGAGGGAGATAGACTACAAACAAATTCTTTAAGTGGTAGCTGCTTTGCAGTGACATTAAGAATCACAGGGGCAGAGAAACCTCTAATTTAGATAGCATGAACAAGGAAAGCACCTCAGAAGAGGTAGGTGTGGTGAGATTTGAACAGAGAACAGAACGAAGTGAGGGAGAATCTGTGTGTCTTGGGGCAGGAGGCGCATTTCAGGAAAGGAGCAGCAAATGCAAGCTTCTGTTTTAGGGGCAATGATTGGGCTGCATTTGCTAGTGGGAGGGGCTGTTGTGTGTCCCCTTTTGCTGTAGGTACACAGCCTTCTTTTGCTAAGTCTTTCATTTTTAGTGTCTTCCCATCTACTTCTCTCTGCTTAATTTTTTCAACATGTAGTTTTGAATATATTTCCTTGAGGTCTGATATAGGGATAGATAGATAGATAGATAGATAGATAGATAGATAGATAGATAGATAGATAGATAGATAGATAAACATTAATATAATGTATATATAGAGAGAGTCTGACTCCTTTTTTTTGATATGTGACTGCGGGCAGCTTTTAACCTTGCTCTCCCTCTTACCTCTCTGTACCACACCCACACCTGGGCAAGCTGCTCAGAAAGCCTGGGTGTGCCCTCCTTTGGTAGAGCATCTGAGCCAAATTTGGGGTAAAGATTCACAACACACACCCATCTCTGCTGGTCAGTACAATAGGCGCCAACCATAGCTATTGAGCAGCTCAATTGGAAACATGGCGGGATGTGCTATACATACAAAATACACTCTGGATCTCAAAGACAATATGAAAGAGGCTGGACAACATACAGACCCTGTCTCTACAAAAAACGAAACAATTAGCCCAGCGTAGTGGTGCATGTCTGTTGTCCTAGCTACTTGGGAGGCTGAGGCTGGAGGATTGCTTAAGTCTGAGAGGTCTGAGCTGTAGTGAGCTATGATCACACCAGTATATTCCAGCCTGGGTGATCCTGTCTCTAAAATAAATTAAAATGATAAAAAACAAAGATTATATGAATGAGTGTAAAATATCCTGTTAATAATTTTTAAGTTGCTGGGCATGGTGGCTCAGGGCTATAATCCCAGCACTTTGGGAGGTCAAGGTGGGTGGATCACCTGAGGTCAGGAGTTCGAGACCAGCCTGGCCAACATGGTGAAACTCTGTCTCTACTAAAAAATAAAAAAATTAGCAGGGCGTGGTGACAGGTGCCTGTAAACTCAGCTACTTGGGAGGCCGAAGCAGGAGAATTGCTGGAACCCAGGGCGGAGGTTGCCATGAGCCAAGATCGTACCATTGCACTCTAACCCGGCCCAACAACAGCGAGACTCCGTCTCAAAAATAATAATAATAATAATATTAAAGTTGATTGTATGATAACATAATATTACATATATCAAGTTTAAAGTATTATTAACATTAATTTCACCTTTTTAAATATTTTTTAATATGAGTACAATATTTTTGTTTTGTAGAGCTAGGGGTTCTCATTACGTTGCTCAGGTTGGTCTTGACCTCCTAGGCTCAAGCAGTCCTCCCATCTTGGCCTCCCAAAGTGCTGGGATTATGGGCATGAACACTGCACCTGGCTACATGAAAATTTGTAATTAAATATGTGGCTCATATTTGTCATTCACCTTCTACTTCTGTTAGACAGCATTATTGTATACCAAAGTAGTAACAATGACTATGTCTTAGTTCGTTATTTTTTTTTTAATTCCTTCTTTTGGATTCTTTGTATTCTCTGAGCATGCATTTAAAAATAAAAAGACGTTTCTTGGAGTTGGTGGTGGTGGAGGTAGGAAGGACTTTTGGAGGATCTGAGAAGGAAAGTTCTCCCACCCAAAAAGTCCAGAGAGGGAAAACATTTTCCAATCAGTCATGATTCTGAAACTAACATCTGCCCTCTCTCAACTGTTTAATTAATCTAAACTTGACCTGAGGCTGCCTCTGTACCTTGAGTCCCTATGTAATGAACTGCAACCTAACTTGGAATGAACTGACTGAAAGCTAATTTAATATATTTTTGTAGCTAATAGCTGAACCTCAGCAGTAAAACACAGCAGCAAACCTCCAATCAGTCATAGGCTACCAACTGATCAGACCATGCCCAAATAAATCAAACACCTAGCTGTAACCAATCAAGCTGTCTCTGCACCTCACTTCCGTTTTCTGTTCATAAATGCTGTCAGCCCATATTGTGGAGCAGAGTTGTCCGAACTTCTGCTGGTTCTGAGAGCTGCCCCACTGACAAGTCATTCTTCGCTCAATTAAATTTGGTTAAATTTAACTTATCTAAAGATTTATTTTCAACACTGCACATATACTGTTAGAGACAAGCAGCTTCTCTCTACAAGTATTGGAGGAAATGACTTTCTAATGCTGACTCTGGAGTTTGCAAATGCATTGGTGTGCCTTGGCTTGCAAGCCCTGGCTCCTTAGCACTGATGTGCTGCTGTCATCACCTTCAGGCATCACCTGAAGCCCAAGGTGTGGCTGACTATGACTTCCCTGTGTGCATCTCTAGGGTTGGCATTTGTGCTTAATCCAATCCATATCTACTCTCTACAAGCCCTCAGTGTCCCAGATCCTTGTCCATGAACCTGGAGGACCAAGCTGGGGATGGCCGTCCAAGCATGGATCAGCTTGCTTTGCAGCCTGCTTTGCAGGGTAATGTTTTGGAACAAACTGTACAGACTTAATCATGCAAAATGTTATTGTATTGAAGAGGTCAGAATTCAGAACACACATGGCTGATCCAGCAACTGAATTTTACTACTACAGACTCTGATGAACAGAAAACAACCCTGCCACCTGTACACAGGCAGTCAACTCTTTCTACCAGGAGAGGAATGGACAGTAAGAGAAGGCAGAACAGGGGGAAGAAATCAAATGGATTTAACTAGATTGTCATATAAAAACTGCAAATGTCCTCTCATTTTTCAGAAAGAGTCAATATCTGCTTTCAAAGGATTTTACTATATGTATTTTCTTTACACAAGTACATTTTAAAATTTAAGTCTGAGTAATTTCAGTTCTGTAAATTTTGAAATTTCAGTGAGTAAGAAAAGTACTGACTACTGACCCTCAAGAGGCAAGTCTACACAAATAGGCAAATTTGTAAGTTTATTGCTGGGGCTCTGAAAATGATACCCCAAAGTATGGAGCTTTCATGCAGAGTGCTTTGAACTAAGAGAGAACCAAAGCCTCCCTGAACTTCTGCCCTGCTGTCTCTCACCCTCGTTTCAAAAGCACAGGGAAGGAAGGGTGCTCCCTGAACTTGCCTTATCTGCCTAAAGATAGATCTTCCAAAAAGGCACTCAATTGTCATGAGTTTCCTCCCCAGGAATCTCATTAATTAGGAAAAATTAACTGTATCACAGGAGGAGAACAGACTGAAGGTAAGTGCCACACCCAGACATTGTCACAAACTATCACCTATTCTTCAGAGGGCTGCTCCAAGACAAACTTTATGACTCGGGAGACTCTTTATCTGCATAACAAGACAACTTTTATTCACCATGCATTTCCTCTCCTTACCCTCCCATAATTTTTGTTATGCCCCACCCCCAAATTAAGCTCCAAGCCCCAATTCCTTTCTGTAGCTCTGGATGCTATATAAACTTTAATCATCTAGCCTTTCTTTGAGTCTCATATTTTGTGAGATTCCCATGCCTATGCACATAACTAAAATTGTTTTTTTACTGTTAATCTGTCTACTGTCTATTTACTTCCCAGACTCAATGATCAAAGCTTAAGAGTGTAGAGAGAAAGGTTTTCTCCTTTACATTACATTCCACCCAAGATCCACAAAAAGAGAAAATTTTACTTTTAGATAACGAAAAAGTTACCCAAAATATACAAACCCTCATATCTGACTTTACTCTTCTAACTCTGCAAACTGAAGCCACCACTAGCTACTACAATTTGACCACCAACGTATACATTTTTCTAACAACTGTAATGAGGTATAGTTCACATACTATACAAGTGACTCTTTTAAAGTGTCTAATTCAATGGCTTTTATACACTCACACAGTTGTGCACCCATCACAATAAATTTTAGAATATTTTCAATACCCCAAAAAGAAACCCAGCACCCCTTCATCATCAACACCTGATATGGTTTGCATACTTGTCACCTCCAAATCTCATGTTGAAATTTGATCCCTAATATTGGAAGTGGGACCCGATGAGAGCTGTTTGGGTCATGGGAGTGGAACCCTCATGAATGGCTTAAGCCATCCTCTTGGTGATGAATGAACTCTTGCTCTATTAGTTTACATGACAGCTAATTGTTTAAAGGAGCCTGGGACCTCTTCCCTCTCTCTCACTTCCCCTCTTGCCATATGATATGCCAGCTCCCACTTTGCCTTCTACCATAATTGTAAGCTCCCTGAGGCCTCACCAGAAAGAGAGCAGATGCTGACACCATGCTTCCTGGACAGCCGCAGAACCATGAGCCAAATAAACCTCTTTTCTTTACAAACTACTCAGCCTTAGGTATTCCATTATAGTAATACAAACTAGACTAACACAACTCCCAATCCCAGTATCCCTCCTCCTCTGCATAGTCCTAGGCAACCACAATCTACTTTCTGTCTCTGTGGGTTTGTCTATTCTGAACATTTTATATAAATTGAATTATATAATATGTGGTCCTTTGTGACTTTCTTCTTTACTTAGCATAATATTTTCAAGGTTCATACATGTTGCAGCATGTATCAGTACTTCATTCCCTTTATTCCTGAACAATATTTGATTGCATTGATATGCCACATTTTATTTACCCATTTATCAGTTGATGGACATTTGGGTTGTTTCCACTTCTTTACTATTATGGCTAATGCTGCTATGAATATTCATGTACCTAAGCATAATTTTAAATTTCAGTAATTCTTGCCTAAGGCTTAGGATACATCTCCCCAAAAATGAGAATAAAGCAAAGTTTTACAAAGCAGCAAAGCAGAACTTTACTGTATCAGTGATTGCCACTCTTAAGTCACCTTTTCCCATGGAAGATAGTCCTTAACAGCCTGATTTAGGAACATCAAAAGAGATCCATCTAAAAATGTTGTGTTAGGCAGATTCAAACACACATTCTTTTATTTTTTTTATTTTTGAGACTGAGTTTCACTGTTGTTGCCCAGGCTGGAGTACAAAGGTGTGATCTCAGCTCACTGCAACCTCTGCCTCCCGGGTTCAAGTGATTCTCCTGACACATGTTGAATAGTGAGTTCTACATTTCTCTTAAAAGAATCAGCATGTCAGTATGTTCAGGTCTTTGTTCTCCATTTTAAAGTTTAACTTCCTCATTCTCCTTGCCCCTAGTTTCAGTAAACAACTTGTTCCACCAGTTCTAATCAGTAGTTCACATCTGTTCCCCTGGTCACCTGCTCCATCCTGAGTCACCCCAGGTCACCTGCTCTGACCTTAATCATCCTGAGTCAACTTTTCTGTAACTGTCCTTCCCACCAAACTACTCACCCCACCACTCTGACTTGTACCCCCGCTCTCTTTAAAAGAGCTAATCAGAATTACATTAGACTGTGCGGTCCAACCCTAGCCAATAGGGGAACAAGACAGCAGTGGGGGCTACCTGCATCAGGACTAAAAACCCCCTCTACTCCCTTGTTCAGGTGTGCTCTTGCCATTGCTTCATCTGCAAGTCACACTCTTCTATAGAAGTAAAATTGCCTTGCTGAGAAAATTAAATTTATGTTTGAGTGCTATTTCTTTTGCTGCACCAAAAATTTATTTATAACACTCAGCTTCCCAAGTAGCTGGAATTACAGGCATGCACCACCATGCCCAGATAATTCTGTATTTTTATTAGAGCTGAGGTTTCATCATGTTGGTCACCCTGGTTTCAAACTCCTGACTTCAAGTCATCTGCCTGCCTTGACCTCCCAAAGTGCTGGAATTACAGACATGAGCCACTACACCCAGCCTCAAACACATGCACTTATTGCATGTCTAATGTAAGGGAGAAAAAATCATTTTTCTTCTACCTTTCATGATTTTTAGCTGATGTAACTAAAATTCCTATAAGAAAAGACAGATTAACAACAGAAAAACAAACAGAAGTTAATTAACATGTATGTCTCATTTATACCATGGGAGATACACAGGGAAAATGAGTAATTCTCTAAGAGGTGGTTTAAATTCCATCTACTGAAACAAAAAAATAGGGGCGGGGTGTGGGGAAGGTCCAGTTTCGCCAAGATGGCCAAGCAAAACACCATAAAATAGCTTTAGGTTTATTATGCAGATTTAAGTCAGTATCTTCGCCATTGATAGGTATGTCTAATGATGTACAGTCATCCTTCTCTTCCTGGTGCAGAGAGGAAAACACTCTTACAATTGGAGTTTTCGTTTGTAAATGTAAATTTTCCTTATAAAAGGGTAACCTCTACTCTTGTTTTCAGAGCTTCTCCTAGGTCTTCTATTTCTTAAAATAATTAGATCAACATAATCCTTATGCTAAAGAAGCACATTTTGGGGTGATATATTCTGGTCTAATACAGTCATATTTTGGGGTGATGTGTCTTGAACCTCATCCCTAATAAATAAAAACTGCTATTTGTAGTGGGTAAATAATTTTTAAATATTTAGAATTTTTTTCTATATATGTTTTGTACCTCTTGGTCCTCCTCTGCATCCCTACCCCCATTCAGTCATTCATTGCCTCAAAGAATAGATAACTCAGAGGATGGCAGAGAACAAAGGCTTTTGGATTTGTTATTGAACCGAGCTTGGGTCTGCTCACTTGGCACAGCAAAGCCAAATGCTGACATCAAGATTTGCTGTGAGATACTGCAGCTGTAGGTAAACAGCAGTAACAAAAACAAAATAATTTATTCATTAGTTATAAAAAAGATATTCAATGAGAGAAAGAAAAGGATTTATTGTAGGATGTCAAGCAAGGAGAATTGGTCGGGTAATGCTTAAGGCCCAAACTCCCCATGGCTTATAAGCAAGACATTTTAAGAGCAGGGGTACATTTCAGGAAAGCAGAAGTTATAGGCAAAATTGTAAATCAATACATGGAGGTTATACATTGGTTTGGCTCAAAAAGACAGGATATTTTGAAGCCGGGACTCATAGGTCATAGGTAGATTCAACAATTCTTTGATTTGCAGTTGGTTAAGAAAACAAAACTGTGTCTTAAAAGTTTGGGGTCCACAGAAAGGAATGTTCAGGTTTGGACTGTGGGCGTGACTTTCTTCAGGCCCCTCAGGAAAAAATTTAGAACAAGGAATGGCAGTCAGAGTTCAGTCTATGTGACAGCCTTTGTGACATTTTCCATCTGGTGGGAATCTGGATTTCTGAAAAATAACTCAAGGACATATGTCAAGATGTTATCTCTAGTTTTTATAGGGAACCAAATATCTGTGTCTCTAACTTACTTGGGTAGCTATTGTTTTAAATTATTATTACCTTTTTGCTTATCAGGTTGCTCATTTATTTCTCAAGGCTAGCCAAGTGCCTGGAATTTCCCCTGAGAGGACTCAAAGTTTTCCTTTATTTCCATGCTTGGGGGAGGGGGCAGTGGCACAAAAGGGACCTGAAAGGGGCCTCCTGCTCTCAGATTTTCAATCTTGGAAACCAGGCAATAAATTTGAGAACATATGTGATGAGTTCGATCAAAGTGATGCATTAGATCAAAGTTTTCTATCCTTCCCCCATCAATTAAATTAAGTTCTTCCAGAATTGAGGAAGAAAGAATGTATGAGGGAAAAGTGAGCCCAGAAAGGAACCCCTGGAGAACCACAGGAAGGTTTATGGGATTACAGAGCAAAGTAATTGTGTGTCTCTCTCCCCTGGCAGAGCCTAAAAGAGGTGCCACAACCTCAGAGAATAAATGACTTCAGGGTGTGCCTAGACAGAGGGAACCTAAACATCCTTGTAAGAGTTTCCCCTTAACTCAGCACAGAGTGATGACAAAAATGTGACTTGATGCTGCTAAGAGTGGCTCTGAAGTACCACAGGGTTTTAGCTCCACTTAATATCCTAGGGTTGAGGGAAGCACAAGAATTCTATGCATTCAGCAGAAGTATAGATGTAACAAGGAACATTCATCGACCTGACTTAGAACAAGGGATGATGTAGCAGTGACCTATGTGGATCAGTGGCCAAGGTCCAGGGCAGATTTTGGAGATCTTAGCAGATGCCAGCATGACTAGTGATATGGTTCTGTGTCCCTACCCATATCTCATCTTATAGCTCCCATAATTCCCATGTGTTGTGGAAGGGACCTGGTGGGAGATGATTGAATCATGGGATGGGTGATTCCCATGTTGTTCTCTTGATAGTGAATGAGTCTCATGAGATCTGATGGTTTTAGAAATGGGAGTTTCTCTGCACAAGCTCTGTTTGCCTGCTTTCATCCACATAAGATGTGACTTGTTCCTCCTTGCCTTCTGCCATGAATGTGAGGCCTCCCCAGCCATGTGGAACTGTAAGACCAATAAACCTCTTTCTTTTGTAAATTGCCCAGTCTCAGGTATGTTGTTATCAGCAGTGTGAAAATGGACTAATATAGTAAATTGGTACCAGGAGTGGGGTTCTGATGAAAAGATAACCAAAAGTATGGAGATGACTTTGGAACTGGGTAGTAGGCAGAGGTTGGAATAGTTTGGAGGGCTTAGAAGAAAACAGAAAAACGTGGGAAAGTTTGGAACTCCCTAGAGAGTTGTTGAATGGCTTTGCCCAAAATGCTGATAGTGATATGGACAATAGAGTCCAGGCTGAGGTGGACTCAGGTGGAAATGAGGAACTTGTTGGAAACTAGAGTAAAGGTGACTCTTCTTATAGCAAAGAGACTGGTGGCATTTTGTCCCCATCCTAGAGATTTGTAGAACTTTTAACTTGAGAGAGATGATTTAGGGTATCTGGTGGAAGAAATTTCTAAGCAGCAAAGCATTCAAGAGGTGACTTGGGTGCTGTTAAAAGCATTCAGTTTTATAAGGGAGGCAGAGCATAAAAGTTGAGAAAATTTGCAGCCTGACAATGATAGAAAAAAAAAAAAATCCCATTTTCTGAGGAGAAATTCAAGCTGGCTGCAGAAATAAGTAACAAGGAACCAAATGTTAATCCCCAAGATAATGAAGAAAATGTCTCCAGGGCATGTCACAGGTCTTCACTGCACCCCCTCCCATCACAGGCCGGGAAGCCTAGGAGGAAAAGACGGTTTCATGAGCCAGGCCCAGGGTCCCCATGCTGTGTGTAGCCTAGGGACTTGGTGCCCTGTGTCCCAACCACTCCAGCCATGACTGAAAGAGGCCAACATACAGCTCAGGCTGTGGCTTCAGACGGTCCAACTCTCAAGCCTTGGCAGCTTCCACATGGTGTTGAGCCTGCAAGTGCACAGAAGTCAAGAACTGAGGTTTGGGAACCTGTGCCTAGATTTCAGAAGATGTACAAAAATGCCTGGGTGCCCAGGCAGAAGTTTGCTGTAGGGGTGGAGTCCTCATGGAGAACCTCTGCTAGGGTAGTGTGGAAGGGAATTGTGGGGTTGGACCCACCACACAATTGGACCTACTGGGGCACAACCTAGTGAAGCTGTGAGAAAAGGGCCACCATCCTCCAGACCCCAGAATGGTAGATCCATTGACAGCTTGCACTGTGCACCTGGAAAAGCCACAGACACTCAATGCCAGATTGTGAAGGCAGCTGGGAGGGAGGCTGTACCTTGCAAAGTCACAGGGGCAGAGCTGCCCAAGACCTTGGGAACCTACTTCAGCGTGACCTGAATGTGAGACATGGAGTCAAAGAAGATCATTCTGGATCTTTAAGATTTGACTGCCACGCTGGATTTTGGACTTGCATGGGGCCTGTAGCCCCTTTGTTTTGGCCAATTTCTCTTATTTGGAATGGCTGTATTTATGCAATGCCTGTACCCCCATTGTATCTAAGAAGTAACTAACTTGCTTCTCATTTCACAGGTTCATAGGTGGAAGATACTTGCCTTGCCTTGGATGAGAATTTGGACTGTGAACTTTTGCATTAATGCTGAAATGAGTTGAGACTTTGGGGGACTAATGGGAAGGCATGATTGGTTTTGAAATATGAAGATATGAAATTTGGGATGGGTCAGGGGCAGAATGATATTGTTAGGTTCTGTGTCCCCACACAAATTTCATCATGTAGCTCCCATAATTCCTACATGTTGTGGGAAGGACCCAGTAGGAGATGACTGAATCATGGGGCAGGTCTTCCCCATGCTGTTCTCTTGATAGTGAATGAGTCTCACAAGATCTGATAGTTTTAAAAACAAGAGTTTCTCTGCAAAAAGTTTCTTTGCCTGCTGCCATCCACGTACGATGTGAGTTGCTCCTCCTTGCCTTCCACCCTGACTGTGAGGCCTCCTCAGCAATGTGGAACTGTAAGTCCATAAACCTCTTTCTTTTGTAAATTGTCCAGTCTCAGGTATGTCTTTACCAGCAGCGTGAAAACAGACTAATACAGTAGGTGACAACTAAAGACCAGATACTTCTTCATCTCAATCCCATATTCCCAATGTCTTGGTATGATGTAAGACCCCAGTGCTTAGACCCAACACTGGGGAAGACAGGAAACCTCATATTGACCAAGATTAAGTTTCTGCTACTCAGAAGAATAAGGGATCTTAAAATAAATTTTCTATAGAAAAATAAAATCATATTTCTGAATTAACAGTCTGAGATTTGTACAAGTGAAATTTTTAAGAGTAATTCCAAGATCCCAGGAACTTGGCTCCAATGTTGTCCAAGTTCTGATTCCCCAGATCCTAAGATTTCACTTCTTTTTTAGAGATAGCCTAACTCTTCTCATTTGACCCCAAAATCTTGCTTATCTTCCTGTGCCTCACCTCTCCCTCTTCCCTACTTTGTTATGTCCTCCTATAATATACACCCCATACTCAAAATTATTCTTTTAATACCTTAATTTTAATGGCTGTGAGCTCCATGAGGTACCATATATGTCTTATTCACCTGGCACATAACACAATGTCTGATATGTAATAAGCTGTCGATAAATGGCTGTACAACTTTTTCCTACAAAAACACAAAAGAGCATAAGAATATATCTAGAAGGATGTCCACTGCAGCATTGCTGGTGATAATAAAAATTACATTCAAACTAAAAGTCCATCAAGGGGGAAAGAGTAAATGAATTAGGGTAATTAGCATACCTCTGTGATATGGAATAATATGTGTGCGCAAAACAATCAGGGAAAGAAAAAATTTTATTTCAAAGTCAAGTTAGATATTTTCCTGAATTATATCCTGCCTTAGACAATCAATTCCATCACCCTCCTCTCCATGTCATGTAGATAACTGAGTTGACCATTATCCTTTGAGAGAGTCAAGTTCAAAACTTGAAATTTCTCATATTGTGGTGAGTGCTTAGAAAGACATACATGATTTAAGATTATAGGCATCTATCAGGATACCCATTGGTTATCTCCAATGATTATCATTGTTACCATCATCAGTGACATTTATTGAATGCTCACTATGTGCCAAGTACCATGTAAACACTCAATATATGTTATCTCGTTTTGAATTCACGTAACAACTCTCTGAAGTAGGTATTTTTATACCAACTTTAAAGAATGAGTTCAGGGATTGTGGCAAACAGACTGTAGCCTAATCCTCAATGTTTCTCCTTCTGCTGGCTCACACATTTGTGTAATCCCCTCTCCTGAGTGTAGGTGGGACCTGTCACTTGACACTAAGAGAATTTGGCAAACGTGGTGAAGTGTCACTTCCATAATTATTTCACGTAATACAAGACAACTCCATTTCAGTAGACTGGAGTCAGAGACTCTCTTGGGGTAGGAAAGCAGCCATATTAGAGGTTCATGTGGCAAGGATCATGGGAACCTCAGGGCAGCTACAACTGACAAAAAGGCACAGGCTTCAGACATATGTTCAGTCACACAACCTCAAGGAATTGAAGTCCACCAGCAATCCACAGGAGTCTGGAAGCAGATTCTTGCCAGTCAAGCTTTCAGATAGACACAAGCCTGGCTGATACCTTGATTGCAGGCTTGTGAGACCCTGAATAGAGGATCCAGCTAAGCTGATCCTGACTGTGAAAGCCACAAGATAATAAATGTGTGTGATTATAAGACACCAGGTGTGTGGTAACTGGTTATGCAGCAATAGAAAACTAATACAGGGAGGTGAAGTTTCTAGCTCTAGATCCCACAGGAGTCATGGGACTAGATATCCATCCCAGGTCTGTTTGCCTCAAAGCCCTTGTTCAACAGGGCATCCATGCCCTGCCCTCTTGCTCCCAGATGGTACTTTCAAGATTGTTCTACGTATGAGTCTGCATCCTAAAACATGACTCAGCTGAATTCCCCTCATCAACTCAAATCAAAGGATCTTCCCTCACCTGTATCACCTAGCCGATTCCACTATCTTTTCATATATATTGAGCTGTCTGATAGAGGAACAATAATGCGGGCTCACTTTGGGCACTATTGGGAAAGTTTTAGTAACCTGTGGCCCTGGTAGGACCTCCTTGAAGATATGGGGCTTCCATATATGTTCACGGCACACCACTGTGGGGTTGGATGTGTAACTGCTTAATTACTCAGTGAACTGGATGGGCAGCCAGCAAATGGTAGCACTTGGCTTTAAATGATTTGCTGCTCGACAGCACCAACATAACACCTACCAGTGTCCTATTAACCAGGATGGACGGTAATCTCAAGCTCCCAGAATTCCCAGAGAATAACAATTTATGATAAATAATTATGGCATTTAGATATGGTGCTGTGCCCTTCCATTTTTTTTATTTTATTTTATTTTTGAAAAGGAGTCTCGCCTTGCTGCCCAGGCTGGAGTGCCATGGTGCAATTTTGGCTCACTGCAAGCTCTGCCTCCTGGGTGCACGCCATTCACCTGCCTCAGCCTCCCAAGTAGCTGGGACTACAGGTGCCCGCCACCACACCCGGCTAATTTTTTTTTTTTTTTTGTATTTTTAGTAGAGACGGAGTTTCACCGTGTTAGCCAGGACGGTCTTGATCTCCTGACCTCGTGATTCGCCCGCCTCAGCCTCCCAAAATGCTGGAATTACAGGCTGAGCCACCGTGCCCAGCCTGTGCCCTTCTATTATTCTCTTGTGAAAGCATTTGTAAACTACATGAATCAGTTGACTCTTACACTAAAGGCAGAATGCATTTAAGAGATGAATGAAAATACCCCTCATACATCATGGAGACATAAAACTATAGTAGTTCACCCATCCAACATTACATCAGTAACCAGAATTTTAAAATTTTCTCTTGTTATAAGCCATCATAAAAATATTTTCCTTATATCAATATATCCTCCTAAATGGTAGACTGAAAAATCAATAAGCCAGGATGCAAAAAGAAAAGGGAAATAAATATGTGTTATATTTTTGTCATTACTCTCATCACAGAGAGAAGCATTTAAAGAAGCAAATGTTATTAAAATAGTGACATTAAATAAGTACCTATTTTATGGCTTGTCTGTTTATACATTCATTTGTTAATTTAACTCAGGTTGATCATATATCTATCAAGTTCAAAGGCTTACTATGTACCCGGGAAGAACACCAAAAAAATAGACATACAGTCTTTGCTTCCTGAGGCTTTCAACTATATGCATCTAACAATAACCATTTGGACTAATTCAAGCACAGAGAGCCACTGAGACATACCTATCCATTTTTGCACATATATATATATATATTTTATTTTATTTTTTGAGACGGAGTCTCGCTCTGTCGCCCAGGCTGGAGTGCAGTGACCAGATGTCAGCTCACTGCAAGCTCTGCCTCCCAGGTTTATGCCATTCTCCTGCCTCAGCCTCCTGAGTAGCTGCACATATATTTTATCAGTACACATAGGCATAGAAAAAAGCCCAGAAGGATATATATCACAATGTAAACCATTGTTGCCTCTGGGTGGTGAGATTCCATGTAATTTTAAAAAATTGTATTTCTTAAACAAATAGAAATTGCCCATGAAAATAAAAATAATCATGTATAGCTATTAAAGATTGTTAAGGCTCAGAACACTATCCTCCAAAGTATGGCACTTTGGCATGCTGAGTACTTTGAACTGTAAAAGATGGGAAGGATCTCAGAAGCAAGAAGTTCCCTTTGGCCTTCTCCACACTCCTTTCTCCTTCTCCTGTTTTCCTCCCAGTCAGGTCATGGGAATGAGAATTCCTCTCCCCCAAAGCAGGTCATAGACACTAGAACCTCTCTCTCCTGAAGCAAGCCATAAAACCCAGAGAGGTCATTCTCTGACCTACCTCCTCTGAAAGCAGGCCATAGGACCCTCATTCCAGAAGGGTCTTGCCCCATACCCAGCAGGGAAAAAATTCTGTACGAAGAGGCCAAGAAGGATCCGAACAAACAGGCCTTGCTGGGGTCCCCTGTTTATTACCATTAGAACATACCCTTTTTGTCTGATCATATTTCTATATGGCTGTTCATTCTTCATTGAACCTAAGCATAAAAATACAATTTTCCCTGGGTCTTTGGGCCTTCATTTCTGAAGGCTCTTGTGTCACATGAAACTCGGTTGAGTCTGTTACACTTTTCTCTTGCTAACCTGTATTTCCTATAGAAATGTTGGCTGTGGACCTCAAAATGAGTGAGGGAAAGGTATTACACCTTTTTGCTCCAAGATCTTTTAAGCCATTAGGTCTGACATTAATTAAACAGGTCCACTAAATCCACCAAAACAATCATGCAAATTTTTCTTTGAGTGAAGAACCAACTAAGGGAAAATAAAGAATATTTAGTCCACATTCTTTTTTTCATTATTACTATCAGTTATGGGGTACATGTGCAGAACTTGCAGGTTTATTACATAGGTATACATGTGCCATGGTGGTTTGCTGCACCCATCAACCTGTCATCTACATTAGGTATTTCTCCTAATGCTATCCCTCCCCTAGCCCTCCACCCTCTGACAGGCCCCAGTGTGTGATGTTCCCCTCCCTGTGTCTATGTGTCCACATACACCCTCCCAAGACTAAATCAGGAAGAAGTCAAATCCCTAGATAGACCAATAACAAGTTCTGAAATTGAGGCAGTAATTAATAGCCTATCAACCAAAAAAAGTTCAGGACCAGATGGATTCACAGCCAAATTCTACCAGAGGTACCAAGAGGAGGTGGTACTGTTCCTTCTGAAACTCTTCAAAACTACAGAAAAAGAGGGAATCCTCCCTAACTCATTTTATGAGGCCAGCATCATCCTGATACCAAAACCTGGCAGAGACACAACAAAAAAATAAAATTTCAGGCCAATATCCCTGACGAACGTTTATGTGAAAATTCTCAATAAAATACTGGCAAACCAAATCCAGCAGCACATCAAAAAGCTTATCCACCAAGATCAAGTCGGCTGCATCCCTGGGATGCAAGGCTGGTTGGACATATGCAAATCAATAAACATAATCAATCACATAAACAGAACCAAGGACAAAAACCACAGGGTTATCTCAATAGATGCAGAAAAGGCCTTTGACAAAATTCAACAGCCCTTCATGCTAAAAACTCTCAATAAACTAGGTATTGATGGAAGGTATCTCAAAATAATAAGAGCTATTTAGGACAAACCCACAGTCCATATCATACTGAATGGGCAAAAACTGGAGGCATTACCTTTGAAAACTGGCACAAGACAAGGATGGCCTCTCTCACCACTCCTATTCAATATAGTGTTGGAAGTTCTGGCCAGGGCAATTAGGCAAGAGAAAGAAATAAAGGGTATTCGAATAGGAAGAGAGGAAGTCAAATTGTTTCTGTTTTCAGATGACATGATTATCTATTTAGAAAACCCCATCGTCTCAGCCCAAAATCTCCTTAAGCTGATAAGCAACTTCAGCAAGTCTCAGGATCCAAAATCAATGTGCAAAAATCACAAGCATTCCTATGCACCAATAATAGTCAAACAGAGAGCCAAATCATGAGTGAACTCTCATTCACAATTGCTAGAAAGAGAATAAAATACCTAGGAATACAACTTACAAGGGATGTGAAGGACCTCTTCAAGGAGAACTACAAACCACTGCTCAAGAAAATAAGAGAGGACACAAACAAATGGAAAAACATTCCATACTCATGGATAGGAAGAATCAGTCTCATGAAAATGGCCATACTGCCCAAACTAATTTACAGATTCAATGCTACTCCAATCACCATTGACTTTCTTCACAGAATTAGAAAAAAATTACTTTAAATTTCATATGAAACCAAAAAAGAGCCTGCATAGTGAAGACAATCCAAAGCAAAAAGAACAAAACTGGATGCATCATGCTACCTGACTTCAAACTATACTACAAGGCTACAGTAACCAAAACAGAATGGTACTGGTACCAAAACAGATATACAGACTACCATCAGCGAATACTATAAACACCTATATGTAAATAAACTAGAAAGTCTAGAAGAAATAGATAAATTCCTGGACACATACACCCTTCCAAGTCTAAACCAGGAAGTAGTCCACATTCTTTTAAAAAAATATGTCTTCTTAAAATTAAGCATTATCTGCAATAGTGCTTAAGAGCTCCTTCATTATTTTCCCCTCAGGGGATGTTTAGGCTTATTTTTTTGTTTTTGTTTTTGCTTTAACTAAAATTTCAAAAGCTTTTTAGCAGTATGTGTCCTGAAAGATCAGATTGCAACAAAGCACCTTTTAATCAGTTTGCAAGATGAGCCACAGGAATGCTGGAGGGAGGGGTTCGGGGCATCAGGAGCTGGAGGAAACTTCTGGCAGCAGAATTTAACCACAAACAGAGTACACGCTGCAGCCCCCATTAGGTACTGGGGAAGAAATAACGAGTGAAAGTGCACAAATGAAAAATGCTCTGTAAATGACTGTCTATTTCTCGGCTGTCCATGTGTGAAATAGCTAGAAGGGGATGTTCTTGCTGGAACACTCTGGAGAGAAAAAATGGCAGGAGGCCTTTGATCTATCTTCCCATGTGTGCAGACCTCTGCTGTGCCCATGCTGGCACAGGCTATGCATGCCCAAGCTGGACACTGAATCCTGGGTCTGGCCTCTGCGCAAAAGGGTTGGATGGAATCACAGAGGGCTTTTTCATTGTGGGCGTAGGTGGGTGAGAGAGATTTTTCATATGTTGACTTTGATATATTGAATTCTCTATTCTTCAAATTGCATCACTTACCCAGTGGTAAAGTTGGAAGGGTTATGTTTGTGGTACACACAGTCTTGTAGCTGCGTGCTCCCATAGGGCAGGAGTCATATCTGTCTTCTTTACCATGGAAGACGTGGCACCTCACATGTGGCCTGGTACAGCACAGGGGCTCAATAGGTAGCTGGAAGATGATGCTACAAGGGAGTGAAGAAATGCATACTTTCTCCTGGTCACATTGAAAATCTCTCACCTCCTAATGGGTCTTGTCCTTTCTACTTTTGCCCTTCAATAACCCATTCTCACACAAGAACCAGAATGATGTTTTTAAAAACAAATCAGGTTCTAAAATTAGCTTACAGTGATGGTTGTACAACTCTCTACATATACTAAAAACCATTGAACTACATACTGCAAATGGGTAAATTTTGTAGTATGTAAATTCTATCTCAATAAGGCTGTTAAAAAAAATTAGATTGTCATTCTATGCTTAACACCCTTCACTGGTTCCTGACATTTCACGTAGAATTCGCCAGACTGCTTATTGTGATGTACAACATCCTATCTTTCCCACAGGCTCTGCCTGCCTCTCCAACCTCACCTCGCACCAGGCCACGGCTTACCTCCCACTCTTCACTGAATCTGCCTAGCTTGATCCTGCCTTCCACAATATTCTGTCCACAATATTCTTCATACTTTTTTCTTTTCTTCCTTTTATTTGCACCGTAAGATTTCCACATCCTCTCTCTGTACATTCCAAATGGTGGCTCTCATTCAGATCTCAGCTCAAATTCCATCTTCCCGCCTTAGGTCATGTAATTGTGAATCACCATCATTTTCTCTCATATTATTATATTTTTATAGGGCTTCTACTTGAAATTATCTTGTTTCTTCATTGTTTCCCTTACTCAAATATAAGCTCTGTGAGGGTAGAAAAATATTGTGTTTTTAACCCCTGAAGAACTGCCTCAGACATAGTAGGAACTGATAAATATACATTAAATGTTGACTGCCCGGTTCCTGCATGGTTTATTCTACCAAACTTGTCAGAAAACAAACAAACAAACAAACCCATGAATGTTTACACCTGAGCATATCTTTACAAGAAAAAAAGTTTTAAAACTCATTGCTTTTGAATGACTTTTCATTTTTACATGGCACAGCAAAATAAGCAAGCTTCTATCTGGGAACAATTGATTTCCAAAGTTAGAAGACTAAAATCATGTAAATATTTCACTATACAAGATGTATTATAATGCTGTTAAGGTTCAGTCGCAGTCACTTTAAGGGTGGGGGGTGGAGGGAGAGGGACAGCTGGACTTCCAGTCCAGACCAATACTAAATGGCATTTGCAGACACAAAAGCAGCTGGATACTTACCAAAAGATCTAGGTCATAAGAGGTTTCCTTATTCTCTTTTCGTTGATTATTTAGAAATCTTAGGAGAACCAAGATAATATTTGTAAAATTATCAAGAAAAGTCTTCCTTTTAAAACTTCACTTTTGGTAACTATATTTCAGGAATGATAGGGCTCAATGATAGCCACATGCTCTGAACTACTTTTAACATCTGACATTCTCATATGCCTTTGCTGCTTCGAAGTCCTTCCACAGGAACTGTCTCAATTGACTTCACCACAGCCTATGGGAAAGGCAGACAGGTGTAGAACTTTTTTTAAGGAGAAGGAAGCAAAGTTCAAAGAATTGAAATGACTTGCCCAAGGTACTGTTGCCAATAAAGAGGGATTCTAGTCACGTGTTTTTCTGACAAACCACTGGCTCTTTCAAAAGCCTTATTTAGGAAGCTACAGCAGTTCTCCTCACAGATTATCCAACAAGAAGTGATAGTGATAGCAATCAGTGTTTCAGAGAACTAAGAACTGGGAATAAAAGTAAGAGGGATTTGTATTCAACTAAATAATTGATTCACCTCATTTTAATAATGTATAGATTCCTGAAAAGTCATCAGTTTGGCCTTTAGTGTAACAAATTATACACATACACTATTTAACTTGTGTTCTTCACAGCCATATTGGTTTATGGAAAAATCATTAAAGCTTAGCAATCTTTTTGATATTTTTAAGGTTTTGTTTCTACTGTTTACAAATGTTCTTGAAAGCTGTAAGTTCAAGGCCGGGCGTGGTGGCTCCCGCCTGTAATCCCAGCACTTTGGGAGGCCTAGGCGGGTGGATCACAAGGTTAGGAGATCGAGACCATCCTGGCTAACACGGTGAAACCCCATCTCTATTAAAAATACAAAAAACTTAGCTGGGTGTGGTGGCAGGTGCCTGTAGTCCCAGCTACTCGGGAGGCTGAGGCAGGAGAATGACATGAACCCAGAAGGCAGAGCTTGCAGTGAGCTGAGATCCAGCCACTGCACTCCAGCCTGGGTGACAGAGTGAGACTGTCTCAAAAAAAAAAAAAAAAAAAAAAAAAAAAAAAAAAAAAAAATACAGCTGTAAGTTCAGGTTTTAAAGCTTTCCAGAAGCAAACCAGCATTTTAATGAGTAACATTTCATGTCAGGTAATATCCTTAGGCTTGCATTTAAGTGCTTGCTTACTTCCAAAGTGTTTTTATGAAATTATTAATGTGGGAGGCGTGTAAGATTTTACACTTTACATGGAAGCTCATTGACATTACTAGATAGATAACTGACACCATTTTTAGCCCAACAGGATGCTTCATAATGATTTGTTTCAGTTCTTATAAGGCACTAACTTCTCAGAAGTCTTTGCTAAATCTATGAAACTAATTATGAAAAGATTCTCTTAAAATTCAAGCACCAAGCACTCTAAAGAAATGTCTGCAATCGCATGATCACTGCAGCATTATTTACAATAGCCAAGATATAGAAAAAAAACAAAGTACTCATCAACAGATGAATGGATTTTAAAAAATGATGTACACATATAGATAGATAGATAGATAGATAGATAGATAGATAGATAGATAGATAGATAGATAGATACTATTCAGCCTCAAAAAAAATAACAAATTCTGTCATTTGTGACATGGATGAAGCTAAAGGACATTATGATAAATGAAATAAGCCAGGTAGAGAGAGACACAATACGATCTCACTTATATGTAGAATCTAAAGAAGTCAAACTCACAGAAACAGACAGTAAAAGTGGTTACCAGTGGCTGGGGAGGGCAGTGGTGGTGGATGGGGAAAGATGAGATGTTGGTCAAAGGGTACAAAGTTTCAGTTAAATAAGAGGAATATATTCTGGTGATCTACTGCACAGCATAATGACTACAGTTAATAATAATGTATACTTCAAAGCAGCTAAAAAGGGGATTTTAAATGTTTTCACTACCAAGAAGTATTTGAGGTGATGAATGTGCTAATTAGCCTGATTCAATCATTCCACATTGGATATATGTATCAAAACACCATATTCTACCCCATAAACAATTGTCAATTAAAAATTTAAAATACTCAGCTGTCTCACCAAGACTCACATAGCAAAACTTAATCTTTACATAAATATCTAAGCATTTAATCTTCACAGACATTTCTTGGGCTATTCTAGTTCTTAAGAAGATTGAATTTTGATGTAAAATACTTCATTGGAGACCATAATGGTTTGTCCCTTGAGAGAGCTCTGTTGAGTACTTGGGATGAGAAAACTCAACAGTTTATTATTTATGTTTTATTACTATTCTGACTACCCATTTGTTATTAATACCTAAAAACCAAGCAATAACTTAAAATGCAACTAATCTGCATTATTTTGCATATCCTTTTTTCCCAGTCCCTATCCCTGTACAGTTCCTCTTCCTCTCAAGCAACTATTTTACTTTCCATGAATAAAGAATAAGTTTCAGTTGCTTACTGTAACAACCTGTTTTTCCATTCCTTACCTTTTACACTGAAGAGCTGCTATAGGTATCATTAGTCCAATAACTGATTTCCATAACAAAGACCTGAGAGGAAACTAGAAACTTCCCTCTGAATCAAAGATTTACTGATGTTCAGTAGTTTTTAGGCTACATATACTTCGTATAATACTGTTTTAATGCTTAACACATATATCTGGTAAAAATAACTTGTGGGTTCACCAAAATACACATCTGAATTGGGGAGGGGGGACGGGGGAGGGATGGCATTGGCAGTTATACCTGATGTAAATGACAAGTTAATGGGTGCTGGGGAGTTGATGGGTGCAGCACACCAACATGGCACATGTATACATATGTAACAAACCTGCACATTGGGCACATGTACCCTAGAACTTAAAGTATAATAAAAAAATTTAAAAAAATATACATCTGAATTAAGTGATCTATTGACTCAGCTGTGTGTGCCACACACATAGATATATAGAGATGGAACTGTTCAATAAGCCATGAGATGCAGAAGACAAAGGAAAACTCCCGTACTCTCTGATGGTATTAATCACATATAGCGTGTTATCTCAACAAGTTCAATAACAATGTTCTCCAGAGTGGCTTAATTAAGCACAGCAGCTAAGAAGCTTTGGTTTGGGCACCACCTAATGGCAGAAAATGTTTTTGTAAAACTCTACTTGGCTTCCTGTGACTTGCTAACTTTTTGTATTTTAGTTTACACTGCTTTAGAAAATGTCAAAAAAAAAAAAAAAAAAAGAAGAAGAAGAAAATGTCTGCCTTTTCTTGACCTATGTTAATAAAGTGTTCCATTTTCTTGAGAAGATTAAGTCCTTTCCATGCGTACTTTGGAATAAGTTGTCTTTTATGGTGGGAAAAATGTACCAATGAAATGAATACTCGAAAATTTCTATTCTATCTTTAAATATTTAAATTACTTCATAATTAAGAACTACATTTTAATTGAATCGCTTTGAGTCCTCAAACTCTTCTGCACTGTATATCCTCATAATAACCTGTCACAAAGAAAACAGCATACATTTCTGAAAAAAGGTACTTATTAGAATTCAGTAATTTTATGTATCTGATTAGCTGCTAAAACTACTCCTGAATGTATAAATAGTGATATACACACCTTTAACATCACCATACACATTTAAGTTTTTGCAAGAGATCCTTGCCTGAACATAATGTTCATTTTGTCATTCAACAGAGGTAAAATATCTGTGGTAATATAGAACAGATAATCAATGTTTTAAGAAAAGATATTTATTATTTACACCACTGAAATTAGTCCTGTAAGAACAATATACACCATGTTTCTTTAAAAGGATCAATTCCTTTCAAATACAAGAACTGTATAAAGCAATATTGTCAACACAAAACAGTGGTCACATTACATATCTGCAGGCTTAAGCATTGCAAATAATATATTTTTTTAATCTTATGGCTAGATATTTTCACTGAAACAGTGTTAGCACTTAGACAAGATGTAGCTGGAACAGAACAAAAGCTTTTTGTTCATGCTTTTTAGGAATCAATCAGTGATATGTCCCTTTTAAAAATTTATTGCCTTTAACTGCTTTTATGACAATGGTTTTAGGCAGATTATACTTAGCCACCAAAAAGAGACTCATTTTTGTTCCTTAGTTTTTATTCTTCAGTCTTCTGTTTCTCATACTAAGACAGAGCTGTATCAAGACTGACGTTTTCCAGCTTTACTTGGACATGTACACACATACAGGCCTAACTGAGACCGCTCAGAATTTAGAAATGTAACTAGTGGCATACAGAAGAGAAATTGTGTCTATGACAAAGGAATAAAAAATTCTTGATAATTTTAAGCATAACAAACTGGGTTCTTTGATCAAAAACTTTTTTTTTTTTTTGGTTTTAAAGGGGAAAGCACTAGTTTCAACATGGGTTTGGTCTTAGATTTAGTCAGACAATAACACAATGAGACAAAAACACAAAACATAACTTGTTTCCAAAGTCACAAAATGACATTGTTGAGCATACATTTTTCTCCAGTGTGTGTGTGTGTGTGTGTGTGTGTGTGTTTGTGTGTGGTTGGGGGGTAGGGGGTAGGGGTCAGCAACCAACGCTGGAGAAAATATTTTTCAAGAGTAACAGAATATTCATATAGGGGACAAGCATTTTTTTAGCATATTGCTATCATCTTCAAAAAATATAAAATTAAATTTACAAAAAACTGGAAGACCAAGTATAAGCATTATGGTATTTGCTTCAGTGTCCAGCACTATCATAATGATTTCTAGCATAAAAGCAAGAAGTTCTTGGATCTTAAGTATCTTCAATAACTGTCAGTATAACTTGTAACTACTGTCCTTGCTTCTTTGAGAGATATCTGCAAGAAATACAATAAAGATATCAAAGCTGTATCATGCTAAATTCATGAAGATAACCTAACTTTCCTCCCAAAGGAGTTTATTCTAATAACGAAACATTTCAAGATGAGTATTCTTAATAATCACTTATATCTACCGATTATGTGCATGCACAGTTCTAAGTACAGGTATTAGCTTATTTAGTCTTCACAACAGCTGTAAGGAGTTTCTATTAGAATTATTCCTATTTTACAGGCACAAAGAAGTTAAGCAATTTGTCCAAATTCACACAGCTACAAAGTGGAAGAGCCTAGATTCAAAACAAGGCTCCAGAGGTGGTACTCACTGACTATCACTCCATACTGCCTTACTTCCAATGTGAAGGTCACTCTATTAACTAGTATTGTAACTTCCAAATACAGCTCCAACTCCATAAAGATCTTATTTTTCTTACAGCAAGACAGTGGGCAAAAGATGCTAAAGGTCTTTGATCAAGAGTGTAAAAGATACAAGACATTAACTTACTAAGCAAATGTTTTTCATTTTGTTTAATAGAAATCTACCACTAAATTAAAAATGTGATCTCTATTTCTCACATTTACAAATTACTATAATTGGTGGTGTGGGGATGGGGAAAGAGTTCCTAAAATCAGCAAACTTGAACATGTTTTGCTGGTACAATTTGCTCACTTTGTGGCACTGCACTAAGCATTTACTATCTTCTTGACTCAGTTACATTATCTGCAATGCAAAGATGGGGGTAAAAATGTCTGCTTTGTCTTCCTATTAGGATTATAGACTCTTAGAAGACTTGTGTCAAAGTGATCTGAAAAGTCAAAAGTGGAATCTGAAAAGCCAAAGTGTTATTATTACACAAATAGTTTCTTTTGGTGCTGTATTACTGGAACCAGATCCCTAAAGATCTAATTCCCCCCAAAATACTTGTAATACATAGTAACACCTTCCACTTATCCGGGGGCTTTTCTCTGTCTCAAAACCTTCATGTTTATATGCAACACCTATATAGATTTGTGTATACATTTGAGTTTAGATAAAAGACTGAAAGACTATATACCAAGATGGTAACAGTGGTTATCTTTAAAAAGGAAAATTATGAGTAATTGTTTTTTTTAGTGGGATAAAGTTTTCTACCTTTTCTGCTACACACAAGTTACTTGTAATTTTTAATAAATAAATACATGAAATTTTTACATGTGTTTTATTTTATCTTTACATTATGTTACAGTATGAGAAGAGGGATTACGTGATTCATAAAGGAGTAGCCTACCTAACATCACAAAATAATTTACAGGCGGCATCATCAACATATGCTAGTCTCTCAAGTTCTCTCTTCTAGAAGTATTAAAGAGCTTACAAGAGGTATGTTTATGAACAAGTTAGAGGTTAAGATGAAAGGGGAAAATACTTTCGGGGGTAGATCACTGGATTAGAAAATGTTTTCAGAAGTCACCTATTTTAAATAAAAATTAAGACAGCTATATAAATACTGGGGTCACTGATGAAAAATGATAATTTTTTCTTCATTGATGTAAGAAGAAAATAAATAAGCAATTAAAACTTACCTTTCCCAATATTTGTGATTTAGATCCAAAAAGTCATCTAATTTTGCTATTTCCTTGAGGTACTGAGTTAATTTTAAAAGTTCTTTGTCTTTATCTCGATTTAGGTGCGCTTTCATAAAAGGCCTTATCTATTAGGAAACAAACATTACTCAACACATCACAATGTGATAAGGAAAACTAACAAATCTATACTATCATTTCAATTAGAGTTAATGAGATTAAAATATCACCAAGAACATAAATACTAAAAATTACTTTTATATTAGCTTAAGTAGAAAGTCATGTATAATGTTTACAAATGACAAACTCTCCCACCTATTTTACCAAACATTATCTTTTCAATCTGAACCTGACAACACCAGCTTTCTTATAGCACTTGAATCCATACATAGCTACTCTACTTTGCAAAACTACTTAGCCCTTCCTGCTTCCTATCATTCTAGTTGCTTCTAATTAATTTCATTCATATTTTATTCATAAAAATTTAACCCAAATACCAGCTTGATCTAACAGTAGTGAGATACATTTTAACAATGATGATTTTTATTTTATTTTTCTATTAAATTTTTATATAGCTGATATCATTATACATTTATATAACCTGTTTCCTCCTACACTTTATCATAAGCATTTTTATCATTAAATTCTCCATTAAAATCATTTTTAATTATGCAAGAGTTTTCCATAAAAAGAACTGTCATATTTTCCAAATGTTTAAGGCTGATTTATTTTATGATGAAAAACAGTTTAAAAAGCATTATTTCAAACCACACAAGTCAGAATAATAGACCGAGGTAGGGGGCTGCAATTAGTAAGGAATAACATATCTTGACTTGAGTGGCGGTGCTATGAATGCATATGTTTATATGCAATCTTTATCTAGATTTTTGCATATATCTATGCTTAGAAAAGACTAGAGGACTATACATCAAGATGGTAATAGTGTTTATCTTTGAAAAGGAAAATCATGAGTAATTTTAGTGGAATAAAATTTTTTACAAGAATTACCTTTACAGTTTGTTAAACTATAATCGTATGCACTTTTTCTTATTTTACAGCTTCAATAAAGAATTCTGCTGTTTTGTGAAAGACATCTGCTCAAATATCTTCATACAACTCAAGATAGTCTTTCAATAATTTTAAATTAATTTTAGATAATATGATACAACTAAGAGTTACTTCAAAATATTGAGAGGGAAGTAGGGTATAGAGTAAACAATAACCATCCATGAATTAATAAGCTAACTTAAACTGAATAATATCTACATGGGGGTTTAAGCAATTTTATATAGTTCTGTTTATATTTGAATTTTTCTGTTATCTTTAAAAGAAAATCATACATATTCCTAAAGCACACATATTCTTAAAGCACACATGTAAGCACTGATTTCATCATACTTAGCAAAGTATTAATATATTCTTTTGATTTGGAGAAAATGAAAATTGGTCATTAGTTATTAATTTTACACAGTTAACACTGAAAAATGAATGATATTTAATCACTGTCACTTACTGAGAAGCAAGAACAATGAGTGAGCCCAAAGGAGTCTACTACCATATCTATTAGGCGTAGGGAAGGGTTTAAGTATTTTTTACATACTTTACTTCTGTCAGTGGAAAAACACCACCAGTCTGAAATGGACAGAAGAAAATTTTCCCAGGTGTTCTACTCTCATCAGAACAGCTTGGTGCCAGTGACCTCCACACTGTTAGCGGGCTCCCATACTGCTTGAAGGGCACCAGTCAGAGCTGTCAAAGGGAGTCTTCTCAGAAATCAGCATTTGTGGGAGATACCACTTCCAGAAAGGCAGTGCAGCAGTGCTGTCTCCCAGCAGCATTGAATGTGGGGGATGAAGACGATGCTTTACAGGGCCTTGCTTAGGCCCTGGGGATGGGAGTAAACAGAGGCATGATATGAGGATGTAGTGAAATGAGTTTCTGCATAATCCTGGGTGATATGGTAATGTTTTAAAGTATTCCTTCATTCACTTCCTAAGGACTGAAAGGCAACAGATTAACTTTTAAACAATACATAATGTACTAAAGTGTCCAAATTTAAACAGCAGGAAATTACAGGGTTGGTGGGTAGTAAATAAGATTTTCAACCCAAGGCTCTGCTAAGTTATTTTTACTTTCCAAACATTTGCTCTTAAGCACTATTAAACAACAAAACTAAAATATTCTAATGATTCTGGTTCTAAAATTTAAAATAAATTAAGGGTGAAAATCTATTCACCTAATTGACTTCACTTGCTCCAGTATAACCACTGTTTACTGTATATTTTTAAATATTGATCTAAGTGATCACTAAAAGGACAGGAAACCACCCTCTTGTCTCAGGTCAAGGAAGTATTTTTAGAAACTTAGATCGTCCAGATTAGCTGAATTCTCCTATATCACAATTTCCTTGTATGGACAATAAAAATGGAGTTTTCAGCCGATAAGCTGCTTTATCCGTGAACAAGATTCACATTCTTTTAGTGTAATTCTAAATTCATATTCACAGTACCTTCCATATATTTCAAACCTTATGACTGACAAACTTATGTTTAATAGAACTATTTTCAAAATAAGCAGTCTTATTTTTAAGATCTACATGAAATCTTTGAGATTTCTACCAAGCGCATTATGAAAGCATGATAACAAAACACAGTATTTGAGGATATTTCTCCATTTTAGAACTGTTTCTGGACTGGGCAAAGTCGCTTATGCCTGTAATCCCAGCACTTTGAAAGGCTGAGACAGGTGGCTCACCTGAGCTCAGGAGTTCGAGACCAGCCTAGGTAGGCAATGTGGCAAAACCTTGTCTCTACCAAAAATACAAAAAGTAGCCAGGTGTGGTGGTGTGCACCTGTAGTGCACCCAGCTACTCGGGAGGCTGACATGTGAGGATCACTGAAGCAAGGGAAGTCGAGGCTGCAATAAGCTATGACCATGCCACTGCACTCCAGCCTGGGTGACAGAGCAAGACCCTGTTTCAAGAAACAAACAACAAAAAACCCTATCTGTCTCTATGATGGTGTGGGCATATCTTTAACCTTAATCTTAACCTTTAATCTTTAACCTTAAAAGAGGTTTTCACGAAGTGTTATCTTGGGTAGATTAATTTTATAAAAAAGAGGTTTTCATGGCCGGGCGCGGTGGCTCAAGCCTGTAATCCCAGCACTTTGGGAGGCCGAGACGGGCGGATCACGAGGTCAGGAGATCGAGACCATCCTGGCTAACATGGTGAAACCCCGTCTCTACTAAAAAAAATACAAAAAACTAGCCGGGCGAGGTGGCGGGCGCCTGTAGTCCCAGCTACTCCGGAGGCTGAGGCAGGAGAATGGCGTAAACCCGGGAGGCGGAGCTTGCAGTGAGCCGAGATCCGGCCACTGCACTCCAGCCGGGGCGACAGAGCGAGACTCCGTCTCAAAAAAATAAAAAATAAAAAAATAAAAAAATAAAAATAAAAAAAAAAGAGGTTTTCAATAAAAGACACACAAGGACCACCCGTGGAGCGTCTAAATCTACCTCTGGAATTGGAATTTAGGGGATGGGGACATATTTTTTTTAGGAATTCCTTTAGTGGGTCTACTAAGTATGGTCTTTTAGAAACCCTACTGTAAAGTAATATAAAGAAGTAGACATTTACAATAACATCTCTCCCTGCATCAAGAGATGAATGGAACTCAAATGTTCGTTAGGAAAACAAAGTTTCTTCTAAACAAACATGAAACTAATGATAGTATTTTTTTAAAAAAAAGCTAAAGGTCTCCTCAAAAATTACTCCTTGACCATCATGGGCTCACCTCCTTGCAAGAATAGGTAATAACCATTAGTTTCACAGACAAGTTTACATCAATCACATTTCTTCTCAAGACTCAAGAATACATTTTTGTACCTTATACCTGGTGAAGCACATGTAAGAAAAGCACTTCTCCCCAAACCTTAAACAGAAACCATTAAGGACAACATAATCACTTTTCTTCCAAGTCAATAGTTTTTATACTTGTGGCAATTCACTACCTAGATTAGCATTCTTTCCCTAAAATATCCTCATTGTAAACAAAAAATCAAATCAACAAAAGAAAGGTTTAAAAAATGTACTTTAAGTTTTTCCCTCTTGCCTTTTAGAACTACCAAGGACCCAGCTAGTAGAAAAGTTTAGGATTGAGGATAAAAACATCTCAGTGTCAGGACTGCGACTTCAAATGGAGACTCCATATGCAATAGTGCCATAGTACAGAGTTATCTCTTCCATTTTCATATTGCGCCAACATGTAATCAACTATGGGTACCAGAAACTTCTAAGTTTCAAATTTCACTCTTACCAATTTTACACTGTTACCAAGATGAAATGTCACATAAGATTGAATGCAATTGCATGCTAGGATTGTCACTGACCTAGGAACCAAGTCACTAGAGTTTAACCCAAATTCTGCCATTAGCCAGTTACATACACAATCTTGGGCAAGTCAGGAACTTCTTCAACCTCAGACTGTTTCCAAAGTTAAGAAGGTGGGCAAGAGATGACTGTGGTTCCTTCTAGCTCTAGCAACGTCTAATTCTAAGATCTGTACTTGCCCTCTAGGAATTTTCAAAAACGTCTTTAGTTTCAGTTTAAAAAGAAAAAACAAAGTACCCTTACTGCCATTTCTCAAGCTAACCAGAATGTTTAAAATGCCAAGATTTGTATACCTAAAAAAATAACTAATGATTTTACTTTTGATGCTAAAAGTCAATATTGGGAAGCCCATGTTGCTCCCACAGAGCTAATTAAAAATAAAATACTTGGGCCAGGCACAGTGGCTCAAGCCTGTAATCTCAGTACTTTGGGAGGCCGATGTGGGCAGATCACGAGGTCAGGAGTCCTAGATCAGCCTGGCCAACATGGTGAAACTTATCTACTAAATATACAAAAGTATATACTAGTTCAGTATATATAAGTATCTACTAAATATACAAAAATTAGCTGGATGTGGTGGTGCGCTCCTGTAATCCTAGCTACTCAGGAGGCTGAGGCAGGAGAATCACTTGAACCCAGGAGGTGGAGGCTGCAGCGAGCCGATATTGCACCACCGCACTCTAGCCTGGGCGACAGAGCGAGATTCCGTCTCAAAAACAAACAAACAAACAAACAAACAAATACTTGGATGAACTAGCTAACTATGGAGACATCAATGCAAAAAAGACAAAGGTCAATTTCTACATGAATTGTTCTTAAACTTTTCTTGCCTGTGACGTAAGAATACAGTACTTCCAAAAATATATGAAATTCAACAGTGCTTACTACAAAAGTTCTACCACACAGTCCAGATTACGTGAGCACATAACAAGTAAAAGTATGTCTTACCTTTAGTCCATTCTGTGGGTTCATTAGAAAATTTCTCCCAATGTCATCAAACATAATGGTGTTTTTCTTGCTGTAAAACTCCGAAAACTTTCCCCATATAACACCAAGAGGCTTTACCTTAGAACAAAAGTTTACATTTAACTCAAATTTTATCAATATTTCATCCTGTCTTAAAAGCAGGAATACTGCAAACTGCCTTGCAGAACAATGCCGAAGCGTTCCTTTCCTCCTGTGAGACAGGTGTGAACTAATTATTAAATGCAACCCACTTTAAAGCACAATGCATTTTGCAATACTGAAACTTCTGAAAGGTTGGTTCATGTCCAACTGAACTACACCCATTATAAAACTTTCCATAATTTTAACGTGAAGATTTTGGGTAAAATAGATTATTTAATTTTTTAAAAATCCAAAGTAATTGTTTAGATGTCTGCTATGCAGTCACATGACTTCCTTGGTTAACACATTCCTTCTTAGAGCTTGGGAGTCACATGGAGTCTGCTTTCCAAACTAGAACACCTTAGTCAAAAAAAATGTATTTGGCTCTTTCAATTGATAATTTAAATATTTTGTAGAGGAAAACCTCATTTTATCTTTAACTCAGTGGCACAGGTGCATAATTTCTAGGGAATTTGATTGCTTAACTTCAGAAGCGCCATATTTTACAAATTCTTACTCTTATTTCTGAATTGTTAAACTGAAGCTTCAAAGAGATAATTTCTCATATAGTCTTACCTGTTGGTATTTGTGTAAAGTCTCTGTAAGACTACACAGGAAATAACACTGATTGACTATAGGGAGAATAAGTGGCTAGGTGCCAGGTGAAAGATGACTTTTCATTATGTACTTTATTCTGTTTTTAGTCATTACACATTTGGAAAACTTTTTAAATTAATTTTTAGAAAATTACTTTTGCTGAAGACAAAAGTCTTATGGTATTATGAGAACAGAATGTAATAATAAATATATGAGATTAAGTGGTAATAAATAAATAGTGATAAAGGTTGTCACTTTAAAATTTTTTTCCTCCTATAATTTAATTTGGAGAAAGCTTTTTCCTTCCTATTGTCCTGCCTATTACAAAAAATATTAATGAAATATTTTAATTTACTAAAATTTTACTTTCCTGATTTTGTTTTTTTGCTACTAATCTTGTTTACTACTGAAACAGAAACCGACCACTCCAGCCCTGCGAAATAAGACAAATATATAGGAACTAATACAATAAGCCATATTTTGAGGATTTTTAGCTAACAAAAGCCTCAAGAAATATGACAACAGAGGTCACTTTTTATGACATCCAGAATAAAAATCCTATATCCTCATAAAAAGTGCTGTCATTTGGTAATTAGGTCAAGTACCATATATATGTTCCCCAAAACACAAACTATTTTGTTCTCAATTAGAAAAGTAATATTGCTAACTATAAAAAAAACTTGAAAATACTGAAAAGCACAAAGGAAAATTTTAAATCATCAATAATCTAGTCAGTACCAAGGACAATAACTCAATATTCTGATATATTGGCTTTAGGCATTTTTATAAACAAGAGCAGCCTCAGAGAGTTGACAGGTTCTTTGTTAAACTAAGAGTAATCCTGAACCAAACAAAGGTTGAGAACTATTTTCTAATGGCTTACAACAGTGTTCTCTAAAATACTTCTTTCACTTAAATGTGTCATGAAAATTTCTGAATCATTACATATCCTACCACATCAAATGACGAACCACAGTTCCTTACATAGATAATAGTAGTTTATATATCAAATTCCCTACTGCTGGATATTGAGGATTATTTTTATTCCTTTTTCACTGTTATAAAACATGTTTAACATTTCCCTAAGTAATTTTTAACGTTAAGATTTTGTAAATGTATTATTTTACTTTAGTATATAATAAGTTATCTTTTTGCCAATACATGCAGTATTTACCTTATAGAACAAGTCCCCATGCCCTTAAATCATTCTATTTATGGTTTTCATGATTTTAATACCATCTCCCCTAAGGTTTCCTCGTATCCTAAGTTCTCCTCAATTCCTATTAGTTTGGGTGTTTTTATTTTATTTTTACTTTATTTTGTTGAGATAGAGTCTTGCTCCATCACCCAGGTTGGAGTGCAGTGGCGCGATCTCAGTTCACTGCAACCTGCGCCCCCTGGGTTCGAGCAATTCTCCTGCCTCAGCCTCCCGAGTAACTGGTATTACAGGCGTGCACTATCCAGCCCGGCTAACAGTTTGAGTGCTTTCAAATGGTATGGACTGTGTCTCACTCATCTCTTTATTTCCAACAGTGCCAATCACAGGACCTGCCAGATAGTAGGAACTTAATAATATAAGTAGTTACTTGACGAGTAAAATAACTGGTTAGCCCAACCCTTTTCTCTGATTGTTCTTGTTGCTATTCTCTAGAATCACCCCAAAGTACATGCACCATGATGCATCTGCCTTTATTACCAGTTTCATACAGGGCAGGGTGAGTGTTTTCGTTTGTTCCTAGTATCTTCCTTGATAATATTCAGTATTTTTCTCACCTACTCTGCCCAGTAACATTGTGCTGCCAACAACACAGGTCAATTACGCACAATCACAAGTCCCTTTCTTGACAGTCCTGCTTCAAGATCCCTAATTTTATCATTAAAATTCAAATCTTTTAACCTTAAATACATTTTGCTATGTCAAAACTCAACCATTTTATTATTCACTCAGATGAATCTCTATAGTCTTTCTTTAATTTACTCCATCACTATAAACATAACAAGTACACTGGAAAATAACCATGTCATTAAATAGAAGTAAAATGACTTCTTACGTCTATTAATCCTCTCCTTGGAGTATGTACTGTTATCATAGCAGCACTATCCAACATGAAAGTAATCTTATAATTTGCATTTGTGCTCACTCCCAGCTCCTATAAACACAAATATTCATGAGGTTAAAACATAGTAATATGGAAAATTTCAGATTTTCTGAATATTCTAGCTGCAATTTCTCATAATGCCAACTTTCTAGATCACTGGCCACTGCATCTTGCTGAATAACTAGGAAGTATTTTAGTTTCACTTGGCTAAGTCAATAAACGCGAGACCAAGGAAAATAAACTAGAAATAGATTACTTCCTAATTTCCATTTTAGGAGAATACTGACTCTTTTAAGTATTACACACCAGAGCAAAAGAAGGAAAATAAAATATTATTGTAAAATTAGGAAGAATGTGGGGGAGGGGACAAGCTTAGTTATACTTTTTCTTAAAAAAAAAACTTACGGATTTAGTACAATCCACTTATTAAACACACTTTAAAAAAAACCTCTACTCCCAATAATGGCATTTATCTATATACTAAGTGCCCTCCAGTAAGAATAAAATTAATTCAGTTCTAGAACTTTTAACAAGACAAATGCAGTTTGAAAATATTTTTAAATGGATTGCTTTCTAACACTTACTTTCATTTTAGCTTCAATCCACTTCATATTTGTTGCAGCTAAAACATGAGGAATGATAATACAATACATATGAAAATCTTGAATTTCTTTAAAAAAAAATCTGTATAAATAAGTTTTCTAAGCAAAACTAAAATTTTAAATGCATCAGAATTAACAGTCCCTAGCATACTTATGGTAATTTTCTTTTAAATATTGATAAAAGTAAACTTACTGCAGTGTGTCTTCAAGACAGAATAAATTTTAAACAACTTTTATCTATAAGATACAGGTAACCTATGCTCAAAAGAACTCTGAACCTAGGAAATTTATAAATCAAGACCTAAACTCTCTTTTTAAATCAGCCCTGACACTCTATCACCCAAACTTAAACTCGGGTGACTGGATCACTTTTTTCCATGTTCCTACTTCTAGGCAATGCACAGGTATACACAGCGTCAATATAAGCATATTGTTATGTGTCAAAAGTTTATGTTGAAAACCAGCTAGTTAGGTTCAATGAAAATCTGCATTTTGTCAGTCTCAGCATATTAATGCTCTCTGAGTCTAGCAACTTCTAACAAGAAATCTGAGACAAATTCATAAAGTATACCTGCATCATGTATCTGCTTATTGTCAGACATTAACCAGTTTTGAGATCATTAATACTAAACTTAAATCCTCATCTTTATGTGCTTTCCTGGTTTACTGGACTAAACTATACAGGTACAACCAAGTAAAATGTTTAAAAAGAGAAAAAGCAATTTAATTATTTGAAGTGTGTGTGTGTAATTTTTAAAAGCAAAAGAGGAACCTGAGTTCTCAAAATAAAAAATCTTCAGCATGCACACATACAAAAAACAGAAGAATCACTTTACACATACGAAACTGGTCAGTTGAGCTAAAATTTTAAAGACTGTTGTATCTCCAATGAAACCATCATAAGACAGAAAAAAAAAATTAATTCAGTACTTATTTAGTATCTGCAATTACCAGATGAAAAACAAAAAGACTCACAGCTAATAAAAAGTTTCTAATTATTAAGTAACTATATGTCAGACATAGCACTAGTTGCTATACTGATACTTCTATTCTTACAACTAACCTGTTATATTTAGTTATCTTCATTTCTCAGATAAGGAAACTAAGGCTCAGAGAGATTAAGTGACCTGCTCAGTGTCACACAATAAGAAGAGTCAGAATTAAAATCTTAAGTCTATTTAGCTCCAAAGTGAAGTACTCTTTTCATTGAACTACCACAAAATATCAGTTTATAAAAATAATTTAAATATCCGATTATAAAAGGTTCTCAAATTTTATAAGTCTAGTTTAATAACATTTAAAGCATAAACTTTTTTCTCAAATATCATCTTAGATGTCAAAGTTCCTAAAGAAAAATTTGCTTACCAGCAAGCTTTCTTCACCTTATCTTACTAAACCAGAAAATTATATATTTTGACGATCATTTTAATCTTAACAGCTGTGAACTCACATATTTGTGGGGAGGAGGGATGTAAATCAATGCATTGCTTCATTTTTCAAGAAAATCTTGCTACCAAAAAATGTTAATTGAACTGAATAGTGTGCTTACTATTACAGTAGATATACTTCTTGGAGCAAACTCAGTATCTTATCACAGACCTGTACATGCTTGAAATGGTCCACAGACCACAATTTCAATGTCACTGCTTTAGTCCACATATTAATTTTTCCTTAAGTAATTCAAGTTGCCTTTATTTCCAGAGAACTATATCAGTGTGATTTATTTTTAAACACCTTTTTCCAAGTATTTTAAAACTGGAGTCAGGAAAAAAGGAGAAAGCAAAAGTATTCTGAAGCATCAAGAATTCTACAGCAAGGATCAGAAGGAAAGGCTGGGCATGTTGGCTCATGCCTGTAATCCCAGCACTTTGGGAGGCCAAGGCAGGAGGATCACTTGAGCCCAGGAATTCGAGACCAGCCTGGGTAACACAGCGAGACCCTAAAGATACGTCCCCAGTTTTTAAAAAAAAATCAGAAGGAAAAACTTCAAATCAAGGTGGGGTCATTGGGAAAATTATTTATTTTTATTCTTATACTATAATGTACTCATGTCCTACACTTAAATTAACTATCTCACTGGTATTTGGCAAATATATGTGTAAGTTTATATTATGATACACACTTCATTTTAGAAATTTGCTAAAAAATGAAAACTATTTCATATTTAAACACAGGTCATTTTAAGTCACATTTTATACAGCACAATAATATATGGAACAACCTTATTTCCACAGAAATCTAAGCAAAAAAATACAGCTTACACCAAATAACAATGTCATAATCTTCATAGGCAGATGTTAGAAATTCATGAAGATATGGCCGCATTAACTCTACCCCAGTCTCTGCACAAGACCTGTGGTCTAAAAGAAAATTGATAATTATTAGTTTACCATCATGAACAAGTACCTAATAGCAATTATTATAAAATGTAATATATTATGAAATGTAATATAAACATTCCAGTGCAAACTGCTTCAGACTGAATTGTATTGGCTGACAAAAAGATGTCTTTCAAAACATACAATTTAAAATCCTTAAGATCCAATTTTAGTCGATCAATTTTGCTCAGTTTGCAAAAAGCAATACTGAAAATACAGGCTTAACTGGTAACCTGTAAATTTTTTTCTCACCTAATCTCTAAAGTTTAGATGCTATTTTTTAATAATGAAAAACAAACTATGTCCACTTATACTCACCTTAATCATCTATCTTGCAGATATAATCACATTTCATCAAAATGATAGGGCCAATTAACCAATTAATTAAATTTTTAAAAACTATACATTAACTTTTATTTTAGGTTTAGGTTTAGAAATAAATTCCAATATCAGAAGTTAACTATTTCTTGCCAACATTATACATAAGCGGAACATCTTTCTTTTTCAATGAACACAAAACACTTTTTTTTTTTTGAGACAGGGTCTCACTCTGTCACCCAGGTTGGACTGCAGTGGCACTCCATAGCTCACTGCAGTCTTAATCTGGGCTCAAGTAATCCTCCCACCTCAGCCTCCTAAAGTAGCTGGGACTAGGTTCATACCACCACATCCAGCTAATATTTTTAGTTTTTAGTAGAGTTGAGGTCTTGCTATGCTGCCCCGGTTGATTTCCAACTCCTGAGATCAAACGATCCTCCCACCTCAGCCTTCCAAAGTGCTGGGATACAGATGTGAGCCACTGCACCTGGCCTACATGAGAAATTTTAAATTCAAGAGTCTGCTTGAATATAAACAGAAAACTAGTGATAAAATATCAAAAATAATTTTTTAAATATTCCTTATAAAAAATTATAATCAACAGGAAATCACATGGTTAAATGATGATGCATCCATAAATTAGAACACTGGCCAAAAAAAAAAATGTATATACATATATATACACACACATACATACATCATTCATAATAAACAATATTTTACTGAGATGATGTTCAATCTGTTATTAAATAATTAGAGGAGATCCATACAAACAGTCTAGAAGATATATATCAAATTATTAAGAGTGGTCATCTTTGGGTATCACTATTACAGATGACTTCTTTTTTTGGTTATCTGTATTTTCTACAATGAGCAATTTACTTTTGTAATAAGAAAAGTTTTCAAGTATTTCATGACAACCATGAGTTGCTAAGACAAAAAAAAAAAGAAAAGAAAAAAAGAGTTGTTGTGGGTAACAGAAAATGAAAAGCATCATTAACTGACTTACCAAATAATGTATAATCAACATCTAGTACCAAAAGCTTTTTCCCTTCCCTGGGAGGATTCAAAATTTCCACTTTGTACTCTTTCACTCTGCGAGAAATTTTCAGTAGGTTTTCTTCCCTAATCGAAAACATATAATTAGATAAAATATTCACTTATTCTCACATGACAACTGATTACTTCTTTTTTTTTTTTTTTTTTTTTTGAGACGGAGTCTCGCTCTGTCGCACAGGCTGCAGTGCAGTGGCCGGATCTCAGCTCACTGCAAGCTCCGCCTCCCAGGTTTACGCCATTCTCCCGCCTCAGCCTCCCGAGTAGCTGGGACTACAGGCGCCCGCCACCTCGCCCGGCTAGTTTTTTATATTTTTTAGTAGAGACGAGGTTTCACCATGTTCGCCAGGATGGTCTCGATCTCCTGACCTCATGATCCTCCCGTCTCGGCCTCCCAAAGTGCTGGGATTACAGGCTTGAGCCACCACGCCCGGCCGACAACTGATTACTTCTAAAGCAAAAAGCACTTACCTATTTTCTACTTCAACTACTTCATCTTCAATATCAAAGTCATTAACAACATCATCATTGTCAGGGGGTGGACCTAAGACATCTTCCTATTAAGATGGAAAAAGTTTTGTTTTACCATATTATCCTTAATATAACAAATACATGCATAGCATAAAAATCAAATGAGAAATACAATTTGAGTTACAGAGTCTTTTAAGCCCACACTGGAAAATCTCGACAATTAATAATTCATTATGTATGTTTCCTGGGCAGATTTACCATATTAAAGTTGACCATTTGCACTACTACTATACTTACATAGTTAATACCACATTCACGGTGCGGGTTTTATTTTTCATTGATTGTTAGACTGACAATTTTACCACAATTAAAACTATAATACAACAGTGCAGTATAAATCATAGTATCTTCAAATGGACAAATACTAACAAAAAGTAAACATTTACCAAGCTCTCCTCACGAGTTCCCATCATCATGATTTTAGTATTTGGTTTCAGTTTGAGAGCTCCAAGCTTAACATCATTTTCTGCAGGTTTGCCTACAATACAAGCAAATGACTGTTTTCTCACAGCTGCTGGTTTTACTATTCCGTTATACAAAACCCTACCATTAAAAGGTTTGGTACACAAGTCACAGCAATTTTTGTTGTTTTTGTTTTTCCTACATTAACAAATTGTTTCTGCTGAATTAGTCATATCTAAGACACTAAGAAGTCAAAATTAATACAAGGGTTATTTTCTCCCCAGTTCTATGTTAGATGAACACCTTTATTCAACTACCTAAACAAAATTAATTCATGTTTTATTCTGTTGTTCAAAATGAGTATTACTGTTTTCCAGGAAGCCTTAAAAATTGAGTGCCTAAGAAAACTGTAGATTTACTGTTACTCAAAACTCACTCTTCAATATGATAATCACAAAACACCATAAAAAATGACTTTTAAACTGGATATGAATGCTGCCTGTAATTTTTAAATGTTGTCTTTACTTTTGAAACAGAAAAGATAATTTTGGAAGAGTACAAGGCCCTTGGGAAGAGTACAAAACACTGTGCTAAAAGGCAGATGTCAGAAAATAAATGAGTTTCATAAAGGACTTCTGTGTTAAAGGTTTAACAAGCAAATACCAACTGTCTAAAACATCAAAAGTAATCTTAATAATCATGGTATTTTCAAGGACACTTTAATATTCTCACTTTTACCACTAAAACAATTTTAAGAATATTTCTACTAAAGAAATCGCGAAAGGGAAAGACTTACTAAACAACAGACAGCAAGTATAAATTATTAAACAATTATACTCAAAATAATCATTAAAATCCATAATACTAAAAATTCAATGCAAAAAAACCTGAAGAGGGGAGAGAATTACCTTTAACTTTGAGTCCAAGTAACTTTTGGCGTTCTGGAAGCACTCCTGTAAGGGTCTTGAGAAACTGTTTGAGATCGAGCACAGTATCATCTTCTGAAAGTGTGGTCACTGAATACTCCTGTCCACCCCATTTTACAATGATAGGGAGAGCCATTCTTGAAACATATGAGGAAGCAGCTTTCCTTCAGAAAAAAATACCTGGAAAGAAAGACAAAAAGTGAACAAGTTAAAATAGATACTGTATACTGAAGCCAAACTTTTAAGTTTTATGTGTACACTTTGAGCCCTATTTTACAAATGATGACACAGAGGATTTTTGTCCGTACAAGAATACTACCAGAACACCAAAAGATCCTAGGACTCAAAGTTAAATTCCCCCACACTCCTAATTTTTGGCTTAGAGTTACTACTTTCTAATACTCTGACTCTCACTGTTCAACTGGAAATGTGCAATTATGAGCTACCATTCCTCCTGCTCTATTTGGTCAGGTTGATGCTACAGGCAAGTCCTTCCCTGACAGACCATCAACGTTCATTTAACATTTGAAAGGTAATGTGGTGTAGTTAAGAACACAGACTCTAGAGCCAGATGACCTGGGTTCAGATCCCGGATCTCTCCCACTTAGCTATCTGACTTTGAGAAGTTACTTGACTCTCAGTGCCTAGGTTTCCTCATCTGTAAAATAGGGATGATGATACTACCTACTTCTTAGGGCTCTTATGAGGATTAAATTAATTAACATTTACAAGTTACATAGTGCCTAGCACCTAGTAAACACTACATAAATTAAGTATTGGTTAAACAAAAATCTTTTTAAACTGAAAGTTTATTATGTTCCAGGCAGGCACTGTGCTAAATAAACAGTAAAGAGCCATTATTTGTTTCATATTTTATGAATTGAAGTTTTTACACAATCTCATTAGAGAAAGTAATTTGGTAAGTTTCCCCTCTTTTACAATTAAGGAAACAGCAGTTTTGAGAGGCTATGTAATCTGCACATAGACACAAAGCTAGTTACAGAACAGGTCTTCTAACTAAATCTTAGGTTTCTTCTCCTCCACAATTCTCTCTCTTCAGTTGAAAGTACAAGGGTTAAGACACCAAAGATCAGTGTATTAGCCTGTTTTCACACTGCCAATAAAGACATAACCAAGACTGGGAAGAGAAAGAGGTTTAATTGGACTTTACAGTTCAAGAATGGCTGGGGAGGCTCTCAAAATCATGGTGGAAGGCAAAAAGCACTTCTTACATGGCAGTGGCAAGAGAGAATGAGGAAGAAGCAAAAGCAGAAACCCCTGATAAACCCATCAGATCTCATGAAACTTAGTCACTATCACGAGAATAGCACAGGAAAGACTGGCCCCCATGATTCAATTACCTTCCCCTGGGTCCCTCTCATAACACATGGGAATTATGGGAGATACAATTCAAGTTGAGATTTTGGTAGGCACAGAGCCAAACCATATCATTCTGCCCCTGGCCCCTCCAAATCTCATGTCCTCACATTTCAAAACCAATCATGCCTTCCCAACAGTCCCCCAAAGTCTTAATTCATTTCAGCATTAACCTAAAAGTCCACAGTCCAAAGTCTCATCTAAGACCAGGCAAGTCCTTTCCACCTATGAGCCTGTAAAATCAAAAGAAAGCTAGTTACTTCCTAGGTACAAAGAGGGTACAGGTATTGGGTAAATACAGCCATTCCAAATGGGAGAAATTGGCCAAAACAAAGCAGTTACAGAGCCCATGCAAGTCTGAAATCCAGTGGGCAGTCAAATTTTAAAGGTCCGAAATGATCTCCTTTGACTCCAGATCTCACATCCAGGTCACGCTGATGCAAGAGGTGGGTTCCTATGGTCTTGGGCAGCTTTACCCCTGTGGCTTTGCAAGGTATACCCTCCCTCCCAGCTGCTTTTACGGGCTGGCATTGAGAGTCTGCGGATTTTCCAGGTGCACGGTACAAGCTGTCATTAGATCTGCCATTCTGGGATCTGGAGTATGGTGGCCCTCTTCTCACAGCCCCACTAGGGACTCTGTATGGGGGCTCCGACCCCACAATTCCCGTCCGCACTGCCCTGGCAGAGGTTCCCCATGAGGGCCCCACCCCTGTAACAAACTTTTGCCAGGGCATCCAGGTGTTTCCATATATCTTCTGAAATCTAGGCACACGTTGCCAAACCTCAATTATTGACTTCTGTGTACCCACAGGCTCAACACCATATGGAAGCTACCAAGACTTGAGGCTTCCACCCTCTGAAGTCACAGCCCAAGCTGTACATTGGCCCCTTTCAGTCATGGCTGGAGTGGTTGGGAAACAGGGCACCAAGTCCCTAGGCTGCACACAGCATGGGGACCCTTGTCCCAGCCCACGAAACCTTTTTTCCTTCCTAGACATCCAGGCCTGTGATGGGAGGGGCTGCCATGAAGGTCTTTGACATATCCTGGAGACATTTTTCCCTAGGTCTTGGGGATTAACATTAGGCTCCTTGCTACTTATGCAAATTTCTGCAGCCAGCTTGAATTTCTCCCCAGAAAATGAGTTTTTCTTTTCTTTTGCATAGTCAGGCTGCAAATTTTCCAAACTTCTATGCTCTGCTTCCCTTATAAAACTGAATGCCTTTAACAGTCCCCAAATCACCTCGAGTGCTTTGCTGCTTAGAAATTTCTTCTGCCAGATACCCTAAATTATCTTTCTGAAGTTCAAAGTTCCACAAATTTCTAGGGTGGGGCAAAGTGTCACCAGTATCTTTGCTAATACATAACAAGAATCACTTTTACTCCAGTACCCAACAAGTTCCTCATCTCCATTTGAGACCACCTCAGCCAGGACCTTATTGTCCATGTCGCTATCAGAATTTTGGGCAAAGTCATTCAACAAGTCTCTAGGAAGTTCCAAACTTTCCACATTTTCCTGTCTTCTTCTGAGCCCTCCAAACTGTTCCAACCTCTGCCTGTTACCCAGTTCCAAAGTTGCTTCCACATTTTCGGGTATCTTTTCAGCAATGCCCCACTCTACTGGTACAAATTTACGGTATTAGTCTGTTTTCACGCTGCTGACTAAGACATACCTGAAGCTGGCCAAAGTGGCTCACGCCTGTAATCCCAGAACTTTGGAGGCTGAGGCAGGTGGCTCACCTGAGGTCAGGAGTTCAAGATTAGCCTGGCCAACATGGTGAAACCCCATCTCTACTAAAAATACAAAAAAAATTAGCCAGGTGTGGTGGTGGGAGCCTGTAACCCCAGCTAGTTACAGTTCCACAATGGCTAGGGAGGCCTCAGAATCATGGCGGAAGGTAAAAAGCACTTTTTACATGGCAATGGCAAGAGAAAATGAGGAAGAAGCAAAAGCGGAAACTCCCAATAAACCCATCAGATCTCATGAGACTTATTCACTATCACAAGAATAGCACAGGAAAGACTGGCCCCCAAGATTCAATTACCTCCCACTGGGTCCCTCCCACAACAAGTGGGAATTCTGGGAGATACAATTCAAGTTGAGATTTAGGTAGGGACACAGCCAAACCATATCAGTCAGTAAATACAAAACCCATGGACACAGAACTAAGCACACAAAGATTATATAGTGGCTGCTACTAATGTAAATAACCAAACATATGTCTCATCCTGCATCAAGCTTTCTACTTTTCATAAAACTCATTCCTCCCAGAGTCCAGAGAACTGGATTTTCTAATGTCAACATATTGGTATTTCCAATGCTTTCACTTATTTGATGAAACATTTGATTGCACTCTTCATGCAACTATTAGGACCAACTGCAAGAAAGAGGGCAAATTTTTAATTTAAGCATCCAAAAATAATTTGAGAACAGTGTCTCCTACTAAGAGGCCAATTAGCAGAAGAGAGCACCATAAATTCACTTTTATATTTACTCATATATGAATACAAATATGAACTAAAAATGTATACTTACTCCTATGTTTACAACGTGTTCTACTGAAAACGTAAAGCAAGTGTGTTAGCTTAGGGTAATGTATTCCATTTTACACAGAACTGTAACAAATGTTATATTCTTCAATTAAAAGTGGACCTTTTGAGTTAAACCGAAATACAGTTGAAATACTTTCTGTAAGAGGTAAGAATAAAAGGGAATCCTAACAGAGCTAGAAAGGCAACCAGCACTAATATCGCATATACTGTGATGAGTAGTAGCGCAGAGTTTGGAGTGAGATCATCTGAGTTCCAGGTGACTCTGGACAAGTCATTGCTCTTCTAGACTAGTGGTTTTCAAAGCGTGGTCTCTGGGCCAACCAACAGCATTGACCTCACTTGGTAATTTGGTAGAAATGTAATTGGGGCGGAGAGAAGGGACTTAGGAATCTGTGTTTTAACAAGGTCCATCCTCCTCACCTCTGATGCATGCTCAAATTTGAGAGCCAGTGCTACAGGCTCTTCAATGTTTTCAGCCTTAAAAAAAAAATGCCAGAGGGTATGGGCTTTATATGGTTAATAAAGCACCATTAAAAACGTTATAAAGCACCTATCCCACAAGTGGAAATTCCAAGTTGGCAAATGCCTTAAAGGGCCAAGCAAAACAAACACCATAAAAATTGTAAATGCATATGTCTTTAAGATTTGTTTAAAAGTTACTGAACCTTATTTCATCATTATTAAGACCATTTACACCAATGAAGCAGTGTGACATAAACGCATGAGCTATTTTGCTTTCACATTTAACCTTCTTTCTTAGTATTTTGCATCATTTCAGATCCCATCAGACTTATAAACTGAGAAACGATTTGGGGGGTGGGGGGGAGTGAAGTTGGCAAACCCAAACAAGCAAGCAAAGAACACACTTCTATATGGTCAACCTAGGGTCAAGAATATCTGTTTACGTTCGAGTTCTGCCTAACATACTGCGTTGACTTTGCCTAGTCAATCTACCTCTCGACCTCAGTCTTCTCAACAAGATGAGGCTACTAATATTCACTGGACAGGAGTAGTGTTAAGGCATGAAGTAACCTGTGACAGCACTTTGTAAACTGTAAAATGCAATACGAATAGTGTTCATGATGGAATAACAACATGCTAAACAATTTAATTATCTCACTGAATCTTTACAATCCTGAACCAATAGCTGTTGTCCTCATTATACAAATGAGAAACCTGAAAAGAAATTAAACTTGCCCGGGACCACAAACCTAAAAAGTGGCAAATGAAGAAATTTTAAAGTATAGCAGTAAAAATAACACTTTGGGAATTAATGGGAGGCTAACTTTCAACAATCCCAGCAAAAGGTAACCGTGAAGCACTAAGAATTCAAGGCGAGAACCGCACACCAGCAACAACTGCGAGGTGATGCAGCGTCGGGGGCTGTGCTGACTGATTTAGGGTAGCATCAGGAGGCAGGTGGAGACTCCAGACCAAAAAGGTCGGGATGCTTTCAACAAGGAGGGTGAGAGGAGGGATGGACAAGCCTGAGAAGATGGAGGGATGAAGTCTAGGGACGCAAAACCCACTGGGAAACAGAAAGCCCTAGAAATAGGCGAGACCGCTCGATAGGAGGACAGCAGCCCCCGCGACTAAGTGGGCCGGGGCTAGGGCCCTGGGCGTCGGACTAGGACAGGCACTATCCCCAGCCCGCCGCAGTGCAAGCCACGCCGCGCGGGCGGCAAAGCCACTGTCCCCGAGCCCCAACAGCGTCTCCATGGAGAGCGCGCCAGGGTGCCCCGCAACCCCTCACCTGGAGCGCGGTGGAACCAGCTGCAGCGGACGCAGAAACCTGCCGCTGCGAGACCGAAAGCAACCGGAAGTGAAAGGCGGGACCGGAACCGGCTGAAAAACCGGAAGTGGGTGGTTTGAAACGGAAATGTGCTGAGGACTGAACAGCTGCTTCCTTTGAATCTCTTCGGGTGCTAATCAAATGGCCGCTGTGCGGGATCCCCACAAAGCCACGAAGAAGCCAGGCTTTTCCGAGACTGTAACCGCTGTGCAGATAGCCCCAATCCCTGGGTACTGCTCTCTCGTTCTGCGCGTGCGCTCGCTCTGGGCCGGGAGCGGGTGGGTGCTGCGGCGTGTGACGTCTCTAGTAATGTCGGAACTGGGTGTGCTGCCTTCCCCAGGTGTCCTGAAGTCTTCGTGCGATTGAGGGCTAGGATTCGTGTGGCTATATCATGTTTCGAATGAAGCTTAAAAGGTGATCTTTGAGACTTGAGACTCCTCCATGGGCCCAGGGACAACGAACACTAATAATTTCAGAGACTTAGAATCTGAGGAAAATCTCCAATCTAAGGGGAAACGGAAGAGGGTCAGGAAAGAGAAGGGGCAAGCTTCAGTGACTCAGAATCCAGGAAGCAAGTCTCATAGGAGAGCTGCGATCGAGATTACCATACTGTATCGAATCGTCCCAACCTTCCCATCCATACTTCCATACCGCCTTTCTTCTGAATGCAAGGAAAGCCGGTTACACAAACGCTGATAAAAGAATGTCAGACTTGAAAGGAAATTCAGAGCAGGCCCCATCTGGTCCATATAGCGAACTCCCAGTGAGCACGACGGCAATGTAACTAATTCACGTTTCCCTCTTGGCAGTGAGGGAAAGGCAGCAAAGAGCCAAGTTTTGTATCTTAACAGTTCTTTAGTTAAGAGGCACACGCTATTTTGCATTCTTCCCTACTTTTTGATAATTTTTGGCTGCATTAGTAATGCATATGAGTATCTGCTCATTTAAAAAACTCAAAACTTTTTTTCAGTGAAAAGTATGCCCTTTTCTTCAGAAGAAAGTCTTAATTTAAAAAAAAAATCATTGCCCAGACCAACATTTTCAAGCATTTTCTCAAATCATTTTCTAGGAATAGCTGCATGGTTGTGGGTCACTTTGAAGTTAGGTGCTCATATGTGGGAGAGCTAAAAAAGTTGACTCCATGGAGATAGAGTAAAATTGTGGTTACCAGAGGCTGGGAAGGATACAGAGGGAGAGGGAGATGAAGAGAAGTTAAAAGCGAAATACGGTTAGACAGAAGAAATAAGTTGTAGTGTTCCACAGCACAGTAGGGTGACTATAGTAGTCAATAATTTATTTTATATTTCAAAATAGAGGAGAAAGGTTGGAATAGTCTCAACACAAATGATAAATGTTGGCCGGGCACGGTGGCTTATGCCTGTAATCCCAGCACTTTGGGAGGCCAAGGCAGGCAGATCACTAGAGGTCAGGAGTTCAAGACCAGCCTGGCCAATATGGTGAAGCCCCGTCTCTACTAAAAATACAAAAATTAGCTAGGTGTGGTGGCATGTTCTGTAACCCTAGCTACTCGGGAGGCTGAGGCATGAGAATCGCTGGAACCTGGGAGGTGGAGGTTGCAGTGAGCCAGGTTCATGCCACTGCACTCCATCCTGGGTGACAGAGCAAGACTCTGTTTCAAAAAAAAAAAAAAAAAAAAAAACTTTTGCCTTCTGTTGCTCCCTGAAGCCTCTCTTTTAATGTGTGGAGGATAATATACTTGTCCTTCATTCAGGCATCTCTGTAGCAGCTAAAGATGCCTGGGAATTCCTCCATAGATTGTCAGGTCCAAGAGTCTAAAAAATGTATAGAAACAATTTCACAACATCAGATGATAAACTGTTAATATTACTAAGACCACATTTGCTTTGGAAGACAAAAGGACATTCCTGCACCTAGGCCAGAAATCCACCTCTACTCTGCTTTTATTTCCATCTCCCCCAGACTTTTTCTCCCCTTTTCTCTCTTTGGCCATTTTCTTTCTCTAGCAAGTATGTTCTCTTGCCCAGCTCAGATCTACTCCTCTCATAAAGCTTTCCCTCTCTTCCCAGTTGGAAGACAATCCTCTTTAAAAATTTAGTTCCCTTTAGAAGTTTGTCTCTCTTTCTTCTAAGACCTACTCATTTGCCTTTATCTTGCCTGCAATAAGAGAGCTGAAAATATTTAGAATCTGCCCCATGTGACAGAATACAGGTTCTTAATGAAGCATGCCCAGTTATTGCCCTTCTCTATTCAGCATGTTTTCCCCAAACTAATACTTAAAAACTCCATTCTCTTCAAACCTCAGAACTTGCAACATATGCCTTTGCTCTAGGCAGATGACATTGTCCCATATTTTGGCAATTCTTCAAACCTCTAAATCTACAAACTAAGCTATATTTTCAGTCATCCTCACATTTACTTATTTCAGTTGAGGCAGTTCCCTTCTATTTGAAGCCAACCCTTTCACTTGGTCTCTGGCTTTTTTATTCTAAGGAAGCTTTCTATAAATCCAGGATTCCCTTCTCTTGCTCTTGTATTTTTAACCTCTTTGTACTGGCTCATTCCCATCAATAATAAACATGCCACGGTATCTTGCCATCATAGCCATCACCCTTTCCTTTCACAGATGAATATTCAGAACATTGTTTACAGTTGTCTGAACTTGACATAATCTATAGTTTTATACTTCTTGGAAATATTATTTCTTTTTTTTTTTTTTTTTTTTTTGAGACGGAGTCTTGCTCTATGGCCCAGGCTGGACTGCAGTGGCCGGATCTCAGCTCACTGCAAGCTCCACCTCCCGGGTTCACGCCATTCACCTGCCTCAGACTCCCGAGTAGCTGGGACTACAGGCGCCCGCCACCTCGCCCGGCTAGTTTTTTGTATTTTTTAGTAGAGACGGGGTTTCACCGTGTTAGCCAGGGTGGTCTCGATCTCCTGACCTCGTAGTGATATTCTCTACCACTATATTATAAGCATATTACTTTTCACATTGCTATAAAGATGCTACCTGAGACTGGGTAATTTCTAAATAAAAGAGGTTTAATTGACTCACAGTTCCACAGGGCTAGGGAGGCCTCAGGAAACTTACAATCATGGAATAAGGTGAAGGGGAAACAAGGCATATCTTACATGGCAGCAGGAGAGAGACAGAGCACGCACGCAGGGGAAACTGCCACTTTTAAACCATCAGATCTCATGAGAGCTCCTCACTATCATGAGAACAGCATGGAGGAAACCACCCCCATGATCCAGTCACCTCCCACCAAGTCCCTCCCTCAACACGTGGGGATTATAATTTGAGATGAGATTTGGGTGGGGACACGAAGACAAACCATATCAGTAAATTTTGTTAGGAAACAATTTATTCATCTTTCTATTCTCAGAACCTAGCATGATATTGGCTAATATAGGTGCTCAATAAATATATGCTAAATGAATGAATAATGAATGTTAAGTAATAAGAGCTTGTTATATAACAGTTGTCCTTTGGTATTGGTAGGAGATTGGTTCTAGGACCCCCAACAAATAACAAAATCTGAGGATGCTCAAGTCCCTCATATAAAATAGCATAGTATTTGCATATAACCTATACACATTCTTTCATATACTTTAAATCATCTCTCAATTACTTATAATATCTAATACAATGGAAATGCTATGTAAATAGTTGGTATACTGTATTGCTTTTACTTCCATTATTTTTTATTGTTGTCTTATTATCTTTGGTTTTTTCCCCTAATACTTTCGACCCAAGGTTGATTGAATTCATAGTTTTGGAACCTGTGGATCCAGAAGGCCAGCTGTACATATTACGCTTGTAACAATACATATCAATGAATGATTACAATTTGTATATAACTCTGGAGGTACAGGAAAGTTCTGAAATGCACACTAAAATCGTGATAGATCATAGCTCTGTAGAATGTACTCAGTAAATATTTGTTAGGTGAATTAATGAAATTATCTGTGGCATCATAGAACAGGCGATTTTCATCTTATTTATGTTTCTATGTATATCTGAATTTTTTACAATGATTTTACATTACTTTTTTTATATGAGAAGTTCATAAAGGCATTATTTTAAAAAATATTCAAGTAATACAGATATATTCATAACTCTGCTAACTTTTTGTAGAGCCTATCATTGCTTTTCTAGACTTTGTATACACACATACACATATGTATAGTTTATGTGATTTTTTTTTTTTTGATCTTGCTCCATTACTCAGGCTGGCGTGCAGCAGCACCATCATGGCTCACTGCAACCTTGAAGTGCCAGGCTCAGGTGATCCACGTCAGCATTTCGAGTAGCTTAAACTACAGGTATGCGCCAACACATCCAGCTAATTTTGTGTGCATGTTGTTTTTCTAGGGCAGAGTTTTGCCATGTTGCCCACACTGGTCTCAAACTCCTGAACTCAAACAATTCACCCATCTTGGCCTCTCAAAGTGCTGGGAATTACAGGCATGAGCCACCATGCCTGGTCTTTTATGAGGCTTTTTTAACTCTATTTTTAGATAATTGTAGATTCTCCTGGGAATCTACAGTTATCTAAATCTACAATTATTTAAAATCTACAATTATTTAAAAATAATTATAAAGATTGTATACTTATAAATGATAATTATAATTATAAATATACTTCTATTTATAATTATACTTACATTACTTTATAATTATAATCTTTATTATAAACTTCTGCGAAAAGAAAAGTCATTTGTACCCTTCACTCAGTTTTTCCCAGTGAATTGCATCTTACATCACTGTAGTATATCAAAACCAGAAAATTGACATTGATGCAATGAGTGTACTTATAGCTCTACGCCATTTTATCACATGCAGATTCATGTAATTACCACTATGATCAACACAAAGAACTATTCCATCACCACAAACATAGCACTTGTGTTACTTCTCTGTACTCACATCCATTCCCATTCCTCTGACCGCTCCTAATCACTGGCCACTAATCTGTTTTCTACCTCTATAATTTTGTCATTTCCAGAATGTTATGTAAATGGAATCATACAGTATAAGTGTTTTGAGATCAGCCTCTTCTTTCATCATAAGGCCCTTGATATCCAGTCAAACTATTTTGTGTATCAATGGTTCATTTCTTTTTATGACTGAGTAGGATTCCCTGTGTGGATTTATGACAATTTGTCTAGCCATTCACTTACTGGGCATTTTAGTTGTTTCTGAGTTTTGCCTTTTAGAAATAAAGTAGACTATTTGTTTGTAAGGTAATTCGTAATCTGTTGAGACTTAAGTCTTCCAACCCATATTTTGTTTTCTGTTTGTTGCTTCTATTTTTAGCTTTTCTATTTTTTCTTGTTTTTCTATTGATTTCTTGAATATTATTTTAGAATTCCATTTTGATTTGTCTGCAGTGTTTTTCAGTATATCTCTTTGTAAAATTTTTTTCAGTTTATCTCTTTGTGTAAATTTTGTGGTGGTTGCTCTAGGTACTACACTATATTTACATAACTTAAAACAATGAATTAGCGATAACGTGTTACTAGTTCAAGTGAAGTGTAAAGGGATTTATTAGAGGGATTGGCTCACACAATTGTGGAGGCTGAGAAATCCCTTGACAGGTCATCTGCAAACTGGAGGCTCTGGGATGCTGGTAGTGTGGCAGGGTCTAAGCTCCAAGGCTGCAGAACCAGGGAAGTTGGTGATGTAACGCCTAGTCTAAGGACAAAGGTTTAAGAAGCCAGTTGGTTGGGGAGGGAGGGTGACTCTGGTATAAGTCCTAGAGTTCAAAGGCCTAGGGAGCCTGGAGTTGTTTTCCTAGGACAAGGAAGGAAAAAGCACATTCCAGTTCCAGCAGATAGAATGACACATTCACTCTGTTTTTGTTCTTTCTGAAACCCTAGCAGATTGGATGGTGCCTGCCCACATTGCGTTGGGTCTCCCCCAGCTAGTCCACTCAGACTCACACACTAATCTTGGCTGGAAGTATCTTCACGGGCACACCCCAAAATAATGCTTTACCAGGTTTCTAGGTATTCCTTAATCGAGTCAGATTGACATCTAAAATTAACCATCACAGTAGGTCAGCAAGCAACAAAAGCTCTTAGTCTTCCTTCATTTTAGAATGTCTTGATTTCCCCTTTATTCCTGAAGCATATTTTCACTGGATATAGAATTCTGGGCTGGCTGTTCTTTTCTTTTGGCACTTGAAAAATGTGCTTCTTTCTTCTAGACTCCAATGTTTTAGATGAGAAATCCTGTGTCATTCTAATTGTTTTCTACTCTACTCATAAGCCATTGTTTCCCTTTTGCTGCTTTCAATATTTTTATTTTTTTGTCTTTAGTTTTCAAAAGTTTGACTAATGATGTGTCATGGTGGGGATTTATTTGTGTTTGTTTGGGGTTCACTCAGCTTCTTTAATCTGTAAGCTTATGTCTTTAGTCAAATTTGGGCAATTTTCAAACATGAGTTCTTTAAATACTTTTTGAGGTCTACCCTCTTTCTCCTCTCCTTCCAGGGCTCTGATAGCGCAAATGTTAGATATTTTGGTATAGTCTACAGGTCCTTGAACCTCAGTTCATTTTATTTCAGTCTATTTTTTCTCCATTGTTCAGATTAGATAACTTCTCTTGTTCTATCTTCAGGTTCATTGATTCTTTCTTCTGTCCCCTCCATTCTTCCATCCACTGAATTTTTTGGGATATTGTATTTTTCAGTTCTAAAATCTCCATCTATTTTTTCTTTATACCTTCTATTCCTTTGCTAAGACTTTTTATTCAATTTGAGCATGCTCTTAGTTGTTCGTTGAAGCATTTTATGATGACTGCTTTAAAACCCGTATCATGTAGACTAGGATAACATCATTCCAACATCTGTATTATCTTGGTGCTAAATCTTATTAAATGTTCTGTTTCAGCAGGCCTCCTCTGACACTGAATTGTTAGGAGAAGGGAGATGCCACCTTCAACCTCTCTGACTGGGGAGAAAGTCAAAGCTCTCCATCAGGCCTCCTTTGACAACCTAGGTTGGTGGGGAAGGCATCTCATTACTGCTAGGCAGGGTTGGGAGTTCAGGCTCCCCGCTAGGCCTCCACTGATACCACCCTGGTTGGGAGGGAGAGGGATGCCTCATTACTGCCCTATGTAACTGAACCTAGGCTCAGCTGCTCACTGCTTGAAAGTCAGACATGAAAAATGATGGTTGGTGGAAGGAAAAGCAGATTTATTCAGATAGCCAGCTAACTGAAAAGATGGTGGACCATCATTCTAAAGTACCATCTTAAGTCAATACACATTTTAGGCTCTTTTTATGTTCAGCGTAAGGGGACGAGGAGGGAGTTGAGATCAAGAGATGACCAATAACCACAGACATCTGGGCACCAGTGAGGGTCCAAAGTGGTTGGGAACTTCTTTGTCACATGACAAATGTTCCTATAAATCTTTAACAAAATATAGTTAGCTGCTTACATACTTCTCCTTTAATCCTAGAGTTAGTTTTTAAAACTACGTGATTGCTGTTTTTGCATATTATCTCAGTGTTCTAAAATTATCCTAGCCTACATGCAGGAATGAGTAAAGGTCCCTTTAAAAAGTTGATTAGTTATGTCAGTTCTTTTGCTGTTTCACTGTTACATCCTCATGTGGCCTCCAATGACACGTCGGAGGATGTGTTGGGGACTCATTACCACTGGAAGATGGTGAAAGTTTGGCTTCCACTCAGCCTTCTCTGAAACCAGCCTGGTGGGGGTTAAGGAGACCCTATAGTCCATCAAGGGTGAAAGTCTAGGCTTCCCATTCAGCTACTACTGATTGGTGGGGGTGGGACCACTCCTTTTTTCTGTGGTATTTGGTTGGAGTATGGCAGTGTGTCAGGGATCTCCAAGAACACTCCCAGGTTCAGCGTTTCACTAGGACTCACAGGACTCAGCATATAGTTGCAGTCACAAATAAAATGAGCAAAAGGAATAGCCTCATGGAAAGAAGTCTGGAGGAAACCAAGCACAAGATTCTAAGGATTCTCTCCCAGGGAAATTATACAGAGCACACTTAATTTTGTTAACAGGGGACTGTGACAACAGGCATGAATCGTGTCTATGAAGAAAGATTATTAGAGACTCTGCCCTAGGTTTTGGGGACAGTTGATTATTATATTAGTCCATTTCACTGCTGCTGCTATGAAGAACTGCCCAAGACTGGGTAGTTTATAAAGGAAAGAGATGTAATTGACTTACAGTTCCACATGTCTGGGTTGGCCTTAGGAAACTTAACAATCATGGCAGAAGGTGAAGGGGAAGCAAGGACTTTCTTCACATGGCAGCAAGAGAGTATGTCCAAGCAGGGGAAATTCAGACCCTTAGAAAATCATCAGATCTCATGAGAACTCACTCACTATCACAAGAAGAGCATGGGGGAAACCACCCCTATGATCCAATCACCTCCTATCAGGACCCTCCCTCGACATGTAGGAATTATGGGAATTACAATTCAAGATGAGATTTGGAGGGGGACACAGACAACTGTGTCAATCATGTAGATACCCACTGTCTTGCACCTATCAAAATTGCAGACTCTCAGAAGGAAAGCAGCTGTGCAGCAGAAGCTACATTGTTTGCCAACAGTCTAGGCTCAGTGAGCCATTCTTATCATTTGGGGAAAGTTTCATATCTGTGTAGGAACAGTAGGATGTTCCCAGATGCCAGCCAAAGACCAATCTTGCAAGCAAGAATTTCTAAGGATAGCAGGCTCAGGCCTCCCATGGTAACTTTTCTACACAGGTGGTTATTAACTAAATGCTTTCTGTCTTACTAGGCTATTCCTTCCTGGTCCTTTGTCTAGAGAGAGCAGGCTCGGGGTAGGGATGGGGGGGCGTTATATGAACCCCCTGGCATTTCTAGATTGCCTGTATTGCCAGTACCCAGTCTGGGATATATGAAGCAAAAAGAAATCTCAAGGAATTTGCTAGCGTGTCTTTTAAGGTAAATAGCCAATCTGCCTTATTTCTACCTTCCAGAGTCCCCTTATATTTACTTTACATATACTGTCCAGGGTTTTTAGCTATACTTAGCAGAAGAATAGGGAGACGTACAACTGGAACTGGCTTGGAACTGGAAGTCTCTGTATTACTTTTACAATGAGAAAAAAAAGGCAATTTTTTGTTTTCATCTTGAAAACAAAACATATCTATATATGATATAGCAAACAAAACAAAATAAATATATATGATATAGCAAGCATAACCTAAATATAGGGTTGAAAAGTTACCAACAGGAGTGGAAAACATTGTCATGATTTGATTCTACTTTTTCTGACAGTAAAATGCATTTTCTCTCATTTATAAAAATAACATGTACTCGGCTGGGTGTGGTGGCTCACGCCTGTAATCCCAGCACTTTGGGAGTCAGAGGCGGGTGGTTCACCTGAGGTCAGGAATTTGAGACCAGCCTGGCCAACATGGTGAACCCCATCTCTACTAAAAATACAAAAAATTAGCTGGGCATGGTGGCAGGCACCTGTAATCCCAGTTCCTTGGGAGGCTGAGGCAGGAGAATAGCTTGAACCCAGGAGGGAGAGGTTGCAGTAAGCCAAGATTGCACCATTGCACTACAACCTGGGCAACAAGAGTGAAACTCCATCTCAAAAATAATAATGATAATATCTACTCATTATAAAAAACTGATCCTACTTTTCTTTGACACAGATTAATATATTAGTTTTCTTTATTTAGTAAACAAAATGAAAATTTCAAAGTTAGTAAAGATTGCAGGGTGGCAGAATATCTACATTCATTTAATTTCATTATGATTTATAGAGAAGAATATAGAGTAGCAATTTTCCCACAGTTGAAGGGTGGGACAGACCTTCCATGATGTCCCATGCACAGTTTTAATAGGAACAATAAAATGTGTGCTTCTCTTTTATATCCAAAATCATGTGCATTAGAGATAGTATCTTCTTACTTATGGAATAATAATTACAATGTCCCAACCAACAAATTCTAGACTAATGAAACTATTTCTGAGATGAAAATTTTAGCATAATGTATTGCTGCCTAATCAACATTCACTTTGAAATCTTAAAAAAGAACATCAAATTGTTATGTTGTAGTATTTAACATTATGAGGGTAATTTCATTTATTTGTTTTTTTACATCCACAGTGACTCATAAGTGAACAAATTAATATCTCCCATGCTTCAATAAATGTTAATGAAATGTCTAGACAGTTACAATCTAAACATTTACAACACAACAAGGCAAGCTTTGATTACCAATAAGATATCTGTAATGAATAGGCTACCTTGTTTTATTCATTATGCTTCCAATCTTCAGGAGACATTTCTTTAGCAATGTGTTTATTTCCAAAGAGCATTAGACAGGGTTCTAGAAGCAGCCTTGCCTAAAATTACCCTCCTGACCTTGAGGCAATCAATTTCCCCTGACCTCAATTCCAAATTTGTAAAAATGAGTTTATTGAATAGCCAAAAGACAAAAAGATAAATATGTTCTGTATTTCATAGCCTCTATGGTTTAATAGTTCTCAAACAACAGCCTATGGGCCTGGGCTAGATTTTGACAGTTTCCATCAATCTTCCATTTGCAAAATGAGAAACATAAGAATCATGTAGTCCATAAAACCAAATGGAAAATTCATGTTCTTCCTCTTTATTGATAGCTATTATTATTTCCCTGATATTTGCATTTATCTCTCCTGGAATTTTCAGAGCTTCATCATTCACACTTAAATACATTTTATAGAATCTAATTTACATTTAGTATGTAGAATTTTATTGAAAACATCAAAGTAGTAAATTTTTTCTTAATACTGTATAAATATTACCTCAAGTGACTTGTTTTGAAATATTATTTATGGTTTTAAATAACAGAAACTTAAACATGCTAGCTTGAGCCTAAAGGGGGTTGTGGAGAGGAAGCAGGAGAGCAGTATTAGAAAGGGCACAGTACCAGACACAGTTATGCCTGTTGTTGAACTAGGAGCCAAGGCGAATTCAAGATCCTCAACAATAAATTCTAGATCCACAGACCTTCTCTCAAGAACACTGCCATTTATATGACTCTGACTCCCAGTTTCTGTATTGCTCAGCTCCAAATTCCAAACTCCCGAGATGGAATCTTATTGGCCTCATTTAGGCCACATGTTTTTCTCTGAACCAATCAGTTCTGCCTAAGGGATCAGGTTCTGCCTGAGCTTGCCCCTGTGTACTGGGGAGGGTTCTCAGGGATGAGATCCTCTCTGTAGGCCTATTAGCCACTCCTGAAGTGATTTTATACTGACAGTTAACAGTGTTAATTATTTTCCTAACAAGTCTCAATATTACTCCTTTCCTTCTCTTAATATTCTAGTTAATTTATTATTCATTCACCCACTCTGTTTTTTAATGATAGTCACATTTTATCCATAAGAAAATCACTCATTTTCTTCCTTTCCATTCATATCTTAGCTCTTTGGATTTACATTAATTTTAAATTCTACCACTGGAAACGTATTTTCTGCTGTCACTGCTACTAGCAAATGTAAAAAGTAGTAAATAGTTCCACATTAGTTCACGACTCTCCAATCTTGAAATGCTCCGTATTTTAAATCAACAGTGATTTCTACATTAATTTTTTTCTTAAAATTACTCTTTCTGAGGTTGGGTGTGGTGGCTTACTCCTGGAATCCCAGCACTTTGGGAGGCTAAGACAGGAGGATCACTTCAGGCCAGGAGTTCCAGACCAGCCTGGCCAACAAAGTGAGACCCTGTCTCTATTAAAAATAGAAAAACTTAGTCAGGAGTGATGGCGCATGCCTATAGTCCCAGCTACTCAGGAGACTGAGATGTGAGAATCACTTGAGCCTAGGAGTTCAAGGCTGCAGTGAGCAATGAGCATGCCACTGCACTCTAGCCTGGGTGACAGAATGGGAACCTGACTCTAAGAAAAAATTAATCTTTCTGAATCTGATTATATTTTAATGCCAATTTCGATGTAATTCACAATTATCATTATTATTATTATTATTATTATTTTGAGACGGAGTCTCACTCTGTTGCCAGGCTAGAGTGCAGTGGCACGATCTTGGCTCACTGCAACTTTCGCCTCCTAGGTTCAAGCGATTCTCCTGCCTCAGCTTCCCGAGTAGCTGGGACTACAGGTGCATGCCACCATGCTCAGCTAATTTTTTTGTATTTTTATTACAGACGGGGTTTCATCACGTTGGCCAGGCTGGTCTCGATCTCCTGACCTCGTGATCCACCCGTCTTGGCCTTCCCAAAGTGCTGGGATTACAGGCGTGAGCCACTGCGCGCAGCCGTATTATTATTTTAAACATGGTAAATCTAACCTATAACTTTTTTATCCTCATGACTTTCCCATAATAATATTCCCAATTAACATTTTAATAATAAAAGCTATTATTAATGCATGTAAATATAATAGATGTGATATTTTATTTAATTCTCACAACCTTACGGGTATCAAAACTTTTTGTCTCAAAACAAAAAATGGGCAAACTATAGATTCTGTGTTTTACTTACGGTTTGAGAAAATCACTGGCAGCAATCTGTTTAAAATCAGATTTTGTTGCTTGGTGCTCTGCCTCTGATGTTGGCTTCATTCAGTTTCTGCATCCTCAACAAGGCTGGGGGATGAAAACCTAAGACTCCAGTTAACAGCCACTGATGTATCACTGTCCTTGCTTTGTAGATGTATTTATTTTTATTTTCAATCAATACCTGACATCATACCTGCCAGGTCAGCATACCTGACATCTGGCACTATTTCCTCCAAATTTCCTCTGTAACAACTGACATAGGAATGATGCTTTCATGACCCTGGAAAATGTAACTTTAAACATTAACTAGTTGCCTGCTTGTTTTGTATTGTTTTTGTTTGTGTGTGTTTTAATAAACTTCTCTAGTGATCCTTCCATTTTTCAACTATATCCCACTTCCAGTTCTGTTCTGTCTCTGAACAGGCTCACTCTTTGATAATTTTGCTGGTACCCTTGCTATTACTAAACACTGGCACATGCCAACATCAGTATGTCTAAGAAATGCTCTTAACCCTTTAAAGCAGGGGTCCCCAACCCCTGGGCCACAGAAGGGAAGCGGGCCGCACAGCAGGAGGTGAGCGTGGCACGTGAGCATTACCGACTGAGCTCTGCCCCGTCAGATCAGTGGTGGCATTAGATTCTCATAGGAGCGGGAACAGGAACCCTATCGTGAACTGCGCATGCGAGGGATTTAGGCTGGGCACTCCTTATGAGAACCGGAGATGGGACAATTTCATCCCGAAACCATTCCCCCACCCCCACCCCGTTCCGAGGAAAAATTGTCTTCCAAGAAACGTGATTCCTGGTGCCAAAAAGGGTGGGAACCACTGCTTTAAAGTATTGTATAAATTTAAGCCCATTGTGCACTTAAGGAAACTGAGACATAGTGATGTTAAGTGTGTAAGGTCACACCTCAGGTTTGTGGAGGATTTAACACCCAGGCAGGCTGATTCTAGAGCAACATTTTCTGATAGAAATATAATACAAGCCACATATGTGTAATTTTAAATTTTCTAATACCACAAAAAAAGTAAGGAGAGATTGTTTAATAATATTTGGGTGATAATGATATGTCAGTACAAGTTCATCGATTGTAACAAACGTACCACTCTAATGGGGGATGTTGGTAGTAGGAGAGGCTGTTCCTGAATGGGGTAGTGGATATATGGGAAATCTCTGTGTCTTTTTTTTTTGGAGAGGGAGTCTCACCGTGTCACCCAGGCTGGGGTGCAGTGGTGCAATCTCGGCTCACTGTAACCTCTCCCTCCCTGGATTCAAGCAATCCTCCTGCCGCAGCCTCCCGAGTAGCTGGGATTACAGGCATGTGCTACTACCGCCCGCCTAATTTTTGTATTTTTAGTAGAGAGGGAGTTTTGCCATTTTGGCCAAGCTGGTCTCGAACTCCTGGCCTCAAGTGATGTGCCTGCCTCTGCCTCCCAAAGTGCTGGGATTACAGGTGTGAGCCACTGCACCCAGCCATCTATGTACCTTTCAGTTTTGCTGTGAACCTAAAACCGCTCTAAAAAAAAAATAGTCTATAACAAGTACTATCTCAGTCTTTGTTTCTAGAATTCCTAAAAACATCTAGTGCTTAAGCATATTCTTTCATAATATTCTGTGGGTTTTTGTGCTTGCCTGGGGTTAACAGTTGAACAGATTATTTATCTTAACAGCTGATTCATTCTCCACTCCGCCCTACCCTCCCACAATCAGCAGTTTGCCTAGATTTGCAAGCGTTTGTCCTGATGGCATATACACAGAATTGTGATGGGGAGAACGAGAACTGAACCCTCACCATCAACATGCAGGAATTATTTTTTGTGATCTAGCGTACTCTACAGTTCCTTCAGTCATCATAGTCTTTTTCAGGTAGCAACAAATCACACTTTGATTCTGTCTTCTAATTGTTGACTAGATTGAGTGAAGGGAGAGAGGGAGAGAAGTTTGAAGGATGATGTCGATTGGCTAACCAGTCCTTCTGAGTTTTAATATGATGTACACAAGATAAAATCAGGACATATGCTTACATTTGAAATTATCTTCCTCAGCTAAAAGAGAATTAATGAAGAACCATTTGTGGGTACAAATCAGCTCCCCCACTTGGTGTATTTCTTTGAACAAGTTACTTCACCTCTTTTTGATTCATTTCTCATATTAGTAAAATAGACATAATGGTATTTCTCTCACAAGGTCATTGCCTAGAAGGTGGTAATTGCTCAATAAATGACTTTTAGAGTCTCTATTTTACACTTGTGATTTACAAAACAACCCATGGGCCTTCTACTAATTGAATCAAATACATAGATTATTATGTTTCTGAAAAACAAATGACTGGCAAGGTAATTAAGTTTGCTCAAATCTAACTTAACCTAATTCTTGAAAAATCCTTGAAAAAAGAGAATAATTTCCAATAATCACATGACATTGCACTGATCCAGCAAAACCCCTCCAGGCAGTCATAGAATCTAGAGTCATTCAAAACACAGTGTTTGATACATTGTACCCAGTACCTTCTGTTTCTTCCATTCTTTTTTCCTGGAAAAGAAAAAAATAACGGTTCTTGTTGATCACCTTCATTTTTAGATCTTGCTTAACCTCCTGTCCTGTAGTGCTTGTGTTCAGTCCTTACCTATGTGACTGCTCTTAATGTGCCAGTATTCAAAGGATGAGGCATCCCCTGCCTGTCTGAATGCAAAAGTAGAGTTCCTATGGGGGAAAACAGAGAGATTTCACAGACTTTTCTTTATACTAAATCATGTTAAATCCATTGTGTACTTTATACTCACAATGTATCTCAGTCCATGATAGCCATATTTCGAATGCTCAGTAGCCACATGTGGCTAGTGGCTGCTGTACTGGACAGTTCTGGAATCTGTACTTTTAATGCTTTAGTCTGTCTCCCATTTACTCTTCTATGCTGTATATTTCCTCATTATAATTTTTATAAAATTTCTTTTCAATTCCTCCAAATTTTGTATCACATTGGAATTGAAATAATCCAAAATGTGGCCACAGGAAATTTGAAAAATCAAGCCACCCCCCGAATATGGTTTTAAGCACCCACTCCAAACTTTCTGAAAACTATTTTATTCATCGTTTGTGGAGAAATATATAGTCATTGGTCCTTTTTCATCTTTAAAACATCACTTAAAATAAGTTTAATTAGTATCTCTGGGTTCAAAATGAAATTTAATTCACTCAACATTTCTTGGGCAACTGCAGGGACACAAACTGTAGTAGTTGCTAACATTAAGACAAAGAACCCCTTAAAAGAGGGCCTGTATATGTGAGAAACAGACTGTCAGTGTGAAAAAAAAATTGTTACCTGCTTTTTTCTATTGCCTTCCACAGTGAATTTTCAATCTTAGCTATCAGTGTGCAATACTACCTCACAGAAGACTTAAAGTAGATTATAGGCAGATTTTTCCCCCTTTATTTTAAAGGTATGTTTTGCCGTTTTTTTAAAAAAAAAACATTGACACAGGGTCTGGCTCTGTTACCCACAGGCTGGAGTGCGCTGGCAAAATTATAGTTCACTGTAGCCTTGACATCTGGGGCTCAAGCGATCCTCCTTCCTCAGCCTCATGAGTAGATGGGATCACAGGCACGCACCACTACACTCAGCTAATATTTTGGTTTTTTTGTGGAGACAGAGTCTCACTTTGTTGCCCAGGGTGATCTTGAATTCCTGAGCTCAAGCAGTCTTTCTATCTTGGCTTCCCAAAGTGCTGGGATTACAGGTGTGAGCCACCATGCCTAGCCATGTTTGGCCTTTAATAGGTGTAAGATTTTGATCCCTAAAAGAAAACCCAGGTCCCTAAGGATCCATAGCATGGTTGACAGAATAAAAGAATGTAGTTTTCTCCTAGATTGCCTCTTTTAAGTCACCCAGGAGAGGAAGTTATTTTAAGACAGCTCTTTTTAAACTGACATTTGTTTAGATAAATATATTAATTATTTAGAGTAAATTCAGCCCCTGCTATATACAGAAATAAACTGAATTTCAAATGTCTCCATGTGTTTACTTACACAACTGCTCTTACTGCAACTACAGTTTGTGTTACTGGGGACTTGTTAAACATCAGCAATTGAAATGCCGTCTTCATACTATTTAGAGATTGAAGAAAATAAAATTCACTTGAAAATAAGTTCATAAATACTATCCTAAAAATGATAATTCTATTGAGCTTCCATTTGAGCAATTGTGTAATCACGTAACTACTACAGAGAAACTAAAGAGAAATTGAAAAATAGAAGATTATTGCTATTTTTCTGGACTAACAGAAGAGACTTGTTAAATAGCAATGTTGAAAAGAATGTATTTTATGCAGAAATCAAATAAAATGGAGGCAATTTACTAACAAAACTTCCATTTATACGATGTGTGTTTGTAAAACACTATCTGAGAATTATAATTCTATCATGTTTCCACTTGAGTACTTATATAATCACTTAATAGCAATAAAACTAAAAGAAAAAATATTCAAAATTATATTAGAAGACAAAGTTTTTGCTGTGTTTATGAATTATTTTAGTGGACTTAACAAGAAAAATAGTATAATTACATACAAATAGAATAAAATGGAAACAATTTGCTTAAAAATTCACATTTAGGTAATCTACAGTTATAAAACAGTATCATAAGAATTGTAATTCTCTCTAGCTTTCATTTGAAGCATGGAATGATCACTTAATAGCAATGAAACTGACAGAAAATATCAAAATTGCTTATGAAGAAAGCAAAAATGCATTTTATGATTCTGATCTTTGGAAGTAGGCTTCTTGGGAGGCATGATCAATTCTGAAGGTGCATTGCTTCTGTTTTCAAGTTGTGTGAACAGAAGACAAAATCTAGTACTTGTGAAGACACATTTTTTTGTGGCCAGTGAAGGATGTGCTGGGCCATGGCCATCCCCGAGGAAAGAATCCTTGGGGAGGTCCATGATGGCTTTCCAGAGAAGAGAGCATGACAGAAGGTTTGCTTCTCAGGAACATTCCCCTGGGACACATCTGTGCCATCTGACAGGAAGATGAGGTAGAAGAACAGAGCCTGGGCAGCTGCTTCCTGTCTAGGTGAAAGGGTTGAATCTGGCGTAATTAAAGGACCAAGATCATGTGCATTGACTTTCCTATTGGTCTCCATTTCTGAAGGTGCATGTCTCTCAACATCATCAAAAGAAGGTCTTGAGCATTGAAAGAAGGCAGCAAAGGAGCACCAGGAGAAACTTTCCCTGTTGTTGTGGAGGAATTTATGTGTCCTGGTGGAGTTGGCCTGATGGAGGAATCTGGTTCACATGAGGCACAGATCTTGGATCCCTGAGCCGTCCCAGCCTAATGCTCCGCTGTCTTGGTATCAGGGATCCTAGTACTTCCCATGCCTCAGCCAAATTTTCCTTTTGGAATATGAGGGACATAGAGATACTTTTTAAAAAGCTGAAACTTAAGTTCTTCCTAAATCCTTATTTCTCTGAGGTACGGATTTTATTTGCTTAAGTTATCAAAGTTTTTCTCAGCCAATAGACCTCTCAACCAACTATCAAGAACATTTTTTCCCTCATGATAATTTATAAGACCGAATGGCTTTTTCTGATTTTTCTAGAAGAATTTTAATTTGGGCTGGGTGTAGTAGCTCACACCTATAATCCTAACACTTTGGGAGGCCAAGACAGGAGGATCTCTTGAGCCCAGGAGTTTGAGACCAGCCTGAGCAACACAGGGAGACCCTGTCTCCACAAAAAAATAATTTTAAAAATATATTAGCTATGTATCGTGGTGCATGCTTGTGGTCCCAGCTACTTGGGAGACTGAGGTGGGAGGATCATTTGAGCCCAGGAGGTTGAGGCTAGAGTGAGCTGTGACCATGCCACTGCACTCCAGCTTGAGCAACAGAGAGAGAGGCCCTGTCTCAAAAACAGAGAGAGAGAGAGAGAGAGAGAGAGAGATTTTGGCTAGGATTCTGAAGATGTCTAGCACTTCAGATGCATGACTGATTTTTTTCATCTGCTTTGGAAAGATTTTTCTCTTTCCATAGTCAATCACTTTAAATTGAATCTTGCATAATCATTTTATTTTATTGATGCAGTTTAGTAATGACTAAGTTTCAGCTGAAGCTCTGAAATCTCACTTTCAAACTGGATTTTTCAGACTGCAATGAAGCTAGTACATTTTTGAGACTTTTAACATTATCCATAAATGCATTTGTTATTTTGACTTCTTCAATAATTTAGTGTAGATTTTATTGCTTTTTCCTTCAAGAGTTTTTGAAGATACATTTACCATAACCATATAAATCCAGCTTCTTCAGAACTTCATTTTAATAACATAGGTGTTAATCTTCATGACCTTGGATTAGGCAGAGGTTTCTTAAATATTACACCAGAGGCACAAGAAAAGAAAAAGAAAAAACTTGGACTTCATCAAAGTAAAAACTTTTGTGCATCAAAGCACACTATCAAGAAAGTGAAAAGACAACCCACAGAATAGGAAAACATATCTGCAAATCAGAAATCTAATAAAGGTTTAGTACCCAGAATATATAAATAACTCTTACAACAACATAAAGAAAACCCAATTAAAAATGAATAAAGGAGATAAATGCACATTTATCCAAAGAAAATATAAAAATAGCCAATAAGCACATAAAAAGATGCTCAACATCATCAGTTGTTAGGGAAATGCAAATCCAACCATAGTGAGACACCACCTCACACCCACTATGATGGCTGTAACAATAATTTTGTTTTTAATGTGAAATAAGTATTGGCAAGGAAACCTCAAACTTGAACCCTCAAAACCTGCTGGTGGGAATGTAAAATAGTATAGCCACTGTGAAAAACAAAAACAAAAACAAAACAAAAAAATTCCCTAAATATGTTACAGAGTTAACTATAGTATATGACCCAGAAATTACCCACCTGGAAATATATCTAAGAGAATCGAACCATGTGTTCAAATAAAATCTTATACATGAGTGTTCATGGTAGGCATAGTTTATAATAGGCAGAAAGTGGAAACAAGATACATGTCCATGACTGGATGAATGGGATGAACAAAATGTGGTAGACCCACACATTGGGATGTCATTCAGCCATAAAATGGAATGAAGCGCTGATACTTGCTTCAATATGGATGAAACTTGGAAACACTTTGCTAAGTTAAAGACCCCACACAAAAGGCCACATAATGTTTCAATTTATATAAAATGTCTAGAATAAGCAAATCTATAGAGGCAGAACAGATTAGTGGTTATCAGGTGGAAGTGGGGGCAGGAATTGGGAGTGACTGCTTAATGTGTATGGAGTTTCTTTTTGGGGTGAAGAAAATCTGAAGTTAGATAGTAGTGATGGTTGCATAACATTGTGAATGTACTAAAAGCCACTGGTTTGTATACTTCAAAGTGTTTTTAAATGAATTTTATCTCAATAAAAAACTTTATTTTATTAATCTTCAACACAATCTCCATTGTCTGAGGCATTAATTATTAATATCTTCAATTCCCAGATCTCATTCTCCTATATAAAAACAGCAGCTCAATCTCTCATCTTCTGCAAGCTTTTTTCAGTTTATTCACTTTACTCACTCTTTCTTTTTATCTTAGCTTCTTGTGAAAGCAAATTTATGCTTTTATGAAAATATGCTTTCATCCAGGCCATCTTTTATTGCCACTTTAAGTTTTTTTTTTCATTTATTTGATACATTTTAAAGGATGTTTTCGTTGCAGCTACCTGAACTTGGTGTCCGATGCATTTTCTAAAGACCAGGTCTCTCTCGTAAATCTCTTTTAACCCAGAGTAAAGACTTGGGTATTTCCAGATTTTTTGCTTATGGCCACCAGTTTTTGTATATATTATCATTGTTCTCAAGTGTGGCTTCCATTAAAGCAGATTGAAATCTTTCAAATTCTATTAGAATGAAGCTAAGCCTGAAAAAAAAGAAATTGACGTTTTTCCTCCAGGAAGGTAGAAACTCCAATAGTCAGTCCTTTAAGTTTACCTGCATAAAGTTCCATTTTAATAATTAAGAATCTGACTATGATTGAAAATACCTTTATATCCCATAGCAATTGGTGGGGATCTGTGCTAAGGTTTGAGAAGCACTGCTCTAAACTGTTTCTCATGCTTCAGGTAACAGCTGACGTGCCCTTTCCTCAGGAAGGCTTTTGTAAGGCCAGAGTCTGAGTCAGGCCCTTAATTATAAACTTCAGATAAGCTCCATCCTTTCCTTCAAATATTTATCATAGTTTATTGTCACATGCTCACCTCCACCCAGAGGTAGCTATTATCCTAAATTTTGTGTTAAGCCTATGTTTTCCTTAGACCTTACCACACATGTAGGTAGCTCTAAACAAACTGTTATTTGATTTTGTCTGTGTTTTGAACTACATCTATTAAGTCACATCATATGTGACCTTCTGTGACTTACTACTTGGCTTTCACTCTGTGTTGTGAAATTCATCCATTTATTATGTGTAGTTGTAGTGTATTCATTTTCACTACTGTATAAAATTCCATGATATGGATAGATGACAATTTTGTAATCCATTTTAATGTCAATAGAAATTTCAGTTGTGTCAGTGTTGTTTGCTATTATAGGTGTCTCTTGCTTCACATGTACAAAGAATTTTTTTTTTTTTTTAGTTTAACCTTAGGGGGAGAATTGCTTGGCATATGACACATGCTTACTTGACTTTACTGGGTGATGCCAAATTGCTTTTCAAAGTTGTTGTAGAAAATCACACCCCCACTAGGAGTGTGTAAGGTTACACTGCTCTACATTCTTGACAAAACTTGGTATTGCCTTATTTTTACGTTTATGCTAGTCTGGTGGATTTAAACAGTTTCTCATTGTGGTTTTAATTTGATTGCTAATGAGATTGAATCTTGTTTTCTGTGTTTCTAGGCATTTGGATTTCCTCTTCTGTGACGAGCCTTTTTCTCATTTTCTACTGAGTCATTTGTCTTTTTCCTTATTGATTTGTAGGAATTATTCATAGACTCTAGATACTAATTTTTGTGCATTATATATATTATATGACTATCTTCTCCCAGTTATAGCTTCTCTTTTCATTCTTTTTATCATGTCTTTTATTGAAAAGAAGTTGTTAATTCTTATGATTTATTACCTTTTGCTTTATGGGTGGTTCTTCTTGTACCTTGTATAAGAAAATCTTTCCTAATCTAAGGTCATAAAGATATTCCAGCTGGGCATGGTGGCTCACACCTGTAATCCCAACAATTTGGGAGGCTGAGGCAGGCAGATCACCTGAGGTCAGGAGTTCGAGACCAGCCTGGCTAACATGGTGAAACCCCGTCTCTACTAAAAACACAAAAAAATAGTTCACGTTGTGGCAGGCGCCTGTAATCCCAGCTACTTGGGAGGCTGAGGCAGGAGAATCACTTGAACCCAGAAGGCAGAGGATGCAGTGAGCCGAGATTGCGCTGTTGCACTGCAGCCTGGGCAACAAGAATGCAACTCCATCTCAAAATTAAAAAAAAAAAAAAAAGCTTCCATATTTTCTCTGGAAAGTCTTAAGGTTTACATTTGGAACTTCAGTGTTTGATCCACATGAAATTGAATTTTGAATATGGTGTGAGGCAGGAATTCATTGTCATATGAGTCTTTTCTGGTGTAAAGCAAGCCTGAGGGTAAGCAATTCAACCATTCTACTCTGTGGTATATTTTCTAGAAAGACACTCTTGGGCAGATGAAGCAGGAGAAATGTATGAACAAGTTCATGGAAACATTATTCATAATAGCAAAACACGGGAAATGTCCCCAAATGTCCATGAATAATACAGTGGACAAATATTGGGTTGTTGCAAAAGTAATTATGGTATTTACCATTACTTTCAATAATAATAATAATAAACTGGTATATGTGCCTACAATGCAACACCATACAGCACTAAAAATGAAAGATCTATAGCCACACATATCAAAATAAATCCTTCCAAAACACCTAATTTTGAGTAAATAACCAGACTGTAGAAGAACTCATAAAGCAAGAGTCCATGTATGTAACATTTAAAAATAGAAAAAATTGAACAACATAGAGATATGTATGTGCTTAAACTATAAAGAAAAGCAAGAGACTGGTTAATAAAAACTTAAGAGCAGTGATTGCCAATGGCAGGGAGGGAGGTGCCTGAAGTCAGGAATGGACACACAAGGTGCTTCAGAGCTAGGAGATGGGACATGTCTCCTCTTTCTTTCTAATTCCAGCTATTCCATAATATCACTCCCAGTGCTGACTTCCTGAAGCCCAGGTCTAATTATGCCTTAGTGATCTTACCCTCCAATCATCCTGTAAGTATTGGAGTTCCTAGAATTCTTTCCTTGGCTCTCTTTTTATCTCATGTTACAGGGTGATCTTAGTGGGTGATTTCATCCATCCCCATGACTGTCAACTGCCCCTGAAGTGGCATTGACTCACACATTTGTCTTTCCTAAACTCCAGACCGACATACATAGCTACTGAGTAGATATTTCCGCTTGCGTGTTCCATAGTGTCTCAGACTCAGTAGGCCTGGTGTTCTCACAAAAAGGGGAAATTTGGACACAGAGATGCACACATAAGGAGAAGACCATGTGAAGATGGAGGTGGAGATTGGGTGATGCAGCAGAAGCCACGGAGTACCTAGAGAGCCAGCAAACCACCAGAGCCAGCGGACAGGCCTTCAGAAGGAACCAATCCTGCTGACACCTTGATCTTGAACTTTTAGCCTCCAGAGCTTTGAGGCCATACATTCCTGTTGTTTAAGCTCCCCGGTCTGTGGTATTCCAGCAGCCCTAGAAAGCGAATGCCATATGCATGCTTGGTATCCCAATTTTCACACCCAGTAATTGATCCTATAAATATGATTGCACAAGTGAGCAAAGGAGTTGTCATAAGGATATTGACAACAGTAGTGTTTATCATTTACAACAGAGAAAACAGCATAAATGTCTTAAAGTGAAAGAAAAGTTCATAAATTATAGTACGTTCACACAATGGAAAGTCATGTAGCTTTTCAAAATGATGTTGTCAGTATAAAGCTTGAGAGGGAAAGACATTCACAATAAGTTGCTTAAAAGGGACTACAAAAGAGTATGTATATATACACTGCTGGCCATTTTTTGTAACTTATATGTGTGTGTGTGTGTGTGTTATAAATGCATAGGAAAAAGTCTGAAAGTATATCAACATATTTACAGTGGTAGAATTTTAAGTAATTTACATTTTCCTCTCTTTGCTTCTCCATATTTTCTTAAAGAGATGTGGTTTAAAAATTAGCCTGTGAGGGTTCCTTGTTTTCCCTCTCCCCATTGCCCCCTTTAAGATTGACTGAGTAGGTTCACAATCCTGCCATGCCTTGGGAAGGAGGAAGAAAGAACAGGAAAAAAGGGGAAAGGACAGGAGAAAAGGAAACATAAATTATCTATTAAAGAACTAGGGGATAAAAAAATTATTTGTTTGTTTATAAGAGATGGGATCTTGCTCGATCACCCATGCAGTGGCACCTTCTTAGCTCACTGCAGCTTTGAACTCCTGTGCTCAAATGATTGCACCATAGCCTTCCAGCCTGAGCAACAGACTCTGTCTTAAAAAAAAAAAAAAAAAGGCAGAACCAAGAGGGGCTTTTGAGTGCTTTGAATGTTCTGTTTCTTGACCATGGGTGGGCTCAGTTTGTGGTAATTTATTGATAATGTTTTGAGCTTAAAACTTTGTTCAGTTTTCTGTATATAGCCAATACAATGTTTACAAAGTAGGAAGTCAACAAAAGAAAAACAATTTCCAGTCACACCAATTAACTGGCAACAAGCAATAATCCAGGCAAGAAAGAATGAAGGCATGAATAATTTAAAGTAGTGGAAATAAGGAGAGGGAAGCCAGGAGTGAATGTATGATTGGATGTAGACATTAGACAGAGAGAGGAGTCCTCGACATTGCCCAGGATTCCAGCTTGGATAACTGGGTAAATGAGGATGGTGGGACTGGTTGATATAGGGAACACTGGAAGAGATAAGGCAGGTGAGTAGATGATGAATACAATTAGCACAGGATGAGTTCATAGTGTCTATGGACATTCATGTGGAGAGGCGCAATGGCATGGGTTTAAAAGTGAGGGCTGATTTTTATTCCGTACGTGATGGAATAAACACACACCTCCCTTTATTGCCTACTGAACTTGAGTACAAAGCCTGTACAGAATGCATGCCAAACTATTTGAAAATTCTGAAAAGTAAATATTAGCAGACAGACCAGAGGAGGCTAGAATTACAAGTGCCACCAAACTGGTAGTGAGTTTACTATTTTTGTTCCTCCAGCATCCCCCAGCAGGAACTCAAGACAACCTGAAACTCAGAAGTGAGCACTCTGGTGCAGACAGAGTTTCAGTAGAAACCCTCTACTTCTGGTTGGAGAGGTGGAAAGGGGAGATCCAAAATGCTCAGAGAGAGTGGAGGAAATACAAGGGTGCTGTTTTTACTTTTTCCCCTGTGGTCTGTCACCCCTGTCAGCAGGCAGTCCCACAGTTGAGGTGGTGGCAGAGGCAAAGAGTAGCTGGGGATGGGAAACTGCAGAAGCCAAAAGTGAATGAAAAGGAAGAACCTTACTTTTCTGTTCAATGAAGCTGCAACTTTAAGAGGGAGGGGCCAAAACCCATTGCTTCTCCCCCACCCCGCCCCCCTGCTCCTTCCCCGCCCCGAGCAAGGCATCTCCTCCCACGTGGCCTAGGCAACCTCCAACCATGAGAGCCTGCAGGGAACTGGAAAGTACTGGAAGGATAACGGAAAGTGAGGGGCCCAGGAAAGCGGCCCTAAAGAGCTGTTATGACCTTTAAGGTTTATCCTTGACCTCTGCGTCCGTTTTCTGATCCTAACTGGCATAACGAAGGCTATCAGAACTGAGAACTGAGCTAGGCGGTCTTCCCAACGGAACCAACTGACCTACTGCTTTGTCAGGCGAGAAAGAACGGATTAGCACTGCGAAATTTTTGAAAGCTTAACTGACATTGGAAATATAGACTGTAGAAGAAGAAAAGAAATAGCAACAGTCTTCGTAGTTGGGGTGGGGTGATGACTCAAAGGGACAGCAGAGGGAGTTTATTGAGTGTAATGAAACTGTTCTGTATCCTGAGTATGGTGGTAGCTACATGAATCTATACATGTGTTAAAATTTATAGAACTGTGAAGCAAAAGGGTAAAAAGCCACTTCTACAGAATAATACTTTAAAAGATAAAGTGTAAAAGTGTGAAGGCTCTGGCGTTCAATTTCTGGTAACACCACTCACTAGCTGTGTTGACCCTAAACAAGTTTCCACCCCTCTGTGCTTCAGTTTCCTCGCCCTCAAACAGAGACAATCCTAGTTTCTGCCTCCTGGAGAGTTTGTTATGGTGGAGGTTAAATGAGATAATACACATAATGTGCTTAGGCAGTGCCTGAGACATAGTGTTTGCTTGAGAAATGTCTGTGTATGTCCAGTACACAGTTCAATATAGGGGTCTGAGGTTCAGGAAACTGGTGCGAGGATGGAAGAAATCACTGTGCCAGTCACTGCTGTGTATATTTGCATATTTAGAGCCACAGGACAAATAGTTGCAGTGACTTTATGTTTTTAAGCCATGCAACCTACCCAGCCACCAATCTTCCTCACTTCACTTCACTCCTGACTGCTTTCCAGTTTTCATGTAGTTCTTAAACTGTGGTGCCGTCTCCAATTTGGCCTTCAGTTTCCTGACTGGTCATGACCTCTCCAAGCTGTTCTTTAAGCTGTTCTCATTCTTCTTTGTGCATCAAAACCTCTTGGACATTCTGCAAAAGGCCTGGCCTAGACTCTTAAAAAAGTGACAATGTCATTAAAGACCAGGAAAAAATCTCTGGGACCTTTCTAGATTAAAGGAGACTAAAGGGACATGATAACTAAATACATTGCATGGATATTGGATAGAGCAGAGGGGAACAGCTATTGAGGCTATTATTAGGATTTTTTAGGACAATTGACTATGAATTGTATGTGGACGAATGTCCTAGTTCCTAGGAGATACACACTGGTGTATTTAGGGTTGAATATCATGATGTCTTCACTGACTTTCAAATGGTTCAGCAAAATAATAATAATTTTATATAATTATTATATGCACACAATTTTAGTTGTGTGACAGATAAAGCAAGTTGGCAAAATATGAACAATTGATGAAGCTAGATGAAGGGTATATGGGTACTCATTATGCTAGTGTTACAACTTTTCCATAAGTTTTAATTTCTTAAAAATAGAAAGGAGTAATATGACATCGCTTGGAGATTTGTAAAATATACATGCTTGTTTTGCAACCCCAAACAAAGGAATTGAGAATTTCTCTGGAGTTGGGGTGGGACAGATGGGCTGGGAATCTGTATTTTAAAAGTTGTAGGATCCCAGCGAAGAAACACCACTGAGAGAACTTCATCTCACCCCTTCCTCTACCTCCTCTGGTCCTTGCCGTCCTCCAGGATCCAAACTCTGGCACGAGTTCTCTTTGACAATGTCCCAGCGAGGTCTGTCGACCCACCCTCTGTAAAGTGGGTGCAGCTAGATAGTGGGGCTGGTGGGAAGAGCACCAAGAGAAGGATAGATCCTGGGTAGGTCACCAGTTAATCAGATGGGCAGAGAAAGAGGGTTCTCTGAAAGAGCCTGGGAAGAAAGGGCCAGGGAAGTAAGAAGGAAACCCCAAGATTCGCCTCAAAGGAGGATGGAGAGATAAGACAAGTCACTCTAGGTGTGCCTGCTTAGAATTTGCATCAGGATGGGGAGAGCTAAGTTCCTCTGTCAGTTCAGAAGTGGACCATTTGATTCCAGAGGAGATTTTCCTGGCAAATCCTCCCTTCCCTTTAGTAGATAGTTAGTGCCACAGGACTCATTGACAAAGGCATCGAAGTCTCCAACAAGAGAAATTTCTTTTCCAAAAGCAGGGCTTTTGGGAGCGAGATGCTGTCAACCCCCTAGAGGAAAGTTAGCAGATCAGGGTGTTTTATTTTGCTTTCCTCTCTTGCTGAGTTCTGGGACATGATTTATCATCTTTTGGGAGGTGTTGTGTTAAACCACGTCAAGGTCATTGAAAATATATGCATTTGGCATTTGGAGGTGTGAGAGAGTATGGAGTCTGCCTTCTACTGTTTCTGGCATCTGATGGTTGTGACAGTGGCAAATAAAGGCCTGGAGGTCAAGTGTAACCTTAGGGAAGGAAAATGAAAACCTACCACCCTCCTCTTCATCAGTTGTCTCCATCACAGCTGGGGTTTCTAGGACACCCCTCACCTTCCCCATCTACCCCACAAGAGGTGTGTTGGTTCAGCTCTGGAATCTTTTAACATTTAGTGAAGTCCAGTGAAGCTGGAATTTTAAAAAAGGAAAAATGAAAGGAAGGAAAAAAAGCAGAAATAAGCAAAGGAAGTAAAGAACAGTTAAGCAGCACATGGCTTGCTCCAATGTATCCTTCCCATAGCAGACTGAGTGAGCACTCCAGAACACAAAGCTTACTCTGAAACTGTGGGGCTCAAACCCTTCAAATGGTTTCTCCTTGGACTTAGCAGTGAATCCACATAGCACTCTGATGCCAGCTGACTTTTCTGGCTTTGTCATCCTTCACTTCCCCTTCATGCACCCTCTACTCCTGTGCCATGTCTCCTGGATTCCTAGGCAAGCCATGCCTTTATTCACCTCAGATGTTTTGTACATGGATAGGCACCCACCAGCCACTCAAGTCAAGTGTGGTGGTGAAGAGAACAGACTCAAGTCTCATTTTGCCTGGGCTTCATCCCAGATGTGGGCAACTTTCTGATCCTCTGTACCTTCATTTCCTCAGTTGCGAATTGGGGCTACCAACAGAGGCACCTTGAGGATTAGATGTGACAATCTGTGAGAAGAGCCTAGCGGAGGGCCTGGTTCAGCACACAATTAGCTGTTGCTCAACAAACATTGATTGGCTGGGTGCCCAACAGGTGGGAGGCCCTTATCTGTTCATTTATTACAAGCTATTTGTAGTCTGGTGGAAAGGTAGACATGAAAACAAGACATTATAAGACAGTGTGATCCAGTGGCACTGGAACTATGTGGGTTTGTACCTTTTCTTCAGCTGGGCTTGCCCCAGATGTTACCTAGAATTCAATTCTTAGCCAGGCCCGAGACTTGAGGAGGATAAGAGAAAGTAAAAAACTTCTACCCTGGGAGAGGCATTTCAAACTTGAGGCACCAGCACAGCCCCACAGCTATTCAAATGTTGAAATCCTTTCCTACCGATTGGCAAGCGCCCTGAGCACCCCAACTGTCTGTAACCCCTCCTTTCCTTCTACTTCACACATTCTGGTGTGGATTGGTTGGATACCATCAGGGACTGTCCTTTTCTCCTGCCAGGGTGCAAGGGAGCCAGCCTATCTTTTGTTGCTCTTTTGCTCTGCTTCCCCTCAACCCCCAACAAGCAGCAGCCCTGAGCCCTCTGAGCAAATGCAAACTCCATACCTTGTTCTGCGAGGCTGCATTTTCAACATTACGTATGCTTCTCCTTGGGGATATTACCTGCTCTGTGAGTCCCAGGAGCTGTGTCGGCTTGCTTTGGGGGATGCCCAGTTCGGCCTTCTTCTGGGCTATGGTCTATGCCAGCAATATCCTTTGAAAACCTGTGCCTGTCCACCAGTGTGGATTCCTTCCAGCCAACCATCCACTCTACTCCAGAGGTTCCTGTCACCTCCTAGATGTTCCTACTCCATTCTGTCAGTGTTTCCTGAACTGTGCCAGGATTTATCCTGACTTATGATGTTATGGACAAGGTCCTGGTGTCCTGTGAAGTAGTATAGAGTGGAAGCTTTGGAGCCTATCTGTGTTTTTTAATCCCAGCTCTAAGACTTCCTAGCTCTGTGACCTTAGGCAAGTTACTCAGCCTTTCCAGGCCTCCGTCATCTCGTCTGCAAAAAGGGATAACAGCAATACCTACCTTATAGGGCTTTTGGGAGGATTATATGATATAATACTGAAAAGCACTTAGAAGAATGCCTGACCCACAGTAAAAGTGCAACAAATGTTAGACATTATTATCATTGTTATTATTATTATTTTGTATTGAAGCTCTTTTTTTTTTGAGAAAGGTCTTATCACCCAGGCTGGAGTGCAGTGGTGCAATCTTGGCTCACTGCAGCCTGAACCTCCCGGCTCAGGTGATCCTCCCACCTCAGACTTCTAAGTAGCTGGGACTACAGGCAAGTGCCACTGTGCCTGACTAAGTTTTGCATTTATATAGATGGGGTTTTACCATGTTGCCTAGGCTGGTGTTGATCTCCTGATTTCAAGTGATCCACCTGTCTTGGCCTCCCAAAGTGCTGTGATTACAGGTCTGAGCCACCGTGCCCAACCACACTGAAGTTTTAGTGGGCACATTTAGGTATATTTTAAAACATAATTGCCTCTTTTGATGTAAATAACAGTTCTAAAGAGGTAGGTATAAAAGACTATTGGTTAGAATCCCAATTTTTGAGGTAAGAAAACTAAGACTCGGCTATATGAAGTGAGATGGCCATGGTTAATGAGAAGTTTTATGATTTCCCATGTAATGTTATTGTTCTCCACCAGAAGACACTGAACTAGATGGATTGTTACTTATTCAATAAACATTTATTGAATGACTGCTGTGTGCCAGGCATTGTGCTGGGCACTGAGGGTACAGTGGTGAGCAAGATAGACAGGTCCCTGTGCTCCTGAAGTTACCATTTTAGTGGAAGGGGACAATCAATAAGCAAGTAAATAACAATAAAAGGTATATATCAGTTAGTGCAATAAAAATTAAACAGGGCAGTGGGATACAAAGTAATTATGGATGATAAGGTAGTGAATAAAGGAGGGTTTTTCTGGGGAGGTGACTTTCATGATAAGCAGGAGATGAGCTGGAGACCTTCTCACTTTGGATATGTAGCTAGGTTCTGGGAGAGAAGTCCTCATGAGGAGGGGATTTCCAGGGTCCTACACGGGGCCACCACAGATAAGTGGATGTAGCAGGAAGGAGGATTGCAAGGTAAGGGTTGCTCAGAGCCCAAAGTCAGAAAGACTTGCTAAATTTGAGATTTTTCTGGAAAGAGGCAGGAGAGCAAAGAAACTTTTAGCAGTGGAAAGGGAATTTTTTTCCTTATAGGTACTTATTAAGTTTAAACATTTTAAAATAACTTTACTGAGATAAAATTTAGATAGAATAAAGTTCACTGATTCTAAGCATACAGGTTAATGAGTCTTAAGAAACATAGACCCCTGTGTTAAACATTGCCTTTCTCAAGATATATAGAACATTTCCATCACCCTAAAGTGTTCTCTTGAGACCTTCACAGTCACTGCTGGCCAGGCATTATGTAGAATGTCCCTCAATTTGGGTTTGTCTGATGGCTTCTCATTATTAGACTATGGTTATGTGTTTTTTGCAAGAATACCACAGAAGCGATATGCCCTTCTTATCACATTATATTGGGAGATACATGATATCATTATGTCATTCCTGGTGATACCGGCCTTGATCATCTAATTAAGATGTGACTAATAGATTTCTCCATTGCAAAGTTACTACTTTTCCCTTTGCAGTTAATAAGTATCTTGGGAGAGACACTGAAACTACCCCATAAATATTTGATTTAGCACTATATAAGACCATATATTGAATTAGAGAGTGTTGTTTTGTTGAATTTAGTTTTACCAGTCAAGAGCATGGTCTATTTTTACTATTCGCCTGTTTTTATTTTTCTCATTCTTGTTTTATAGTTTGTTCTTTAATAAACATGGATCTGGATTAATGGGAAGACAGTGTGATAGAATGGAAAGAGCATAGTATTCGACATGAGGCAAACCTGGATTTGATTCCCAACTTTCCCACTCACTGGTTACATGACCTTGCAAAAGGCCTGACTCGCTAATTTCTCATCCATAAAAAGCGGCTGGTAAGAAACCGTCTCACAAGGTTTTTGAAAACATTAAAGCACTGAGTAGATCTGGCACTCAATAAGTGCTGTGTAAATGTCATTTCTTGCCTCCTTTAATACTCAAGTGTTTAATATTGTTGTCACAATTGTAAGTAGACTCCTCTTTCTGGCAGGGTGGCCTTAGGATATAGGAATTCAACAGATTCTTTTAGATTTATGTTCTGACACCACAGAGGCTTTGGCTCAGGAGAAGCAGCGAACTTTTTACGTCTCTGAGTCACTGGGGAGAAAGCAGCTGGACCTGTTTTAATTGACGGCAAATTATTGCAGCTCACCAATATCTCCTATTCTAATACCTTTGCAAAACTCCTTCTTTACCTTCGGTATTTGGGGATTTGATTTTCACTGATGTACAAATATATTATTTGCAAAAGTGGCATTTTTTTCTCTCTCTCCTGTATTTCTACTTTTTGTTTACTTTTCTTCTTTCATTATTAGAATTGTTTTAAGGTAGAATTTTAACACGGGTAATCTAGTGTGGTTCCTGTTTTTACCCAGAATAAATCTGAGTTTTTATTTTTTTTTGGGGGGGGGGAGCGGAAGGCTGTACTCTTATCATGTTAAACAAGAGAGAAAACACTGCAACACCCACCCTCCCCCACTCCATCTCTGATTTCTGATTTCTTAAGACTTAAGCAAAACTGCCTTCCTTGTTTGGTCTTTTTCCTTGTTCCAAATTTTATTTCCCCCTTTCTAAACTTTTCATTTGTTATTTGACATGAGGCAAACCTGGATTTGAGTTTACACTGGATTTTAAACCTGGATTTTATTTTTCTTTAAAGATTTTAAGTTCTTTAGGCAGGATGTCACTGTTTCTTTTTTTATTCTGATATAGGCTTTAAGGGCAACATATTCTCTAAATGCTGCCTTGGCAATCTCCCAGAAAGTATTACTGTTGTCAGAAAAAGGGGTCCTGATCCAGATCCCAAGAGAGGGTTCTTGGATCTAAGGCAGGAAGGAATTCAAGGCAAGTTGTAGAGCGCATAGAGAAGAGACAGTTTATTGAACGCTGCTACTCAGTTATGGAGTAAAGCCTCCTCAGCTGCTACTCAGTTAGAGTAGGGCGTCCTCAGGAAGCAAGAGGAGGAACGACTTGTCTTTAAGTTTTCTTATATAGTGGTCTTATTTTCTATGTAAAACTAAGTTACGTCTACATGCTGGTGGGCTGACAGCATGACAATTTATTATTTTGCTGATATAAAGAAAACTATTATTGGCATTTTAGCGTGTAAGCACATCAAAGCATGACTATAATCAACTTAGAAGCATATATTGTTATGCGATATTGGGACAGGTGGACATTCTGCTGTCGTGGGCATTTATCCTTACAGGTATTATTAAGCTGTTTTCTCAGCCATAAATATCTTATGACTACGGGCCGTGACTGGCAAGGAATGTGCCTTGCTAGTTTTAACATGGAATTGATTTTAAAATGGTGTCACCCTGGCTCTCCTAGCCTCCTGTTTCTCTAACATTACTCCCATGAAATCAGTCTTACAAATTAATTTTTCCTTTTGCCTCAGGCTCCATTATGGCTTGGCATGGCACTGTTACTGATCCTGTGTACAAAAATTTTTGATATTTTGTTCATCATGGTTTTTTGGCATTAATTTTGATTTATTAAAATATTATTTGATTATGGAGTTTTTGATCCCTGAGGCAAGTACCTCTCTCACCTCATTCCAGTCTAGTTCTGGCCTTGTAATAACCTCCCAGACAAGTTTTGCTTATAATTTTGTTTTGAGATGGAAGCCTGATATCAGAGAGACTGAAACTGTTAATAAGCCAATTGTACCGCCTGCCAGGAGAGAATCGTGTTTTCCTTTTCTGCTCCTTTCGCCTCTTTCTTACTATATGCCAGACTCTCAGCTCAGCAGAAGTCCTTGTCCATTTCCAGCTGCTGGCATTGAGCACGACCACATTGCCATTGGGATGCCTGGGGTTACTTCTTCATTTAGAGAGGTCAAAGGCCAGGGTCTTATTTTCCAGAAATAAACCCCAAGGGCTATTGAGCTCCTTCAGACACTTGTCAGGGTCCTTGTGGCCCAAAGCATTCCTTTCTCTGCTGGAATCTGTCAGTTAGCTCTGGCAAAAATCAAGTTTCCTCACCCTGAGCTTATTCCATTTACACAAGTTTCCTTTAGAAATTATGGAAAAGAAACTTGTTCGTAAAATTCTCAAATGTCAGAACTGGAAAGGCCCTGAGAGACCATCTTGCCCCAACCCCTTTCATTTAACAGAACATGTAACTTCCTTTGCTCTATTTCCATGTTTCAAGGAATCCCCAAGGCTGCCTTATAATAAAAATCAGGAGCAAAGTAAGAACCAAGTTAATCAAGGAAGTAAACTGCTATGTGGCCCAGCTGTGCTCAGGGAGGACTGAGTCATTAGAAATGTAGCCCTGGCCTCGAGATTTGTTTATTAAGGATTTTCTTCAAGGGCAAAGAAAAGGATCTGTGATGGCTCAACTCCAAAGATTTTAATGGTGTGGGGTGAGACTGAAAAACATTCGATGAGCTTTCAGCCGGGCTGGAGAGTTTTAAACATCCTGCTTTGAAGAAGCCTGCCTTTACTTCTTCTATCTGACTGGGTCAGGCATTGTGGAGAAGTTGGCAAAGTTTGTCTGTGTGCTTAACTTCTCCCAAAAGGTGTCTCTCTGGGTCCCATACTCAGAGGATATGCTTTCAGTTCTGAAATGTATCAAGAGGGCACTCCTGTGTTAGGACTGGCATTGAAAGTCACATATCATTCACATATCTACATTTGCAACAAAATCCACCCTGTGCAAAACACCATCACATCCGTTCCTCTAGTTTAACCTATAAACAACGTAAGGTAATTTTTAGCTACATTTTGCAGATGAACAGGCTCAGTCTGCAGGATTGCCTAAGGCCATGTGACTAGTAAGAGGCAAAGCTTTGACTGTTGAGTCCAGAAGGACACCCCATCCTGTGCTTGGTTCTACTAAGCCGCAAAGCTTCAAGGGTGCCAAAACGTGCCATGAGAGCACACACCAAACTAGCTAACGAGGTCTACAGGGTTGAAACCACTGTCTTGATCTGATTTGCAGTGAATGCTAGCACTATGATTGACTTAAAGGACACATAGAACAAATCTGGGAACTTAACTGTTATTCCCAGAGAAGACACTGGGACATTGGGCCTCAAAGGAATTTAGCCATCTTAGAGGTATATGTTCTTGGAAAATTTTTCTTTCAGACTGGAAGAAGACAAGGAAATCTCATCAATTGAAGGAAATTCCTTATAAGGAAGCTTTATTCACACACGGGAGAGGATCAGATCCCATTGTAGTTCTGGGTAGTATTTAGCTATGTGCGGTGAACACTTTTGAGGGATGTGTGTGTAGTGTAGCAAGGCAGGGTAATGGTTATACACTTTCTTCAACTAAACCAAGAAAGCTGTATCCTTGGGATTAGAAAGGGGATTATCAAGTTAGATGTGCAGTTCAGGGAGAAATAGGAAGGCCACAGGTGGGAAAACTCTAAATAGACTGTGAATTGAGATTATTTGAACAAACCAGATTACTTAGGGACCTTGACATGGATTATATCCCTGTGTCTTTGGTGCTCAGAAAATAATCCAGGGTGAGATCTGAATACAACTCCAACACTGTGTCACCATTCCTGGAAAATGGACCAATTCCCTTCCCTTGTCTTGGAAATAGCTGATCAAAAAAAGACACATTTTTAAAAATTTTTTTTAAATTCATTTTCTTTCCCAGTTTGTTGACACCTCTTACATTCACAGGCAACTGCTCAAGTGTATTGGGAAACACAGTTGTGTATTGTGCAGTTGACTGGCCTGATGGTGGTGGTGCTCTGGCTGGGATGGAATGCTGCTAGGGGGGCTAAGATGAAGACGAGTCAAAGAAATTGTCAGCTCACAGGTTAGCGAGCAGCCAGTCCAGCAACTGTTTCCTGGCCACCTTTCCCACGGCTTCATCCAGTTGCCGTTCCTTGGCAAACTTCATGACCTCTTGAAGAAGACCTCCTATACTGTACCCCTTCTCTGCTGCTTTAGCTGAAACCTGAGGAAGCTGTGGGGAAAACAGAGCTAGTGTGAGCTGCGTGATGCTTTTTAGAGGAAAGACCTGCTGGACAAAGTGAACTAACACCCTTCTACCAGCCAACCCCCTCAACCCCTAACCTCCTCACCCACACCCACCACCTTCCCGCTCATGATTCTAGGATTAGTGTACAGCATGTCATAGATCCATGACTAGAGGCTGCTGACACATCTTTCCTTTTTCCTTGAAACTTCTCTAATGTCATAGATCAAAATGCCAAAGATACTTTATTTTTTGAGCTTCAAAAACACACTCTGAAATTAGTTGTGTTCACTAAATACTTTTCACCAGATGCTGGACCCTTCAGTTAGTCTGTGCTGATTGCTAGGTCAAGGTTTGGGGTTGCCATTCCCCACCTCCCTAAAAAAGTGTGAGACTTGGAGTACGGAGGATTGTCTGGCCTTGGCTCCTGGACTGAAAATAAGTTGGTTAAGTATTTGATGTTTCTGGAATCCATCTAATGCAGGAAACCCACCTGTCAGGTAGGGGTGTGTGTGTGAGAGAGAGAGACAGAGACAGAGAGAATGTGTATGTGTATGTGTATGAATGTATGAATGCTGGCCTCCATGGAATCTGAGGAGCAGGGCCAGGACTAGGGTCAGGCAAGTGAGGCAACTAGGGCATAAAATTTAAGGAGACAGGACTCTCAGGGCACTTGCAGGACCCATGAGTTTGGGGGAGGAGCATAGAGAAAATAGTAAGAGACAAGTTTCAAACTGTTTCTGGTAGGTCAAACACAAAATTAGTCCATGATACTTCCAACACCTCAAGAGGGAGGGAGGAACTCCATTTTCCTTTTTTGTTGCCTCCTCTCTAGAGTACTTTGGCGGAACTTAAAACTGAAAACATGAGACTTAATCATTCCCCAATGTTTTACCAGATAGTTTGTCAAAAGGGTCACTGATGGAATGCGTTAATTTCACTCTCCTCCTCTTGGTGGAAATGCACAGGCCTTGAGGTGTCCACTTAGCTAGTGGTTCACCATTTTTGTGTCTTTGTATGAGGTGAAAGTAATTCATGAAGTACACGGTAAAGAATAGACTTGAAACTAGAATGATCTTGGGCTCGAAGTACAATGCTGCCTCCCTGCCTCTGCCCATTCCAACTTTCTTTTTGTGCCTTAATGCATTACTTACCTTTTCCAGTTGTCCATCCTTATCTCCCATGAAGTAGAGCATGGGCACGTTAAACTGGGAGGCTGCAATCCACTGCAGGACAGCCTGGAGCTGCTTCTGCAAGCTATTTGTGGAGCACTGATGATTGACAATTGTAGAGTCTTGATAGTTCTGTGGCATTGCACCGCTGTGAATGCACCTGGTGCCCCTGAAATTGGGCTTATCTGCCGAGGCTGCTTGTTCTTCCAACTCAGCAAGGGCTGCCCCATCGTTGCTATACTTCGCTATGATAAGGTAGAGCTTCATGACAGATTCTACCAGTTTATGTATAAATTGCCAGTTCACTTGCTTCATCCCACTGATAAAGTCAAGTTCTTGATGGTCCTGGCATTGTTCTTCCCCTTTGTCAGATCTCTTGGACATGTAAGTTGCTTTGCTTGCCCTGGGCTCAGAATGCTTGTTCTCACCTTCGCGTGGATCCTCACCTTTGAAGGGGTTCTCATTAAGCAGTTTCTCAATCAGCTTTAGAATGATGGCATATCCATTTTCTGGGAGTCCAGGGGTTGGTTCTCCTTTTGACAGGTGGATGGTCCAGGGGCTCTGTGAGATTCTAGGTGTTTCACTGGAAGTGCTTTGGCACCTTGGCCACCTCCCCACTTTTCATATTGAGTACTCTGAGCCATATAGCCCATGGTGGAACCAGGACAGTCTTCTTCACATGTATCTTTGCCCTTAGTCTGCTGGGTCAGATGGTACTGGATCAGCTTAAGGGCAGAGACAATCAGGTCCTTGGCCAGTGAATCTGTGGAAGCACTGATCTTTTCTTCTTTCTCATCTTGATTGCTGCATGCTTTGGTAGCCACCTTGCATGGGTTTCCTTGCTTTCGGTTCCAGATGGTCAGGCCCTCCTTGAGAATGTGTTCACCGACTTTCTCAGCACTAGTCAGCGACTTGCATGGATCTGATTTCATTTTGCCTTTGTCCCTCCCTTTCATTTCGGCTTTCATGGTGGAGAATTCAAGACTCTGGTTCCTGCATTTGGGATCATGGGACCCAGCTTTTAAAGATGCATATGACAGACTCTGAGACTTAGTCTCCTTCTCCTCACCAATAAGTGCACTGACCAAGCGCTTCAGCATGGCCTCCATGATGTCTGCAGCATTTTGTTTCCATTGGTTGAACAGATTTCTCTTGACAGCTGAGACAAAGTCTGAGTCAGTCATCAGGACCCCAGTAATATTATGCAGGTTCTTCATGCAGGAATCAATCAAATCGGACACAATCTCCTTGGTGTGCCTTAGCAACACCCTCTTCAGGACCACACACGCTGGAACTGGCTTCCCAGAGCTGTGCACTTTCAAGGTCTTCATGACAGAGACCGTCATGTCAGATGCCACCTGATTTGCA